>NC_079163.1:123038488-123663488 GCF_947563725.1 Argiope bruennichi
TGAACCTAGTAGAGGTGAAACTGTCAAGTTTAAATTAATTTTTTAGATTGCTAAAATGTTTAGTAAATATTTCACAATGTTATTATTATTGCGGATGTAATGATAATGGAGATAATATAAAAATTATTCTAATACGAGCAATCAAACAACTGCAGTTAAATGAGCATTGAGCCCAATTCTATAATTAAAATAAAAGGGATTTCATAATATTGAAAAATTTTGTCCGCACGAAAATACCCTATTTCCCATTTTGAATACAAGTTATATATCTCTATTTGTATGGTGATAACCTGACCTCAAATATCCTAGTGCTATTTTGGGGTTGCATAAATCATCAGAAGAACGGACGTCTGGAAGATCCGAGAAGTTTGAAATTACAAGCTTAAAACACTTTTCTTGAGGTTTAATATAGCCAAAGGCAATTCATTTAAATGGAAACCTCTGTAAAAATATAAAACTTCGAAATATATTGCTTAATAATTAAACCTTTTAAGGATTAGAAAGATAATTAAGTGTAATATACAATTCAAGAACTATTTATAATTCTTCAACAATCAATACATTGTAGAAATATTTTAGGAAGTATGCATAACGTGAGCAATTATATTGTAAGATTCTTTACTGTAGCAGTTAATCAATTTGGTGGAAAAGTATATTATTTCTACTAATAGTAACGAAAGAACTCTGTGGGATGTTTTAGTGGAGAAGGTTGCAAATTGGGATAGTTAAGTTACATCCACACATAAAGAATGAGCGACGAATTTTTTTATATAAAAATAAACATCTTTTAATTTTTAACGCTAACACATCGACAGACAACAGATTTTTTGTGAAAGACCGGAAATTGATCTTTTTAATTCGCACAGCTTGCGCGCTTGATCGTAGATAACTGCTTCGTACTTCCGGTGCGCAGTTAGGAAAATAGTTTTTCGAATACAGTCATTTTGATGGAAGCAGGATCGCCACAGTACTCCCCCCTCTAGTAGTGCAGCAGGCACTGAAGTTAGAGGTAACGAGTGTTGAAGCGAACTCGTCGGCCAGATCTGGTCACATAAGGTACTGGAGTAGAATTTGTAGGTGACACAGGACTCGATGGAGACAGTTCAGGTACTGGTTTTGGTGAAGTCGGAACTGCAACTGGTGGTGATATTGCTGGTGCAGAGGGCTGGTGAGAGTTCTCGAAGAACGCAGGCTTTAAGCGATCAATGTTGATCGTGGACTGTTTGCCGTTCTTTTCAATTGTGAACATTTTATCAGTTCGTTTGAGTACGAGGTATGGTCCATCGTATGGCGCTTGTAAAGGTTTTTTAACAGCATCGTGGCGCACGAACACATGTGAGCAAGTGTCCAGAGCTGGATGAACGAATACTTTCTTGGTGTCATGAGGTGCAGTAGCAACAGGTTTAAGTTGATCCATCAAGGTCCGTAAATTTATTAGGAACTCATGAGGCTCGACGTTAATTGAAGGGGATTCAAAAAATTCTGATGGTAGTTTAAGGGTTGAGCCATAAACTAGTTCGGCCGATGTGCACTGTAGATCTTCTTTTAATGCGGTTCGGAGTCCGAGCAAAACCAAAGGAATTGATTCGGTCCATTTCGTAGATGCATGACATCGGAGGCTTTGTTTAAGAGATCGATGGAATCGCTCGACTATTCCATTGCTTTTTGGGTGGTATGGGGTCGTTCGGATCTTTTGGACACCCAAGAGTTTGCTGAGCAAAGAAAACAAGTTGCTTTGGAATTGTCGTCCTTGATCTGTCGTGATTATTGAAGGCAAACCGAAGCGTGAGATCCAATGAGTTATGAATGCACGCGCAACAGTTTCAGCAGAAATATCAGGAATGGGAATTGCCTCAGGCCATCGTGTGAAACGATCTATGCAGGTAAGTAGGTATCCGCAATTGTTTGAAGGTGGAAGAGGTCCTACGAGATCTAGATGAACATGATCGAATCTGGCTGCAGGTAATTGAAAAGATTTAAGAGGACTATTGGTGTGTCTAGCTATTTTAGATTTTTGGCAATCTAGACATGAACGGGTGAAATTTGAAATGTCCTTTTGCATGGACGGCCAAAAGAATCTCTCTGAAATCAAATGTTTAGTGGCACGGATACCTGGGTGGGAAATATTGTGCAAAGATAGAAAAACTTTCTTTCGGAAAATTTCTGGGACGTAAGGTCTAATTTTGTTTTGCTTGACATCACAGTAAAGTGTAGATGAATTGGGGTCGGTTGAGAGAGGTTTTAAACAAAGTGACAGTTCATTCTTTGCCAAAATAGTCTGAAGTTCTTCATCAGATGCTTGTGCTTCCGCCATGGCAGAAAAGTCTATTTTTGGTAACTGTATTTCATTAATACGAGATAAGGTATCAGCTACAACGTTTTTTGAGCCCGATACGTGCCTGATGTCGGTGCTGAATTGTGCAATGAAATCAAGGTATCTTAGTTGTCTTGGAGAAGAAGAGTCAGATTTTTTGGTGAAAGCAAAAGTAAGAGGTCGATGATCTGTAAATATTATGAAATTTTGACCTTCCAACAAGTGTCGAAAATGTTTGATAGTTGCATATATCGCCAAAAGTTCCCTATCATACGTACTGTATTTACGTTCTGAGGGCGTAAGTTTTCGGGAATAAAATGCTAGAGGTTGTTGACCATTAGACGTAGTTGTATGGAGGACAGATCCGATGGCTGAGTCTGAAGCATCAACCATGATAGATAATTGCTGGTTAGGTGAATGGAAGTTCAAAGTAGCTGCATTTGCAATATCAGATTTGCATTTTTCGAAAGCTTCTGTAGTGAGGTCAGTCCAAGGAACAAGTCGCTTATCATTCTTTTTAGAGTTTTTTAAAAGTTCGTGTAGGCTAGCTTGAGTCTGAGCGGCATGAGGCAAAAATCGACGGTAAAAATTGAGCATGGCCAAGAAACGCTTTAGCTCAGATATATTTTGAGGTTTGGGAAAATCAGAAATGGCTTGAACTTTTTCCGGTAAAGGTTTCACGCCTTCAGATGTAATTAGACAACCTAGAAACTTTACCGATTGCTTCCCAAGGACGCATTTTGAAGGGTTTAGTTTCAATCCGTGCTGAGATAATCGTTCAAATACTGTTTTTAAATGTTGTTTGTGCTGTTCTACATTATTTGATGCAATCAGTATGTCATCAAAATAAGGAATGCAGAAATCTAAATTTGACAAAACTTGATGTATATAACGTTGAAAGGTTTGTCCCGCGTTTCTTAAACCAAAGGGCATATAAACATATTCAAAAAGACCAAATGGGGTTGTGATTGCTGTTTTTGGAATGTCCGCTGGGTTAATAGGAATTTGATGATAAGCTCGGATCAAATCCAGGGTGGAGAAAATGGTTTTATTGAAAAACATTTGGGTGCAATCTTGAATATGAGGAACTGGGTATCTATGTGGGATGTTTTAGTGGAGAAGGTTGCAAATTGGGATAGTTAAGTTACATCCACACATAAAGAATGAGCGACGACTTTTTTTATATAAAAATAAACATCTTTTAATTTTTAACGCTAACACATCGACAGACAACAGATTTTTTGTGAAAGACCGGAAATTGATCTTTTTAATTCGCACAGCTTGCGCGCTTGATCGTAGATAACTGCTTCGTACTTCCGGTGCGCAGTTAGGAAAATAGTTTTTCGAATACAGTCATTTTGATGGAAGCAGGATCGCCACAACTCTAATTGGAAATCTATTTTCAATTGAACTTTTTCATATTTTTATCATTTTTGAAGTTAAATAAATTGGAGCTTTGCAAAATTATGAAATTTTTACCACACAAACAAATATAAAATATATTTTTTTTTCCGACGGACTCCGGACTACAATCTGAACACTTTGAAACAAAAACTGGCTTTACGATCATGAATTACTTTTAATTTTTTGTCATAACTTCTTTCTTGCTATAAATGGATAGTTTGCTTTTATGATATTACCCACTAACATTAATCTTTTATTTTCCTTAGTTGCATTTTGTAAACAAAGTTTAATTTTTTTTGCCTCCCTATCTAAATCTTAATTAAATCTTGTGCATTGATTAATTTTACAAATTATTTTGTGAGTCATATTTTCGATGCAAATGTTATGCGTTGAAATCAATTTTTAGTTTCGCAATTTTGCATTATCTTAAGAAAGACTTCGTATTTCATAATTTTTATCCGTGCCTCAATATATGTTTTTAGCATATATTATAACTGTTAAGTTTCAAAGAAAATGTTTGCTATTATTTTAAAAAGAATTTACGTATGATCATCAACTAGAATACTTTGTACGGCCGACATAACAATATTTTTATTTAGTTTATTAATCTATCTAGAGCATGTTATTGATAAACAAATTTATACACATCTCACAACTTAGTGGGATGTACCTCAAATTAATTTCAGGGATCAAAGAAACTGCTTACTACATCTTATTCATTCAACAAGTAAAAGTGCAATAAAGTATATCAGTACTATTGATTCTATTTTATAAATTTTCGAATTTCAATGGTTTATTCCATTTAAGGAGTTTTAATTTTACTACATTAATTACCCAGTCTCGTAGTAAAGAATTCTGGAAAATCCAAAATTGCTTATTAACCGTATATCTATCTAATTTGCATAAATACAATCGATGTTCGTTTTAATTTATTTAGTCTTTTTGAGATTATCATAAAATGTTGCATCTGCCAATTTTATTAAAAATTAACTAAACGTATTTTATTTCCTCGCTATCTAAAAATTAATAAAATAATGTTAGTATTTATCAATGATACAATAAATATCAATGTAGTGTTTTGAAATGCTAAGGCAATTCAATCTGCTCTAAATTCGTTCTGTTATAAAAACATATAACCCTCTTTTGTATACCATATAGAACAGTCTTTAACCCTGAAATTGTGGACACTTATGGACACTTTTATATTATTAATGATTTAAACAATTTTAAATTTTGAAAGGTATTTATTCTATTTGTAATAAAGTCCAATAACCAATTTCTGTTAATCGATGCTAAACCTTAGATTGAGACTTTGACATTTTTGCATGAAGAGAACTGTAACCATTTTAATATATCAAAACCGGATTAAACAATACATCTTTATTGTATCTGGGATGAATATATAATAGCAGAAAACATAGAGAAAATCCCCAGTAATGGATTCAGTACGTTTAAAGGCAAGTAAAAAATAATCATTCACCTAAGCATCCCCGAAATTCACTGAATTGCGTTAAGTATGGGCCACCGAGTTCTGTTGCCTCTGCATGAATAACTAAATTCAATTTTATCTTTGTTTCTTTCTCCATGCCATTTTTATTCCAATGAGGACGAACATTTTTAAATTCCCAAATGAGGAGAGTCTCACCTAATGACATCGTCCAGAACCGGAAATCAAAATTGTTATCACTCTTTCAAAGTAGTCTGCGTGATAAAGTTTTTTATTGAACAGTGTAATTTATTGCAAATTAAATTATTAACTTCAATTCCACAGGATATGTTGTATATTGAAGATTGAGACTTTTACTTCAAAGGAAAAACTTTTGACATTCCTAATTTTATCCAATTTCGATTGATGTTTGTTTAAAATTCTACTTTAGAATTTGAGAAATCCTCTTCTTAGTGAGCATATATTATCCAAGAAGTAACTATCAGCCACAGTCTGTATATATAGATCCGACGGTCTGCACTGTAGAAGATTTTGAACGATTTTTGCCCAAATGCATGACGCGTTTTGCACATCTTATGCTAGCTTATAATTATGCTAATATGCATAAATGAAGTGTGCCTCATAGAAAATGATAATTACTTACGATTTTATATTCCAGTTTCATACAGTTGTTTGTAGATTCCGTAAAAAAGTTTACAGACAAATTAAGTTTTGAATCAATATTCGTATCTTACTAAATGAGAAGAAACATTATCTAAACCAGCGAAAACGGTTTTTCAGAAACTTTCTCTTATATTCTCTAATTATTTCCATCTTTATCCATTTAAAAGTTTGGATCTTGGCAAAGATCACGAATGCCTTACATGGCATTGGTGAACTATAGTTATAAAAAATAGATCTTTGGCATGAATCTAACATTTTTACTGAATCTATCGCTAGAATATGTATTTTATACGTTTTTTGGCCTGCCACATCATAGTTTGATACCAAACTACAGTTGTAGTCACAAGATAACTTATCGAATTTCTTTGATTTAATTCATTGAGTCTATGAATTATTGCGTTTACATGTGTTACATGTGTGCGGAAGTACATTCGGACAGACGGTCAACCGTTTGACGAATTTGGCTTAAACTTTGATAAGTATCTATAGTTTAGATACTCAACCTATGGAAAAAATTTTTACCACCTATCTAGTTCTTTGCGTTTTGTTGTTATAAATTCATTTTAATTCGAACAGCCAGAAACACAGATTTACTGTGAATGGTTTTCATTCAAAATTTGACAAAAATTTACAAATTTGGTAGAATTTTATATACATAATCTCAGCCAGCAAGCTCGAAATGTTTAGAATTATCGGGTTCACAAGTAGACGGACATAATCTTAAAAGTGCCATTTTCTGATTCAGGTAGGTCTGAATTGTGGAGAGTCGCCAAAATCTCGAACTCGAATTTTTGACGATTATAATTCTTAGTAACGAGAAAGTAAAAAATATTTAAATTATTAAGAAATAACTTAATTATTTGACTGTCTTATTTGAATGACTTAATTCTGAAATATTTAAATTATTATGAATTGAAATGAAGTGAGTTTCGCAAATTAGTACACTTTTGAAATTCTAGAACTCCAAAAAACTTTTCCGTAGATGAAGATATTGCTCAATTTTCAGAAGACAGCCTCTTCTCTAAACTTTTAATTTGCCTTAACATGTTTTAATATTTTAAATATCTACAAAGCCAAATATTTAAAATCTGAAGATATTTTTTTCCTCTCATTTAATTCAGGAAGTCATGGTTTGAGTATCGTCATTACATTTAACCAGTTAACTGTTTCGACCTCTTCGGAAAATGCATATCTAAATTGTGTCTCAAAAAGTTAGCGATACCGAGTATAATGACGTCAAATACAGAGTATGTGTCATATGAAATTTTGTTGTAATGAAATGACTTATATTTTAGTTCAATAATAATATTTATTTATTTACTTAAACTGACATAAATTTTTTGTATATGAACCATTAAAAATGCCGCTTATTGAAAACATGTAAACATGATACAAAAGGGTACTCATCACGGTTTTTATTACTAGGCGCGCTACTTACTGAATAGTCTAAAACAATTTATGGTTACCTAATTGCTTATGGGATGACTAATACAACACAGCAATACATTTAAAAAATAATTCATAATGTATGCCGGTTTTTTTTATAATAATTATTAAAAAACTTTTATATGTTCCTTTGATTTCAACTTGACCTCAAAATATTTTATATATCTTGAAAATTAAGAATATGTTTGAGTTTTTACTAAAATTGAAATTCAAATTGCAAATTGTCACTCTTATTACTCTTAATGAACAAACACGTTATAACGCAAAAGGTTGTACTTTTCCCATCAGGAGTATACTTATCAAAAACAGTTAACTAGTTAATGCATGTTTAGTAAACAACATCTTCAAATTTTTATTTAGCAGATATATGGATATATAATCAAGCCTTGATTTAAATGTCTTGTAAAAAAGACATCAGTCAAGATTAAAGGTAGTTGAAATGTAACTTACAGGCGACAGAAAATTTATATCATGGCAATATTTATAATGATTTCTACCTAATGCTTTTTCGTATATTTGGTGAGTTACTTTTATATGATGTTCACCAAATGCCAAATGGTGAATATAGCTACTAAGTTACACAAGATTACAAGTTAAAAACAATTATCATAACCAGAATTAAAAACATGAATTTTTAAAAATAAAAACTGAAGTATAATTACTCAATTAATGCTTTTTTAGATACTCTGAATTAATTGACTTTTATAAAAAGAGGGGTCATGTAAGTATAAATTAACATCATTAAAAATTTCGGATTAACACATTCAACATGTTTGTAAATGATTTACCCTATTTTCTAATTAAGAATATTTAAAAGAAAGTTAAAAAATATCCAAATTATCTTAACCCTTATTCCTAATCTTTGAAAGTACAATGTAGTTATCAATATAATGGAAACATCTGTGAATAAAAGTGACATTTTTGATTGCGCTTCGTAAGCATTAAAATATAATAATAGCCACCAGTTTTTTTTAAAATAAAATTAACGTATATATAGTGAAAGTATGTGTTAGCTTTATTAACGTTCTGTAATTCTTGGAGTTTTTTCAAAAGCTTAAAATGTCGAACCTCTCAGATTTTCAAAAAGGCCAAATTGTAGGAGCCTGTCTAGCTAGAGCAAGTGTGACCGAAACATATCAACTTTTAGGTGTTTCTAGAGATACGGTGTCTAAAGTCATGATAGCATACACACAGCGTGGCAAGACAAGCTCGGCAAAGCAAAATAGTGGCCGGAAAGAGAAGCTCAGTGAAAGAGACCGACGGGTATTGAAACGGATTGTAATGTATAAAAAGCGAACAAATGAAACAAAAGTGACGTAGAGTTCAGTATCCATCTGGATTCTCCAGTGTCAGTGATTACAGTTAGATGGCACTTTCATAAACAGAGCATCCATGGCAGAACAGCAATTCCCAAGCCACTTGTCTCAGATGTTATTGGTAAACGTCGTCCACAGTGGTGTCACACTCACAACACCTGATCGATTGATAAATGGAAGAAAGTAATATGGTATGACGAATCGTGTTTCACACTTTTCCCTGCAACAGGACGGATGCACGTTTGAAGGACACCTGCACCATCTTATGATCGTGACTGTCTCCTTCCAATGATCATGTATGGAGGTGGATCTGTCATGATATGGGTACCATGTAGTAGTTTTCTGCTGTACCAATCGTAACCCTGAAAGGAAGGATCCCTGGGGAGAAGCATAGAGAAATTTTATCTCACCATGTCCATTCTCTAATGCAAACTTTGCTTCCTGCAAGAGATAGAATTTTTTAGGATGATAATGTTCCTATCCATGCAGCGAGACTTGTTCAATCATGGTTTGATGAACACGAGAATACTGTTAAATATCTGCCTTGGCCCGCAGTCACCTGACCTCAATATAATTGAACCGTTATGATCTATTTTAGAGCTTTCAATACGGAATCGATATGCTGCACCGGCATCTCTCCCAGAATTTTCACAATATCTCCAGGAAGAATGGTACAATATTCCTCAAAATACTAATCAACACTTGTATGAATCGATTCCTAGGCGAATCCAAACTGTACTACCTGTCAAAGGCGGTCCTACACCATACTAATAAATGATTCTTTATAAATCTAAGGTGTTTCCATTATTTTGATAACCACCTGTATATCTCTACTACTAACAAATAAATAGAATATAAATAATCCATAGAGAAATCAAATTTTGGGAACTCAAACATTATTCTTTCATAGTAACAGTAAAAAAAATCAAATAATAAACATTACTAATATATCAATATAAATGCTCAATGCTAAATATATCGGTATAAATGCTCAAATTTCTTGTTAAGCTAGATGTCATTTGCAACAATTTAAGATGCAAAATTTTATAAATCTGGTGAGATTTCAGGCCTTTTGCTTAAGTACTAAAGCTACTCAAGCTTTAATCGGATTAAAAATTGTAAAGTTTTAACTATAAGTCTTGAAAGTATTTAGTTTAATTAATACAGAATCAGGAGTAAGAGGATCAACTATGAAATGGAACAAAATTAATTGAATCATCGATTTTCTAAGAATAACATCAACGAAGGATTATATATCAAATAGGGACTTAACCTAATGTTATTTTGAAGTTAACTTTTAACAGACACTATTGAACATCATAATTAAATTAAATTAGAAGACAGGGATTTCCATTTTAATTAAGAATAATTAACAATTTGAAGTATATTTTAGGACGCATGCTTCTGCTTTAAAGCATACAATACGCGTTTCTATTTTATAAATCAAAATGCTAGAGTGAGGTGAAGAAGTAGGCATATGGAGTGTTGACGATCTTCGGGTCGACATATTCGTGTGAGCAAGCGTTTTGTTGCATGAATTAATAAAAAGTAAATTTAGAAGTCCAATAACAAATAAAAATCTAGAGTCGTGCTTGAAACTTAAAACAACAAGCTATAAACCAGATTTAACCAAACTTTAAAAAGGCATGCAAAGTCAATACTCCCATTGATGTAAATATCTATATTTGTGTTTTTATATGAATAAAGATTATTCCGTATTTAAAGCCGTTTATTTTAAATAAAAAATCAAATATATATAAGCAATTGCTATAATATTAAATCGAAGATTTTTGGTGCCTCATTAAAAACTGAAAATTTATGTAGAAAGTTGCTTTTCTTTCCTCTTTTTCAATAGGTTGCCGACCCCTGGCCTAAGCAAAAGAAGCGAGGTTGAAGGATTTTTCCAATAAGAAAAGAAGTTATAGAGAATTAAAAAGTAATTACAAGGTTGAATAACATAATTACTATAATGCTTGCGGACGGTTACATGCACGTATGCACTTGAAAACCAACAACTCATTAAACACCATTCTATGAGGAAAAATAATCAAGAATAAAAAAAACACTTATTTATTTAACTACCTTCTTATTTTTAATTTTTTTAATTGTTTTAAAATTTATCATATAATTGAATTCTTTTCAGAGGAACTACTATCTATTGTCGAATATCACTACGAACGATTTAAAATTTTGTTAATTCAAAGAATTTTTGTTTATTTGTAATTGATTAAATAATTTAAAACGCCATTTGATTAAAAGCTTGAGTTTTTTAACTCGTTGAATTACTTTTTTTGAGAATTAGTTTTATTTCTGAGATCTCTTAAAAAAATATTCCCATTTTCTGTTACCCGAATTTTGGTAAATTTAGAAGACGAAAATTTAATTAAATAAACTGGAAAATATTTCCACACAAAAAAATTTCCCATTTAGTTCGACAAGTATATACATCTTTGACCACGAGCTAAATCATTCTTTTATATATATTTTTTAATGAAGCTATTTTTTTCCACAATGAGCTGATGTAAATTCAATTTATTATTTGTGTTTAGTCTCAGAAGAATGCATTTAAAAATTTACAGTAGTTTGAGCATTCTTAAAACAGACATCTTTAACAGTTATTTAACTGGTCTATGTAAAGAAATTCTTTCCTCTAGCTTCTAGAATACACATATAATTCTTGAGTTTTTTTAGCTTTGTAGTACACCTACCGAAAATATATGCATTTTGTATTTTCTCTTTGCTTTTTGAGTCAAAAATTTCATTTATACATCTTGCTGCGCTTTTGTGTTTCCATGCTCTCACGAATACAAATAGAGCAACATTAAATATGTTGAAGAATTCTATTCAAAATTTGATACATATGAAATGCGCAAACTCACTTTTTTCTAGCCTCTTAAGCTTTTGAGTTAACGTAATTACATGCATACAAACGAAAAAAAATTGACAGACTTTTTGTAGATGAATTGCGTTCAAAATTTAAAAGAAATAAATAATTTTTGTTCCGAAAATCACATAATAAGTGTCAACCATTTAGTTTGTTGCTTTTTTGAGTAAATCGGTTCATGGATGGACAGAAGTAATTTGTAATTCTAATAACAGTCCTTTCAAATTCGTAAATATGCATCAAAATCTTAGGTTTAATTCTTTTTAGAATTATTTTCTATTGAAGTGAATTACCCTTTATTTGTATATTTTGTATTAAAGAAAGTAAAAAAAAAAAAATAGTGAAGCAAATGAAACAAAGAGGAAAACTTAAATTAGTTTGTTCTTTTTTGATGGTGGGCAATTAATGACGAAAAGGGAAAGTTATGAGGAAATGAAAAATAATTATTCAGAAGGGGATTTCCTTTAGTGGGCACACAATTAACAAAACATATTTTCATTTATAACAAAACATATTTCCATTTATAACCGAGCAATAAAATGAAGTATTTTAGCATATGATATTTTGTGCATAGAATAGTTTGCATTGCATTTTTCATTTTCTTAACTCCTTAAAGTGTTATTTCCTTTTTAGAAAAACAAAATTTGTTTCAAAATTGAAATTGTTACAAATCTTCCGAATATATAATACATGCTATCTAAATTTTATTTTAAAACAAAAGACACCTAATTGGCTGTGTCGCATGATGCATTGCTCCTTCTTTAAGTTTCTAGAAATTATTTTTTCACCTAAATTATTTTCATTATATTACTTAAAGAAAAAAAATGAAAACTGAAATAAATTTTATTTTCAAGTTTAAACCATTTAAAACACTTCGAAGGACTTTTCTGAGAGGTTTAAGAGATACTTTTCTTTATTATATAAAAGTAAGCTACTTTAATAATTTACTGTTTAAAAAAGCTGCTAAAATTCTAAATTTTTTACTTATATTTGTCAAATTTGTTTGCATAAGCGGTTGCAAAACTCATTGCTGGAGCGGGAAGTCTGTTATACAGGAACAAAATCTAACAACTTATTTACCTTTAGCGGTTTTTTTCCTTTTAAAAAGGCATTTATTTTTATTTTTTTAAATGATATTTTAGCATAATCTTTTTAGGTGACTTCATTTTAAACTTCTTAGTATAATGTTTCTTTTATTTAATGATTTATAATTTGTTTCATACAGTTAGGTAATTTTATCTCAAAACTTAGATTAAGTATGGATTTATGAAATCTTATTTTATATGAATAGATATTTTCTCGACACTTTAAATGAATTTGGAATTTTAAAATACTTTTTTGCCTTTCCCGTTTATTGTTTTTTAAAGTACGCTGAATTTTTTATTATCAAATAATTTTTCCTCATTTTGTAATAATCTAATCTTATCTGAGGAATAAATGTGACTCACTCCGTAGATCTACGGGTAAATTCCATTTCTGCAATTTATGATTTTATTAGTCGCATACCAATTCAAATCACTTTCAGGTGTCAATTAAATTCTCCTAATTGGTATTTTTATAATATTTAACTTAAGACTGTGGAATAAATATGTATTATATACAGGGTGTTTTTTTAAACTGACGGTACTGAGAGACCTCTGTACCTCGAATTATCAGCCGCAAAGCCACAAAACTTTCTACGGGAACTATTGACGACATGGGAAAAAGGAATCTTCAAAAAACAAAAAAAAAAAAAAAAAAAAAAGTTCGAAAAGTTGCTGATAGGGGAAATGAGGCGCTTTTGATCTAAATTTTTAAGTTTAACTACACGATAAAATTTTAAAAAGCCACAGTAAACATATAAATGAATAACAAATAATTAATTTTTCCACAAATGTGCTTTATTCGAAAAAATAAATTATGTAAATGGTTACAAATAAAAAAGATTATATTCGACTTTCTTTTTATTCTTTGTTCTTTTGTTTTTATTCAGTAGAATCGCTTTACCGAGGAAGACATTGGCTATTTTCAATATGACCTCCTTTTCCTTGTGCTAAGCATTGCATTCTGTATATCATACTCTCTACAGCTGAATGTAACATTTCAGGAGGCATGCTCATAACAGTCCGTGTTATGTTTTCCGTTAAAATTGGTAAGTTCGAAACTCCACCAAGATAAACCTTCAATTTTAAATAACTCCACAGAAAAAAGTCACATGGGTTTAGATACGGGGAGCGAGGTGCCATGCAGCACGAAGACAGCGACTGATGACTCTTTCTTCATTAAAGTGATGGCACAACAGTTGCTGCACGGTTGTACCAATATGTGGTGGTGAGCCATCCTGCATAAAGGCAATTTTATCTAAGCATTGCATTTGCTGAAGTTGTGAGATAACAAATCTATTCAGCATATCATGATACTTTTAAGTGTTTACGGAACAGGTCTACGGTGCATCTTTGGTAATAGTCTCAAAAAAGTATGGTCCAATGATAAAATCTGCTATAAAACCACACCAAACAGTTACTTTTTGAGAATGGAGTGGGATTTATTGAAATGCATGGGATTGTTCAGATGTCCAAATTCTAGAATTCTGAATGTTAACAGTCCCATTCAAATAAAAATGGGCCTCATCACTCCAGAGAAATGTCCAAGGCCAAGCCTCGTCGACCTCCATTCTAACAAGAAATATCAAAGCAAAAAGTAATCGAAGATCTTAATCTGTAGTTTGTAATTCATGCAAAAGACTAATTTTATATGGATAAAATTGAAGATTTTTTCTTAAAACTTTCCATACTGTTGAAGCACTAACATCCAGCTGTCGGGCAACACCACGTGTGCTGCAGCAGTGCTCGTCTGATTTCTTTCAACGAATGCAGTCGCAGCATCTATTATAGTATCCTCCGATATCGGTTTCCGTCCTCTACCAGACCGAGTTGCGATAGAACATGTTTTTTCAAATTTTTTAATCATTGCTTTCAGTGCATTAATTGATAGAGGTCCTTTACGTAGATTGTTTCGACTTCTAAATTCGAAAAGAGCGGCTGCTGCATTGGATTGATTAAGATAAAAGAGCTTCAAAGTAAGGCACTCTGTGCTAAATCGAGACGCATTTTACAAATCAACTGATACTTGAAATGATTTTCAATGCCCCGTTTCTTTATTATAATTCAAAATACTGGTACTGGTGTCGACTACGTAATCAGGAATTTGCATTGTGCAATTTTCCCCCGTGTTTTATGCAAAATTTTAGCTGCCTTAAAGTGTAAAGCGCTATAAATTCCCCCTATCAGCAACTTTTGGAACTAAATTTTTTTCACGGATTTCTTTTTCCCATGTCTTCAATAGTCCTCGTACAAAGTTTGGTGGCTTTGCGGCTCATAGTTCAAGCTACAGAGGTCTCTGAGTACCGTCAGTAAAAAAACACACACCCTGTAAGAAAATAGATGAATTGGTATGAAGACAAATTCAATAATATTTAAACGTCTATAAATGTATAAGATTCTGTTGCTTAGTAGCTATTAAAATCGAATCCAAGCTTAGTAAATTATAACATTTATAAGGTTATAATATATTTATCTTAATTATCAGTAAGGAAACGAATAATAATGGAATTGCACATGGTTGTTTTTAATATTTAAAGTCATAAAATAAACAATTTTTGAAATAAAATATGAAAACAATATTTGAAATGCCACGGAAAAATTAAAACTAAATCTAAAAATTACTTTGGAAATACTTTTAACAATATTAAAGCACAACGCTTCCCTGAGGCCTTGTTAAATCTTTTAATATCTTTAAGCTTTTACTACGTCTTCTTGAAACTTATTCCATACAGAATTTAAAACACACTTTCAAAGGTTCTTCTGAATTACACAATGATCAGTTTTAACAAAACTGCTGTCTTATTTCAACCTACAACAATTAGCCTATATTAATACACTCACATTGGAGCAATTTTTATCATATGTAATAATTAATATAAACTAACTATATAAAACATAAAATTCAATTATCTGAATAAGGCAATTTTCACGGAAAATAGGAAAAAAAAAATTCTGCCAAGACAAAGTATTTTCACTTTTCTATCGAGACGTTGCAGTCTTTGATTCTATAGGGATATTAATCATTTTTAGTATCCTAAAAGCTCCCAGAGTAGGGCGGAAATAATTTTTACGGGCGGTTACATCCTGCTATACTTCTAATCACTTTAGCCCGGTGAGCGTCTAACAGCCTCAATTTTGTTAACATTCTGATGAATGTCTATGAAAACGCATGCTTGGCAGATCAACTCGTTTATGGGAGCTGGCCGTAAAAGTTACTCGCCCACATTAATGCTTGAGGGGAGGGGTGGCAGAGAAATTGTTTTAGATCGATCGAATGAGCGGTCAACCAGAAAGCTCTAATCGCATGTATTTTTGACTTCATACGACTTTTACCAATCAGAAATCTTTTTAGCGGAATTATGACAAAAATAGTTCAAGTGGACGTTGTAGTTTATACTTTTAAACGAGCTTGAATACAATTGTTTTATAAAATGAATTCATGTGAAAGTGATGAATAAGAAGAATTAAAAAGTCTACTAAAATTTTTGTAGTTGTTGTCTAATTTTCAAGGAAGCTCATTTCAAATAGTTAATGAAATTACGTTTTTTCAATTGGAGATATAATTAAGTTTTCTATATTCTATGTGTATTCAGTAGAGATAAACTTCAACATACTCTAACATGATATACTTAAATGATGATATACTTATGATTAATTAGACTTAAGGTATTAATTTTGAAATTTTATTGCAGCCATCAACATTTAAATTTGAAAATTAATTTTTGATCAAATTCTTGCCAATTTTTCTTAATTTTCTTCTTAATTAGATATATTTAAACTCATATGAAATCACATGAGCATTTGATAGATTTTAAAGATAATTTTTCCCCCACAATTTTATCGAAGCACTGTATTCGTAAAATTTTCAGCAATTATTAATATACATTAAATTTAAATGATTCACATAACGTTAATTAAATGAATGGTCAGATTCCCTCAGATGTATAGACATACCAATCAAATATGCCATAATGTTAAAATGGACGCGGACATGTTAGTTTTGTTGATTTGGAATGAAATCGACATAAACTGAATGAAATGCATAAAAATTATTTTAAAAGAAGCAATATCTGCTATTTACGCTAATATCAATTTCGCTAATTAATTGGCTCAATAAATAAGCAACTCAGCTGTTTATTTGTTTCCCTTGCAATTTACAGGAGGCTGTTTAGTTTCATTATATTCTGTTTTATTATGACAGTGAATAAAATTTCAAAAATGCGAAGATTTAAGAATATTACTCTCCGATAAAAAAACCAGACTGTAGATCTTTGATATTAAAAGGATAAATTCTAAATTTAATATATTACTTAAAATTATTTGCAGTTAATTTGACTTCATTGCTTATAATGAATGAAAGGAAGTGTAACCTATTTCATTTCTTTCAAATATATGTATTTTATTAGTATTTTTTTTGTAAAGAATATCTGATGTGTACGAAAAATAGAGAATTTGACACCACTTCCGGGCTCGTGAACTATCTGGCATCACCTGCTTTCATATGTATTTCTGTCTTTAATTTGGGCTGAAGGGTGTGTGACTGAGTGTACATAGTAGCATGATCTGCTTAAGAATGAATAAGGAATGGATAATTAATTAATTTAGAAACAGCTAATCAATTAACTATTAGGGGTCATGCATAATTATATGCGAAGTATTCTTAAGATTTTTAATTTCAGTTTTTAATTTTACAACTACGAATTAATAATCTGCGCCTGTATGTTTTGAGAATGATTTAGTTTTCGGGATAAGTATTAACGAATATATAAGTTCCATCATGTTGCGTAAACAAATATCCATAAATCTTGCTCTTTTTTAATTTTATGACTTTTGTATAATTTGGATCATAATCCTGATAAATTTGTCATTCTTTTGACTTATATTGGTACGTGAACTATTATATTTTTAAGCATTTGACTTTAAGATTGGAGTTAATGATTATCAGTTTATTATCTAAGAATCATACAACAAAGAAATGGTGATATTGAATGTGTATTCACAGATAAATAAGAATTAACGGTGCAATGTGCTTCGGCGATTTTTGTTTAAAGTGAAACAACAATAATACATTACTTCTGACATTTTATATTTATATTAAAAAGCGATGTTTGCAGAAGAAATTTGGGAAAATTTTATTGCTGCTAGATAGTTGTTGACAAGGACTCCTAAGTCATTGAAGCGATTCAACGTTAATAATATTAAAACAAAATATATCGTGATCAATATTAAATATAAAATCAATTAATTGCTTAGAAAAAGTGTAATAAGACCATCAAAAATGTCGCTGCTTGCTTATACTCTTTATTTATTTATTTTGAGTAAATATTAAGTTTGAGGAATTTTTTGATTAAACACGAATTATGTGAATTTCTCATACTATTCAGTCTTTTCCACAATCAATGCCGCCAGTAGTATACATACATATACAATATTGCATAGTATAAAAAATATTTGCAATATTGTATATTGTAAAATATTGAATAATATAATATCACACATTATTGTGCAACATTCAGTGCTGTCTGGGGGTGAATTGGAGTACTATCTGGAATCTGGATGTGGTTAACCACTGACTGTTTGTATCCAAAACAGTGTAAAGCCGGAGTGAGCTCACTATGATTGGGATAAACCATCACACGCACTTGACATGCATGTAGTAGGTGTTCTAATGAACGTAATCCTCGTGCAAATACGCGAACTATTATGCGTGATAATTGATGTAATTCAAACCAAAGATGTACAGGAATATTCCTTGCACTCTACCCGTTTTCATAGAATTCAAATACAGAATGCTGGAGATTACCAACATTTGATGAAATTTACATATAGGTTTCAGTAGCTAAATATTATAGAATCGTAGTTTTCACCATATGTTTGTCAATATCCTTCAAGACAGTAACAGTTTTACTCATCTTCGGAACACATAATACATATATATTTCATTTATCAGTTTTATAATCATTACTTACTTTCAGATATTTTTTTTTTCTTGCACCATAAAGGAGAAATGAGATATTCTCGCCTATATGTTCTATGATTTAACTGATTTATTTTAAAATGCCTGATCAATCCAAACAATTTTTCACAGCCTTTCGGATCACCGGGTATATTCTTTATACTAACTTAGAAAAGTATTTAGAAATGAAGCTTTGTATTCACAAGAAACTGCTAACAATTAAATCAATTCATTTCAATGCATTGATAAAATATGACAAACTTCTCTCGTGATGTAGTTTGAAATAAATTTATTAAAAAAATTCTACAATAGATTTATGTTACTTTACAAAAATTAGAATCTATTATTTCAATTATTTTCTACTCTTTAGCCCTAAATTTCCGCTTCATATCCTAAATATTATGGAAAAAAATAATTTTTTATAGATTTTATTATCAGCAGGAGCCAATGGTTATGAAACAAAAATTTAATTATATTTATTGAGTTACTTAATAATAAGTTCTTAACATGAATATATTACAAAGGCCCATTTTTACAAACAAACGAAACAATTCAAATCATATAAAAACGTATAAAAACAAGCAAATCGAAATAAAGAGAGAGAGAATTTCTTAAGAAATAAAAATACAGACTGACTTTACCTGGATGTATTTTTTTTCAACAATCAAAAATTCCAAACATCAAATATATTCAGGAAATGCGTGAAATTTTGAATTTTCGAAGGCGTGTTCATTTATCAATGTTTAAATAACATCGTTTATATACTAAAATTTTACACAATGTGTTTTCATTGAGTATTTTAAATTTGAATATGCTTTTCACCTTTAAGTTTCGCACAGAAAGAAATAGTGGCTAAATATATGATCAGTTTCTATCCAATAGTTAATGCGAAAGTTTACAAATTGTAGCAATTTACATTGTTAGAAATTACAGCATTATTTTATAACTTTAAACGAGCTGTTCTTGCATATATATAAATTTATTTCGTGTATCTCGGAAACGGCTCTAACGATTTGGAACAAATTTTATGATAAAATTTGCTTTTTAACTTTATTTATGTAGATATCTTTCTTGAAAAAATACAACGCTGTTTGACACATATTTTTTTATAACTAACTATTAGAATAAGTATATCCACCTTCCTCCTCGAAGTGTGAGCAATGCAGTATAGCGGTCAGAACAACATGAATGACATGGTACTCGGTTCGAATTGTGGCTTTTGCTTTATTTTTTATTTCTGTATTTAATACTTTTGTTTTTTCAGATTATCTATATAGGTGTCTTTCCTGAAAAAACACGATTTGACACACACAACAAACTATTTTTTCTTAACTAACTATCAGAGCCTTTTTCTATCTGCTCTCATGCTGATAGCGCCATCTCGGACTCGATTTCACCGTCTCAAAACTGAGTGCGAGTTCAAAAATATAAGTGATGATAGATAAACTGTAAAATGAATACTGTAATATAGCAGAACGATTCGAATAACATGTTCAATTAAGTGCATCCATGATTTTGTTTATTTAAAAGGCCAGTTCATATGTAGGTAAGTTTGAAAAATATTCATATGTAACCAATATGTGATTCGTATCTAAATATTTTCTCCGAAAAAAAAAACCCGCACAATTTTCCAAAAGAGAAAAAATATATATATGGAGCGAAGCTTAGTTTCCCAGATATTTTATTATATATAAAACGAAACATTATGAATATTTTTTAAATAATTATTCAAGAAAAAAGTTCAGAAGAGATCTTTTTATAATTAATGATATGAATATGCATGATTGTAACCATTTCATTGTCCCATTATGCTTTAATTAATAATCAAACTCAATTCTTGGAATGCATCATTTTGAAAGGAGTTCGATCATTGCTTTAAGACGCTGTGTAATTTTAATTTTTTTTTATTTTGTTTCCTAGAACGATTAGTTACCTTGCATTCGAGTGAATCCATGAACTGAATTTTAAAGAATAGTGATTATGGCATCCCTAACGTCATACGTGCTGAGACAAGTAAATACATTAGATAATAGCCTATCATTTACATTCGTTAAAAAAATTGTACCAATTTCTCTTAAAATTTATCACATGCTTTGATTAAAAACTTTGATCTTATAAAATCTGCCTACATAATAGTTATTGAATAAACAATTTATTTTTAAAACAACTTTCTATTTTCTTAAACTTTTATACAAAAACATCGCAAAAAATACTTTAAAATACAAAACCTAAATAAATATATTCAATAGCAAATTATTAACTATTGCATTAAAAAAGAATATCTTCAGCTTCTAATTGAAAAGAAACCGAATAACATGGAAATAATATCGCCTAATTATGGTTGTTAATTGAAGACACCAATAGTTTTCTTTAGGACTTAGAAAACTTAAAAACACCAAATTATTTTCGCTGAAATGGATCGAATCGATTATATTAATTAACAGGCAGATGTTTCTTCTTTTGCTTTTACGTTCATTTCATGGAATATTAGAAAAAGTTTATTATCTTTTAAGTTTACAAGCATAAATTATTTGATCGAGGGCAAAAAAAATTTTTTTTTTCCCTTTGATAATTCATTACCGTTCACCAGTCACTTAAGCCCTTTTCCACTTTTTCAGCGTTAAAGCGGCTATTTTTCTTCTATCCAATTTATGGTTTTTGATGACATATTAGAGGAATTTTGTTTATTAAAAGTAAATTGAGCATTAGAATAATCAGAGGTCAGACTGTACTTTTAATCGTGCGATTTCTTTATTGATCTGTTAGTTGAAAGTAAAAATTTCACAGCCTGCTTCTAAGAGAAACGAATGTCTAACGGATAAAATATTTATTTTCTTTTAAATGCTTTGAAAATTGACGAGAAAAATGCACTGATTTTATTTCAGCAAAATATTTTCCTATAGTAAAAATTTCAGTAAAAATTTCGAATATATAATCTTAAATAACTTTAAGAGCAACTTATTTGTTGAATCTATGTTATGTAGTGTAAAAATTTCTAAAATTTTATAATATTCTGAATTTCAGCATTTCCAAAAGCATAATTAAAACTGTGCGCACTCCTAGACATAACATATTGATATAAATTAATTTATGCATATGCACAGAACATAATTTTGTAATAGAAATATGAGGAAGCTTCTCTTATCATTTTATTTAGATAAATTTACCGGGTTTAACTGAAGAAACAATGTTTCAAAAACTATTAAAAACAATATATTAATAATGAGATAGGGTTGAATTTGATATGGACAGCTTTCATGATTTTTGGAATCTCAGTTGAATTAAACTTTAGAATGATGCATTGTCTTATTATAATTTCGACAAATTTCTTTGAATTATGCCTTGAATATAAATGCTATGATTAGAATCTTTACAGAATTTTGATGGCCGATATATACATATTTAGATATAATATCAGGAACATAATTTCAATTTTTGTGGGGAGTGATGGAGACTGGGACATTATGAAGCTCTTAAGCAAGTACGAAATACTTGCTATCAAATGCATTACTCAATTAATAGAAAGAAGCAGATTTCAACTTTTCAATTGATTTTTGCTTATTACAAATATTTGTTACCTTTCTTTTCACAGAAAAAGATACGAAAAATAATTGTGTTTAATCAGGTGTAAAAAGGATGTAAATCTGGAAGTTATTGATCATGATTTCAAGATTCCAGGTCCTCACGATTGACAGAGATTTATCATGATTATTAATATACAGTAACAAACAATGACATGAACCATATCACTTACCACGGCCAATTCCAGTTGAAAAGTGCAGTGCTTCTCACTAGCTACTTTCTCAAAATGACTGGAGAAGCGAATGTCTACCCTAGATACCTGATATTCAAAAATGACGTATTTATTTAATTGCTGTTAGATGAATACATCTTATCTTTTTCAGATGAGTATGGATGTGCCAATCCAAGAATATTTACTCCCTTCTGTTTCTTTTTATTCAACTTTAATTTAAGGTATTTTTTTCAAGTAAAAGAAAGGGTTTCTACACAAAAATATTTTATCAATCTGTTAGTTTATCATGGATGGTAAAAACTCCACGCATTAGCCGTTTAAGACTATCTTTTAGAAGCTGGCACATAATTGGTCCTCGGTATGTCAAACAACTGTTAGATATTTTCCTTAGTAGTTAATCTGCTTGAGATCAAGTGGTGTTGGCTGTGGTTAATTACTTGATATTAACTATGGCTAATGTTCCTAGATTTCAGAGTACAGTTTCCAGCTAAAAATCAGGTACGCAAGGTACTTTTCAAAATCTAGGACCCCTCGAGCAAGTAATTGATTTTTCTTATTGGGTCTGGTGCTGGATAAGGCGGCAGGAGACCGTTGGTTTATATTTTTTTCACATGCAAAAACGAAAACAGGACTTTTTACTTCAAAAACACTTTGATTCATATATGGACTCCCAAAAGATGTCACGTTGCATTCTGCTCCTCCTTCTATATTTAAAAAAAGCATACAAGTATATCTTAGGGAATTATCATCACTTCTTAAGTAATATTCTTTAGACTTGAATGTTAAAGAACTCTCAAAAGCAACTTTACCAAATTATGTGACTAAAATTCTTATCTTCCTACCAGCAAACGTTAAATCTGTATCTATATTAATTTTTTCTAGAGGAGTTATTTCATATGGAAAATTGTTAAATATATTATTGAACTAATATCTGAAATGTGCCTGATGAAGAAATAATTTATGTTTGCTTTCTGATTTCAAAATGAGCTGCGTGATTTTCAATATGAATCGCTGTATTTTACATTTTTTTTTATGCAAAGAATTATTTTAAAAGAATTTATTCTATAATTTTTGAGCTTATTTAGCGCTTTTTAATTACAGTCGCGTTGACAGTTCTGGAACTCGATTTTATCTTTTTGTCCCTTTTTCTTTTACCCTATTTCAGATTTGCCTTGAATCTAACTTGTAAGCTTGCTTATTTATAACTTATTTTTGAACACTTTTACATGATATAATATATTATTAGCAAAAAAGTTTAATTTTTATAACGAGGATCCAGTTACCATATGATTGAAGCAGCATTATCATACTTTATTCTTGCTCCCTTTAATTAATCACCCGCCAGTTTAATTCTCGTAACAAGGTTAACCCACTAGCCAAATACATACTGGAGATGGCAGTACAACCCATGTTCTTCAAATTTTACAAAACGTATCCTGTTGGGTTGGGACTTTCCAGAAGAGAAATCCTCTTTCAATCTCCAGTTTCCTATATGCTACGTGCGGTCAATTTGTATGAGAAATCCAAGAGAGGTTAAATCAATCTGAGTGATGTAAGCTTCTCCGGTTTCCAAACTCCTATCCATACAAAATTGGGAAAAGGAGAAATGCAAAATAAAGATGGCGAAGAGGAATGCGAATTTGAGATCAGACTAGAACACTAGAGTGTATGTAGAGCGTGAATCTCATCATATCTAGAGGAGATAAATCCTAAATGTAGTAATGATTTGAGAATTACCGAGCATATAAACATTTAACGCAAGTTTATATTTTATTAGAGATAGGAAAGTCCTTTCTGGAAAAAGACTACTAGTATTACTATTTCTAATTTGCGCTTTTTAATTTATTAAGAAACAAATTGAAATTACTTTGGAATGAGTTTTACTACCCAATTAAATGCTAGAACTAAATGGTGTGTTCTCTAACATCTCAAGAGAAATTAGGTGCATCTTTTCTCTAATAATAGTACCATTATTATTCGCAATAAATATTTTACCAAAAATGTGCACTTAAATTCAAGCATATAGCTTCAATTAAACTCTAGATGTAACTTTTGATCCATTACATCAAGAATTATGCATTTTTGTAGAAAGACACAATTAAAGCTTTGCCTGATTTTTTTTTGTTGAATACATACTATTAAGTAATTATTTTAAATTGTGTATCTGAAATTTAGAGAGAAGAATTACAAAATTTGTTAGTGAAAAATACTTTTTTGAATAATTGTATTTAGAAGATAAAGTTTATAATTAAAAAAAATAAAAGCATCTATGACGGTACTATTGTTGACTTGTAATACATCATTGCGAGATACATAAGTTATGTTGCTATTTTTGATCTTAGAATATACTAAATCATTAATATAACAAATCAATACTATAGACGAATTTATTCGTGTTGTGGCTTCCATCGTTATAATCTTTCTTAATATCATTTGGGTGATGCTTGTAAAATTTTATTTTCCTAGTACGGATTTATAAATATGGAGTTGATGAATATTGAGTATATATTCTGTTATGCTATTCATCAGATTATTTTTTTGTTTCGTATAAATTTCGTTACCTGTCAGTTAAATAGTCTCTAAATTCTCAGACGATTGTACGTTAAAGAGAAAAAAAAAGGAAATAGCTTCAATTTTAAAATTTGGAGAATCAGACACTCTAAATATTTAAGTTGCATAAGGATATCAGATCGTTAGCAAATCTATGGTGAAATTATTCGATTCTTATAAATGACGATGAATTGAAATGAAGGAAAGTACTCGAATTTGAAGAATTCTTAGCAGATTTTTACTTATTATCTGCTGATATTTTTCGATTATTAAATAACACACTTATAGCTAAAAGAATTTTTAATTATTGCTTTGAAGCAAAATTAAAAATAAAAATAAAAATATATGGGTTTCGAAGTTGTTGATGTCAAGACACCGAAAAACGCAAAATTCAAGGGAGTGATTAATCTTATCTTAATGACAGTGTGTGACCTAATTAGTCTGGCTGCAGTTGCGTCTGTCTTTATCGGAGCAAATGAGTTCTTCGCCTATGAAATTTCGATTGATCTGATGAATTCTAATGGATTTGATTTCTAAGCTATTTATTGACTAAAACAATATGGCATCAATATATTCCTTAAATTTTAATGTTAATTAATGCCTTCCTAGTGTTCATGTATAATATTACAATTTTTCTTAAAATGATTCAATGTTGACTAAACAGATAATTGAATAATAAAGCAGGATAAAAGTTTTAAATAATAAAAGTACCATAAAATAAACTAAGCATTGATTACTAAACTTTTTAAAGTAGATTTAAAATATCTATTTAACCTACTGGTATATATGTATTCCATTAAGTTCAAGGCAGTAAAATGAAAATTATAAAATATCATGTTTATGACTTTGTTGTTAGATACCATTTTAGTATTTTTATTTCGTTATATTCCTGAATGGTTATCTTCAACTATTTACATCCATTACTTTGAGCATATTAGCAATGTAAGATAGCGCAAAGTATAATGTGATTTAAATTTTACATGAATACATCTTTGACTAAATAAATACTGAAAGGCTCCGAACGCCAGTTCAACAAAATTACTGCAGGTGCCACAGACATTGGGATGTCATAGCAAAATGGCTGTCCCTTTCGTTAAGTAGGATTGATTCAATACCCAGGTGCCTGCTTTGCTCATTAAATAGGCTTTCCCAGAATGGTTTGCGGGAGGGGGATGTCAGAGCATGCTTTTGCTTAGTAGCCATCAGCTAAGAGGAATCCTCTTTTGTATATCAATTTCTTAAATACACAAGTTCTGAAGTTGCTGTTTATGAAGTGGATTGGGAATTTTTCTTTCTTTGAAAGAGAAATTCGGACGTTACAGGGCTCTGAGAATATCGGGCACGAAACCATCCAGCCTAAATATGATACTTTATCTATATCTACTCATATAAATAAACATCTATACTTTTATTTCTCCCTTACTTCCTATTTATTACGTGTATGAAGATGATTGTTCATAACCCAGATTTTCAGTGAGAACCAAATTTCATCTGTGTGATGCCTGGGGTGACTTGTTTAAAATATTAAGATTAAATCTAAAATAACTAAGCAAGATTTAAAATATCACTAAGCCTTTATCGGTACTTTTACATATTTATTGGATACAACTTTTCAAATATATGCTTAGTACAGATAAATGCATTACGATAATATCACTAACATGCGCTGTGGAAATTTATAACAGACATTCTGCTTGTAAGTATAGAAGCCATTGAATTAATTAAGTATCGTTAATCATAATATCACATACCTATTGATTTATCTCCTGGAATATAATTTTCTAAAGTAGTTGAAATTCGTTACTGTAAAGCTGTTCCTGCTTATTTATCAACAGGATTTCACATTCTGCAATAGGGATTCGATTGTCTCTTAAGCGAGTAACACATATCAATTGAATAATGTATGTAAATGGATTTATAGATTATAGTTTCATAGTTTCTATGAGGCTTCAAGGTCAAGTTGTCTCATATTTCCCAAATACATTGTTAATCAGAAGAAATGACAAGCAAGCACTGTAGTTGAAGGAATTCTGCGAGTTCGTGCTAATCCACAGAACCATTAAAATTCAACGTGTAATATACATATACACAAAGTGCAATATATTTTACTATAACTGATTTCTAAGATTTTGAGTACGGCTAGTTCGTCGCTTTTAAACAATAATATGCAATCAAGGTTTAAAAGTTTTATCTAGAAACAAAAATTTAATAATAAAATTAGATGAAATCTTGTATATAATTTAAGCAATTGACTTTAACCCGTTATATTCCTCAATGTCTCCATTAGATATCAGATTGTTTTACACTGTACTTAAAAGCACAGTTTCAAACATCTTATATCTTCGTATTTTTACTTTCTGGTACAAAAAGTGCACAAGAAGGTATTATAATTATCAAACAATTCATATTAGACTTTGACAAAACTATGCTAAGTAAGTACTCCATTCTAAGTAATTTCTCAAAGAATTTAAATCACATAGCTTCTTAAATATCATCGCCTCTTTCCTGATCCTTTAAATTTTCCAAAATAAGCCTAAATGCCACTTGGGAGAAAATTTCACACAGAAGTATGCCTCATTATTTTTGCATCGAACAATTTGCTTTTATTTAGCTGAATTTTTAGTAGGAACTGATAACCAATTACAGTATTCCAATCTTCACTTAGCATAATATATGATATTAAGATAATAACCATTATTCAATTATTGGTTAGCAATTTGTATTAATTGAAAATAAAGTCTTCGTAAGAATTATACATTATAATTACATTACCATAATATAAATTTATATAATTACTTAACAACAGTAATATAAGCACTTCAGCTAAAGTAGAAAAAAAAAAATATGAAGGAAAAGCAATCGACAATTAATACCTTTCCAGGAAGATTTATTAATGCTTATGAGAACAAAGTTGCTCATAATTCTTAATTCTAAATTACTGAATGAAACCTAGAATGTAATGAACTATGAACTAACTGTGAACTGTGAACTAACTAATCCCACATGATTAGGTCATCCATTCTTTTGTACTCCTAAATACCATTGTGCATTTTAACATTTATTTATAGTTTGAAATTACAATTTAGGCCAACAAACTTATTGTATTTGAAATTGAAAAGAAATCGACTCAAAATTAGAAATTAAGATGTTGGAATTTTAAATGATTGCTGAAGATTAAAGAACTACATTGATTCAAGATATTCTAAATGAATAATTGCAGACTTAAATATTATATATAATAAATAATCAGTTTCAATTTTTTCAGATCAAAGAAAATCAGCTTCGTTAATGTTTTGTTTGGAATGAAATCAAGTATTCTTCAAATATGCATTTTTCAACGCCTTCTATTGTGAAACATTTCAGAAACAAATCACTCTCATTTTCTAATGTTATATAATCTAAATAGGTGGCGGAAGGTAAACAAACTCTCTTTACGTGTGGAACACAATACACAGTTCCATAAAACTTTTGATGCTTTATTCATAGTTAGTTTCAGGTTAATTTATTTTCAATTAGAATAAATGTCAGAAATAAGACTTATTTCAGGATTTAGAGCAAATTACCAAAACAACATTAAATAAACAGGAAATTAAACAAAAGTTACTTAACAAGATTAATATTTTTGATTAATTTCAAATAACTTATAGTATTTCAACAAATGTAATTTTTAATTGCATTTTAAAATAAAGATATGTTTTAATCGATTCAATCTCCTTTGTTGTATAATTCCTTGAAACACAGATGTAAGTGGTTTAATTAAGGGAGATGTGACGCGATGAACTCATAATAAATCATGTATTTTTTTGATAACATATTTCTTTTCCTTTGCAAAATCACAGGTTAAGTTCGCAAATCGAGATTCTCATAAATTGTGTATAAATTATCTTTAATTTATTCAGGAATTGTCCATGAAAAACTGTTTTGTGATTGAAGTACTTTCCAGGAACAAATTGTAAAATGCTAGATGTTCATGTAATGAAATTTTCAGAATATGAGTGACAAAAAACAGAGCATCAAATCTGTTGCTCAGACATACTTTCCTGCCACTAAATTTTTCAAGAAAAGTTGTTTAGCTCTAATGATTTTAACATTGTATTTTGTTTTTCTGATATGGCTAACCCAGATGAGTTTTCTGCATGTAAAATAAATAATACTTATGTATTATTTCTTGATTTTCTTAATCATGAATGATGCTTAGTTGCAATGAGTAAAAAAAAATCATTATTATTAAATTTAGGAGGGTTTTCTGAAATATAAACATAATTTTCTGAATGGCACGTTAAGAATGAAGTGGATATCGAATATGCTGCATAAGACTGAATTTTGATATTTCGTTTATTGGTTTTTTTTTTATTTTTCTTTATAGATCTTTCTTCATTATTTTCTTATTTTATAGCTGAAATGCAAGGCGTACTAACATTTTTTTAAAAAAAGTTTGAATTTTCTACACAGAGCTAATAATAGACTTTCTTACGCCATGATTCATTATTGATCTAATAATTACAAAACAGAAGAAATGTGCTGCGATTTTAAGTATTTGGGACAACATAATAATAACAGGAGTTCGATTTGAATACTTTTCTTGAGAATCATAGATGCCTTTCAGCCTTTTTTAGTCACCTAGAAATGGAGGACAAAATAATAATATGCAATAACATCAATGGCGTAAAATTACTAATATCCAACAACTTCTTAGAACTTATATTTATCTTTGTAATGCGTAATGCAAAAACGCATTACGTAGATGAATGACATTTGAAACAAACATGAAGGAAATTGTGAAAGTTCCAGTTATCTCAATATTTGTTAACGTTATAGTTACAAAACAAAAAGAGCTGAATAGAAGAAGAAGAATGTTTAGAAGAGAATTTAATCTTTTTGGGAAGACAAAGACAGAAATAAAAAAAATATTTGTTAAAATTCAAAATTTAGGTTAAACAATATTTATCTACTTTATTTAACAAAATCTCCTTCCATTGTAAACAAAAAAATTAAAAAGAAAACTTAACAAAAACAGTTTATCCGGAACCTCAAGAGTTTTAGAACGAATATAAAATATTACGTGTCTATCACAAAAACTAAACCTAAAATTAAGCACATTTTTTTAAAATTTTAACTTAAGATAGAATCATATGTAAATTATCTAAAATATCGGTATTGCCAAATGTTATATAAGAAAGCCTTCACTATTCATAAATACAGGTATACATTCATTATAAAGAAAATTAATGTGTACATATCTGCTTCTAATACGATGCGCAGACTGGGAATTCAGTTATTTTTCATTCTGGACTATCACAGTGTAAGGAGCTTTGAAATTTTGATAGGATTTGATATGAAGTAATCGCACGTGCTTGATTATTTTGGGTTCAATAAATTTACCAAAACCCATCTCTTACTGATCAAAACTACTGCTAGAGTTCTCTGAATTTGCTTTTATATTGGAAAAGTCGTTGGGCGAAATAAATTGCTACATAAACCAATCATTGTTAATCTTACCAAAAAATTAAAAGTACTGGAAGTGTTGGGATTGATTTTCATGTGGCCCGGAGTAGGAACGTTTCCAACTGCATTCAACATTTAGTCAGTTCTTTGTAAGACTTGACAATAATGACAATAAATTTTAGTTAATTATTTGGGTTTCATAAAAGCTATTAATTGTGTTTCTTATTTATATATTACAAAACAAGTAAGAATTTCGTTTGAGTTAACAAGTACGCCTTTAAATATTTGGATATGCGACTTCAACATGCTGGTTAAAAAGAAAAATTTTCATACATATAAATTCTGTAAACTTTTCCAACAAGAATTGAAATGCATATTAAATATAATTTGATTTTCAGTATATTAAGCAAACTACTTTGCATAAATAAATTTCTTTGTTAGATACGTGGTAAATAGTAGGAGTTTTGAGCCATGTAATTATTCATTGAGTTTTCTCAAACAAATCCTGTATCCTTTCACCTTTATTGACTTTTGGTATAAACATAAATAAATTTATCTCCAGCTTTGAAGCTGCTCTCACATTTTACGTATGTCCTGAAACAAGAATTTTAGACTTACACCTTTGTGTAGTGTATCTAATTGATTAAGTGAAGAAATAATAATCTTTTACAAGAAAGAGCTAATGGGATTTTTATTTCACAGCATGATAGTTGGCATATTGATATAATAAAGTAAAAGTAGGTAACATTCAAAATCCCATGAAATAAAAATAAGAGTTGCTAAATTATTTAATGAGTGAAATGAATATTATAAATTAATGAGATTCAAAGAAATTAAAACTATTATCCCCTAAATTAAATTTTCACATACATTTAATTATAACAAAATTATAATTAATACATTTACATTATTATTATAAAATTATAATTAATTATTAATATATTATTAATTATAAAAAAATACATTAATACATTTAATTATAACAAAATATTAATTCCTAATGTTACATCCATAGTATTTAATTATATAACTTATAACTGGCATGGGCAATGATTTTATAAAACATTCGAGTATAAAATAATCATTTTATAATACTTTACAGCTTTAAAACTAAAATAGATTTTTTAGAGTTCTTTATTTTTTTTACTTTCACCAACATGAAATATAAAAATAGTAAGTACTGTAATTATTTTTAAAAAATGCATTCTGAAATCTTTTCGCTATACTACGTAACTAAATTCATAAAGCGTCTGTTTCTGCCCATAGATGATAAAGATGAAAGGAATGGCAATAATGAATAACATTAGGATGTTCAATATCATTTAAAAATTTCATTTGTGCCTAAAAGTTAGGTTGTAAACACGAAGAATGTAACATGTCGACGAATACTTAGCTTATTGTAATTAAACTTTGTGCAAATAGGCTCAGTACTATGATACGAGTACAACAGTTAAGGATCAACAAAAAAACACCAAATGTGTCCGAATTTTCAAAAACGAAATATTATTATCAGAACATGATATTTAATACGGATATTGATTTGCAGAATCCCCCGGATAGTGAAAAATATGGCAATATATATATCAGATATTGACTGCTAAATCTTGAAAGAAATTGCAGTTGTCAATAAAAAGCATAACTTCATTTACTTTTAACTTGAGTGATTAAAGAGAAAATTTAAATGCAGTTGTCAGGGTGCCCAATATAAGTTTGTATATTTTTTTGTGAATTGTGCATTAAATATCTCGATATGCTACTGTATTTTATCTTACTGTATCCTAAAGTAATTGGATTATGTCACCATTTCATTGTATTTCGTAGTTTGCACCTGCTTTTACAATTAATACCATAATTTTCCACCGTTACTTTAAAAACGAAAAACTTTTCTTTTAAATTCAAGCATGTGACATACGAAAAGAAAGCAAAAAGTGTTACAAAAGAGGGCTCTTAAGAAATCTCCTTAGATATGAAGTGTCAGGCTGTTATATGGAAGAACTGCATAATCATCCTCTCCGAAATTCATTCAAAAGGAAGGGTTCTCCAGTTCAATAATAGTATTTTATGGATTTTTAAAGAAGAAAAATAATAAAGATGGGACGTCGATTGGAGTGTCATGAAATCTTGGCAACATTTCACTTTCCTCCTGAGATTGTTTGCTGAGTTCTGCTAGAAATATGTCATTTCTAATACAAGGAAACAATACCGGAAAAGAGTAAGCGACTGTCTATCGACGTTATTATCATATCGCTGTTTGGGAAAAAGGGTTCCGAAGGATGAAAGGCGAGAAATAGGGGAAAGATCTTTTAGAAGGGAGGCTAAGCAGTAGAGGGGGATGACCTAAGCCCCGAGTTTGCAAAATGAAATCCCCTGAAATTGAAAAATTCATACAAGTGATGATGCATGGATTATTATTATTATTTTTTCTTTTTTTGTAAAAGTTTTTATCTTAAGTTGATTACATCGACTTTTGAACTAATTTGATTTCTAGTTGAAACGAAAAAGGAATTATTGATTCTGAATCCCGCTTTAAGCATCAAGTTTTGACTGGAAATATGAGTTATTTTCTTGCTCTGAAATTAGTTATTGGATGGCAGATGCAGTGTGACGGACATTAGGATATGTGTGCTGGTTTTTTTTTTACCATAACGGTCATGAGAGTTTGTTTTTAACATTTCAGTTTCTAAAATTTAATATTTAAAGTGATTTGACTTAATATGGCATGAGTACCCAAAAGAAATAAAAAAATCACCATAATTGCAGTTTTTAAAAATATTAAAACATTAAATTCATTTTCTTTCATTGTATAAAAATTGTAGTATAAGCTATATTCAATAAGCTCACTGTTTCTAATACTAATGAATGAAATACACTACTGTGCAAATTAATTGGAACAAACACAAAAATTTTCACAAATGTTGTTTAATTAGTACAGGTTAACTTACATGAACGGTATAGCAATCTAATACAAAATATGTCCTCCTCTAGCTTGAATGAGATCCTGTAGACGGTTTGGCATGGATTCCACTAAATTAGAACATAATTTTTTTATCTCGTCATCACGAAACCAAACTTTTATAGCATTCTCAATCATTGTTTTCTTTGTTGAGCAGTCCACTTTACTCAAACGTCTCTTTACAATGCTCCACAAATTTTCGAAGAGATTTACATCAGGAAAATTACCAGGCCAATCCAAAACCGTTATTTTCTGTCTTTGAAAAAATTCGTTGTTAGCTTAGAAGTATCGCATGGAGCAAGATCTTGTTGAAAGCAACCAACACCAGAGAACGTTTGCATCAAAGGCACAATTTTACTTTCTATTATAGAAATGTATTGTTTAGAGTTCATCATCCCTTTAACTGGTACAAAGCTGCCAGGTCCTCCAGAAGTAAAATAACCCCAAAACATCTGTTTCTGAGGGTGCATAACTGTTTGAAAAAAATGTCGTTCCCTGATGGGTTCTCCACTGTTTCGTCTGCCAAATCTTGGTCGAAACCCTTGTACAAGAAAATGCGTTTCATCGCTGAATACAACCTTCTTTCAATCTTGTGCAGTCCAGGATTGATATTTCCTGGCCCAATCCAAACGTTTTTTCTTCATTGTAGGTGTTAATAACTGCTTTTCGGATTGGTTTTCTTGCAAATCTCCCAGCTTCAATAAGCCTTCGTCGAACTGTCGATGAATCCACGCTCACACCAGTAGCTAATAATTCTCTCTGAAGATCTCTACTTGTTTTGTAAGGATGCATTGTACTATTTCGTACAAGAAATTTGTCTGTTCGAGGTGTGATCTTGCTTTTGGGTCCACATTTACTCTTTCGTTTTGGAGACACTGTCCCAAAATTCTTTTGCTGATTAATAATCCTAGAAACACTAAATTTTCCAACTCCAACTGCTGCAGCAATATCCCTCATAGTCATACATAGAAGTATGCTGACTAAGAGTAACAATTATAGTCCTTTTCCTGGGAGTGATATCCATTTTTTAAATATATGTCATAAGGAGACAATTCACCCAAGCGATCACTTCTTACAGCAACTGAAGGAAAAAATTTTCGACATGTCCTGATCACGTGGTCAAACCGGTTTAGACTAGTCAAGGGCAGTTGCACGTTGTAAGAAAATGCAATTGAAATCGGTTTCAGGCAGAAAATCTCCGAGAAAGAAACAATTTTCTTAAAAAATATGCTTGTCCCAATTAATTTCCACAGTACTGTAGCTGATGCACGCCATGCTCTCTTTATGCGCTAAGAACTTATCGAATTTAACTCCCATGTTTTTGCTGAATTGGACATTGAGATATGTAATGATGATTTTCAATAAAATTTTTAATTAATTTGGAATATTATTAATTATTTCCTCTCTGAAATACAGAGTAAATAAACGTACATCTTAGAATTAAATTTCAAAGGAAAACATAACGTAAATACACAATTATTTTGACCAATGAAAGTCAACTTATTTATATTTAAGATACGCAATGAATTACTGGAATATGAAAATCTATTCCACCATCTTTCAAAAGATAAAGATTGATCTATGAAAACGAATAAAGGAAGCAAATTTCGAAAACCATATTCTTGAATTTTGTCTTGAAATATTTATTCGCCATTTATAGGAATCTTAATTCCACAAACTTTTAATTTGTCGAAAGGAATTTAAAAAAATACATAAAAAATTGCTTTAATCAACAATTTGTATTAAATAGTGAAAATTATAAATAAATTTAATTCCTTTACTATTAAAATTTCCTTCAATGTGCATAATTCAGAATATTCAAAAATATGAACTTAGAAATCTACTGAAAAAAATCGCTTCGAAATTTTGTCAATTCGCTTGGCGAATTTCTATGGATTAATGCGCCCTCCCATTCGTGTGGCTCATAAGTGTGGAGAGTAGGCAGTCGTAGTTTCGAAACGGGAAATTACTGTAACAAATCATATAGTCACTGAAAATTCCAGTTTCATTTAATAGGATTAATAATTCTTATTTCAATAAGCAAGATGAATTATTTAAAACAAAAAAATTAGATGACGTTTGATGATAAGATTGACATATGAACCAACAAACAGCTCTCCAAACATAAACCCACATATGAGGATATTTGACCCGCGTAATTATTACGATAGAATCAAAATCTCGAATTCTTGGAGTCGAAATTCTGTTATTAAATCAAATAACCTTTAATTTTATCCGAAATATTTAATGTAGTAATCAATTAAATCTTAAAAATATTCCGTGAAATTTTGTCAATAAACTGGATATTTTTCCCTATCTACGAAACCTCTTATTAAAAAAAATCCATTTAAATAATGGTTGTATTTAAAATTTCAGTAAGGAAAATGGAACATAACTACCTTCAAGAGCACCCTTCAATCTAATAGTGCAAGAAAAAGTAATTTTAATTCTGCCATTTCTTTCAGCGAAATTGGTGAATCTGAATTCAAACAAGGGATAATAGTAATCATATATAAACAAGAGAGAACCTTTATTCCCGATTAACTCAGAGTATTTGATCCATTCCATGAGAAACATGTACTTAGAGAAAACCATAGGGAATCCTTTGTCAAAGCAATAATTGCTTAATCTACCGCGTTCTTTAGCAGAAAAAGTGAAGGTGAATTCCTGGGCACTGTAATGGGAATTCTGAAGAAAGACTGTAATGAATCACACCATTGGAGCTAAGTGATCCTAATTACGACCAAATTACCAGCCTTATTAGTCTCGGAAAAGAGGAAGAGGGTTCGGAACTAGCCCTAGAAGGTCATTGCCTGCTGTATCTATCCATGAATAGTTGAAGCTAGGAGTGATATTTTTTAAAGTTATATTTAAATGAGAGCTAATATTCCGCTTCCAAAAATTTTATTTTGAAGTATTTAGGAAGAATTTAACAATAACTGAAAAAAAGTTAAAAGATATTAACCTTCTAATGTGTTAGGGTTGCGAATTTTTCTTTTCATTGAAAATGTTTATCAGTTCTAATATCTGTGCATCTTTTGTCCAGAGTAAAAAGGCGTAGAATCGTAGCGTAGTCAACATTTGTACAATCTATCAAAACGATTTTATAGCTAGAGGTCCTAGCTATTAGCATTCATTATTATTATCGAATAGTATTAACATTAATATTGAAGTTTTTATTTTGCACTCAAGAAATGTAATATCTAGTGAAACATTTTAAGTAATAATAGTATTCAATTATATTAAAAATCTCGAATGTGGATAAATAATATAACATATAATAATATGAGATTATAATATTATAATAATACATAATTCATAATATACAAATAATAATTATATTTTCATGATTATACAGAAATTATAGATACAAAAGTGTAATCATATATTTTCATAGACATTATTTTCCAAGCTTCTATTCTTTAACCTCTTAACTAACATTAGTTATTTCGGTATTTTTTTTTTTTAGCATTTGCATGAACTTTTATGCATTTATATTATGACGGTAACTGTAGGTTTTCTAAAAATTAGTATTGAAATATTTTAAAAAATCTTAAATCCCTTAAATCCAGTCTTTTGAAAAATATAATCAGAAGTATTTATTTGAAAAGAAATATTGGGAAATAGGATTTTAAATACAAAATCAAACGAAGAAAGGTGCATATAATATATAAAAGATTAAAAGAACCGAAAACTTATTCAGATTCTAGAATTTACTTCTTTTTCTATCTTATGTATAAAGCTGGATAGTTCTTTTTGAATTATATCTCTAAATAAGAGAAGCATACTTACACTGTCAACATTTGTAAGATACTTTCTATCGCAAATGCTTAATAAAACGGTACTTCATTTAGGAAGCATTTATTATAGATAAGTGTAATCAAATTTTGAATTTCGACAAAAACAATTTATTAATTCTTATTGTATTTTGTTTGATCTTTCAATTGCGAAAACGCCTGAAGTGTTATTTTAAAATAGATTCTGTGAGAATCTATCTGAGAATAACTGTGCGAATGGAGTGTATAAATAATATATGATTTTAGAAGAAAGAATTGATATCAGCATTTAAATCTAAATGGATTAAATTCTTTTAGAATTTATTAAATTAGTAAATTGTATTTGATATTATAAATATTCCCATTCACGATCAAATGTTTTAGCAAAAAATGCTATTGTTTATTTTACTATACTTTAACTAATCAATTTTATTTCATTCATGATTGGCAAATAAAAATTTTATACTATAAAACATAAATGTAAAAATACATTTTTTTTACCCTCTTCTCTATTTAAAACTGCATTTTATAACCTATGTTTTATAATTCTGTATTTACTGATGTTTCACATGTATCTATTTTACTTCGATATAGTCATTTTATTGCAAATAGTTTGAATGAATAAATTAAAGTAATCTGTATCCATATACAGAAAGCAATAGAAAGGGATATTTGTAAGAAATTTTATTTAAAAAAATGTTAAATTCTTCCTAGGAAGTATTCACATTGAAGTTATTTGAATTCAAGCTCCAAAAATTATTTTCTAACTCAAGTGAAGTTCTGAAATTATTTAATTTTCATGAAATAAAAAATTAGCATTAGCAGTTTCAACGAAAGGATACTGAAAAATTATCTAAAGAAAAGAAAATTTGATCTTTTAATCTTTTTTATTTCTTCGATATTTTTAATGGGATAACAGGTTTTCTTAAATCTGAAAAATCTACAAATTAAAAAGATAAACCATTTAAATCTTTTCATAATATTATAATTATAAGCTTTTCATAATTATTAAACAATTGGTACGCATATTTCTTTCAGTAAAAACGTATTGAGTTTCAAAAAAAAAAAAAAATGGTGCTTACATTTTTAAAAAAATATTTTTATTAGAACATCGATGTTTAAACGTATAAAACCCCTTTATTTAATGTAGAAAATTATATGTTTTAAAATTTATTGTTAATTTACTAAGCAGAGACTTTCATAATTTTGCTTCCTTATAAACCATTATAGTAGTTTTCAATAACGCAGATTTTTATTTTTGTGTACTTCAATCTGAAATCTTCATTATTTGAGAATTACAAAGTTTATAAAATATTTCTATGAGTTTATCCATTCTCAGTTATCTATTGATCCCTCTCAATAGATAATATAATCTATAAATAAATTGAGATACTGATTAAAAAAACGGCCTTTAAATTTTTTTTGAAATTTTGAAAATAAAATTTTATTTTTTTGTGCGAAGCATAATTGGGTTAGCTTAGTTTAATAAATAAATAAAATTCCCATTTGAATCTACACGGGTCGATGTGGGTTGGGCCTCATAAATTTAATAAGTCGTTAGAGGATGACCATAATATATGTGCATATCTTGTTTTCAAACTTTCATTTAGATAGATTTATGTCTAAGGCTCATATAGCGAACATACGATCGTGCCGTCTCGATACCAATACTCTGCTAGCAAACCACAACTTTCTTTTTCTTAATACAAACACTTTGTTTCTTGTCCTTTTTTTGTCTTTTTTAGATATATCAAAAAGAATCTTTACGCAAATTAGCATATTTTGATGTATCCTGATTAAATGTGTTGATATACAAGAATTGAAATAATTATTCAAATATAGGGAAGGAATCACAAATTTGTAATTACAATAAACCGTAAAAAAAACGAAAGGGTATTACATTTCTACGCAAAACAAATATCCGGAATTATTTATATGTAGTGTTGTAATTTCATAACTGCAATTTGGGGCAATATGTGAGTTCATTTTGAAATACTCCTCTACTCAAAAGTATTTTTGAGTAGAGGAAATGACTACACATTTGTATTAATTTGTAATAATCTGACTTCAGAAAAGTTTTAAAAGCTCACTTAAGAATTTCCAGTTGACTACAGCGACTCTATTTGGAACTCTTGGTGAAAAAAGTTGCATGTTAAACCTTATTAAATCTTCATGTATCTTTTTTGGATATTTTTTATATCTTTTTTTTTTAACAATTGCAAGAATAATCTCTCAGTCACAGATCAGAAAGCTGAACGTTTGAAATAATCTAGATAGAGTTAACTCTATCCAGATGATTTTATGATTCACAATATTTAATTTTAATAATCCAACTACTGAAATTGCATACTTTCCTCATGTCTTAAACCTGAAGTAATCAGATTTTAATCTACAAATTCCCAAAAATTAAAAATAATCATTATCATATTAGACGCTTTTTCAACATATTTAGAAATCAATAAAAAAATTTTAGAAACCACAAGTGACAAAAATGTTATTATAATTGCTGTAAAGACCGGTTAATATAATTTTAGTTACTGTTACCAATCACTTAATGCAGTAAAATTTTAAAAATTCTTATCCTTTTAATATAATGTGCAAAATAACAATTTTTATGACTCTTGTTTCCTCTTGTATATTTCTTTTAGGAAATTCGTGGGTCTATGAATATACATTATAAAAAACATATTTTTATGAAAAAATCAGTTCAATTTCATATTTAGAAAAATTTTAAACTAAATCAACATTTTAATGATTTATTTTTGGTTAATTTTATTATTTTAGTCATTTTGTGAGAATATATAAGTTTTTATTTAATATGAGTCTTTATATTGCGGTATCCGAATTTATATGCAATTAAGAAGACGCTTGATGCTTATAAATATTGTAAAAATAAACTGGACGTAATGAAATAGATAGGAATTTAATTGACAAATCGTATTTGTAATGACCAATATTACTTGCAATGATAAATAATATTCACCAAACATCGTTATGATATTTATAAATATTGTAATTTGTATTTTTTACAACCAGGATAATAAATAATTTTTAATAGGCCTGCCTGCAACTTCATCCGACTAACGGGTCTAGGCAGTTGTCTAATCTGAATCGTTGGAATTCCTTCACTGCTGAAATTCTTTAATAACGGTAGGAGAGATCAATTTCAAGAGATTTCTGACACCAATGTGTTCACCCTAAGGCGTTCAGAAGTCTTTGCGTTTTACCTATACGTAAAAGAGCTTTAAGAAAAATAAAAATAAAGATGAGAAGTTTCCTCAGATTTTAGAAGTCTCTATTACAAATCAGAGAACCTCAAACATCTCATTTCTCATCAATAAAAATTCTACTTCTAAAAAGATTTATATAATAAATAAAATTTTTTATTCGGAATCATCATTCAAATTCTGTTGTCTAAAGATGAGACATGGAGGAATGATAAACTATTTAAAATTTTGCCAAAAAAGAAAGAAATATGATGGAATGATGAACAGCTTTAATAGTTACCAAAAAAGGAAACATAATAGATTAATAAAACTTTTAATAGAACAACAAATGACATATAGAAAGTTTTCGTCGCAAGTTCCTTATAAGTTACCTTAAATTCCCACCAACTAATTCATCGACTCTGCAAGACATGGCAGCTGTGTTTGAATAATTAAATAGAGTATACCATAAAAAATTCATTTTGTGGAATCTTTCTCATCATCATGTATATTTCCTTGAAAATGGGAGAAATTCTAAACGATAAGAAATTACTTGAACGGGATTACTGAGAAGAAACTGCGTTTAGGAAGAATGTTTCAATATCTTAGGCAAAATATGTAAACAAAGAAAAGCACGTATCTACAAATTGTAGGCTGGACTGATTATTGAAAGAAGGTCTGCAATTGAATTAACAATGGGAAAAAATGCATAAAAAGTGAAAAAAATTTTTCGCGTAGAGATAATTAAAATTTTCATTAAAAAAATTCAGAATAATTTTCGCTGTTTTATGTTACATGCCTTATTCTAGTCTATTACATATGATCTAAAAATGAAAAAAAAATAATAAAATAAAAAAAAACAATTATTTGCCAAATTTTATAATAATATAATCATAAAATGTTGTCATTATTCAGTTATTAGTAGATTAATGTCATCAGTTACTCCAGGTACTAATATAATGTCATCAGTTACTTCAGGTACTAATATAATGTCATCAGTTACTTTAGGTACTAATATAATCAGTTACTTTAGCTACTAATATGATCAGTTACTTTAGCTACTAATATGATCAGTTACTTTAGCTACTAATATGATCAGTTACTTTAGCTACTAATATGATCAGTTACTTTAGCTACTAATATGATCAGTTACTTTAGGTACTAATATGATCAGTTACTTTAGGTACTAATATAATCAGTTACTTTAGGTACTAATATAATACCATAAATCAGAAACTATGATATTTTCAGAAAATTAGAAATTGCAAGGGCAAGTACTTTAGAAAGCAAACCAGCGTAACCTTCAGCATTAAATTAATATATGAAAGGGAATAGCTGGATGATATGTGGTAAAAATGTTTCTGCAATTTGAAGTAATGTAGTAACAAATTTAATTATGCATTTCAATGCGGCCAGGTATTTTTCCAAATTGTATATTGCTTTTGTATTAAAATTTTTTGTAAAAACAAATTCTGGCGGGAGGGGGCATTTTCTCCCTCATAAACTAATTTAAAAGGACCAAAGGTAATGTCTTGCAGCTGACAACATAAATACACACATAATTAAAATATATTCAATGATTTAGAGCAATTTTAAGATGCATTTTAGTAAAAGTATATTAATATTAATGAGAGGCTTGAATTCATTATTATCTGAAGACAATATCCTATTAAAGGAAAAGAATTTAATCGTAAGTGGTAAATGAGTAGTAACGATTATTCCCAATAAAGGCTTGTAGTCACTTTCGAATTCTTTCCAAGATAAAATGCATCTTTTTTACTTTTTGGAATTTCTTTAGAATTTAATTTTTCAATAAAGTTGTCTGTAAAACCTTACAAGACGTTTGATATAATGCTCATTTAAAGTTCGACGCATCAAAACACCTTTAATCAAAGGAAAAAGGAAATTAATATAGTTTCTCGAGCAGCTTTCAAGACACATAAAACGGAAACCAATAGTCTTGTTTTTCCTGTCACTTCCTATCCTCAGATGAGGAAAGTAATAAATTCTTCTTTCAATCATTCTACTTTCAATATCCGCTGCTTAACTTCTTCAATTCGTTTCCACGAACATTTCTCTAAACGTACTCGTCTGAAAACAATTTTAACTTTTTCGAGCTTAAAACGCCACTTCACCTTAAGAATTATTTTGATTCAGACTTGAAGCATTGCTGTGTAAATGAGACATCTTATTGGATCTTATCTCGTTAACATCAGAAAAAATACAATTATCTAACATTGAATTGTTTAAAAAAAGTGGCTCAGTAATCGAAATACTGATTTTTTTTCATTGAAGTAAACAAATCATGATATTAACTTGAGCTGGTTTTTTTTTCTTAAGTGCTGCAAATTAGATTAAAAATTTCAGATTTTAAATTAAAAAAATGTATATGAGTGATGCGTTATTCTTAAAGCTCAGTTTATCTAGTGAATATGAGCTTATTAAAGCATATTAGATTATTATAATTTTTTGGCAAAGCGATGTTATCAATCTTATCTCTATTCTATGAAGAATCCGTCTTCCAGGTGTAATAATAAAATGTATACAGAGGAAAGTTATACGAAATTAGTTGACGTTATTAAAATAATTATCCTGTTTTACATATCTGATCGTGAAAATCATAAAAATGTTTTTAAAAGTATTAGCTAAATACATATATACATAGACATACATAGTTTGGAAGTGTCTAAACTGAAAATACACTCATTTCGTGTTAAAATAAAAATCCAATAAACAACTTCAGATGCTGAAATTATATAATTGAATATTAATTTATTATTTCTAGGCGGGATATTCAAAGTAATTTGATTCTTAAAAATATTTTTTCTTAAAAAGATGGAGACAAATTTTGGAAAGTATTTAAAAACGATGAAATTCTTAAAGGAAAATAACTGCATTTTGATATGACTAAGTTCTTGATATTCATGCATGAGAAAGTTATTCATTAAAATGTGGGAGAATTTCATCAAACGTTCTGCAGACATCATGTTTATGATGACGTGCAATAGAATGAAAATGCACACTAAGATGACAGAATTGTGAAAACACTCGAACACAAGAGAAGTATATATAAATTGAATTTAAATAGATATTGCCCAACCTGATGAGCAAGAGCAGTAGTTTCAAATTGGTTTCTAAAATTAATTTTCTTCCATTCTAATCACTTTAAAGATTTTTAATGTGTTCTATCTCATTTAAAATTAATATTTTTTGTACAGAATTCTCATATAATATCACGTAATGAGATCGATTGTTCACTAAATTTATAAAACTAATAATATAAGTGAAGTTATCATGTAATTCTCTTTTTAACGTAGGAACTTCGGAAGTTAAAAATTGCCAAGTTCAAAAAATTCGTCAATTCTCATCGCATATTGGCAACTTTTGAAACCTGGAGATGCTTTATTCAATTGAATAATAATGCCTCTAGTTTTTATCTATTTGTCATTACAAAAAGTAATATTGACACCCGATTTTTTCGCGGATATTTTTTTTATATAATTTTAATCTTTTAATGTAACTTCATGTAATCTGGAAAAATATAGTTAGGATATCAAATAAGTTTCCAAGATATGGTTAATTTCTCGATAAAAATATCTTTTTTGCATCTGAATATACAAATAAAATACAAATATTAAAAATGCTTTTTTTTAAATTTATTATCTTTTATTTTTAAAATTTTAATTGAGTATCATGTTCCATAACTGTAATTGCTTGACACTCTTGTAATTACTTTCCCTCAAATAAGTTTTAGACTGCTTCTCCTATATTGAATCAAAATGAAATAAGACAATGATTTATTGACGATACATTTCTCAAAATATTAAAATAATGTGCTATCATAGAGAACGCAGAACAGAATTTCAGTGCTTTAGAATATCAGAAGTTGAATTAAAATTTGATTACATAATTCCTTCGGTACTGAATGGAACCAAGGAAATTATAATTTAAAAGCAAATGAAAACGCACTAAATTTACCTAGTAAATCTAATCTGTATTCTACTAAATCTTTAGATAGTATTATTCTCATATCCTCTTGTGTCTCTCCATATATAATGTGAAAAGTCTGAAATAAGTTGTATCAAATGTGATTAAAGGAACCATAGATTTATCGTCCAATGATAAATGATAATTTTAATCTTTTATTTATAATATTTTAAGTTGATAATCTTTTAAGTTATATCAAATGCGATTAAAGGAACCATAGATTTGCCCATATTTAACCATAGATTTTATATTAAATTTACGCACAGCTAAAAATTTTTAGCAAAATGACTTCCAATAAAATTTTGCGTGTTATTTTCTAACATTATATGACGTCAAAAAATTTTTGAAATAAATTTTGAATTATTTTTAAAGTTATGGAATATACAGAAAGTTATTCTTCTAAAGCAATTACACAAATTTATTGATAATAATTGAAAAAAAAATGATTTTAATTTTATGAAAATATCATAAAGTTGCATGAGCTAAATCATTTTGTTCAGCTATTTAAAACAATGATTTATAAAAGACCATAAGGATTTTACGGAGTTATTACTACAGTCATAGTTTCTGAGATTTTTTCCATCTTGATTCCTTATCCATCTCGATTGGTTTGGTTTAGTTATATTAACGTCCCGTTTTTTGAAGCAACACTAGAGCTATTTTGGGACGGACCTCGTAATTTTGAACCGCGGTCAGATGACGAGGACGACACCTGAGCTGGCACCCTCCTCTCCACACCACACCAGCGGAGGACGTTTGGTCATGACGGATTTAACGGGCAACAGACCACCTTACAAGACGGTTCTTCGGTGGAATCGGACCTCGAACCTGAAACCCTCCGGTTCCGAGGCCGATACCTTATCACCAGGCCACCGCGGCCCTTATCCATCTCGAATGGTAAAAATCTTATTTTTTTTTAAATCCGATTTACCATCAAAAATTTAATTCTCTGACACATGGTTATTTTTATAACATATAAATATATCGATTGCAGATCTAATTACGTATTTAATTATCATAAGCATATAATCAATCTTTTCTAATGCTTTAAAGAGAAGCACTAGCTGTTGACCTCATTCTAAGTAACCAATCTGAAAGCAGTACATGCGAATGGGTTGGTGTGAAAGGAATATCAATTATAAAATAATATTATGATCTAAAAAAATGATTATATTTATGAAAATTACAAGGAAAGTAATATAAATACTTTCATCTTTAAAAATGTATTATTTTAATGTCAAACAAACATGAAGTTATTTTATACAAAAGTATCAGCTCAATGTCGAAGTACCTAACCTAAAGGAAAAAATAAATAGTAACAAAAAAACTCGATTAATTAAAATTGGGCCTTTTCGTTTAATCTACAAATGCTATATATTGAAATAATTCTGTCATTAATTTCTTCTAGAGAAATAAGCAGGCTATACTAAAAAAATGCATTTAAACTTATTTCTTGATATACAGAGATAAACGAATATTCGCAAGTTTTTTTACAAAAGATACAAGTTTTTATGCTGGCTACCATTCAGACCCTCTTAATAGTAAAGCTAGTTCATACAAATGGAAAGAAAATTGCAAAAGTGAAAGCAATAAAAGCAGACGGGAAAGATACTTTCACCGGAATGAAGTCGTATGGATTTCCATTTTCCAACTATCTGTTTTTATAGAAAAGTGCAAGGCTAATACCACTACAGCAATAGGACAAAATTTCGTCTTTTTTCGCATGAAAAGAGAAAACTTCAAAACAATTTGGGCGAATATACGAATGACATATCCAGCCTCTCTGCTATTTGACACTTCAGTAGTTTAATCCAAATCATAGAAGTAGCGTTTCATCAAGAAACCTTGAGAGAGAAAAGGTAAAAGCAGACACTTTTATTAATGGGAATTTAGAATTCTATTCCGTGCGAAGAAACGAAAATAGGACTTATCCATGAAAAACTCAGGGCGAATTTTATTAGAATTTCATTTTCTATTTTTATTGAATAATAGTAACTTTCATTGAATCGCAATTTATACCTCTTTGTGCGTTTTAAACAAAGGCGCAGAAAACAAATGCAAAAATATTGCATTTATATTATTTTGAATTTTTATCAATTTTTAATCTTTATTTACTGTTGATATTGTTTAACTGATTGCTATTATAAAAATACATGTAAAATATGCTTTCCTCATCACTCATGTATAAAGAGTTTTGCTCTTTTTACTTTCACGTATACGAATTATAGAGAAAGTATTGTAATCGTCCAAAATTTCGAACTCGAGATTTTGATGAATTTTCACGAGTCCATGTCTGTTGGTGAATATGATAGATAGAAAACACTTCGAGATAGACAGGTAAAACTGTGATATATGGGCTAAATTTGTAAATGTTTGTCAGATTTTGAACGAAATCCATTCAAAGAAAATGTTTCTACCTGGTTGTTTAAATACATGTAAATTCGGCAACTTCAAAACGTAAGAGCAAAATTGATAACGCCGGTGGTACACCATTTTATAATCTAAAATGTACTTATCAAAATTTTTATCAAATTTGTCAAAAGGTTAACCGTCGATCGGTCTTTACTTTCGTCAACACAATAACCAATTAATGCAATGAATTAAATTCAGTACATAATCCTATGATTAAAACTATAGTTTTTTTGTTAAATTTTAATGACAAATAGTAGGAAAAAAGACGTTCAAAATACATATTCGCTAGATAGATTCAATAATAATGTTAAATTCACACTAGACATCTGTATTTCGTAAATACTCTTCGCAAATTCTCCTCCTTGTTTTCGCAGCTAGTAATTTCAAATACTTTTTTTAAATTTTAGCCAATAAACTTTAAATTTCCAATAATTGAACTTACAGAATATTTTATATTAAATTTCCGCACAGCTAAAAATTTTCAGCAAAATGGCATCCAATAAAATTTTGCGTGTTATTTTCTAACATTATATAACATAAAAAAAAAAATTTGAAATAAGTTTGAATTATTTTTAAAGTTATGAAATATACTGAAAGTTATTTTTGTAAAGCAATTACATGTATTTTTTGATAATTGAGAAAAAAATGATTATTTTAATTTTGTGAAAATATTATAAAGTTGTATGAGCTAAATCATTTTGTTCAGCTATATAAAACACCTATTCTATATTCTAATGTATATGCACTTTTCATTTTTCCCTTTCCTTTTTCATATTCGAATGACTTTAATGCACATTATAGACTGTCCTTTTTTATTGTGTATTAAATATGTTTCCTTTAATAAATGTTGTTCTCAATTATTCCTATAAAATCATTCAGATTTTTTTTCAAACTTTTAATAAAATTTTAAAAGTTATACAAAAATTAGCTTCAAAACAATAGCTTTTAAAAATTTAAGTCAAATAGCAACTGTTTAAACACAATTTCTTAACTAATGGTAACTGTTGAGTGACAGTGCAAATTAATATTAGATATAATTTTACAAAACATAATTTTTTATTTTTCTTGACTATATTAGTGTTATTTTATACGACTTACTCATAATTTTAATATTTCACGTAAAAAATTCTTCAAATGCCACAAAAACAAATATATAATCCATTTATTACTTCCTAATGCTTTGATTATGCATCGTAAAGCGAAAACAATGGAACATCCCAGAATACCCGTTATCCCCTTAATAAAGGCTACTGCTATCGGTGCAATTTGTAGAAATCGCAGATTTGCTTGTATTTAAGTTCTTAGTGGACCGCTTTATCTGTATTTGCACTTGACTAAGATTAAAGCGTTCTTGACCAGAGATCAAAATAGGTAAGCTCCAAGTGTATTCATGGCTGCTTACCAAAGCAAATTCGGCTTTATCTCACAAATTGACATTGGAACCTTTTGCCCTATAGTTTCTGTAGAAGTTCCAAAGAGAAGATAAGTAAAGCAAAGATGCATTCTATTATTTTAAATACTTTTTGATAGAGAATTTTAAAACATATATATGGATGAGACTGTAACTTGACATTTAGAAACTTAAATATAATTTTAAAGATTCTTTACCTATTTATTAGTAAGATAAACTATATATGTAATAGGATCTTTAATTCATATAAATAGTCAAATTAAAAAAAAATATCCTGTTTAATAAAAAGTTTATAAATCCTTTTAATTTATTTTGCAACAGCAGTTTTTCCTATACCCATTTCGTATTTTCAGAATATATTTCTTCGCTTTCTTTCATATTTATGCAAAATTTGATTACTTTTTATAAAATTTCACTTATTTTATTTAAATTTTTCCTTATTTTTACTGTAGTACAAAACGCTGCTCAATAGCTAAACGCAGCTTTATTAAAATTAATATCAATATTTTATTTACATTATTTATCATTTTAGATTTTTCACAGTAGCTATTATGTTAATACAACTAAACGGAAGACATAAAAAAATCTTTATTTATTCTTTGTATTTGAATTGCAATTGATGAAATTTGAAAGTCAACTACAATCGGAAAAAATCGATTGGACGCTAAATGTAAGAATGTGTTCTTGATTGTTTACTAGCTTTACAAAAATATGGAAAGGATACGCAAGAAGAGGACATTAAAATTAATTTTATTAATAATTTTTTTAAAAAAATCACTATAATTCCATTTATGGCAACAAGAATAAAGAATGCAGACAGATTTGTTAGAGCATGCATATGCAATAAAAAACGTTAGCCTTCATTTGCCAGACAAAATTAAATCTCCAATATCCTTTCATAGAAGGTAGCAATAGAAATGTGTGATAAATATTAATCGAATAAGGCCATTAATATTCATTAATAAATAATACTGAATATTTCACGAACCACTGGATATCTTATATTGTTTCGAAACTATTAAGGAAATTTTTATTTCTGTTTTGCAAAGGAAACTGATGAAATTCCTTAAAATGATCAGAACATACTTGCAGTTCATTACATTTTAAGAGAAGATAAAACCCCAAACAAGGTTTATGTTCGAAAGATTGCTTTCCAAAGAAAGAATTTCCCCGTTAGCAAAATACTCGGATCTGAGGTTAATTAAGAACTAGAGAAGTATCGGTTTTTGGTGTTGAGAAAGATTAATCACTTTAATGAAGAATAAGATATTGTGAGAGAATTTTTCTCGAGTTTTCATTAAAGACACTATTACATTACTAAAATGTAAGATTATATTTTTTGTTCATTTAAATCGATTCTTTAAAGGAAAATGCAAAAAACTTTAAAGAATATATTCAGATGAAAACATTTTCACCTTTTTTTTATGAAATTCCAAATGTTTATTACGAAGAAATATTCACAAATCATAAAATGATTTCTTTTAAAATGGGAATTAACACGAAAACAGCACTTCTGTGTGCCTTTTATGTGGTGTAAAACCTTCCCAGAATAACGAAGCTGCAACGACTGAGTCAAGTTCGCCACTTTCTGATTCATAAGAAAGTTTATGATTACTAGATATAAGAACTGCCTGCACTTTACCACCCACCATTTTTGAAAGAAATCTCAAAACTTTACTCCACTCTACTTTGTATACGAGGAAAACATTCATAGAGTTTCCCATCTTAGAGAGAATACAAACTTAGGTACCAGTTTCGTCGATTATTATTTGATATGAAATTGAATGACCCTTTAATATCTCAACTATGATCAGATTTTCCATTGCCTTCAGTTTTTGAGAGATATCGCAAAAAGCTACGATATTGTTCTCAGTATTTACAACAGGTTTTACTTCAAGGTTATACTCACAGGTTTTGCCAATCAATACTACCACTTTCAAAGTGTAACTATGCTTGTGGTGGTATAAAAGAAACTGCATCAATTTCGTCAATTTTTATTTGATAAGAAAGTGAATGACCCCTAAATAGGTCATTTATGATCAGGCTTCCCCATTTCGAGATATATCTATCTTCCATTTCCGAGAGATATCGCAAAATATCATGATATATTTCCAGTATTAACAACAGATTATACTTTTCATGGTTATACCCACGAGTTACAGGCTTTCGCCAATCAGTTCCACCACTTTCCAAGAATAATTGCACATTCAGAATGTGCTTTGCTTCTTATGAAAATCCCATTTAAAATTATTCTATTCACTTTAATTGTGGTAAGATGTAGTTCGCAAACGTCGGTTAACATGACTAAACTGATACTATTAGTATGAATACCATGGGTAAACAACTGTTTTCCGAAGTGGATTGCATGGTATAAAATTAATAAAAGCAGCAGATATACTATGTAACATCAATTACAGATAGAAAAATCATTACAAATTGATAGGCATATATCTTGCACCAGTAAAATCACATGATTCAATCGTTTCATCTTTTATATTATATGTTCTGAATCAGAATCATCCGATTCTACAAAGTTACTTATTCATAAATATTAGTAAAAGAAATCCAGTGCTTTGTTCCTTTTTTTGTGCATACTAAATTCATGTATTGTACGAAAATTATTAAAGCAGAACACTAAATAACGATAGTTAAATGCATTCCAAACTTCCAACTCAATTTTTCATTTCAACAATTTAAAATTTAGAATAGTTAGATTATTTATGTATAATGTTATGCATAAATATAAAATCAATAGGTTAATCTACAAGTGAACTTCCATCTCTCGTTTTATTATCGCAATAATTGGACATGCATATTTCTCTTGCTTATTGTATATAATATTTCAACTCCTATTTACAACCTTATACACGACTCCTGTGCTATATTTCAACTTAGCATATTTATTCATTTTTCAAATTTTTTTCCCTTCGAAGAACATGATGTTTCACTCATATCATACATACAAACACATGTTTGAATGTTAAAAAGAGAGATCGGTGTAAAGCCTACAAATTCTTTTTTTCTTTTCGGTCAAGTTCAAACTTTGATACTTCAAACCATCTAAGAAAGTGAATGAAAAAAAAAAGTCCTCATGCCTCTTGTCATTCATGCCCCAGAGCGTCTTTCAGCAGCAGCATCAAAATTCCTACTAAATTCTGCCAAAAAACAATATGATATTCACAGACACAACTTGGCTCAAATGCTTGCAAACATGTGACTTCTCCAAAAATTAAAAGATCATAGTGCATATTGAAAGCGAATAATGCACAATCCAAAATCCCGGTGGAGCCTAGAGACGCGGATTTCATCACGTAAAAGCAGTTAAAAATGGAAAAATTCACAGGAATATCATTAACTTCCTTTCTATGACAAGGAATTTCGTCATCAATTTTATAAAATAGAGTTTATATCAAGTTTCGTTAAAACGTATGTATGCTTCTGAAGGGATGTTCAGTCCCTTCTTTCCATTAGGTATAAATGGAAAGCTATATCCCTTTTATAAATGAGAATGCTTTTTCTTTTGTGTTTGATTATCAAATTCTCATTGTAGCGATACCAGCAAAACAACAAACAAACAAAAACACGATTGATAGAGGAAATTTTTTAAAGAATATGCCAATTTTTATTCTTAAATAAATTGTTTATAATTACACTGCACTAGATATAGACAAATTACCTTTCAAACATTCGTCTGTAGAATATGTACAAAAACATTTTTTGATTACTAGAAGTTTAAAGGAACTATTACTTGGGGAAAATCTTCATTATGGTTTTTAAATTATTCTTAAAGATGATTAAAAGTTAAAAATATTAAGCATTTTAGTAAAATCATAGAAAGGAGCAATATTTAGTATACAAAGACAACAAAAAAACCCAGAAAATATAAATACTAAAAGTAATAGCTTTTATTTATTGTATATGATTGTTAACGTATTATGATATGAAATTGTCATCAGTTTAATAAAATATTTGATTCAAAAAATGTTCTAAAAGTGATCGTGAAAAGTGAGTAAATGGCATAAAGTGAAAACACTATTTAACAAGGAAGTGCCTCGTTACAGTGCTTTAAGTTTCCATAATTCACACATTTTCTTCTTAAGATGAAAATTTGTTTTGGGATCAAAACTATTTCATTATTTAATTTGTAATTTCACTTACTCTGCAACATAAAACGTTTTAAGATTAGTTATAAGTTTTTTTTTTTTTGTTTTTTTTAAATATTTCATTGAGTCGAGAAATGGAAGGGGAAAAGTTTATCTGTAAAGAACATATGTGATTATAAAGATATTTAATACAAATAATAAATTGATACTTTGATTGAAGATTAAATCACACAGTAATCAAAAGAAATGTTTCAGGAAATTATAAAATATTTTTTATAATTTCTGATAAAATTAGATAGTAGAATTTTATATCATGTATCATATGCGATGATAGCACATTAATGAGCAAAACGTTTTGAACCATGAAGAGATCTATCAGAGAAGACGATAAAAGAAACTAATCACAGATATAGCATTTTTAACACACTAAAACAATGCAACTGATCTGTACTGGATAAGTTAGATGTTTAAATCGAAACCAAAGAGTTATTTTCATATCTTCAAATAACTTTGATACTTTAAAAAGAATTAAAAATAGAAATCTGTCTTAAGAAGTACATTCTATTTTTATGTAGATTATATCGTTCTGCTAGTCACTTTTTTTATTCTCTATTGCCAAACTCTTTCTTTAATTTGTTTAATCACGCTTCATATTGTTTTTTGGCTAATTCTCCACGAGTATCCTTTTAAACGTCGTTAATATGATTCTATTTAGTTATGATAATTGTCCGCTTAAAAGCCATGCATGGTCTATTATGGAGTGGACTACGTAATTTTGAAATCAATCAGATGGCGGGAGCGTCTCCTGGGCGGGCAGCACCATCTCCGGGCTTCCGCGCTAGCGGGAGGAGGCGTTTGGCGTCTCCCTATCGCTGGACATCCGATTTCGGTGAGTCGAGGTTGGATACGCTGCGGATCTTTAGAAGAGAGTTTTTAATCTAGCAACTCCCTCCCTCTGAACCAGAAGCCGATATCTTACTACAGGGACACTGCGGGCTTTCAAGTATTGTTGATGGAGTATTCTTGAATCCCCCCCCCCCTGCTCAAGTTCCTACAAAATAAGTTTTTTTTTTTATTTTTTTTTTACTTTTGCCCTTTTAAAAGTCAATGAGCTTCATCACTCATAATGAGATTATGAATTCAATCATGCTACTCTGTTAATTTTTTGTTCAAGGTGGCATTTATTAAATGTGTTAGACCGCAGAATTTGATTGCTGCACCATCCATATCTTATCTGAAATAATTTATTTTATGTTCTCTATATTTAGTTTCGGAATACTTCCAACATATGGATAACATCTTGGTTAATTATACATTAATTTTTAACACACTGACGTGTTAATTAAATTCTGTGTTTAAACATGAATGCGATTTGACAAAACGTATCAAACAGCACGTCTACATCTGTTACTTGAAGTGAATTGCTTGATTATTGTTTAATTAAATGGTGGTCATCCAAAATAACGAATATCAGCTTAATATTATATTTTTAAAATATATTTAAACTTTAGGTATACTTAATCAGAAGAAAGTTTTGGAAATATTAATGAAAAAAAGACCATATATACAAGGTATCCGAGTTTTTCCAAGAAGGATTCTCTACAGTCATGACCGTCCTACCTATAAGCGTTTTATTCTTCTATAGGGCTGAAACTTTAAGATGAAGATTATCAGCAGCATTTTTTATATAAAATTCAAAATTCTGAAACAGTTTTTAATAAATGTGGAAAACAAAGAGGGTTTTATTATATTATTAACAAAATTTGTTTAGATTTGTTTTCTTATTCTTAAATAAGTCTTCAGCATATTGAGTTGAAATAAATGTAAACTGAAAGGAAAATCAACTGCTACATTTTCATTTAATCGTTTATTTGTTAGAAAGTAACGGTCATAAAAGAAAGTTCGCATTTTTTTTTTTTTTAATTTTCTATTCCATTTCTTAAGATGATACTTTATTGAATCAATATCAATTAAGTAAAAATATTAATATTTTCGTTAACTTTTTAAAATTTTATATTTATACTGTAATAACTATATTTCTTCGTGGCCAGTCATACCTATTTTTTAAAATCATATTATTTTTCAATATTTTAACTGATTAATCAAGAATTTCATATATTTTATAGCAAATAATAACGGTAGTTCTTATTTCAAAAAAATTAATATAAATTATAATTAAGTTATTTATATATAATTTGCAAGAAATTAATTTATCCCTGCTCACTTAATATTCACTTCATTAGTCCTTGTCTCTAAAAAGTTATTTTAGGAATTAAAGGGTACAGAAAATCAGATTTCACGCCAAAATTTCAACCAAAAAACAATTTTAAACGAAAATAAATAAAAGATTTCACTTGGACTAAATTACATTTGAGACAGCCTAAGCGTGATTACCAAATTATTATTTTGAGTAAAAAGATAGCTTCAAATAATTAATTTACTAAGAAGGAAAGAAAATTCTACATACATTCATCTAGAAAAACCGTATTAATTTTGTTTGAGTTTTTTTAAACCACTCCTCACTTTTAATTTCTGCAGATGTCTGCAATTACTGCAAATACCTCAAAATTAAACTTCAGTTTGTCCTGAAATTTAAACCCTATTTTTCATATTTTCTTTCTGAATGAAGAGGAAGGTTTAGTAATTAATAAGAATATTATTTTTATTTTAAAATTACTTCACAAAAATAAATTAAAAAGAGAATTAGATTCCTTTTATGCTGTCAACCACTAAGACATTCTTTTAATCACGCTGAAATATGATTATCAGACAACAAGTTAATGGGAGAAATGCCGTTGCACAAAAAATGCAATAATTCAGCAAATTTTTATTTATATAGTCTGCTTCCAAAAGAGTATTTCAAAGCTTCTGAAATTAGTCGAGATTTAATTGTTGATTTTATAAAACTTTCTTCAGTCACTATCGCTTAAATTAATTATAAAAATACAGAGTTTTTTGACGAAGTAATGATATTTTTATTATGATGGTGAAATATGAAAAAGATAACTAAACAGACAGATCATAAGAAAAGTTACCGATCAAAACACTCATAGCTAATTGTAATTCTTGTGTGTTATGCGCATTAATTTTAATGAAAAATTAAATGTAAGAGATAAAGCAAAAATATTTTAATACGGTGAATTAATGTTAAGCAATATATTCGGACATTTCTTTTTATAGTTTACATTTTTTTTTCTGTAGATGACGGTAAGGAATAACCAAATGAATATATTGCGCTTATTGTACTATTCTCAATACAATAAAAGAGTAAATAATTAATATATTGTATTATTTATTTATTCACTGTATTATCTTAGAGATAAAAATAAAGGCATTGAAAGAAAGAAAACACTTTAAACTTTTTCAGGCTTTTTTTTTTTGAATTGAGATAGTTGTGAATGCTTCTTATGAAATTCTTGAAAATTTACAGATCAAAAATTTAAAACTCTTCCGGTGCTCAGATTCTTGAAAATGTTTGAATTTCGTTGGATGACTTCTGTGAAATCGGATCGCATATTGCTTAATTCTCTTTAAATAAGTGTGGCCTCAGGTTTTTTATAAACGACAGAAATCAAATTACAATAAATAAGATATAGACATCGCATAGAAATATTTTTCTCGATGCCACAGAGTGAGCTTGCATTTGTTAGTGAAGTATTTTTTAAAAAGAACAAGTGAGATTTTGGTAGAATTAGCCTAAAACGCTGATAATTAAATCGCAATATATTTTATAATTACAGAAACTGAAAGACAAAACGAAGTAATACTTTTAGGAATTACATATGTCTCAAGAGGGCATAAAAATTTCTTCTTTCGCTAGTCTTCATTCACCTTAGTCAGCGAAATTAGAATTTTTGCTGTCCCTCAACATTTTAAGTAACAGCTTTGCACATACCAGGTTAATTGAAATTCCTCTGAAGAAGCCTTTTTTTTAAAGTTTACGTTCTTTTAAATCACCTTTCTCTAACTATCAAAATTAGGCCCACTATTTTCTAAGATTACACGAACGAATACACTTATAAATTGTTTACAAAATATACTCAAATTTTCCATATTTTTTGTTGGTTGTAAATATATTTTTAGTTTAAATAAATGTAGTGATTATCTCCTGACCGAGTTATTAATAATTACTTATAATTTTGCAATTAAGAGGCCTTATACTCCATCACAAAATATATGAAGTGCATATAATTGAAACAAATTAGCAAAAGTCTTGTTAATATCTTCAGGAGACTTTAAACCCTTCCGATTCAAGGTATTGGGACAGCAATACTTTTTAGTGTAAAAAATCACCAATAACTTTTCTTAAAAAGATGGAGTACATACTTTAATACAGTTCTAGGTTTGACATTTAAAATTAATATTAGAAATATCGCATTCAAATTCTTTTATACTAAATTTGATAACTATGTTACCAATGTTGATAAATGCTTTCTTTTTTTACTATTAATGTTGCTATTTCATCAGCAAACAAAACGATCCTTATTTGAGATAGAATACAAGAGAAAGTTCATATTGTTTACTGCATTTTCGGCCTCAAATTTAAATTGCTATTACATATATTTTTAAATTTATACGAAAGTTCATCTGAACTTTGATTTAAAATACGTACATACTAACATACATGATATATTAACATAAAGAAAAATGTTTAATAAATGAATCAATTTTGACCAAACAATAAAATAAATATAAAAATACTGCAGGAGATTTGTAACTATCAGTATTTCAAGATAATAAATGCTATTGATTGTTACATTTGATTTATTATTAAATTTAGTTGTGCTAATAATACTTGAACTATATAGAAAAATATGTAACAAAATAAAGATTAATATGTCTTACTAAATGTTTATAAAATTAATTAAATAGCTAATTCGTAAAAAAATAATTAATAATTTTATAACATTCAATGAAAACGGTTAAATTTGCATTTATTAAATTCGTAATTAAAATGCCTTTTCTTCATAAAAAAAAGTGCATCAAAATTAGTTTCAAATATTATTTTTGTTCTACAGCTAAAACTATTCGCTTTTCGACGAAATTAAGGAGAGTAAAGAGAAGAGAAATACAGCTTGACATTCAATTAGGCGGGTAATCTCTTCTTAATTCTTTATAGTACCAGAAAAGTTTGTTTTGTAGTGGTATTGCTCTAAATTTAATTTAATACTTATGTTATATGATATTTTATAAATTAATTTATCTGAAATTTTTATATTTTTGTCTGATTGAAATATGATTAAGTGCACATTGTTTGAAAATAAATGACTTTATGACTTTTATTTTTTTTAAATATTGGCCAGTTTAGTTCTGAATTAATTTTGAATCAATAAGTAATAAGACAAGCATTATAATAGAAAAGGATTAATTTCTAATGAATTGTTAAAAATTAATTTTGATAAATGGAAAAATATTTAAAAAGTTATCTTTTTATATTTGCATGTATTAATAAAGCCATATCCAACGCTTCCCATTGTATTTCCGAAATATTTTTTCAGTTTATTTTCTGTTGGTTCAAAGTAAAATACTGATTTCTGAGAAATTTTGAATATATATTTAAGTACGATTTTAATTATTCGTTTAAGACATTATCGTCATTTGGATCTTGTCTCAGAATTCATTTTCTTGCAATATCTTGTTAATTCTTTCATAGTTGTGAGTGCTTTCTTTGTATGAAAGAGTAGCTAATATTTATTAGCCAATGTATAATACTGATATTTTTATTTCATCTTGAAAGTATGACAAGAAGTTAGTTGAGTTACATGACTTGAATGAAAAAATATATAGTCTGGTAAGATAACAATACTAAGAGGTAAGAAGCTGACTTTTTATTTTCTGAAATAATTAAAAAAAACAACTCTTTATATCACTCTATGAACAGTAAATCACATGAAAATGTATTTTTGAATATTTTGTTGTTTCACAAGAGATTAATAGAAATATTACTTACACTAACTGTTTGCATCTTAACATTTTATTCAATGGAATACCAAAGTAAAAAATTTGCAAAGTAAAAGTCATTTTCAAAATAAAACTAATTATGAAATTCATCAAAGAAAATAAATGAATACATGTTTAATTAAATTTAAGTCAGATAATACTTCCATAAAATAATAGCGACAAACTCACGGGATGATAGCTTGGATCAAGAAGTTTAATCGGGTTAAGAAATAACACTGTCTTACTATAAGGCTTCGCAAACCATGTTTAGTCAGTGAAAATTGTAGAAATATTTATACTATATTTTTTAAATTTTAAGCCATTTTGACTTTTTTTTAAAGTTCTGGATAATTATTCTTAAATATTAATCAAATATATAAATGTTGAAATTTTTAATTCCTTATGTCACGGGTTATTTCGACCAAATAAATTTTCTTTATTTGAAAATTGTGTTCCATCTTCTTAACTTCAATTTATTTTTCCATGGGAGGGTATATTTTGTACACAAGGACAAAAGCTCTTACCAGAACACAGGAGCGAAAAGTGAGGAATGTTTTCCCCGTAGTGATTTTACTTTAGAGACTCTTATAGAGATTTCTTTGACATGTCGATTCAGGAAAGTGAATCTTAGGTATCTTTAGAAGATATGGCATGGGCATTTGGGATTTTTACCAATTCGCTTGCAGCTTGAGAATTACAAACTCAACAATTTTTTAGAGTGCGTATTAAAAATAATTAAATAAAAAGGGGGAGGGGATTTGAATCTAGAAATAAGAGAACATTTTAGAATAAAGTAACACGAGCTACTTTAAGATAAATAGGAAATTAATTAAGATTTAAATTAGATTAAGATACATCTTTACACATACAGACATATATAAGAGAAATGTGCTATGAAAATGTTATGTGTTTTCTAAAACATTTATTTATTATCTTTCATGATTATTACATTATAGGCCCACGTTTTAGATATTTTTTAAAGAAGTTCTGTTGTTAATCCACTTTCGGCAAAGACGCACGTCGAATAGAGAGATGAAAAGCAAGAAAAAGGGACCATGGTAACCCATTCAAAACTTATACAGCTACAAAAGTGAACTCAGCTGAGAAGCATTTGTTTTAGGCACGTGTAGTTTAGAGTGAAAAAAAACGCGTAATTCAAAAATTAAAGTGTTAAAGTAAATTGAACATACTTAGAAAATAATGAATCTTAAGAAAATGGTTATATAATTGTTATACATCCGTAATGCTGATTTCCGTGGCAGTTAGTTCCATCATAAGAAAGACAGTTTCACGGATAGCACTGTTAAATGCTTATCTAATGCCGTATCAATGACCCTCGGGTTTGGCAACGAATTTGGTGACTGACGTCAAAATGGAATATAAAATGTTCGAGAATTTTGCCGATAGGACCAACAGGAGGCGAATTAAAGCGATCCATCAGGAAATTTCTGCACTCTGCTCTGGAAGCAATAAAAAACTGGCTGAGCAACCTACAATCAGTGAGTTCTATCAGTCCAGCGAAGCACGAGCGTTGAGTGGACCTCAAGCGATTAGAGGCCGTCGTTATTTGTTACTGGGGCTGTTAACTTTGTTCACTATACACCCACATAGCCGAACTGGCTCATTTGACAGAATTTCGTGGAGAATATATTCCGTAATGGCTAACGACGTTTTTTGTTTTTTCACGAAAATTAAAAAGCACAAGCAATAAAAAAAGTACACACACACAATCAACATGCACTGAAAAATATTGCTTGTAGAAATTAATAAAACACAATCAGACCACAAATCTATGCTTAAGTAATGGAAATGTCTTAATTCAATTGAATTTAATTTGCCTTCGAAAAACGCTAAACATTGCAAAAATAGAATTTACTTGACTGATTAACGTCAGCTTCCCTCGTTTATGTAGGGTTTCTGACAGAACATGGAATTTACCAAATCAATCCCGGATCCGGGTTCGTAATAAAAATTACGTAATAATTCCTGTGTTTATCAATATTCTCATTTATATTGGCAAATTCGAGGGCTTTTGAACTGCCATCTATTCAGCTTACATTAAAATTAACTGTGAAACCCTCTTTTCAATAAAGATACTAAGAACGCAGGAAAACTTTAGTACCATTTAGTAACAATAAATGTATATTGTTATGAATTGCACTGTTAAAATTATTTTTTTTCCAATCACAGGAATTCGAACACGCACACATAAAATTTTCATTTTTGAGTTCCTCAGATGTCTATTTTCTCATAATCTAACCTCTGCAACTTTAACTGTGATACATGAAGCTGCAGTATAAAGTGGAGCAAATGCAGCTAAACAAATTCTTACTCAAATAAATGTAACGGGAACGGTTTTCTTTTAAGCTATATAACTCCAAATACTTTTCACGGTTCTCTTTTAAGGTCTTTCACCTTGCTATGTGAAGTATATCGCTTTAATACTCGTCTTGGATTTGACAAAGAACTTCTAAAAACATCTAAGCTTTTCTATAATCTTGAAGAAGTAGTTGGTTTGTTGGTTGTTTCGGTTTTTCTGGCGCAAAATCCATGCCCGGCCATGCTGCGCCACTTGAAGAAGTAGAATAATGCTTAAAGAATTCGTCGCTGACTTAGTTTACCAGAAAATGTATTTCAAAAAGCCACCAGGATTTGATCTTTCTGGCGGTAAGCCGGAATGCAATCGACCACGCCTGTCCACTCTTTGCTGCTGCTTGAATTCATCGTAAAAGGCGTCACGGCCAGAACTTGAATTTCGTGTTTTCCTATTTATCAGATCTTTTGACTGTAATTTCATAAAGAGTGAAGTTGTTTTCGCTGATATCGAGTTTCGATTCTCTCCACCGAAATTTTTCCTCTTTCAGATAAATTTTAACGAAAAACCCGTATCAAGTAACGATTTTTAATTAGTTTCTGCTAACAAATTTGATGATACCTCATTTTACTTTTACTGTCCTCAAACATATTTTAAGAATATATCGTCGCCTGTGCATTTGCATTTTTGTGTCTTCTAAGCATCCCAGGAAATTTTTTGAAATTGTGCAGTTTTAAAATGAATCTTCAGGAGTTTTTCAACATTCCAACAAGTGTTTTGATCTATGCTAACTGATTTTTTACAGTTATTTCAAGACAAAATGAGGGAGCTCCATACAGTCTATCTTCAAAAAATAATCCATGAAAATAACAAGAAAAAAATTGCAAAAAGAAAGGGAAATTACTGATTATTTTCAAAATTTGTGCCATTCTCATAATAATAACAAAAATGTTAAACATTCGTAAGAATAAGAAAAATGTAACAAAATAATAACAATAAAAAATGTAAACTATTTAAGATGGGTTAAAAATACAAATATACTATTTAAAAATTTGAGTAGATTTTATATGATAGATAAATTTTTGAAATTAAGGATTAGTCATCTATTTTACATGACATACGTGTTAATCTGTCCTGGTAATTTTGAAAATCAGTTTGCTCGTGTTTCACAGTAAAAACAGAAAATGTCAACAAAATTTTTATCTTATTCCTGTTTGAATCCATTATTTTCATTTATTAAAAGAATGAAATAATTCCGTTCGTTATGATACTATTTTACAATGTTTTAATATTTAATAAATCGAAGATAAATTATTTTGTATTGTATATTGCAGTAAAAATTTATATGCATTTAGTTTTATGATAAATCCCACATTATCTTGATTCTGCATTTCTACCGTATTATCCATAAATTAAGGAACATATATAAAATCCTACTTTTCGTACACAAAAGAAAATCATTAGTGTCCAAAAAAGACTAACATATTTACCAGAAATGAGAAATAGTTTTTATTGATTGTTTGATGAACAAGCATTTAAAACAAATGACCAGTTTCTAAGGAAAATGGACAAGTCAAATCAATGTGAAAAATATGTATGCTTTAAGCACTGAAATCGTGTTTTTTCTTGCTCTTGTGATAGCAAATGATTAGCACTAAACAATGCATGCAGACAATTTTCTTCATGGAAAGACTGCAGGCTAATTATAAGAAGGATCTTCTATTAAAATTGTTGATCAAGCGTTCGGAATTGCAAAAGTTTGGCCACTAGGCTGGAAATAAAACTGTTCTTTCCTGTATCGTTTGCTTCAAATGTTATGAAATTGTAAAAGTTACTAGATGTTATAGTGCTGGTCGACCAGTTAAAATGTCTGATAATTAGGACCATTATGTAGAAATTACATTAAAAAAACAATCTAATAACTTCTATTAAATGGGTACATGAGGTTCAGACAAACACAAGCACCTAAAATTACCACAGGTAGTCACGAAATGCCGGACAACAAGTTAAACTGTATTAGTTTGATTCCCCACAAACCAGTAAAATTTGTTTTATTTTATATTTCCTATAAAAACAGGAAATATGAGAAAGACGTGAGTGATGTCAGCTGGACTGATAACCAATGGTAAGATGTGCTATTCACACACGAAATATGATTTTGTTTATAGTCTGATTCAAAGCACCAGTATGCTTATTTTGAATCTAGAATACTTATTCTTTCTACAACATATGGAAAGCTAATTATTACAGCGATAATGTGTTAAGGTCTTCGCCTGTGTTATTTTGAAACGATATCCGCAATTTAAGGCATGCAAAGGGTTCTAAGAATTTATTATTAAGATATTCTATTGCCTCACAATAATATATTTTGTCCTGCTGTTACAAATTTGAAAGTTATGACATTGATCAATGTCATAGTCTGGCATTTGTTGACAAACTTCAAGAAAGTGGTGGAATGCATCGAATACAGTGGATTGAGAACATAGCCTCGGAACATGTTTGGGACGCATTCGATAAACGGGAAGAAAAGTGCAATCTACCACCACAGAAAATAGATATTGTTGTAGAGTTCGAAGGGAATGTCATAATTTATCTCAAATTCTCAGATAATCTGGCCAAGATATTCGCAATTGATGATATGTATGCCTTACAATCGGGGCTGGCACGTAACCCTACTAATGTTTCTTAAAAGAAGGTGAAATCTAATTATTAATACTTGCTTCTGACTGCTTTTAAAAAGTTTCCTTTTTGCACTCTAAATGTCCTGTATATTCTATACATATTATTCTATACATTAAATGTTTTCTGCATCATATTTTTGCTTTAATACTACAAATATTTTTCATATTTATTCTCCTCTTCTCAGTAATTTAATATTACTTAAAATTATTTTCTGACAAAGTGTTTTTGTCTCCAAATTATAGAAATGAGTGTATTTGAAGAATATTTTTATAGTTATTAAATTTTAGTGTATTGCATGATTGGTTTACTTTTTCACACATGAACCTGGACAAATAATATAGCGGATTTTAATAGCATTTATAATAATATAAATTCATTCAAGCTCCAAATACACGAAATTTTAATCGCTGTTCACTGATCAATTGGAAAATGTAGTACTATAAATGTCAATTATTATACATGTTAAAAACATATGACACATAAACAAATGCGACAGACTTTATGATTTTTTAATATAGTCTTTTATCTCTCCTTTAAATAATCTATATAATGTATCTAAATAATTTTTTAATCAAAAGTGTAATTTTTCCAAGTGTTTAGCTAAACAAAAATTCTAAAATATATTCCAGTTTAATAAAGTGAAAAACTATGTATTTTTACGACGCTCGGAGATACATATTTGAAATGCAGGAATGTAAAAGGACGTAACTCAAACGCATCTACAAGAGGTTCCATATGTTATTTCATACTAGACAATCTTTTTCTTCCAAAGAGGCTTATGGAATATATTCTGAGCGCGATTACTTTCATGCTACGATGGTAAAAAGAAATCGAAATATATCGAAACGTGCTGCAAAACTCGATGGTATTTTATCTGTCAGTTGGATTTCGAATTATAGATGGAAGAATTCCAGGTATGATTAGTGGCTGAATCTGAACAAATTGCATGAAATATGTTTTGGCACCTAAATAATATTTTCCGTCCGTCATAAAATAGTTCTTGTACTACTTCCTAAGAAAGAAGCTCATATGTTTAGTTGGAAGTTCTATATTTCATTTATTTACTATAAAAGAAGCTGCTATTCTAATGCTTCTTACAACAGTAAAATAGTAAAAAAAAATTTAAAATTCTATTAAAAAATTAATCATTACTCCAATAGCACACATATATTGTACAATATTAAATGATATTGTTGAATATAATATAATATTACATAAACTTGTGCAGCATTCTATGTTACATTGGTATGTTAATAGTTGTTGAAAATGTGTCGCTTTCAGAATTGGCAGAAAGGAAAAGTGTGTGAATGCTTGCTTGTTTTAGCATGTTGAAATTAGCAAATCGAGACAAAAATTAATTTCGAAATAATATTTATTCAAGAGATGCTAATAAACTACTTTTTTCAAAATTCAGTTTATTTTCAGTGATTTATGGAAAGATAAATAATATCTACAAACATTTTGTAATGATTTATTTTTAAAGAGATAATCTGTATTATGTTTTGAATAGCAAAAGGAGCATTTTAAAAATAAATTTTAACTAATGTTACTACACAAATATATCATCAATCTAATTATTCATTAGTAAAATCAAAGAGTGATATTTTAAAAGACTCTTGAATAATTTGTAATAATAATGCAAACATCAAAGTCAAGACATTTATTGAGCATAATATCTTGAATGTGTTTCCTTTTTTCAAAAGAAAAGCCATTAAAAGAATTTTTGTATTTCTAATAATTTTTCTTTATTGCCTTAAATGCACCTTGTAATTATTTATTTATTATTTTTATATAGAATTCTCTACTTATATTCCGTTTACATATATAATAATTATATGTCAGAGTTTGCATGAAGCTTTTAAATAATTTACGTTTCTATCATTTGTTTTCTACATTAGAAAATATAGCCAAAAAGAAAGGTAACAAGTCATTAAACTTAAAAAATATTGATTAATTTACACTTATTTCTTATTATATAAAGATATTTGAAAAAGAAAGCGAAATTAGAATAAAAATTATTTTAAATTGATTTCGTAACATTTTTTCCGAAAATTGACTTGTAGATTTGTTTCAGAATTGAGTAGATTATAATAAACGTTCCAAATAGATTTCATTAGAAGGACAATACTTTATTCAAGTCGATAGATCCTGCATTTTATTTTATACGATCATTAAAATGATCTACCGTCATATAAAAGCGGCACATTATAAAATACAAAATATCAAATAATTTTTTAAAATTTAATTTTATAATTCAGGTTTAGAAATGCACTGAATCCCTATTACTATTATCATTATTGCCAATTATCACATCTGTAAATTTCGCATTTACTCTAAAATTAATTTCGCACTCTAAAATTAAGAAAGAAAGGATAATTATCTCTCTGTTATAGCATTTATTGCCTTTAATGATGCATTACAACAAATAAATGAATTATATTTTTTATTAATGTTTCTGTTGTAAATTAATTAAATCCGGATCTATTCAGAGAAAACTCACAATGAAGAAAATCTTATTGTTTTATCCATGAACTAATTAGTACCCACTTCGAACAATAGAAAGAATCTCCACTTCATACAACACCAATTCATTTGGGTTCTCTTTCTATTTCTGATAAGAAGTCCGCTTTATGTGACTACTTTGAAAAGTGTTTGAGCCGTGAGTGATTCCATTTTTTTCTTTGATGTGGGGAAACCTTCCATAGAAATATTTTGCAATTAATTTCATTCTTTTGAATTACTAAGATACAATCATCAATTAAAAAGTTGTTATTTTTAGTTCAATTTTTACGCATTTATTTCTCAAATCCAAAATAAATTATTCTTGAATTAGCAGATGAAGACTTTGTTGATAAATAAAAATACTTTTTGCTGATTGATGATAAAATAAGCATTGCTCAGAAAGGTTTCTTAATTCAATAGGAAAATTACTCAAAAATAAATCTGAAAACCAATTTTTTTTGTATGAAAAGTGACATTTTAACATGGTTCATTTAACTCAAAGTTTCAAGATTATTTATGTAATAATAAAATTGTACATTATTGAAGCATTTTTTAAGTACTTGACTATAATATAAGACATTTCTAAAGGAAACCAAATATCTTACCTTAGAATTAAAAATGAAAGAAAGTATTTCCCAGTGTTTTTTTAAATATAGCAATAAAAAAGGTAATTCTTTAATTTGATTTTATATGAAATCAAAAAAAGTTTCATTTTATTGTTAGTAATTTTTTTGTGAAGGCGTCGAATAGATGTTATATTCTTTTATTCACTAGACGCTTGTTAATCTCCATTTGATGATTCATTTATCTATAGAGTTTTCTAATAAATTAATTTTAGAGCAACTGTTTCAAACTTTTATTTCATTCTTTAGTATTATAATACCATTTCAAATAAATGCTAAGAACTAAAATCAGGGAGTGAAATTTGTACAAGAAAAGGTATAAAATCATATTTTCTACATGCTACATAAGTAATGAATATTATTATACTTATAATAATTTCACTATTATACTTATTATAAGTATATAAATAATAATATTATTTATGCTACATAAATAATGTATTTAGAGAAAGCTGTCGAGAGAGATTTTGTTGCAAAACATCCTTCCGAAACTTACATAATGAGAATGTGAAAAATAAGAAAATCATTTTTCATTCATTCAATTTTTCTCCGTTATAATAGTCAATCACACTTTCTTATAATAAATATTCCGGTTAAAATATATTTAGACCTATGAGGGTCTAAAATATATCAAAGCTTTTGAGAAAAGTAACAATAATCTTTATTTTTATTCAGAAAAAATATTTCTTTTTATATCAGACCATTTATCAACTATGACTAAAATTTTAATTTCAATTATGTAACAATTTTTTCTTTCATTTTTATCTTTATTTAATTATAATATTTTTCATGTTAAATTGACAATTTATCAAATAACAAGATTAGGCAAAATGGTATAAATATGTTTCAAAAGTAGCATTTATTTCAAGAAAACTTATCTAATGTGTCAATGCATTATTGATACTCATTTTTGTTAAGTAATGTCTTAATTTCCACTAATATAAATTAGTATACAAACAAGTTTAGAAATGAAAAGACTTGGTCAATATGGCGAATTCATGAAAGAGAAACCAGCCTAATAGGCTTAGTTACAAACATTATTTTAAAGAGAAGCATTTTAAAAATGCTGTTAGGAAGCAAATCGGCCTCGCAATAAAAGCAAGCTATTTCCTTTCTCGTAGTAATTCACATTTAACTAGTAAAAAGGAAGTACAAAAAATAAAGAGTGTAATTGCATTTAATGTAATGGGATATGTTTCCAGAGTTTTCGTGGAATATATAGTTAATATTTTCATTTTTCCAGAGACCGAATGCAATTTGAAAGAAAGAAAAATACCGCATTTGTTGAATGCGAATTCAGAATGAAGTTGGAAGTATAATATAATAAAGAGAAAGGCCAAGAAAAGGTCGAATTCAAAAATGACAGAGAAACAAATTTATTCTTAGCATATTATATTACGAAAGTAAAATTTTCGCATTCTGTGGTTGATGGTTAGAATGCATGTGAATTTACATAGCACAGCACAAAATGTCTATTCACTCAAAAATTCCTATTCCGACAGAGTTATATTCCCTTAAATGAATATCTTTTATCCCCCTCCGCCGCTCTTCCTCAGAAAATCAATAGTTATTTATAAGTTACCAGCTCATACTTCGATTACGTGAGTAAAATGAATTGGATCTTAATAGGCTAGATTAAAATGAAGTGATAATATACAATTTATGACCTTGTAACTGTCCCTATTTTTGTAAAACGTTTTCACAGCTAAATGACTTTGTCCAACTGAATTACCGATGTCCAATTAGCACAGAAAAAATAAACCGAGATGCATCGTTTTCCTCATTGGTCCCTTTTGGTCATTTACATTTTTAGAATAGAGACATCGATTTCTTGAATTATATGCGAACAAAAATACATATTCAGTGAGAAATTTTTGCGCCCGTCATTTTATACAAAAACGTGACAATAATTTTTCTATTTACAGATATAAATAAACCTTTGCTTCCAGTTCCTTCATAAGAATAATTAATTAGCAGTAATTAACTTCTGCATGCCAGAACACTGTTTAGGTAAAAAAAAGAAGGATTTTTTTTTATCTGTAATTTAACTTCTAAAAGAAAACTAAGACACATTTCTACTCTTTACATTTGAGCCTTTTTAATAAATTTTGAATCCTCTATAATTAATCAAGAAAAATTATTTATTACATTTCAATCCAATATTAATTAAAAACCTATTTATAAAAATTTATACAGTTGGAGTAGAATAAATATAAGATCCTGCATTGCTTGGTTAATAATAATCTGTCCTGCCTTTTAAATAAAAAAGGAGAGTAAATATAAAAAAAATTGAAGCTGAAAACAGGCTTTTTATAGCACCGCCTACAACATTCCAAAAAAAAAAAAAAAAAAGTTCATTCGCGAAGATAGAATCGAAAAAAAAAAAAATAATTACTAAAATTAAAAAAAAAACTATTTGAATCTAACTTGGAATGAAGAATAATTTTATAGAGCTACACATTTATAAAATTGATTTCAATCAAATAAAATGCTACAATATGTTTCAAACGGCTATTATTGGAACCTAACTCTTTGCAAACGTAAAGTGTCATAATGCACCTAATCATAATAGCTTTTTAAATTTTTTCATATGTCATACAAAAAAAGTCGTAAAACTTGTTATTTTTGTGAAATTTATTTTTTCTTTCTCCTCATATCTTTTTGGAGAAGATATAAAACTTTCTTCAAATGATAGAAAACTTTTCACCTCATTTCATCAGAAGTAAAGCACACCTTTCATCGAGAAGAGAATAATGCACCTTTAGAATAATATAGATCTGGAAATAAATTTTTCTCCAGAATTAATTGGGCAAACCAGGTGAGATCCAGCAATCATATCTACAGTTTAATTAGTATAGTAGCAATCGGTTTGGAAATGTCGAAGTACATATTAGTAAAGCGTGAAATTTTATTAGTTATTTACGACTTTTAAGTGCAAAGCAGAACGTGTAATATTTCGGCAGAAAAATTTAAAATTTACCCCAAAATGGGGTACTATACTATGAAGAAAATATTAGAGTTGGAAAAAGAATATTAATCCTGGAACTTAATGATGAATGAAGAAAGTAATGCTTCATTTCATTCGCAGTTACACTGTACCTCAATTTCTTATGTCTTCACAGAATTATTCGTCTATGTAATCATCTTATACCTTTATTGGAGAATTATCTAGAATTGATATTCCATTTATCTCGTAAATGACTAATCTGAATTGAACATTAGTACCCTCCGATATATTTTGAACAATCAAGGAATATAATTATAAATGCCTTATTACATGCAAGTATAAATTTTGAATTTTCTCCAAAAATGAAGCAGAGATACGCCTTTTGAGGTTTCAATTCAAAAGTATCATTTTGAAACATTAAGCTGAATAGAGAGAAGTTTGAGAGTCTGTTTTAAATAATACTAAAGATTAGAAGCGAAATGAATCTTTTATCAAATTTATTAAAGCGGCCAAAAGCATCAAACAATTACATAAAATTTAAAAATATGTATTAATTGCTGTAATATTATATATGCAGGTAAAACGGGTTTGAATATTCCGTAAAACTCATTCATAATAATATATTTATTTAAATAAAATAATTTTTAAAAATGATTTTAAAAGTATAAAACAATTTATTATAGATTCATAGAGATTTATAACTCTATACATATTGTACTTATTCATCCTGTTGTGAAAATTTATTAAAAATGTTCGGTATAAGGCTTCTGAAATATTCATTTTATGTTATGATAAGACTTGCGCTTCAAATTACCATCCACTTGCAGCTTTGTTACCACATAATAAAGTATTTTGAATTATGTTTTTGAAATGCGTACGAAAGTCATTGAAATGACACAATTTGTTGTTTTGGATGTGAATACTCGAATAATGACTTCGAATTTGCAAAGACTTATCACAAAATACTGAAAACACATTTTATCGTTCTTTTCAAATGGAATAAACTTCATTTGTAGTACAAATTTCAGAATTATTCTTGTATATTCACTCTTAACACGCAAGAAAGTATCTGCTTTCACGTCCATGATCTCAAAGGCTTGAAATTTAATTCTTTACACCGAAGCTTGTAATTACATCTTTGTGGTAATTAATTAAAAACATAAAAATCGAGTAGATATAGGGACTAGAGAAAGATCAAGGGCGGGATAAAATGAATAATGACATAATATATGATCATATGACACAAACTTTAGCATCTTATGAATATTGATAGCGCTCCACATCGTTAGGCATTCAAAATTCGCACAGTGAAGGCACTGTCGCCATGTCATTGTCCGTTAAACGCTGTATTTTGACTGACGTGATGCAACTTTCAAGGTCTGCAATTAAGATTTCATCGACAAGTAGGAAATATATTTCGTTATTTTTTGTTATATATGACTACCTTAGATACTACATTTTCTATAATTATTAATATTTACATCCTATTCTTGTTTTTATAATAAATTCTAGTCTTTTAATGTTTCCTATAGGGACAAGACAACCTGAGTAAGTTGATATCTTGTATCAAGTGCTTCTTATTCTTTTCTATTTGGTGTTGATATACCTTTATTACTAAATTTGGGCGATTTTATTGCTCAGCATGATGTAAAAATTGTACCATATCTCACAATAAGTCGAATAGATATACAGATAATATCAAAATAAGTTATTTTTATATTCGTTGTTTTTTTTTTAAATATATGTAAACTGTTCATCTTGCGGGCAAAGAAAATAATTATATTTTGAAACGTATTCACTTTATTTGTTTTGGCTTTATAAAAATATCAATATACTTTTTTTTGAAATTAGAAATTTGACAAACGAAAAGAAACACAATATCGAAGAAAAATAATTCAAAGACTAAGAGAACTCAGACGTTCAATTAAAAAAAAGAGTGTACAATTATTTAATTAATTGCAAATTATTGAAATATTCGCTGAAATAACATGCTTTTTAATCTTTCAAAAGGATAATACATTAACAAACTCAGTCTCATTGCAAACAATTATTTAGATAATCTAAGTAAGAAGTTTATTCAACGATGAGAATTAAAAAAAAAATATTGATATTTTAGTTCCGTGACGAGTTTGATAATAATTTGCCATTGTTTGAAGGCAAATATGTGTTTCCAAGAATGAATACTTTTGATGATTCTAATATTAATTCAACTTACTTTTTTCATTTATTAAGATTTCAAGTAAATAATCGTAATGCTATTGTTATGGTCCAAGAAAAAAAATCAGAACGAAGCATACAGAAAGTATGTTATGTTAAGCAAATATAAATTCAATATTTTTTCGTGATTTAATGTATAGGCAATTTCAGTATAATTCAGTATTTCAGTTTTAAGAAAAATAATCAACGATTCTTACTTAAGATAGTCGCATTGTATGTTTCTATTTCTAATTTAAGCTGTGTCATTTCATTTTGAAATTATCCAACTTTGCAATTTGGGTTGAAACATTTATCACCTTTCAGCAATTCTTATAGCTTCTTAAAATATTAATGATATTAAATAAACCCCACACCTCTACAGATACTGTATAATTAAAAAAAATCAATTCAATGATTCGAATTCATAAAAATTGTTAATGAGTAAGGAATGGTATTCAAAATGCTGAAATTATTCCTATAAGGATAAAAGGATAAAATGCATTTTAACATAATGGAGAAACAAATTTAAATTTCCCAGCTTAGTCTCCTAGTTAAATCAAATGAAATAAGTTAGTTCATGGAATAAGAATTTTCATATTAAGAAAAAAATTAGTTAATTTTTTCATATTTATTGGTGTTATTGAAATATTTAGTTTTCAATAAAAAATTGTTTATTTACTTATTAGTTTAAGTCAAATGCATACTTATATGCAAATACATACTCATATAGAAGTCATATTTTTTTATTGAATTTTCAGGATTTTGAAATCATTTAGAAATGGTAAAATTATTTGATGTACAAATTTGTGTTCACAATTAAGGCATATAATTTTACGTTATGCGAAAATTTATATGCAATATCTCTTCACTTTTTTACATATAACCAAAGCAAAATGGACAAAGGTAGGCATTGTTGTTACGTAAAGAGGTATTTGTTTGAAATATATTTCACTAGATTCTTGATCACATTTCTTTAATTTAATTCAAAATTAATTTAATTGCTATTTTTTATGAAAAGAAGATTCCAATAATCAACAGAAGAACGATAAAAATATTAATGGTATTCTTATAATAATTTAGAGGCATTTCAAACTGCACCATTTATAATATGACGATTACATAGTTCTGTTATACTTTCCTAAAATTTTGAAAGTCTTAGAAACAGTAATTCACATAACCGCTGTCAAAAAATATGTTTAAAAATTAATTTAAATAATAATAATTTTTATCTGCATTTTTTATTGAAAAATAAGACTAAAAAATCTTGCAATTCAAACAACTAACAAAAGATGAAACAAATCTTTAAATTAATATTCTAAAAGTACAAAACATTGCACTCTTATTCACGAAAAATTCATTTTATTTTTTGTTAATCCGCGTTATGATTAAGTGAAATTTTGTTATAACGTGACAATGGTAAACTTTAAGAAATTCAACATTGATTTGTGACGCAATATTTTTTAGCATATAATAATTATTTACAAAGGAATCGGGCATATTAAATTTTATGCCAGACTATTACTCAGTGCTAAAATATTAAAAGAATAGGATCTCAACTCATGTGTCGTTTTTCATCATTCGACCGTAATTCAAAAGTTCAGATTACATATTTTTTTTTTTAAATTTTTTTTTGCCGTTTTAAGGTAACAGACATCATGTAACTTCCAAAGAGCTAGATAATACAGAAAATGTAAGGAAACCTAATTTTTACCTGTATGGTCATTCGTAGAAATATTTGTTAATCGAAATAACTGTTCCCATTTGAATAAATATTAAGTCGATTAATCAGACAGCATTGTTGGGAAAGGATAAATATATAAAATTTTGAGATTCATTGCACTTATAAATTATAATGAAGATCGAGTCGACTTCTCTACATAAGAGATAAACTTTCACTTTTATAAATATTCTTTTTATATTTTCATTTACTATTTAACTCCGTTTATACCATTGTTGAAATAATTTCAAAAGAAATGAAAGGAAACGTTTAAAGATATGAGGAGTCTTAAAATGTGTAATTTATAATTTATTGATTACTTTTAGATTCAGATTTATGCTTTGTATTCTGATAAATGCAATTATATGCACATATAAATAATTAGAATGATTTATTTATATTCTTCTTTGATATTTTAAGTTTGTAAAGATAATTCTTCTATTAATGGTCTTTCTTCGAAGATGAAAAGATTATTAATGTTTACTGGAAGTTTAGCTAATAAAGCTGATTCCCAAAATTAAATTACAGGGTCCAAAGTAAATGGCTCCAAATCCATTAATTAATTAATAAGAGTCATCTTAAACATAATGTACGTTAAATGAATTATCACCATCTTAAAACTTTCAAAGGCTTAGTCATTATCTTTCATTACATTATTTTGTATTCTTCGCTGAGATAAATTGAATATGATTATAAATGTTAATAGATGTCTTATTATCGAACAAAAATTAAATATGAAGAATATCTTACTAATAATACGCAGAGACTAGGAAACAGTCTACATTTGCTAAAGTCTAAAAAATTAAATATAAAATAACCAAAATCTAGAAAGTTTGTAAAAGATAGAATGACAATCTGTTAACATTTTGAAATACCTTATTTATCTAAAATTAAGTATTCTTCATAAAATTCGAATAAATATTATAATGATCTTATTTTATATCAAACACGTTTTTGATAACATTCCCATAAACATTTTCATTCATCGGACTTTTTTTAGGACTTCATAGGACTTAATGTAATATTCCCTCCACTTGATTTATTTATTATTCATAATCATATGGTTGTTACAAAAGTATTCTATTTCTTTTCATTTCGATGCAAATTCATGTAACATACTGTTCATTACATCATAATATTTATTTATTCCAATTTTCATTGGAATTATTTTCATACATTCCATAACATTATTTCAATTAAATATTCATATTATACATTCATTAATACTATTTTTATGTTTTATGAAATTCAGGATATATATTATGTCTTGTGAAAGATAGATTATTTAAAGGATTAAACCTAAAAATAATTTATAATTACTATTGAAATTTATATATAGATTTTAAAATACTGAAATGTTTTTTCTATATTCAGAAATATAAATTATATAGCAAAGCACTCAGTTTACGAAATTGAAATAAAAAATTTCCGAGATTTTGGCAATCATTTTTTTTCTGTATATTAGTTTCGGAAAAATGAGTGATTCAAACAAAATGTGTTAGTAGTATAGAAAAAGTTATAAATTTTTACTAATATTTTTCTTTTCACTAACGAAAACTCTGTATAGACGAATACTCCAAAATATTTCTTAGATTAATCATTAAAATTCATAACTTTGAAAGTTGACTTGAAAACTGTTAGAAGCTCTGTAATTTCCGCTATTGTTTTATTTTATGAAAATATTTGAGTTCATACTGACTATTCTCTTAAAGTGTTATTTTCAATATCCACTTAAGTAAATATCTGACCTTTCCACACTTTCCCAGTTTCAAAATTTAATCAGTGCAATGTTTTATGTACCTAACTATTATTTCTTAAGTTTATATGTTTTTCACTTTAAACAACTATATCCTAATGCTTAGCCACTTCTCCATTTGGCTAGTTCAGTAAGGTGAGGTTTTCTCGATGAATAATTGTGTTTTACAGTTTTCTTTCTTGGTGTCGTGGCTATTAGCAATAATATGGGATTCCGATATCATTTTATAGTGTTTTACAGTATAGCTACCATCTTTATATTTTATTTTTTATAATTGAGTTTCCCTTTTTTGTAGACTAATTATTGTGGGACCAAATCCAAGAAATTCTATTGTCTAGAATTTTAGTCTTTCATATCAACAAGTAGACATAACGCCTCACCATGTCCCTGCGACTATAATCTTTACTATTATTTAAACAGTTGAATGAACATAGAGAAGCAACAAGCAGACAGTACACTCGATACTCACATTCTAGTAGCTGTAATCGTCAGTGTGAAAAGAGTAGAAGAAAGGAAAAGGAATATATATTTTCGAGGAAGTCCCCTTTCAACGATCAGACGGGATAAATTAGAAATGAGAGTGCTGAAATTATATACAGTGCATCAAGTTTTCTGAAATTTAACAGGAGTTTCTGTTCCATGGAGTTTCAGTATAACCTTATTCCTAATTTTAGATGATTGATTGATCTTTTTCTTTATAAAATCAACTATACCATAATAATTCCTTGGTCATGACAATTCACAATACAACAAAAATATATAGGAATAATAAAGTCTGAGAAGACTTTCTGGAAGTTTTTGTTATGCAATATAATGCGTATGGGAAAAATATTCTTGGTATATGTTCTTTTTTTAAATTATAATATTACTTTTTTATTAGGGGTATGCAAATATAAAATTATTTGTAAAAGTATACAGTCTCCTTAAATACTGAAAATAAGTAAATTCTGAAGAACTAGGAAATATGTAACTCTTTATATATAAAAGAAGTTCATTAAAATATTGTGTCTTCCAATTTCTACTATTAAAATAAATGTACTTGATAATAAATAACCTTAAAAGAAGCCATTTTTACATTATATATATATTGCATTTTGATTGGTTAGAAATTTGTAATATTACTGTTTATTTTTAATGAATCAGGCGAAATTATAGTTATCATGCAATATTGATTATTATCGTTATATCATAATCCCCATTTTTTGTAATTTTACATTTCTGTATTAATTACATTAAATATATTTAAGACTTTTAGTTAAAAATTCATATATTGTAATCTGTGTATTTTTTAGATTTAAATATTTTCACCGTTTAAATTATTTATAACACAGAAATAGCCATTTATGAGCTCCGTAAATGATTAGACATTTGAAACTCCAAATTACCAGGTTCGCTAACAGTTTCGGAAAGTTAAAAAAAAGTTATGTTAGCTGATAATTGTTATCAATATAATTACTTTTTGCCGTAAATAAAATTCTAATAAGAGAAAAAAAATTAATAATTTCGTTAATGTATTTAACACTGATGGATTTAGTTGCTACAAAAATTCTTTTTTTTAATGCAAATATTAAGTAAGAATATTTTTAAATTATCCGGTTGATTCTATTTTTCATGTTAATGGGCATTAAAAAATAAAAGGAAATGAAAAAAAAATTGCAAACAAAAAATTAGAAATATCATGCTTAGAATTTTTGTAAACATGAATTGAAATATCAAAAGAAAGTTCTGGATTGTTGTTGCTCTGCATTCTTTAGATAATTCTATTCAAAAATATGAGTCATAAATAATATCTAAATATCAACCACTAAAAATTTTATATATTGTTAAGCACATTGTATGGTTCATGATCTAACATGTAAATGGAATTATGTTTTTTATAAGCATAAAAAACATCAAGCGGAAAGTATATGTTGATATATATTCTATCGTTTTATAATTTTCGCAATAATATTCAAAACTGATTTCATTTTAGCCTTCCTGCTTTTTTGTTTATATAATCTTTTTTTAAATAATAATTCAAAAGCTGGATCATATGTCCATTTATCTATTAAATAAAATTAAAATCAAGGGATCTCCTATATATATATATATATATTATATATGAGGGAAAAACGCACTTCTGCAAGTTGAGGAATTTTAATCTAGGAAAAAGTTTCCTGGAACTCATGAATTTTAAAAATGGCTTAATTTCAGCAGCGTCAAGGCATTAACATTTTCTTTATTTTGAAAATATTTCTGTGTGTGTTTCGTCTTATTTGGTTGAAGTCCGAGTTATGGCTTGGCAAGATGCAAAACACAGATTTAAAATTCGATTCGTTTGCATGTTTTCGTATGGATTTTCTAAAATAGCTCTAGGATATTGTTATGTGGTTTTTCAGTTCGTTATCACCTACTTTGACAGGACATGTTTAAATCGAAAACCCCGAGTTATGCATGTTATACTTCAAATGTTAATGTTGAATTCCGAAATTTCTTTCCTTGTATTCTTAGAATGCTTAAATGTAGATAAACTAATACTGATTGATTTTTTTGCGAAATCATATCAATATCCAATAAAAGTTTTAGATGATATTAATTCATTTTTGTAAGAAATAATATTTCTGGATAACTAGTTCAGCGAAAGTGATTTTTTTTTAACCGTGGTTAAATAAATAAAATTTTATAGGTTTTCAAACAAAGTAAAACTTAATTTCATATAATGTCCTTAGAGTTTAATTCTATATTCAATAAATTTATTTGTATATTCTTTATGATGTTCAGATCAACATATCTGAAGTTCAAGATTAATTCGCATGTTCTAATTAATATTAAATAAAATTTCTTGATTTGGTGAGATAAATCTAATTCATATTAAATAAAATTTCTTGACTAATTGCGTCGAAGACAGGAGGACTCTAATTGTGCTTTCCAAGAAAGGGAAGCAAAATTTAAATATTCTTGTAAATATAGATATTTTGACTAATTTTACTAAATTATGCACAATATATACGCAAAAGTTTGATAGAATGTTTTATGTATAATCAAAGCAGATTAAAATAAATATTTATTTGGTTAAGAAAGTTAATTAAATTAACTCCATGAAAAGTACATAATATGTATAAAGACGAGAAATATATAGTTCAAAATAATAAGCATTTAAATGCATATTATTAAAGAATACAATAACGGAACAAATTTATGCCAATCAATATTTCCCAAAATTACTCATCTAATTATTTACTGAAATTGCTTATCGGCTAGATACAGTATTAGCTCACTAATAATTTCCTCCATATAGATTTAATTCAACGAAAGATCAGGTATTAATATACTGCTAATACCTTCATTTTAATGAGCCTTTTTGAGATGATGTTCAGTATATCATAAGGTTCAGTACATCCAAATCTGCGAAAAATATAGATGTATCATATCAATCAATAGATTTTTCGATTATTAGAAAGAATATTAAAGAGATTAAGCTTATAAGGTAATTTATGACACTTATTATGAACATAATTACAGAATAACTTTGATAATAACGTTCAAAATTACCTTGATATCTTTTGTATATACCTTTCAAAATTTTGCCGAAAAATTCGTGGATCACTTTCTGAACATGTTTAATAAGTATATAAATAAAACTAATAATGAAATAATTTTAAAATAATATAAATAGTAATAATAATTCACTGGAACGTTATTGTGTTTCTCATTAAATAAAATGTTTTACAAAATGTATAAAGGAAATGGTTTTTAATTTAAAGGTGTTTAGACAGAACATAATTTAATTAAGTCATCATAAATACCATTGCTGTCATAACTTACAAGTTAAAGGCGATGGGGGGAAAACTGATGTCGTAATAATTTCAACACATGAATTTCCATGTCAGTCTTGTATTCAAAAAAGAATACTTCATGGAAAGAACTCGCCATCCATGCAAGCATAAAAGATCACCCTAGTGAATTACCTGACAAACGAATTTTAAAAATTCCTTCTTGCAAGTTTACTTTCCTTATTCCATACAAATATTTCTAAAAAGCATTAAATTTACCACTGAGAATTATTTCAGAGAGTTGTGTCACTTGATGTAGAGGTTTTCCAAGAACCCTATTTCTGTAGTTCATATTTTATCCCTTCACTAAGACATAAGATTACTTTATATAAATGCAAAGTTTAGTATTTGAATTTCGACAAATTTATGCTTCAGAATTTCTTTTTGTTTTAAGAATTTTAGCCACTCCCAAGTTGCTACCTTGATGGTTGGTAGAAAGACCTCCATCGGGAACAAACAGAATTTATATCTTAAACTATAGGGAAATCTGTTTTCCTTTCCGAAATATATAACTTGTCGCGAAAGGAAGTCATATATACAAACATTTATATATCCCAAGATGGATTTCAAGATAAATATGAATTTATTTTTAGCATTAAAAAACTGCTTGAATTTGTTTGGTGATTTATGATATTTATGAAAAAAACCCCAACATTTTAAATATTAAAAATCATTGATACAAACTTCTAATAGAGAAGTGTTTTGATTTTGTTTATCGTTGACTAATTACATTTCAAAGAAATGATGTTATTAGGATTCATTTAATTGTTACTCATAATATCTATCATTTTGTTAATTTAATTTAAAATATAAAATACTTTTAAAATTAATTATTGGAGTCTTTCTATAAGGTTACATTTAATCTAACAATCTTATAAGTCATCCTTCCATTATTTTATGATGAGAAATTTAGTATTATCTAAAATATATGCATCTATTCTATACGGCTGTTTTGTGAAAGGATGTTGCTTGTCAAAGTGCTCCAAATGCTTGATTGCTTCATCAGTTTTAGGAGTAAATTATATGGTTTCATAGCATGAGAAAAGACATTATATGTTTTTGATAAGCAACAATAGAATTATATTTGAAATAGCTTATGATCAAAGATTTTTAAAGTGATTGAAATTAAAAGCCAGCAACATTGAAGTCGTAAAGATTAGTTTAAAGAATATTTTTGAGACGTAAGATTTGGTATTATTAATTCATTTCTAGTCTAAAACATTCATTTCTATTCTATTCTTCTTGGTTATTGCCTTGTGGATTTTAATTGAGTTTTTATTTTTAAGAAGAGAACTCAAAAATGTTTCTGTAATATGATAATTTTTATTGCTCTGTCATCAAATTGCATTCGATATTGAGATTTGCTACTAAATGTTAATAAAGCGATACCACTCTGTTGTGACAAAACATTATAAAGATTAATGACGACAAATATATTATGATTATATTAATTAGTGATGACAGTTAAATCTTCAGTCAGATGTAGGTACAAAATTTATAGGTTTCATAATCATTGTCATGAGTTATTTTTTATTGTGATCTTTTATATAAGGAAATAATAAAACTCCGAACTGTTGGCATAATATAAAGCACATCGACATTATCGAGTTTAACTGTAAAAATGTGATTTATTTAAACTATTATTTCAAATTAAATTAATAATTGGATGCTATAACGGCATTTTACAAAATGAAAATTTTAGCACCAGTAGTTAAACAAATGCAATTATGCTTTTAAAAATTCATTGATTTAATAATAATATTTAAAAAGTTTGAACAATTAGTTCAATTGTTAATTATTACAAATTATAATTAATTCCTCTAAATATTTATATAAATTTTTAGGCATATTAGCATCCTAAAAATCTCTCAAAATGTTCTAGAGTACTGATAGAATATTAGAAAATGAGAGTAAATAATAGGCATTGTTGGTTTGAAAGCGAAAGTTCGATATGAAGTCCTTTATTCTCAAAGATGATTTCTTTGAAGGCAATAAAAATAACTCATCTAAATTTATGACAATCGAACATATAAAGACGGTAGGAAAAAAGAAACAAGAAAAGATAATTAATACCAAATATTTAAAATATTTAAGTTAGCAAACATAGAATTATGAAATTTTAATTTCAGTTAGATTATATTTAACATTCCGCTCACATTTTTAGAAAATTTGTTAGATATGATTTATTAAATAACGCGTAGGGCGATTTCCACAAAGATGTAAAATAAATGTTTTCAAAACGTTTGTTTAAAGTTAATAAACCTTTTTTCCCGAAGCTAATTTTAAAAGAACTTATTCGGTCAATTGTTATAATAGTTTTTTTTTTATATATTTTTCACAGGTTTTCTAGAGAGCACTTACATTTACAATATTTTTTCACCTTTTGACTAAGGGCATGCCGATGTTTTTCATATCTATAAATATTACCTAGAATCAAAACAAAAGATTTAAAAGAAACATCTCCAAGGCATTTAAAAATGACAAATTTTTCATCCATTAACCATGTAAAAAATCGTGATTGCTTCTATTTCATTCAGGATACCCATGGGAGTGTAGAGAAAAATTAATGGTTACAGTTAAAAACATAAAAATACGGCTAAAAACATGGTTAATTTCTTGTTTTAATGTAAACATTTGAGGAAAGATGCCATTGCCTAACAATGCATCATTATTGAAATGCCCACATAAAAATCTCACCATTCATTATGTTACTTCTGAAAAATATTTTGTCATAAATTAATAAGATGAAAACCTAATTTATTCTATTCTTTCTTTTAATCGCGATTATTCAGATTTTGAAGCAGACTATGTGCCTATTGAATGAATGTTGAAAAAATTGTGTTTGGTAAATCCTAAATAATTCCGTTCATTTTTCTTTATATCTAAGAAATTTAAGGTATTTTATGATCATGCTCAAATAATTGCGCATGAAAACAAATAATTATCTTGTATTTTGATTCTAGACTTAAAAAAAATCTATATAGGTTTATTTATCTAAAATGTTTATTATCTATCTATCTACGTTTATCTATCTATCTTATATAAACCAATTTTTTACATAAATCATCTAAAAGATTTTAAAATTAACAATTTGTATTTGTTTTAAATTCGGAGTTATTTGTATTATAAATAACGATTTGAACATTTTTATTTCTTTAAATTTCAATTAGATATGATTTACTTACGTCCAAAATTAACACATTATCTAATTATCACATTTTCTAATGTGATGCATGAGTTTCAAAAATACTTTATTAATATAAAATCCTAAAAGTCATTTTTTTTGTCGTCTATATCAACTTCAATGGTCATTTTTGTACTTTATTCCTTCTAACTGATTTTGATTACTTCTAAATGATTTGATATGCAGAAAATGTAACGAGTAAGGCTAAGAAAAATATTTACAAAAAATATCTTGAAGTAACAGCTCTTAACAAACATAAGTAATATTATTAATCATACGTACAGATTTAAGAAGAAATAGCAATATAAAAATAAAATATTCTTGTTCTTCATTTTTATATAGATGATCCTATAATCTCTCCTCGCTCCCAATCTTGTGAAGAGTCTCTAACATAAAATACCTAAATAATGTAGTCCATCTACAAACTAAATAAATTTACTGATACCTCAGAGAGACAATAAGTAATCTTAAAAATCATTTAAGAATATGTTTCCATCTTATTCAGAATCTAAAAAATAAAAATTAATATACGCGAGTAATAAAAATATAGAATAAGTGATCCGCTGTTAATAATAGTGAAATAATGTGCTGTTATAATATCGAGATGTGTAAATATTAACGTGAACATGACAGGTCTTTATTTAAATTGAAACATATAATATGATGACTATCAAGTCATTGATTACCGCCAGGTCTTACAGCTGATTTCCAGAATTTACAATGTATATATATATATATATATATATATATATATATATCTAAGAACCGATACTAATTTTAAAAAAAATATTGACAAATAGTTAATTTTAGATAAAAAAATCTAAATAAATATAAATTTTGATTAGAATGATTTAGCTAGAAAACATTGGCGGGTTTTGTTCATCAAATCAGAAATTTTTAATATCTTCTGATGCCAAGAATAAGTAAACATTTCTTTCTGTTAACAATATAAACTCAATGTCGTTTTCAAAGTATGAGTCGTATTTATACCAAACAAATGAATGAAACTTTAATAAATTACATAATATTTGGTGAACTTATGTTTTAGGCTCTTAAATACATTATGATAACTAACACTATTAGGAATAATTATCCGATTGGCAATATTTTTAGTCCTTCAAAGGATGATTATATGAACAAGAGAAAGGTGCGATCGTGGTAAACCTGAGAAGTTGTACAACAGAACCAGGCTTTCGTAATTTGTATAAGTTCATCAAGAATAGATGGGACCGATATCGGCAATTACATAGGAAATGAAACTTTGGACGAAAAGATATCTTACGACATTTTAAATTGATTTAAACTATTTCTGCCTTCAAAAAAATTGTCGCTACTTTACATGCTGCTTTTGGCAGCACATACAAATATAGAAAAGATGAAGCAAATTAGTTGAAACAGACATAGACAAGAAAAAAAAAAGAAAAAATTTCTAAGAATATCATAAGCGTTGTTAATTGCTCATCATGGAGTATTATTGGTTCATCTATTGAGGGTAGGAAAAAAAAATCAAAAGGATATTTTAAGAAATGACCATAATTTTTTTTTAATTTTTCAGATGCAATGATATATATTTTATCGTTTGAAATGCTAAATGTTTTATTACTTAAATATTTATTAAATGTAAAATTTGCAAAAATAATATAAAATAGATACTATTTGTTTCTATTTTAACATATTAAATTTTGTAATTTTAAGAAATAGACTTTAAAAATTTTCAAAAATTCAAAGTAACATATTTGTTTTGCGATTACAATAAGTCATATCACTGACTCTCCGACCCGCTCGAAGGCACATAAATAAATAAATACTGAATGACTGGACAATGGTGGGAACTGCGGTTGAGCCCTAGGTGCTAACACCGGCCACGGTACAACCCATTACTAAGGAAGTGCGTCCGGTCATCGATGGGAGGAGCCAGACCCCCACCTTTTCGTGTACCTTCTATGGTGGTGAGATCCAATCACCATGATTGAAGCATCTTATCCTCATTTCGAGGTGCCCCCGGGGGGATTGCGATTAGAATAAGGTTTATCTATCTGGATAAAATAATAATGTTGAAAGGTAACTTTTCTCTAATTTAAGAAATTTATTTTCAAAAGAAAGAAGTAATATTATATACACAATTATATATATATTTGAAATACAATACGTTAATAATTCCATCTTTCGGACTGGAATCTGAACTATGCAATTTTTTTTAGAATTCATATAACGTTGAATAATAATTTGCTTCTATCAATATTAAAGATTGTAATTTAATCTGTGTGAAGTAACAGAATGTTTTTAAAAATTTATCAGAAATAAATGGATAAATTTTATTTTAGGTAAGTTATTCAGAGGTTCTAATACTGCATAGCACATATTGAAGTATTAATTCTTTTGTGCAAATTATATACACATTATCGAAACAATGGCTTTTGTTAAAACACTTCGAATGTTTCGGAAGGAGAACTTGAATAATTTTCTTAATTAACATTCAAAATATGATACATTTTTATTATGAAATAAAAATGACATAAACGACATCAATATAGGAATAATGAGCAAATTCACTACAATTGTATTATACTAATATAACTAACTTTTAAGATCATAAAGCTGTCCCCAATGAAGACCACGAAGCTTTTCTAAATAATAGAAATTCTTATCTAAACATCATTACTATACATTTTATGAATCTTTACATCAATTCTTCGGATTTAAATAGATATTTAGACTAATAAAAGTTTTATGAATTTCAAATTTCTAGTAGTTGCTGAAGTCTAGTAGTCTAGTAGAATCATAATGAAAAATGGGATGTATATATATTAGGCACATACAGTAAATACATACATTAATACATTTTTGACACTATTCTTCTCAATAGTACAGTAATCAGCAGAAAATTGGATTTTTATATTATGTGTTTTATATTCACCTTGAAATTCTATGGGATATTTAAGCATTGGTGCTTAATAATCATTTTAGCAAGTTATCCATTTAAAATCAAGATTTTTTTTTCTTCTTTTATTTGAAATGTATAAATTTAGTCATTTTGGGAATTCAATAGAAACCCTGCATTCTTTCTGTTACGCAGTGCGCAGGTAGCGAGGAATATTCTCAAAATAACAAACTTCGGCACAAATTTATAATTAAGACTATGATTACGATTCCAGGAGAGTGTTGTTTATTTGATCAACTATATCTCTGAGCTCTTAAATCTGTGCTTGCCACTAGTGAAAGAATTTAGAACTTTTTGCGCTTAGGAGAAATATTATTCACCAATTGCTTGGTTGTAAATTTTTTAAGTTACATCTATGCATAAAAGTATTTATCTGATTTCACTATTGAAAAATATTACAAAAGTTACTTTTTACCTCATAACATTTCGATATCATTAAGAATTGATATTAGTCCATGCATATTACATAGAGATTAGTCATTGTTTTTCGTGCACATTTTGGACTTTCTATTGCTAAAAAAAGAATTATAGAAGTTTTAAATAGGAAAGTGTACCAAGTTGCAGCGTTGATAAACGTGATTCATTCCTCCTTTGAAAGGATCAAATACATAACATTCCTTATTTAAAAGGAACTAGGAATACTTGCTCCAATATTATTTTCTCAAATTGTGAAATTTTGGTAATGCGTGAGCGTCTCTATTTGACTTTTGGACGACAAAGGATTTTCATTTCAATCTATAAAATCATTGTTATGGTGGGTAGGTAAATATGCGACTGAGCCCTTTCTTTCTTATTTCCCCGTGGATCGGAAACTTTGTTGGGATTATTAGGAAATTTAGTTAGGAATTATGAATTAAAATATTTTTGTTTTAAGCATATTACGATCCAAAACATGATACATGAAATAATCTAAAATTTTAATTTTAATCTATAGATTATTTACAAAAAGTCAAGTTAAAGATATTTGGTTTTAGCTTCTTATACTTCAATTATCGAAAAAAATTTACCGAATTAAAAACTTCTATAATTAGATATGTTTTGATATTTACTGCTATTCCTTTGGTAAGGAGTTTGACTTATGAGTTTGCCGCTGACAATAATTAACACTAGCAGGAACGGTTTGCCTTAATTATTCTCGTATATTTTATACAAAGGTGTTATCTTCATTTCTTCCACATAAACACTGTGATTCTTGGATAAGGCCATGGAAGTAACGAGTGCAGAGATTTCAATTTTCAGAATCCGGCATAGGAGCATTTTCTGCTGCTAGAATAGTGAAGGGAGCCATGTATGCAGTTTTGTTCCTTTTCTGTTCTTTGATTAAAGCAAACACTTGTTGCAGAGCAATTGTTTTAGTAATAAGATCATATACATAATTTTATTTATCTAAACGGTTCATTATTTGGATTATCGAGTTTACATGCATGTGAATTTATAAAAATACAGAATGCGAACCCGTTGACAGATTTTTTTTCAAAACTTGGTACGCATTTATACTTTAGTTTTTAAAACTGTATAGCAAATTTTATTTATCCAGATATTTCTATATTTCTCCTGTTCCTTTGCACTTGAACAGAAAGGTAGAAAAAGTTCACGAGAATGGATTTTCTTAAGAATTTGATATAAATGTTCAAATTTGTTGAAAAGAGCACATGTTTTGTCTTTAAGTCGCTGAAATTTCAATAAATTTAGCAAAAGACGATTAGTTATTTATATGTAGATTTATCAAAGATATTGCAAATACAACACTATTATTCCAAATATGCAATACATCTCCGACACCTCTGATAAAACGCGATTCTAGATAAAAAAATAATTTGACTCAAATGAAAAGACAAAACACAACAAATTAAGTTTTCGATACAAGCGTTACAATTGATTTATACGAAAGTTACTCATTGTTAAAGATGATTGAATTCTACTTGAAACAACTGTTATTCATTTTCTCCTAATAACAGAAGATGCTTTATAACATTGTTATGATATCATTATGATATTGCACGCCACATAGAATATGAAAGAAGGTTGTGGATACACTGCGAATTATCTTGTGCTTATAGGGTTATTTAACTACCTCATGTTTGTAAGAATAACACTTTGTAATTTTTCACTTTCTGGTGTATTAAATTCTTAAGTTTTATGTAATTTTTGTGCTTCTGATAACAATATAGTATTTTGTTTTCAGAACTTAATTATATTTAATTGATTTATTTGAAAAAAAATTGCATCATCTCTCAACTTTGGATATCATGCGTTTATTCTTTGCCAGATTTATTTTTTATTCACAAAAGAAAATTCAATTTTAAATAAATAATTTCCAATTTCTGCTTTATTTTTATATTTAAAATTTTCATTAAAATAAATTAATTAGTTTGCACTTTCGAACATTTTTATCTAAAGAAGTTACTAATTTTGACCAAAACTCATTTATGGCAGTTATTCTTATAGACAGATCGCGATAGTTCATATTTCATAACTCAGTTCTCTTAATTTTTTTTTACAAAAAAAAAAAAAAAAATCAGACTTTTTTCAAGGATAAGTAAATATTTTTTAGAAAATTCTGTTATTGCAGACGAAGTTCAAACCTGTATGAATTGCATTACAATACCAGATGCTAATTCGTATTTTTGACAGTTTGTGCTGGCTCATTTAATAATAGATGAAAAATCTAATTCAAGGTTTAGAGTTCTGAAATAAGACGTGGTATACAAATATGTAATATTTTTTCAATTAATGATTTCTTTTCATTCTTTTCATTACTTTTCCTCGTAGAAATTTGTTTATTTTTTCATTATTTTTATACACGAAAACCTCTTAATAGGTAAATCACAAATCGCCTACTTCTCCCCCGGCTGAAGGCGTTCAGATTTATTGAATGATTAGAACTACAGTTGAATCTTAACTGGTGGAAATTATGGTTGAGTCCTAAAGCCATCCCCGGCCACGATACACCCTCTCTGGTAGGAGGCACATCGATAGAGGGTAGCCCACCTCATTATTTCTGTACTAACTAGAGTGGCGAGAGACAGCCACCATGCTGAAAGCTTCACATCTCTTTTTTTGATGTGACCACCATTAGGGGATTTCTTAATGGTTTAAAGAAACAAACCTTCTAATTATAATTGGAGTAGTGTTACTCACTGTCATTCTTGCTTTAATGAAACTATTAGATGCTTGTTTAACAAAAATACTGGATTTCTTTAAAGAAGGTATTAGATATTCGAATGACGTAAATATTGCGTTGTTACAATTTTTAAACTACGCTTCACACTACTACAATTTCTACAAAAACTGTTATATATCACTACCGGAAGCTTTTCAGTATATTCATTGTTGCGCTTAAAGAATGCATAAAGACAAAGCCTGCGACGTATCTTAATATCATAAGACTCAATAAGTAATTAACAAGACATGAGCAATAAGCAGGCGGCTATTAAACGTACAACAATATCTGCAGACATGCTACACAGATTCTGGCAAGAAATTGGCGACCGCATAGTTGTTTCGGGTGTGACCAAAGGAAATCACATATATCTGTTATCATACAATTTACTATTTAAGCTTCCTTCTGAACTGTCTTAAAATATTGTTTACAAGATCGTGGATAGTTTCAGAACATCATTTCTTGAACTAGTTAATATTGAGCGAAAGCATCTGAAACCTAATAATTAACAAATTTTGGATAATTTATTAGGTATGAAATTTCTGAGTAGTAAGCTGTTCAGATTTATGATTAAGTCAATTTGTAAAGTTTTCAGGGTTACGCATTTACGTGGTAATCAAATATTGATGGATTGTAACGATTTTGAATTAGCCTCTCTCATTACATATATTTATCGCTTATATAAATGGAGATAAACTCTTCAGGGAATTAATTTTCGGAAATCGATGCATTCTGATTTTAAGTAACATTATTAAAGCACGAAATATTAGCATGTTTAAATGTCGTGTACACAATATATATAACGTATCGGAATTACTCAAAAGGTTCAATGCTTAATAAACTTTTAAACTAAGCTCTTCAGTTTAAAAAGTGCAAAAGCAAATTAGGATTATCTTATTTTGAATTATTAATATTTTAAGTATCTCAACTTACTAAAGATTATTTTGAAGATTAAATCTTTGCTTAAATTAAGTCCAGTAATTGAATTTTCCATTTGAAGCTATATCCAAGATGAAAAACGGTTTTCAAACTTCAGGATTATACTAATACGAGATTTTTTTTGTAGTAAAATAATAAATTTACGCTGCTATTTTGCTCCGGTCTATTTGACCGGAAAGCTTTTGAAAAATGATGGTGAAAATATAATTTATAGATAGTTCCTGATGTGAGGATATTCTGATTTTTTTTAAAAGGAATTTATTTTATTTATATTATTTCATAATGCTTTTCTAATTGTATTTATGTATCCTTCTGTTCAACTTGATACTGTTGATGATTTGTTAATTTACTTTTTATTTTACTTCATTTACTTATTATTTTTTTTATTTTTAATTTTACTTAAAACCTTTCTCTGTGCATTAATAATTCAACCAGAAAGGATAAAAAAATTCCCGGAAAGTATTTGCTTTGATAATAAATCTATTATATAAAGCAAAATCACGCAGAGAAAGTTTCTCCTGTTCTGAAAATTTTTCTAAATAAGGCGAGAAACTCAGCCACATTAAATTAGTACGAGTATGAAAAGGTTGCAATTGCTGAGAAAGTGGTTCTGAGAATATTATGGTATTTCGATTATTTTTCATCCTACAAACTGAATCAACTTTTAAAACTAAATATTACTACTATATTGAAAAATAAATCAGATATTTTTAATCAATTGACAAGCAAAAGATATATATAGTTCAAGAATTTTAAAAAGTGCTATGACTTGCATTCTAAAAAAAAACTATATTAATATCGTTCTTATCAACACAATATATCAATATATATCAATAAGAAAGAGAACATACAAAAATACAGACTCGATATTTGATTGCAAAACCAGTAAAGGAGCTGCAGATAATCTTGATCAACTTTTGAAAACAGATATTTGTGAAAGAAAAACAATTCTCTAATACAAGATAATATTTTTTAATAATTCTTTTATTAGTTTTGCTTGAAACACATTTATTCTCTGGATATCAGTCAATACAAAACAGATTGAAAATAAATAAATAAAAAAGTTTATTTATAGAAGATTCATGCGAATATTTAAAATTTACCAATATAACATCACTCCATAAAAGATGAATCAAGTAATATATTCAGAAGATTGTAGGGATTGAAATGATTTATCATCAATTTCTATTATTAATTTACACTTGAACAGAAAAACGTAGGCATTTCGGGTTGCGTCGGCAAATATTGATAATAAAGGAAATGTATTGCGCAAGAAAAATTTAGAAAGCGTATCTGCAAGCTGCATGCAACACATTTTATTCCACTCAGAAAATGTAAATAAAGTAATATTTCAAAAATATTCAAATGCATTTTTGATACACAAGCTTTAAATTTAGATACTGTCTTATTTTTTAGTTATATCAAGTTTATTTTATTAAAACTGTTCTTTTTAATCTCTAAATATAATATATTTATGAAAAAAAGGATAACATAGTTTCCTGAAGATAATAAAAGCAACAACAGGGAAAGACTGTTAGAGTTAACTGTAGAAGGATCAAATGCATTATAAAGTTCAGTGAGATTCTAAATATTTCAGGAAAATTTAAATTTGATTTATGTTCAGTCATTATTTAAAAATCCCTGAAACGTACATAAAGTAATGTTATATATTAATTAATATATGTGTGGTTTTAAGAATTAAAAAAAAATGAGTCTACAAAACTTCTGCTTGATATAAAAGCCATAATATAGACATATTAAAGCAAAATACAAAAGTAATGTACTATCAGTATCAGTTTATTAATTAAAAATATTGTGCAAATATAAGATAAAATTTGATTTCTGTTTTAAAACGGCACTTAAATCAAGTATTTTAGCTTAAATGAGCCTTCACAGCAAGAGGTAACTGCCAACGATTTAATATGCTAACGTTCCGAAACTATCTTCCTAGAATTAGCGAAAATAAGTGAGCGAAGCGAATTTTAAATCCGAGTTTTCTTATCTTACCAAATAAGAAGAAACATCTAAAACAACGTCTTAAGAAAGAAAATGTAAATAAGTCGGTAAAGTAAATTAAGCCATAAGTAATAAGTAAATTAAGCCATTTCTGAAAGTCAAGATTTCTGAAAAACTTTTCTTTAAATTAAGATTTTTCAACGTCTTGGAGAATGTCTTATTTCTACGTTCTTGGCAATATGTTTTACTTTTCTTTCATTGCACATTTCATTGAAGATGTGCTTCGAATATCATCGATACATATGAGCCATGCTTAATAAACGTTCTCTTCAATTTTTATTTGTCAGATAAATGGATTTCAATCATGAAAATGTCTTGTAATATTAGTTAGAAAATAACTGAAGAAAATATCACTCAGGATAAAAGGAATTTTGAAATAAAACTTACTTTTGGCTTATGAAAACTTTTCCACTATAATATTGCACCTATATTAATATTGGTGTCTAGCTAATGCTTTTTGGAGCATTTGTTGGGCATTGCGTTTTACTTTCTCGTTTACGAAGCACAGAGAGAGTACTGTAATCTTCAAGAAATTCGAACAAGACATTGAAAGTCCCATAGTTCATGAAATTTTTTTTGGCATTAGGTCTTTTTAGCTATCAGTTTATGATAAAGATAACTCAAAAATGCTTTGAGCTAAACAGGTGAAATTTGGCATATGGTATTTACATCCAATTTTCAGATTTCTTTCCGATTTTGAGCGAAATCCATTAAAAGAGTCTGTCTGTCCGGCTGTCCGAATATAAGTTAATACCATAACTGCAAAACGTAGATGGATAAAATTTGGTATACACATTTAACATCTAAAGTGTAGAAATTTGCATCCGAATTCGTTAAGATGTTTATTTTTTGTCAGTCTAAACTTTTATAAGCATATAAAAGCAAAAACTCAAAAAGTCCGACTTAAATATATCAAATTTGATATGTGATTTTATAACTGCAATTGTAGTTCTGTGTCAAGTCTTGGTTTGGTTTTTGGAAAAAAAAACGCGTTTAAAACATAAATTCTATTTTAGGGTATTATTAATTGCTTACACAGCTTAATAGCCAAAAAATTCGCCATAGATCACACGACAGATTTAGTAAAAATGCTCTAAGTACACCAAAGATCAATTTTTTGTCAATGACATGCAAAGCATTCGCAAAGCAATTTATCTGAATTTTTTATATTTGTGAAAGTGATTTCTCTCTTTTAAATTATAATTGATAATTAATAATATATATATAATTAGTAATAAAAACCAAGTTAACAGGAATAAAAATTAAACCAAATAAAATAAGAATCTGTCCTGAAGACTTTCAAGGGTCCCCCCCCCTCAGACAGGGATTCAAAATAAGGGATTTTTTCTGTGAGGAGTCTGATCTTAGTCCAATAGTATTGACCCCTCATGACTGAAAATCCCCTGAAATTAAGGCCTAGGAGATACACCATTTTTTTACAGAAATGAAACAAAACAAAAAATTATAAAAGAATACTTATAATTATAAAAGATTGTAGAAGGAAAAATTATAAATACAATGATGCTTTTTTTACTTTAATTTTTTAGTTTGATTACGAAATAATTTTTTAGTTTCGTTTCCGAAATATTTTTAGTGTCGATTCCAAAGTAATTTAGATACAGAAAAGGTTTTAATTTCATATTGCTTGTATTTTTAATTACTTAATTATATATAATTAAGAATATTACTGCATCTTGAGAGCAGTTGAGGATTTTAAATCGTTATGTCAATTGATAGTTTCTGCCAAACTATATAGTGAATTTGATCGCGAGTTAAGAACTCATATGGCGGTAAAGCCGGGAGAGTTATGGTTTAGACCTCAGGTTTTAGGCAGGGAATGCGATATTTATTTGGCTTCAAAAGGTAAACAAAAAGTAGTCTACGTCTACGAGACCATATTCAGATGTTGGAGCTGGGAGAAGTGAAGTGTCTTTGGCTAATAAACACCACACTCAACACATTTCCGTTCTCTAGTACGGAAATTTTGCTCGAAAATGCAACCCTCTGAACCAAATGTATAATCCTATCATGCGACTCTTTCAACTCCAAACATTCCAAATACGGTGTCGAAACCCTACTACCTCTACTATTTCCCACGAATCTCAAACACTAAGCAACCACACTTTGCAATCGACTACAAACTGAAATTTTATTCCTAAGCTCCTCGATAACCTCCACCTTAACTACAAAACAAACAACCGATTCTGCCTTTTAATCCCTCAATATTTCTGAATTATCCACATCCTGCGATTGCTTGACTGATTTTTCCGGCCAATAATTACAAATCTGCAACAACCATTTGGGCCCATTAAGTATTTGTGACTGGATAACAAATTTTCAATAGAAATTCCTCTAGTGAGCAAATCTGCTGGGTTATCTGCCGATGGGCAATATAACCAATCATTCGGATTCGACTTTTCCTGCACCTCTGCAGTACGATTCGCCACAAATTGCTTCCATCTCTTCGCATTTCCTCTAATCCAATACAACACTGAGAATCTGTCCAAAACATGAATTTCCCAACAATTTTATAATAAGCACCTTCTAGAAATTTCTCAAGTCTAACCCTATCACAGTAACCATCAATTCCAACCTAGGTAACGTTAATGTTTTAAGTGGAGCTACTCTATTTTTTGACATCAAAAAGGACACTACGTTTTCCAGTGTTATCGATATACCTTATATCCAATGTTGCCTCGTAGGTCCTGAGCGATGCATCGCAAAATATATGAATTGCTGCCAATCCTTTCCCCCAATCCTGTAAACAATTCCTAGGAATATCTCTTTCCTTCAACGTCCTAATTTCATTACATCATGCAATCCACTTAAATCGTAAATCCTCTGGTAAATCATCATCCCAGTCCATACCCTTTCCCAGATCTCTTGAAATACACACTTAATTCTTACTACAAAGGGTGACATCAATACCACAGGATCGAAAATTCTCGCTGCAGTCTGTAAAACACAACGTTTGGTATTGCCCAAACCCTCAAACTATCCACCAACCCTTTCACTTCCAACGACTTTCTTTCTTCCCCTTCTTTGTCGGGGTTCTAATTTAGCCCTTCTTCACTCTCACAAAATCCGTTTTCAACCCTCAAAGCTCTCAAGTCACTATTGTTGGGCCTTAATTTTCTCAATTTAAATCCACCACTTCTCAAAAATTGTTACAGCATCTGATGATAACGCAAACGCTTCCAATCACACTATACTCACCAAAATACAAATCATCTACATACAAACCAGAATTTAGCATTGAAACTGAATCAGGTCTTTCGGCTTCGAATTTTGCAATGTGGTGTTTAATTACAGCACTCAAAATAAAGGGAGAAGTTTTGCATCCAAAGTGTAATCTAGTCATCTGCATAATCCTATAGTCCTCATGATCGCTACCTCCATTGGAAAGAAATTAAAAAAATACGATCTTCAGGAGCCATTCCTATCATTAAAAATGCCTTTTCTATGTCCCCATGAAATGCAATCTTAAATCTCCTAAATTTCATTATTACCACAAAAATGCTAGGATTCAAATTCGGACCAGCCTCTAAACAATCGTTAAGTGACAAGTTTTGGAGCCACAATTGAAAACCACGCGAACTTTAGTTGCTTCCTTATCCGGTCTGACCACTGCTCTATGAGGCATGAAATATTCATTCCGATCCCAACCACATTCTTCAATTATTCCATTAGTTTCCTGATCCCCAATTGTTTCGCTATAAACACTAGCTATCCATTCATTTTTATTGAACCCCTTTTTCAATTCGTCGAATCGTCTCTTTGCCAGACTAAAGTTGTTCTTTAATTCTCTGGTATCAGTCCTCCACAACAACTTGGCTTCATATCTTCCATCTTTAAATTTTAGGTCCCTAATTAGATTGTAACCGATAGGGAATTGTTAGACCATTCATTTCAGTCTCTTCTCTGATGCCCAACGTTTCCAAGTCTCATAGCACCTTAACATCTGATTCAGACACTAAAAAATTTGCTGAACAAGGACCACTATTTCCGCTTTAAATACCCTGTAATGCGAACCCAAAAATTGAAGGAATACAGGTCACTGCGTTGTTTAATTTCTCAACGTGAGATGCATCTATTATCTTCCAAAAGACATTCCCCCCAATCAAAATCTTAATTTTTGCCTTGATTTCACACGTGTAAGCAAGATTTATACCTCGCGATTGCTTACCTTTCCAGACATCTGCGTTGGGAATAGCCACAGGATCTGTAGTGATTGTATCGGCTATTAGTACTTCTACAGAAATTAGCTGATCAGGGTCGTATCGGCTGATGAGGGATATTACTCCGAAGTTATATGTTCTCTCCACAAGCTCGACAGAACCAAAAGAAAAGACCGACAACCTTTCTTTCCGAATCGATTTCAATTTTAAGCAATTAGCTAATGATCTCGTACACCAACTTCTTTCGCTACCATTATCACACAAAATTCTTATCATTTTACTCAAATTTAATTCTGAATTACTGGCATAAACACTGCATGTAAACAAAAGAACTGTAGGTACACCTGTACTAGTTACAGATGAATTGCATAGTGTACTTGTTTCAGTATGAGACTGCATGCTTTTACCCTCATTACCATCTCTTTTATAATGAATAAGCGTGTGATGCGGACCACCACAGAAACAATTTCGCGATTTGGAAGTTCTATCACAACATTCCGAAGAAAAACATTTGAAGCACAAATTATTATATTTCACAAAGCTTACTTTATCGTTCACTGAAAGTCTTTTAAACCCGATACAATTAAATAACAGATGGGTCCCAGTGTTACAAATCTACACGTCACATTCCTCACACTAGATAGATACACATTAGATACACATTAGTTTTATTGATATAATTACCGTGTTTATTAGCCAAAGACACTTCATTTCTCCCACCTCCAACATCTGAATATGGTCTCGTAGACGTAGATTCTACTTTTTGTTTAACTTTTGAATCCAAATAAATATCACATTCCCTGCCTAAAGCCTGAGGTCTAAACCATGACTCTCCTTGCTTTACCGCCACATGAGAACTTAATTCGCGATGAAGTTCACTATGTATTTATCAGAAACTATCAATTGACATAACGATTTAATATCTTCAACTGCTCTCAAGCTGCAGTAATATTCGAAATTAGCACTCAATCAAGATGCGTATTGCACAGAATTCTCTGTTGGAATTTTTTTCGAGTTGCGAAACTGATCCAAACATTCCTGGAGGGGTGGGCTTAAATTCCTTCAAAACGATAGCTTTAAGTTAATCGTAATTCGCAAAGTCTTCCTCAGTTACATAAACCAATGAATTTGAAATCCTTTCTCCTAACATATTTAACAAGATCTCCGCTTTTAAACCGTCTGGCACGTTTTAAGTTTTAAACGCTTTTTCCAACGACTGGAAGAACAAATTACAGGACTCTGATCTAGTAGGTACGGGAATGGTCAACGTTTTGATACTTTTAGTCAAATTCTCAGCACTCTGATTTGATGCATCCAAATCAACTTGGCCTGAACCATTCAACCCATTTTGTAACTCCAACTGTCTTTTTAATTGCGCCAATTTTACCCGTTCCATTTCCAACCTCCTTACCTCATTTTCTTTTATCTCATTTTCCATTTCCTTCTTTAATTTCTTATCCTCGATTATATTATCAATTTCACCCAGTACAAAATCTGGTTCTTTCTTAAATACCTCGCTCTTTTCGATTAATTTTTTCAAATCAATTAATTTTAGGTCCTCCGTAACATCCAAACCAATCTCCTCCGCAACTAACTTCAATTCCTCCTTCCTCAAATTACTAAAGGACATTTTCTACACTTATTACACAAAAATATTGTCAATAAAAATCACTAAAATCCACCCGACAACCAGACGCTCAAAATATCACCACATAAATTTGACCAGTAAAACCTCTATAAAACAAAATTAAAATTCACAAACTAAAGCAACAAATTATACCACGATAAACTCAAATGCAAACAACCGGAAAAACACCACACTCAACACATCCCGCTTCTGACACCAAAAAATGTATTTACAATTAAGTTATAAGAAACCAAAACTCACCCCAACTACCGAGGGAAGAACAGGAAACAGCATTTCCGCTAACGGCTTTATTTGAGTCATCACTCACACACACATACTTAATGATACATTTCTAAAATATGCGTTTATGTGGGAGGCGACGCAGCGCCCTCTTTCGGAAAAAGATTAATTCTTAACAATATATATATTTATATATGTAAGCCGTAAATTATAAGTTTACAGAAATATGAAATCCATAGATGTGCTTTTAATTGTGATCAATGAAATTAGCCCTTAATACTTTATGGAAATCTACATATATGGTTTTAAATATACTTTTAACACTATTTCATTTGTCCATTCGCGTGTTGTTAAATGTTTTTTTTTCCTATTTATAGATAATCTAATGCCAGGGAATGCTGTTGTAAGATATACAAAATTAATATAGTCACTTGGTTCAATCTCTTTGCTGCCCAAATAACATGCATAAAAATATTAGATCATATAGCGTTCATTATAATTTGTATTTTGTGTAGCACCCTCATATTGTTCATATATTTTTAAAAAAGAATAATTTAATTTCACTGTTTCTGAAATATAAATATTAATCAGTGATTTTAAATTGAAATTGCTTGAATAATTGAAGAGTCGTCATTGTTTTTTCATCAGTGATTATACGTCATATGATTTTATACATCTTCCGAAAGTGAGCCACATCACTGGAATCAATAAATTGAAATTTATATTTTAAATTCATCAGCTTCTTAATTTCACATGCAGGGAATACAGATTATCCGAGAGCCTCGAACTTATCCTGATCCTTCTGGGTCCATTCCAAAATGAGCAAAGTCAACACTTTTAATGCTACTAAAGTTTTACATCAACATCAACATTAAACACTTTTAACAAATAAGCTTGCATTTTATTTTTCCTTTCCATCATAAAGGTTCATAAGCATGTCAATGCATATTTAGATCGTTGAAACTCTTGCTTTTTTTAAAAATTACTAAGCATTTACACTAACTCAGACAAATATACACTAAAAGGAACAAGAACAAATATACTAAAATAGGTATAATGATCTAGTATAATTCTTACTTGGATTGCATTATTCCTGCAAGAATATTCTGCGCAAGTCTATTGGATGTAATTTTTTTGTTTCTTATTCTGTGTATGTTACATTAGCTCACTGGACTCTAAACCTTTTATTAGTTAGGCAAATCTAAGTTGAAAATGCGTCCAAGTGAAAATATCTTGTCAGTTGTAGTAATGAAATGATGCCAAATGCAAAACATCAGTGAAATTTGGATTTCTTTGTTCAAAATTAGTTTACTATTTAAACATTTAATGCATTTTCTTTAGAAATATTTGAGAAATAGAAAAAAAAAAATATTAGCATTTGATAGCACAAAGAAAGCGTATTTATGCTTTTATGAAGACAAATTTAATCTATACTTATAATAAAGCTCAATGTGTGTGTGTGTGTGTGTTGGCGCTCTACAGGCCAGGTCATTTGACATACAGCTATCAAATTTGGTACATGTATACCTTAGAGGTCGGGAATGTGCACCTGGGGTCCCTTTTTTTTGAAATTTTAATTATTAATTAAAAAATAACTTTCCCGCCAAAAAAATCTTCCATTTTCCCCACCGCCAACTTTTCCGCCAAAAAAATCTTCCATTTTCGCCACCGCCAAATGAGTAAGGCTTCCGTTTTTTTTTCTCCCAACAGTAATGAGGCTAGGGTTAGTATTTTTCGGCGGATTATTTCAAACGATTCTGTTTATTTTCTTAATCTTTGATGCATTTAAAATTAAACATTGTTAATTAATCGATCCTTCAGATTCATTCTGAAGTACTTTTGAATTAAAATAAAACAGAATAAAGGAAATTAAAAATTTCTAATCCGCATAGCGTTACCCCAACTGGCGTAGAAAAAAAATCACGTATTTGCGTTACGTAACTGGCGTTGAAAATTCACGCATGCGCTTTGTGTTCTGAATTCCGCATTGTGTTGACGAATTATTATCAACGGATGCGGACTGGATTAAAATTTTTTTTTAGGTTCGTTGCATGCTTTTGTAATTAAAATGTATTTATGTTAGTTATATATTTTTTTGTATATGCTTATAGTTTTAAGTGCATCGTTTTTTAAGTAGTTTTTTTAAAACCTGTTTTAAACTGTCTATTTTAAACGATTCGTTTCATTTTCTTAGTGTTTGATGCATTTAAAAGTAAACATTGTTAATGAATCGATCTGCTCATGATGAATCTAAGAAAATTTTTTTGACAAATTCTTGAGATAATACGTAAATTGAAAAAGATATTCTTTAGTGCCCATAAAGTTTAAACGCTGAGTGACTCTATTTTCATTAATCAGATTATAAAAAAATTCTTTGTTTCAGTAAAAAATATTATTATATTAATTGCAGATTAATTCTTTCCACTTTAATTTAAAGCATAAATTCTACGGGTGCTAACAGAAAATGAGAGAGATACATATTACGTTATGACTGAATGCCTTTATAATATTATGAGTGAATTATATGACTATCGAAATTTGAAGGTTTAAAATATTTTGATGAAGAAGCTATTAAAGTAGGAATTGCATAAAATATTTAAATATAAAAATTTTAACGAACATTAAGATTGGCGAACCGGCTGGTCGACAAATTCTTGAGATATTACATTAATTAAGAAAGATATTTTTTAGTTCCCATAAGGTTTAAATGCTCAGTGACTCTGTTTTCGTTAATCACGTTATCAAAAAAATTAACATTTTTTGACGAACACGAACACACTGATATTCACCGTTACTCTGATTAGATGTTATAAAATCTGAATAGATAAACATAAACGTGTAAACAGCTGTGCGCCGGTTTCTATGGCAACACAGCTGGAAAGGGTAAAGAAGTTTCTAAAACAGAACATCTGCTTTACACAATTTTATAGAATAACTTTTCCCCTTTTTCGTTTCATTTTTTTTAAATTACTTATTTAATAAGAACACCTGCTTTACCGAATTTTTTAGAATAGTTTTTTTCCCCTCTTCGCTTGCTTTAAAAAAACATCTATACTTATATATAAAGTTCAATGTGTGTGTGTGTGTGTGTGTTGGTGCTCCACAGAAAAGATCCTTTGACCTACAGCTACCAAATTTGGTACATGTATACCTTAGAGGTCGGGAATGTGCACCTGGGGTCCCTTTTTTTTGAATTTTTAATTAGAATTTTAATTATTAATTAAAAGCTAACTTTCTCGACAAAAAATTATTCATTTTCCTTACCACCAAATGAGTAAGAGTTCAGTTTTTTTTCCCAACAGTAATGAGGCTAGGCTTAAGATTTTTCGGCTGATTATTTCAAAGGATTCTGTTTATTTTCGTAATGTTTGATGCATTTAAAATTAAACATTGTTAATTAATCAATCTTTCAGATTAATTCTGAAATACTTTTGAATTAAAATAAAACAGAATAAAGGAAATAAAAATTTCTAATCTGCATAGCGTTACCCCAACTGGCTTAGAAAAACTCACGCATTTGCGTTACCGTAACTAGCGTTGTAAATTCACGCATGCGCATTGTGTTCTGATTGTTGACATGACAACCAATATCAACAGACGATTTAAATTATTTTTTGATTAGTTGCATGCTTTTGTAATTAAAGTGTATTTATGTTAGTTATATATTTTTTGTGTATGCTTATAGTTTTAAGACCATCGTCTTTTAAGTAGTTTTTTTTTAACCTGTTTTCAACCGATTATTTTAAACGATTCGTTTTTTTTTTTTTTTTTTTAGTGTTTGATGCATTTAAAATTAAACACTGTTAATTAATCAATCTGGTCATGATGAATCTGAGAAAATTTTGTTGACAAATTTTTGAAATATTACATAAATTAAGAAAGATATTCTTTAGTGCCCATAAAGTTTAAACGCTCAGTGACTGTTTTCAATAATCATATTTCAAAAAAAAAAAATACTTTGTTTCTGTAAAAAATATTATTATATTAATTGCAGATTAATCCTTTCCACTTTAATTTAAAGTATAAATTCTATGGGAGCCAACAGAAAATGAGAGAGATACATATTACGTTATGACTGAAGGCGTTTATAATACTATGAGTGAATTATATGCCTATCAAAATTTGAAGTTTTAAAATATTTTTATGAAGAAGCTATTAAAGTAGGAATTGCATAAAATATTTAATTATGAAAATTTTAACGAACATTAAGATTGGCGAACCGGCTGGTCGCCAAAGGCGGCTAGTATAAAATAAATGCCAACATCAAACTACTAAATCATTATTGACTTCCATTGAAAACTTGGTATATAAAATAAAAAATTGAGATAAAAATAGTTTTCATCAATACTTATTTTTCATCATTAAGTTATTGGGCAATGCTTTTAGTAATGTGAGTAGGCATCTCCTCATTTTGCCTGCTAGTGCTGAATTTCATCAGGTCTGAGAGGCTTAGTACATAAATGAGTAAAACAAAGTTGTTTTTAATTTCTGCAATATTTGTAAGCACTTACTGGCTTCACAAAACAGTTACATCTTAAAAATCCAATTCACAAATGATAGTTCATGAAAAGCAGAATTCTAAATGTTATCGGTTGAACATCTTTTTGATTTTCACAAATAGCTTTGAGAAAAAAAAAAAAAAAAAGATTGATGAGCAAATCATGTGTATTTTTCCAATGAATGGTATGTATTGGCCCTCATATTATAGACGATTTTCATAAAGGATTAGAAAAATAAGTGAAGTGAATACTTTTTAAGTCTATCTTAATGAGTTTATGTGTTATAAAGTTTATAACCAATCAGATGCAAATCCATATTTGTTTTCCATGAATTAATAAAGATCTAAAATATAAAGATTTATTAAAATCTTAAGATTGGTTTTCTTTGATGATTACAATACTTTCTATTTGTGTATTTCGTATGACGAAAAGGAGAAAGATAATGAGCAAGAAATAGTAGATAAAATGAAGATGAAATCATATATAAATTTCCACATCATTGCATAAGTGATACCTGAAGTCGTAAATGGACAATGATGAGGAACTGAAATATATGTATTTGGAAAGGTCATTGTTCTCAATCACTGGTGAAAGGTCATTCTATGAAAAATATTTCATAGAAAAGTCATTGGTTCACTATTGCAATTTTTTGTGTACTGCAATTATATCGTACAGAAAGATATAAATAACTTAGGAATATTTCTTAAACATTTATTTTTACTTCTTCAATATAGCTTACTAAAAGCTCATATTTTTCTTCATCTTATAGGAACTAAATTATGGATATGATGAAAATTGAACATCATATTATAATTATTAAATATTCTCTTAATTATTAAATGAAACTTGGGATATATTTGGCAGGATTTATGCACAGGTTTTAATTAAATATTCAAGTCATCGCATTCAAATCACTATATAGAACAATTGCCAAGACTTTCATATTCACTCCGAGAAATAAAAACTTGGATTTGTTAGATGGTTTCATAAAAAAGTCTAAATCGAAACTATTGGCATGACATAACAGGTCTTTGTAATGTACTCAAGACAGAAGATGACACCTGTATGTATTATGGTATTTACATTCCTCAATTATTCCAAATGTTCTACAGTGACGGATTCTATTGCCTGGATAATCCTAAGCTCATTCTGGAGATAAGATGGCTATGAATAGCAGAATAATGCACTAAATGGGGTGTCTTTACAATAATTAGATGGGCGAATAATTCTATGTTCTAATTATATTCGTTGTAAGCCTGATGAAGTTAGTAGTAGCCGGAATGCATCAAGAGCATTGGAAATTGCTATACCTCGATTTAAGCTCAATTCTTGTGATTTGAATTAAGTATGGATATATCCATGATTAACTGAACAAATGGTGTGACAATAAATATGCAATCTCGTGTCTCGTGTCATTTCAGAAAAAAAAACAGATTTTTGTGACTAGCAGATTTTTGCATCAAAATATAATATTTGACAAATGATAATAAATTAATTCTCATGGTGTGGTATTTTGTGGCCCAACTGTATTAGAAATTTTTATGAATCTTGAGTTTAGCAGTAAAGAAAGGAGGAATTTTTTTCGGAGAATAAATCTTATACAGGATAATCATAAACACAATTCAGATTTAAGAAGTAAACGTTCTCAATATTCGCAATTTATTTTACCCTATTCATCTTTAGTATTAAGCCAAAAGAAAATATAATATTCAACTTCAAAAAAAAAAAAACACACCCCTGAAGCGTATAATATTTCGAAATTTAAAGAAAATTAAAAAACTTCGAAGGTGATTATTTGAGGCATATAATATATTGAGGATATTATTTCGTACTTAAATCATGGCAGGCTCTTTGATAAATATTTATTAGCAATTATGAAGAAGCGGTCTCTTTAAAAAAGCGTTGTGTAGGCGGAAAAGTTTAAAATTTCATTGCTTGAAAAAAAAGCGGATTCTAAAACGGTGGCATCGAATAACTTTTATAATTAAAACATTTTTTTTTCTGATTGAAAAGAAATTATTTGAATATTTTTTAGAATAATTTTTTAGGGTAAACTTTTTTGGAGATATTATGTTGCGCTATTTCTTAGTTTAAAGCGTTTTCATCGCTTGCCAGTTGTGTTAGCTGATTTTTTTAAAAAATAATTTTAAGCAGTTTTGTCTCAAAACACGAAATGTGTTTTCCTTTTGTTTTTTCTTTTAAGTTAATTTATTTTTAGTGTGTATCTTTATACTTTTTTTTCATTTCATGCTAAAATAATCTAAATTTGAAATGAATTTATCTTTTAATTCAACCTTTAGTTAACTTTATGAATAAATAGAACTGTTGCACTTAATGAATTTGTGAATAACGTATCACTTCGAGCTCCATAAAGTAATGAATTATAATCATTTTTTTTTTCGTCTCACATTTTAATTTGCATTAATATGTTTTTTCTTATATAAATTGATAGGCGTAATCAATATTCCCCGTAATAATAAAGGAAATGCTTATTTATACCTGAACCTCAATTATCTGAGTAAGGTGAACTTCATAAAATATGGAAAAAAATCCCCTCCTCTTTAAGAAAAAAAAATAGCTTAACTTTTCAATCGAGGCATTGCAATATTTGTTCGGATAGGAAAGTTATTCATTTTTAGTATCCTAAAAGCTCTTACGATGATCCATATAAGAGAGGAAATAACTTTTACGGGCGGTTACGTCCTGCTGTACTTCTAATCACTTCAGCACGGTGAACGTCTAACTGCCTCAATTTTGCAAACATTCTGATGGGTGTCTATGAAAACGCATGCTTGGCAGATCAGCCCGTTTATGGGAGCTGGCAGTAAAAGTTACTCTCCCACATTGAAGCTTAGAGGGGAGGGGGGAGGGCCAGGAAAATCCTTTAGATCGATCGAATGAGCGATCAACCAGAAAGCCTTAATCACATTTACCCCAGATTTCATATGCCTTTTACCGATCAAGAATATTCTTGGCAAAAATTGTCTAAGGGAAGGTTAAAGAAAGTACTTGAAGATGAAATTGTGTATATTTGCTTCGTAATGTATATAATGTGAAAAAAAAATAAAGAGAAATTAAAGAAGCTTATTAAAATGTGTGCAGCTTGGTATTTAAATTTTAAAATGACTGATAAATTTAAAGATAATTGACTGATTTGTATTAGAAAATTCTTTTCTCCTTTTGCATGCAGTAGCAAAAAAGTGAATATAGTCTTACATACATGATTAACCATCTCCTCTTAAGTGTATCAGTATTCCTCTTTAATTGTGGTGATCAGCTCTTTAATTTCATAATTTCTTTTAATGTTTTTTTTCTTTCTATTTTTTTTATCTTGTTAATTGTATTTAATCAATCTAATCCATATACTAGAATATAATGCCAAAGCATCAACATTTAATAGACTTTAAGCTAAGTTTTCAACAAAAATATAATATTTTGAAATTTTGTAAGGCACAAAGTTTGTAAAATATTAGTAAAGATTTTGACAATATGCATCAATTTTAAATAGTGGACAAGCGGTGACATATTAATTAAATGGATGTAGAGATCGCATCAGATTTATAGACATATCAACATAAATAGGTCCTAATATTTAAATTTGTGTGAACTTGTGAAATCTCCTCATTCAGACTGTAATCGACAAATATTGGATTAAGTGCATGTTGATAATTTGTAATATCTGTATATATCGATTTTCATAGTTGTTTCATAAATTAGCTGTTTATTTATTTCATGTACATTGTACAGAAATGAGTTGATGTCTTTATATCGCGCTATGTTAAAAGAATCAATAACATTTATGAAATGCATATATAAAAGTATATTTTCTCTCTCGCATGAAGACAGACCGTGGTTTCTTAATTAATAAAAATTGATAATTTCTAGGTATAAAGTTTTATATGAAATGTTTGTTATTTGGATTTCAAATCGCTGATTACTCTCAATTAAGTTCGTTGCTTTTTAGTTCTTTTTATGCTCACTTTTGACGGATTTCTTTAGATGTTCTAAAACTATATTGAACTAAAGGTGAAAACATTGATTCCATCATCCAAGGAGCAGCGTAAGATTCATGTTCATTCACAGCTTAATAAAGATTAATTATATTGTGTTTTCAACTTTTCTATTGCAATGAGATAACAGTAAAATTTAAAGAAAAATGTATCTAGCTCTTTACATTTTATAACGAAACATTACAAGTGGATATTTGAAGAAAACATGTCGCTGTTGATCAATTGTTGGTACTGAATTTTTTGTCATTGAAAAGATTGAAGCTTAGGAAAATCAAGACAAAAAATATTCTGATTGTCCAATATATTTTTCTTTTGTGAATATTACTAATGATTTAATTCCTTCATAAAGAACAGTTACGGAACATGAACTCTTTCTATGAACAATGAGTTTGCTAAAATGAAATAAGAATATATTAACATAAATGGCCATTTTAATCTACTTATTAGAAACAAAATGGAATAATTGCAACTGCAATGGATAAATTGTTTGCCTACTACTCCAGGTGTAATTTCTCATTTATCAGCTTAAAATTCTTTTATTCAATATCTGAAAATTTCTTCCTTCATGAAGTGATGAAATGCATAGTAAAAACTATTTCCGTTGGAAAAATACAAAGGAAAACAGTTGTAAAATAATGATAAAAAATAGTTTGAAAAAGGAAGCAGAAGAGAGAAAGAAAGTAATTATTTTAATTGCGACAAGATTTAAAGAAGGTTGGCTTAGTGAGGAAAAGAAATCAACTATATGTATAAATGAATACAGTTGCATTTCTTCAATATTTACCTTACATAACATTATATTTTCCATTTTCTGTCTTCCTTTAATGTGAAAGACAAGAAAAGCAATGCACCAAGTATCTTGAAAAGGGAGGCATTTCTTATCTTAACTTTTAAAGGACTTATAATTTACAGTATGTAAAAAAACATAAAACAATCCTGTAGGAGGATGCTTTATTTGGAAGATTGATATATATTTTATGTTTATCAGATATTTTAATTTTTATGTTGGTTTTACTAATATTCTATAAAGATTAATCTTCATTATGTAGCAAAAATAAATTCGTCTTGTACAAAGCAACTAAAAACCTTCATTTCTAATAGGAAAGAAGATAAGCATCCAATGGAAATCAGAACAAGAATGCATTTATCATATCAGTTACGGGTTTTATTTTAAAGAAGCGAAGCTAAAAAAAAAGCTAATTAAAAATTATAAATATGTTTAATTTTTGATTTAATTTTTTTTTCTTTTGATTTTTGATTTAAAAATTTTTTTTTTTTGATTTTTGATTTTTAAAAAAAAATATTTTTTTAATATTGGACAGCAATTGTTATTTCTTTCTACTCTAAGAAATAAAATGACTCATATTTTTGAAGGAGAAAGCAGCAGATTGAAAGAAATAAGAATATTCCTTTTATAATGTATCAGCACGGGAACTAATTTTTAAAATCTTCAAGTTGATTTAATTTTTTTATATTGATGTCTCATTTTAAAACTGCAAGAAACGAACTTTTGGAGGGACTAGTGAATTTGACCCGTGGCTAAATAAGAAGAACTCCATCTAAATTGGCAGTCCACCTCAAAGCTTCCGCATTACTTCAAAGATAGGACAGGTACAATGATAATATTATTGTGTTATAAATTAACTTTTATGATAAGTTAGTGATTACTTGGTATGATTATGATTGATTAATCACAATGACGAACACTAATATGTGATCATTTTCATCAGCAATTCTTCAGTAATTTATACTCTCAAAGCAAGCTTCCACATCACATCATCGGGAGATGAATTTTACGAACACAATTTGCAACATTTCCAAGACAAGTCAGTATTATTTCGAGAGGTTTCAGCCATAAAAAAAACCCATACGAATGCTACTCTATTGCACCTAAAATTTAAAATATTCTGCCATCCTAGAAAAATACTTTCAAAACAGTATGCAATTCTTGTATATGTAATTAGCCACTTTCATGATAAAAATTCGCATAAAGTGAATATTTTAAATGGTCAATTTAGGATAAAGTTTTAAATTTCTAGACTAAATCATCCCGACTACATTAAAAATTTGCCATTTCATATAAAGGCCGATGAATTATAGACAGCTGAAATTCAGGCTTCCTTATTTAAATGATGGTTTGTCACATATATCTAGATATATTCGAGATAAAATTATCTGATTAAAATACTTGCCTTTTACATATAACGCAAATGAAGAATTTGCCTTTAAAAAAACTGAAGGTTATTTAAATATTAATTATTTAAATTATGTCTTAAAAATTATCGATAGAAACATAAAAAATGCTGATAAAAATAGAAAAGGTTGAAAATCCGATACATTGCTGTACAAATTTTCAGCCATTAAAGAATATATGCAGCAGAATTCGGAAGCACTCAGAATTCTACTCATTTCTTTCTTTTTGAGGGGAAGGGGAAGTTGGACTTTTAACAAATGGATTAACTAGGATAAAAATACCACTAAAATGAAATTGATGTTTGAATATTAATTTAGACTAACAATTAGGTTAGTTTTAATATTTTTTTAAAACTAACTTTAATGAAAAATCAGAGTAAAGCCGAAATATCGATTCAGAAAACAGATTAGATTTGGCGATTTGGCTAGCACTAAAAAAAAAGGTTATCTTTACACATAATTTATCAGTGATAATGGGAACTTATTAAGACAGCAGAATGTACAGGGAAAATTGTTATATATAAAATAATAAAAAAAAGAATAAAATTTATTTGAACGGAGAACGAATGAAAGCAATTCAAATACTATGATTAAGCGGAAGTGTTAAAAATAATGTAAAATAATGAATCTATGAATGAATTAAATACTAGCATTAGATTTTAATATAATTCCATCTTTAAAAATGAATGGAATTTTATTGATTTTTCTACTCAAAGTCAATTAAATATCACATGAAAAATTTACTCAACTAAATTTGACTACATTTTTGGGGAAACTGTGAAAATTATATTTCATCAATAAAGAAGTTTTCCCCCCATTAAGAAAATCCATTGCCATATAATTTCCTGATTGCTATTGTTCATTATTTTTATCCATATTTATCAACAAAAAAATATGTTAAAAATGTTAATTGCAAATATTTTTTTAAAAAAATGTCCCCGTACTCTGGCATATACCTTAATCATTATCTTTAAGCTATTCTAAAAAGTTCTGATGAAATATTTCATGTTGATTATTTAAATATTTCAAGACAATCGATTACATGTAATGATTTAAACTACTTATAATCAACGAAATAATAAACTGTCCAATCATTGATGGTTGCAAATCTGATATAATACGTCGAGAAATTTTAAATGTTTGTCCAAGGTTTAGATATAAATAAGAAAATAAACATAAAGAAATTATGTTATTATTAAATTTTTATTTGCCTCTTCTTAATATCCTTTCCATGAATAAATATTAAAATAAAAATGTATAATTTGGGATTTTTTTTTTATTTCGTCAAATATTTAGAATTAGATTTTTCGGTGTACAACCTTCTAATATTCCCTTTGAACTTATTCTTCCATATTAGTCCTTCCTGTTTTAAATAAACCTAAATTATGCTTGTAAGCCCGAAAATAGCTTAATACGTATGAAAAGCATGAAAAGATTAATACGTGTTTAGAATTGTAAATTGCTGTCTTTTGCATTATCGATCAATGATCTGAAATGTGTGGTTTTATTTATCATGGTCTTTTGCTGATTATAATACGATGCTACGAATCAAAAAAGGAAAGATATGATAATATTAAACCTGAAATTATAAAATAAGTAATTGAATTTGTATGCACTGAATGTAAAAATTATTTCAATTAGAAAATAGAACAAATAGCTTAAACTAACATCATAAAGGCATTTAATGGATTCTCAGAAGTTTGGGAAAACGAAATCCAAATACGATGTTTTGTATGATACTAGAAAGGTATCCAATGAAAAAGGAAATGTATGAAATAATATATATATACTAAGAACGAAAACGAAAGATCGCCGAAAGAAGTTCGTTGCCTAGCTTATAAGTTTAAATTAAACAATAATAAAATTATAAAATCGCAAATTTACATAAGAGCATTGAATACTATTTCATACATTACATGTTTTATAATGTTTCAACTAAATTTTAAGCTTTGAATAAAATCCGCAGTGTGACTGTCATGGTAAATATCGTGAATGTTAGTAACATAGATTACGAAAAAAAAGGTTCAGTGAAAAATGAAAGTTCAAATAAATTTCTTCCACAAAATGGCATTACTGCCTCTTAAGTATAATGTTTTATAAGTATTTTCATTTTAACATTAAATTGTTTGACAGATGTATCATTAAGATAAAATTAAAAGGCTGAGAGCATGACGGACTCTTGCTGTTTCCATTTTATTTTGTCTATAGATTTAGCATCGACCATTGTTTTCCGAAATAGAGCTGAATTAAGATCCTTCGAAATATTTGAGATACTTTTCTCCTTTGCCTTAATTTTTGACACCATTTGCTCTCCTTCAACTCCTTATTTTTACTCGCATTCAAACTATATGCACTCTATCCATAGGATAATCCTAATGGCAATTAGGAATGCTATCAGGATTACCCAGGTGAAAGAAATTATGGATTAGAAATCATTAATCATCCAACAAAGGAAGATCAACGATAGAAACGAATCTTGTCTTTTTTTCCCCGTAATCAAAATTTATTGATACTATAGTTAATAATTTAAACTATAACAGGCTATAAAATTAATGAAGTGATTCATTATCTAAGATAAAACGTTTGACTATATAAAGACTTACAAATGTTTGAACTGTGAATTAAGTAGCCTATCTATTAAAAGAGGAATCATTCAATTTCATAATACTACTTAAAAGATATGTTGGTACAACAAAATTTGAGCAATGAGTACTAGTATTTTGAATACGATGATTTTCATCTTTTCACCTACGATGGATAGATTTTCCTGTCATTTTTTAGTCATTTCTGAAAGATTACCTGACGCAACACTTGGATCATTTTATATTTATTTTTCATATCGCTTCCCGGCTGGATACACCAGGGATGTAAGTTCGAACTATTTATAATTTCATGACAGAACGTTCCTCCTGCGGATTGGATTGCTCCATGACTGGTAAGGGGCATTAGGACACGACTTTATTTACCGCCGCATTTATATCTCGATGACGGATGCTTAAGCAGGCGGTTGCTAAGTCCGATGTGTTTATATTTCTTTTTAAACAAACTCATAATTCAGCTTTTCTTTAGATGGATTTTCCCCAAATTTTGAGATTTGAACATACTGAATCATAAAATATTTTATAAAAAAGTAAAATATGTCCTGACTTTATCTGGAATCACTAAATCAAATAAGTTCATTAAATATGAGACATTGTGAATTATGAACGCTTGGCCTTATAATAATGATTAAATAATTACCAATCATAAATAATTTGTGAATGATTAACAATGATCAATGGTTAATAAATTGCCCTTATTTTTATATAATTTGCCTTAATTTAATATTTCAAGCATGTGACACAAGTTTTTAAACAGAAAACAAATCATGGATTAAAATTTAATCCTTTTTATCCAACATTTTTTGTAAAACTTTACTATTTTACTTTACTTTTATTTAAGTTAATTTATCAATGTTTACTTTACTTTGATTTTCGAATTCTAGACTATCTCTTCAACTTTGAATTCCTCTTCAAACTCGGTTACTGGAATTCGTAAGAAAGACGGATAATTTATTTAGATGCTATGTAATCTTAATTTTATCATTTCATTTACTAGTACATATGTTCTCTTGCGGGCGAGTTATTAATGCCTTGAATATCAGCAAATATGAATCAGTTTTGTAAATGGTATCATTTTTTATGTTATTCCTTCAGAGATAAGGACATATTCAAAGATACTCTGTCATTTACACTCGTTAACAACATATTTTCTGAGCAATTTTCTAATAAAATCTATAGCGTGCTTTAATTAAAAGTTTTAATCCTGTAAAATATGCAAAAATTATGGTAATTTAATAAGAGAAAATTATATTTAGAATTACCATTCTATTTTCTGAAACTTTTAAATAAATATATCATATTCAATAATTGAAAGTGCAAATTCCTAACTAAATGTATTCAATACCCAGTTGCTAATTGTCACATTAAAAAGAATCTTTTTAGTGGTGAGATTAAAAAGAAAACTTAACCCAATCCACATGTATCGCTTAATTACGGTTGATAATTGAAGTATTTGGTAATTTACCTCATAATTGAGAAAATATAAAAATTAAGAATTTATGAAAGGAGTCGAATTTATTATATCAATTAACAGACAAATGCTTTCTCTTTTGCTTTTACTTTTATTCCGTGGAGAATTAAAAAGAAACTTTAATATCGTTTAAGCTACCAAGCATAAATTTTCCGTCGGAAGGGAACAAAAACAAATTTTGCTTTGATAAATTATCACCGTTCAGCAGTCACTTAAACGTTTTAGCAATCCATTTTTCAGCGTTAAAGAGAATATTTTTCTTCTAACCAATTTATGGTTCTCGACGACAAACCAGGGAAAGTTTGTTTATGGAAAATAAATTGAGCATTCAAACAGATAATGGTCAGATTTGACTTTCATGTGTTTGAAATTTTTTTTGGAGTGATGAGGGTTATTATTCCATTTTTATTCCCAGAAAAAGAAAAAGTTTAACAAGGATGAACTGTGCAATTATTATTTACTGGGAAAGGTCGAAAAGAAAAATGTAGATATTTTGTTTTAGAAAAATTAATTATCCTTTATAGTAATAAATAAAAATATGCGTTTAATTTATATTAAATAATTTGATGCAACTTTGTTTTTATATCTAAATTATGTAATATTTGTATTCCAGAGATTCTAGAATAATCTAAATTCCAAAGATTTTACAATATTCCGAATATAAGATATTCTAAAAGCACGTTTAAAATCATGCAAATCATTAATCACAACGCTATTAACAATGCAAATTAATTGTTGTATTTACTTTAAAGAAATAATTTTGCGAATTTCAAATACAAAAGCTTCGTTTTTCATGATTTCAGACAGAATGATCTGACATAGCTGAAAAAATAGATTTTTAATACTTATTAATTATAACTCATTGTTGTATTTGGAATGTAGTAACCGACACAGTATTGAAATAATAAACTTTTATCGATTTTGTAATTTCAGTTTAATGAAACATTTAATGGAGTATTTTCTTCGAAGAAGCCTGGTTCTTTTCTGTGCTTGTGTGGAGTGACAGAGGATATTGACTACGATAAAAAAAAAAAGCGCTCTTAACTAGATGGTAAAATATTATTTGCAAGAATGATTTTATTCGGAAGACTACAATTTTCGAAATGATTTCGGTTATTCGCAAATATCTATTTCCGAAATGTTCATAAAAAAGGAACCGTAATCAAAAACTGAGTAATAAGACAATATATGTATGGCAATATATGTAGCTGAAATGTTTAAATACTAATGGATCAAAGCCAATAATTCAAATTTTGAATTAACGTCTCCCATAGAATGAGTATACCCATGCCTTTGACATTCTGCCGCATTGTATTTTTAATATTCAGTCATAACCCTGAAAGTATGATCAAAGTCAATGAATGTATTTTATTTATAATAGAGATAAATAAGACACTGTATGACAAGACAAGTTGTTAAAAACCTCATTGGAAAATAATAGATAATTACTTTCATAGAAATTAATTTAATCATTAATTAAAATTTAAACTTCAAATCAGTGCACGCTTTATTTTACATAAAATAAATTAAAAACAACAAATTTCAGTGCTGTTTTGGGTGGAATGGAAGTATGTTTCTTCAGATTTGGATTTCTTGGAACTCTCAGTTGAGCAAAGTTTTGAAACAAATCATGACTCTTTTTTTCAGTTAAAAAATTACAAAGTTTTATTATATCGCATGAATAAACAAAGGAATATAAATGAAATCTGTTTACAGTAGAAATTAAATGAGCAATTTAGTGAAATGTTTGTTATTTTATTAATTAGTTCTAGAGGCTTCAGGTTAATTCATTTCCGATTTCAACAATTAATTAAATAAGAACGTTCTTTCAGGAGCTGGAGCAAATGACTAGAAAGATATACTAAGGACTTAGATAGCTAAGTAAATGATATTTTGCAACATGAACAATTTTGATTAAATCCAAGGAAGCTGTAATACTTCAACAAAAGAAATCTGTAATTGCATTTTAAAATAAAAGATGTATTTTAATCTATTCAGTATCAGTTGTTATGCCAGTCTAGTTTGGTTTAATTGAGGATAATGGGATGAACTCGAAATAGAGTAAATATATTTGAATAATATATTTCTTTACCGTTACTGAATCTCAAATTTAGTTCACAAATTTGAATTTCAGAAATCAAGCAATAATTATCTTTAATTTATTTAGGAATTGCAAATGAAAACTTATTTGCAAATTGAAGTCCTTTGCTAGAGCAAATATGTAAAGGATGTGATGTTTAAATAATGAAATATCTTGAAAATTGTTAGTAGCTAACAAGAGTGACAGCCTTCTAAAGATGAAATGAAGAAGATCATTTCTTTTATTCAAAAATACTTTCATATCTAGAAATTCTTCACGAAATGTTGTTTCTATTCTAATGATTTTTACATAATATTTTATTTCTCTTTATCCTTGTTGAATTTCGAATGATTAAATTTTATTGTACTATTATTTTGGAGTTATTTATTGATTTTTATTAACAACGAAGATTTTTATTCACTATCCCTAACATAAAAAATATATATCTAATGTTTTCTTGCAATTTTAACATTTTTTTCTGAATAGTTCATTATGAATAAGATGGGTACTAAGTATCCTCGTGAGCCAGATCTCTTTTTAGTATTCAATTCTACGAATTCCTTTTTATTTTATGGCATCGACCATTCTTTTAGACACAACAGCTTGTGTGATAAATGATAATAATATTTTTTTATTTTAAAAATTCCTTTTCAACGTTAATAACTATGCTGCCTTACGCTATGACACATTATTATTATAATTATTGCAAGTCAAATGGTAGAAATTAGCAATGACTAAACAAATTTGGGCAAAGTAAATAGTGTAAGAATAAGTTTATTCTGAATATGCTTCGAAAGAACCATTTCTGAAATTTTGTCACAATAAATTTAGAATTCATTCTTTTTCTATTGCATGCATTACTGAAACATTGAAAATACAATTAGAGCCAGAAAACCTTATCAATAGAACTCTATATATCTTGATTGTATTTCTTATATAAACTTTGACATTATAATTAAAACCTCGTGTTTTCGAAGTAATCTGGTCATGAAAGTTGCTATAAAGTGTTACCTTCTCATTTGAATGAAAATCTTTGAAACAGATTATGTCTACGTATGCACATCTCAATAGGTATAGGAGTTCACAATTTGAAATCTTTAAGAGTACAGGGGTTTGTTTCATTTCTTTGATCATCGTCCCAGTTTGAAACTTCTTGAAAGCTATTGGGCTATTTTAAAACAGAATCAAATGAATATCAGCATTAATAAAAACCTACTCATAATGATAAAACTTACGTAAACAGATAAAAAGTACAGAGAAAAGATAATTAGTTGTGAAACGAATTTAAGTATGTATTATTTGTTGGGGAAAATTCTTCAAAAAAAAAAATTTTATTCTTCCGTATATGCAGATGAGTAGGATTTGATTAATATTTAATTTTGACTGTTCTTCAATCATATAAAATAATCATATCTTATATGGGAAATATTTTGCATGAAAGGATACTGTAAATTAACTTTCATAAGTAACAGTGATAAAAATTAGAGTAGAAGGTAATAGAAATTCTCATTAGTCCAGTTAATTTCTACAAATATTTACTTAAATTATAAATGTGAATAACTGAAGGATTTTTTTCTGATATTTAGAGTTTTAGATAGCGGGTAAAAAATTATTAAAAGATGGTGTATTTGATTCAGAAATTTTACTTCAAAATTAGATTAGCCACCATGGTAATTTTTATTTTCATTATCGCTAATTCTTTATTTCTTTATCTTTTATTTATTTTTATCCGTCATAAAATTTTTGTGTTTCCACAGATTTCTCGAACGCATAAGACTGCTAATTATGCGTGCAATTTCCAGGTTTTCAGTTTTATAACATAGCAAAGAATGGATGAAACAAAAGCAATTATAAATAATTATTATATATTCTAAGAATTTTCATGTCCGATATTATTCAGATATTCATGCTTTTGATAGAATAAATTTCGTATTCTAAATTCATTTTAAGTATAGAAGACTGTCTCAATACCTTGCAATAAAAAATTACACGTCTAATTAGCATCACAATATGCTATATCTGATTATTTTAAAAACCTGGAATATAAGATAACCATATCGATTTCGATTCATAGTATTTTCTTATTCTAATCGATGGAACGTATTTTCATTATAAATTATCAATGCTTGAAATTGCGAATTTGTTGTACACCCCCTATAACCTCTCTGAGGATGAATTGGACAAACAGCAGAATACTGCTATCCTCTTCACCGGTTTAATTAAACTAATTAATTATACTGATAACCGATTAAAGTTAAAAGTCTTACATGTAGCATTACGTTCACAGAATGAAATATTTTAATTTTTTTTGCTTTGAAAATATTCGTGTTCCCAAGAATTTAAATATTTTACAATTGACATAGGTCGTAGTAATTTAAATAGTATTACGAGAAGCAATGGTAAATGGTAAATCAATAAATGAGATCTACGCATCAACTGCTTCAAAAGACCTCCAGCCAAAATGAAAAGAATAGCTCCCTAATAGGAAGGTGGTAATTGCCATCAATTTGGCAATAAAAAGAATAAAAAGAAATGGATATAGATAGTGTAATAGAAGGTAGCTTTTATTGCAAAGAATAACATAAATTGTGAGGTTCTTTATTTGACCATTTCTTAGCCAGGTTCAGAAGAGTAGCATATTATGATAAAAGCTTATATCATTTCTGTATCAGATAGAAACAATCCTGTTATTTGTATTAAACTGAACTGTTATTCTACTTTAGTAGGATTATTTCAACATCTGTTACCATAACTTGGAACGAGAAGCATTAAGTTGATGTAATGGATTTACTAGCACATTTACTGCTCCAAAGATATTTATTGAAACATACACTAGAGTGATCACTATTGGAAAAAGAAACTAGAACATGACTTTCAAAAATTTTCAAGCAGTCGGATTTTCTTTGAAGATATATGATATTTTATTCTTTAAAAATTCTCGGGAATGAATTTTTTTTGTAGTTACAAGAAATTAGAAATAATTATTTCTTATTAAATTAGAAATTTAATAAAAAATAGTCACAAGCTGATCTGAATGATTACAACGTATAACTGATAAATCCTTCAAATGAGAAATCGTCACTAAGGAGACATATCATCTGATACCAAGAATGAATTACTCCCAACTTGTCTATGCATTCAGAGTTTAATTGAAAGATTGTCATCACATCAGTTGCGCGGGAACTGAATTCTCGAGGCCATCACTGGCAATGGTCCAGGCCTTTCCGTAAGAGGTACGTCATCTCATCGAGATCTCTTGACCTCAAACTATTTCTTCTAACTAAGAAACGAGATACCGTTTATTTATCCGGTGAATTCTTATCTGTGTACTCATAGTGCTATTTCCCAGAAAGTCCATGTGATACAATTCGAAAATACAAAAATTCGCCAAATAAGCTAAATTAATAACATTTTTACCATCTAAATAATTGCAAAAGTAGAAATTCAAGGTGACACTGCACAGAATTAATGACGATTCTTCTATAATATATATTTTATTATCACATTTATAAAGCAAAATTTAAGGTTATTACTGAACAAACTCGTCGTGTTAGAGCAGAATTGAAAGTAGGTATTTAATTGGATTCCCTTCATGTGAATTGTTTGAAGGATTATGAATTTTTGTCCTTCCAGAAACATTTGGGAGTGAAAAGAAGTACAAAATTTTAGTTAAAACTTTTAATTACAAATCGACATTGTGTCTGACAATTGCATTTCCATATTAATTTCAGTATTTACATGATATACAAAGGTCCATTAAGGCATACAGCTATGCTTTTAAAATTGAGTAGGGACAAGTATTTTTACAAACAAGGATCTATCAACATCCTTAATTAAAGGATGGTTTGCGTAGAATACAGATTTAATTCAATCATACTCAATTCCATATCTCATTAATTCAATCTCATTTAATTCAATCATACTCACTCTCATAAACACATATAACATAAAAAATAGACCTGAACTCACGAATAAGAATTAAATTAGTACTTTTTATTTTTATTGATTAAAGAATAAATAACCAACCAGGGACAGCACTGAAAGACATAAATACCATACAGACAAAATACAGGTTGTTACAATTAAAGGAACCCTATTTAGACCCTCTAAAACTCTTTCTGCCTGTCGGATTTTGATGAAACTTAGCATATACGTTATATGGACCACGGGAAAAAGATTTCTACAATAAAAATTGTTCAAATTTTGCCCACTAAGGGAAATTGTGGTGCAGTTACAGAATGTGCTCAATGTGTGCTCCATTGACATCAATTACACGTTGAAAGCACATTATGATGGGTTCAATATTATAGCGAAGAAACTCTCGAGGGATTTCAGCAACATTGCGTGTGACGCTAGCTTTCAACACAAGTAAAGTCCTAGTTCCTCTTACATAAACACTGTCTTTTAGGAATCGCCGCAAATCACTGAGATTTAAGCCAGGTGAACGAGGAGGGCAGGATCTGTGAATAATACAGGATTCTCGTAAAAGTTAGCACAAAACAGTTATTTGGCTTGGCGTCCAATGTGTGATCTATTTTGCATGAAGACAGTGGTCTACAAACATTGCCGTTAAAGCAGGAATCACTTGCTGTCAAAGGAGTTCACTGTACTATGCCACTCGTGACAGACAAGACAAGACAGGTTAGAATTTCAAGAAAAACGGTCCGAGGATAGACTCAGTAGTCAATCTACGCCATGCAGTCACGTAATCAGAAGGCAGTGGATTTTGGTGCAGGACATTAGGAGATGAAGCACCCCATATGCGGTAATTTTGATTATTCAAAGCTCCATCTAAAGATAAGTGAGCCTCATCTGGCCATACAATTAGCCAAGGCTTTGCCCCATCAACTTCCATCTTCGCCAAAAATCAGAAAGCAAACTACTTTTACTTAGAACTATTTAAACTAATTTTAAAAAGGTTATTGGGATATATATATATCCCGTTAGTAGTCAGCGGGTTAAACTTCATAAAATAAAATGGGGTTAAAAATAAAGAATCTGCAAAATGATGATTTGACTTGAACCCTATTTTTACATTTGTTTTAAATCCTTTGTTTGTTTTTTTACTTAAGTTTGGTTTGGTTTGAATGAATTGATTTTGCATTGAGGTTTCAATGTATTAGAATATTAATTATTATCAAGATTCTATTTTCATTGAATTTGCAATAAATTGGAATACTAATCCTTATTCTGTCTGCGAGATAAGGAATTCCTATTAACGTTTACAAGGGGTCAGATGGTCAAAGATAACATTTGAGTAAACACACTTTTTTTTTAAACTTTTACATTACCAATAATTCAACGAGTCTCTCCACACACACACATACATGTATTGGACTGGATCACTTGCTACACAAATCTTTCCTAGAACAATATATAGAACTTTTTCATTATTTCATACACATGTTACTGTGTGCTGTATATCAAAACAAGAGCGACTGAGACAGTAGGTTGAGGAAAATGCTAGTAATTGGTCATGAATTTACAATAAGGCATGTTATCTATATGCTAAAATTTAACTGCTTATTTTTGAAAAATCTGCCTTGAATTCTTATGTTCACGAAGTGTTTATATCGAAATATTTAAATAAAATGACTAAGAAAGACTAAGCAATTTGCTTAACAGAGATCATTTGACAAAGGTAACATCTGGTTGTCAACCATCTTACTAAATTTCCATACCATGGCAGATTTAATACCTCATTGTGATTTTCAGTGTAAACAGATTTAGCTTACTTAAGACCCAGATTCTTACATAGGTTCATTTACATAAATCTCTTCAGTAGGATCAATTATACAAATCTCCTGAAACTATGTCAACAGGACATTGAGGACCTTATTTCAAAACAAGAGTGTCTGAGACATTAGGCTGGAAAAAAATTATTTAAATTTTTGAAAGATGAATATGAGTTTTTATTCTGATTTCAATGCAGACAAACATGTATTTAGATTATTTTTTTTAATTATCTGGATCTTATTTTGCAATGAGAATTAAAGAAAATCCTAACAAATGCATTTTAAAACTTATTTTATACTAAATGAAGAGACATTTTATTTTTTGGGAATCAAGCAAGTCCATATCGTGTTTTTTTTTTAATCGGTGAAATACCGAACTATGTTTGCAAGCTAATTTTATTTAGAAGTTTGCGACTTCTTTCACAGCCAATAATACCATGCATACCCACATTAATGTATGGATAGTACAAGCCATCAAACTTCTTGTTCAGCTTCATCTAAAGATACATTAAATAAAAAAGAAAAGTTTTTCACTTAATTTTAAGGCATATGACTTGCAAAAGAATTCGAAAAATATTTCAGAAGAATGCCCTTCACAAATCTCTTTAGACATGAAGTGTCACGCTGTCGTATGGAAGAAATGTGTAATTATCCTCCCTGAAACTCATTCAAAAGGAAAAGATCTCTAGTGCCATGGCAGTATTTCGTGTAATCTTTAGGGAAAAAAATAATACAGATCTGATGCCAATTTGAGTGTCACAAAATCTTGGCAACATTCAATTTCTTTCCCAAGATTATTTGCCGAGATCTGTTAGAAATGAGTCGTTTCTAACATACGATAAAATAAAGTCGGAAAAGCGCAAACGAGTGTCCTTCATCGTTATTTGTTACTTCTGATTATCTTTATATCTGAAGAAAGATTCACAACGATGTAAGGTAATAAAAGTGTCTTTTAGAATGAAAATTTGACATTAATTTAAAATTAAAGCCCATGAATGAATTTTATGAAAATCCCTAACATTGAAAAAGGCATCTAAATGACGATATGTCTTCTTGCATCTTATTTTTATTTATGTAACTTTCTGTCTTCAGGCGGAACACCTAAATTTTGCGCTAATGTGATTTCTGTATGATAGGAAAGTAGGATTACTAATTTCGAATCTGCATTAAAAAGCTAGTTACTCAAGTACCTGGGCCCTAATTATTTACCACCAATTTGGAGGAGGGCCGATTTAAGTTAAAATATTCATTTTGCACTTATTCAAGCCTTTTAATAGACAACTTGAAATGATGCCACCAGAGAATTTTCTATGTATCTAAAGCTTTCTATTCCTTTTAAAAGTTTATTTCTGAAAATAATGCTTTTAATTAAAAATTTATATTGCACAAAAGGTATGCAGTAAAGTTATGATTCAAGAGATTCTTAAATTCAACAGAGAAAAAGGGCAATGAATCCTGGTTAAACACTGAATACTTTTATTCAAGGATAATTCTGGATGTTTGTCCTTTCTATGAGAAACAAGCACTCAGAGAAAATCAGAAGGATTCTTTTTTTAATGTAGCAATGTTTAATCTGTTTTGTTCTGTTGCAGTCGTAAATAAAGGCAAATTCCTGGTATCGCCGATGGAATTTCTAATGAAAGATTATAACGAATCACACCATTGAAAGTTAAGTGATTCTAATTGTCATCTAATTACTAGCCTTAATTGTCTTGGAAGTGATAAGATACACGCCTGCCACATTAAGCTTCTGTTAGATTATTTACGGTTACGAGCGAATTTTTTTTTTTAAATGAATCATTGAATGTGAAGAAATATTCAGCTTATAAATGTTTTATTTCTATACCATTTAGAAAAACATTTTAAAATAATTGAACATAAATAAAAGGATAGTATTTTTTAATGTGCTATGGATACGCATTTTTCATGCAAAAATGGTCTTCGATTCTAATGTTTACGTACATCTTAAGAATCGCCTTTTTGTTACGCTTCAGAAAGAGGCATGGAACTATCTATTTTGTGGAATTATATGTACAAATGGAAAGCTGACTATTATAAACATTCATTTTGATTTTTTTAATGATCTAAAGTGTGGATATCTTTCAGATTTGTAACAAAATCCGTCAGGAGGCTGAATTTCTGTCTATCTATAATTTCACTAGCATGTAATTGTGATAATTCAAAATGCAGTAATTAAATATATGAAAAATGGTATGTGATTTTGTGACTATAGTTTTCCTCGTGATCTGGGCGTCGCGGTTCGGGTATAGTTTTTCATCTTCTGTGTTCTATCTGTGAGGTGTATGAATGCACTCCGTGTAGAAAGGGGCTGTGCAAGCGAATGTGACGTATGGAGTAGCAAAGTCGTACTCTTGGCCCTAGATGGCGCTACTGAAAAACAAGAGACGCTCACTCGGTTTAAACCACTGACAGATAACTGTCAGCGGTCTTGTAAAGTGACGTAACAACAACAAAGGATAAAAGTGAATAAAAATATATTATGGAGAAAGACCGTTTAAAATTGACATTCGGAAATATAATTCATTCCTCATCGGAAATAGAAATATAAGTAACTTCTGAATTTCTATTATTATTAAAAGCATAACCTGGGTACAATCAGCAGAAGGAATTAAGAAATTAGACAACAAATAAAAAATAATACTTGACGATTTTTTGGATACTTTTTCACCTTAAATGTTTAAATACAAATAAAGACTAACTTCTTAAACCAAGAAATTAATTGAATGTTTTTTTTAATAAAGATCTCTTTCTGATATATAAATTTTACATTAATGCATTTTCATGGTGTCAGATAAAACGGGAGAGTGTTCTGTCTTCAACTCGTTCGAATGCTTGCACAATTCGACACGTTTTGTGTTTAACCTTATATAGCGAAGAGAAACAAATATGCATTGTGAAACTTCAACAATCATTTTATTGAGAAAACACCTCTAGAAAACACTTTCTCCTTAAGTTTTCCCCAAGATTATCAGCGCATCACGTGACGCATTGAACACAGTTACGGTTTTTTCGTGCTGGAAGCCTGGCAGCACATGGTTTTAATTTCGAAACGTCGCGATGCTGCCAGAGGGGACAAAAGGTTTTTCTCTTCTTAACTGCGATTACAGAACGTGACTAATAAATGATTAAATATGCAATTGGTCAAAATCATGAATTATTAAGAAAGAATGGATAAATATCGCGAAATAACTTAATAACTAATGTTTTGAAAACATATAGGGTGAGCTGCAGCTCTATGGCTCCATTGAACAATCCATCCCCCATGTTGAGAGTATATTAACCGAAACTATAAGAATCATGTGAGATGAAATGAGTAAAATAGTATAAAATTGACACGTGTTAAGGGTCCAAATAAATTTCGTGTTCATTTATAACTTTTTAAAAAAATCATCTTAAATTAAAGTTATTTTTATATAGCGATCATTAGCAGGATCATTATTGATATCACAAACACATAGAAATGTATTACAATTCAGAAAAATTCAATTCACTTAATGTAAAAATTATTTCTGAAAACTTGCTTGGTTAAACTAAGGTAGATTTTCCTAATATAGCTTCATAGTAGGTTGTTACTGGAATTTTAAGAAAATATAGTTTTTATTTTTGTAGAACTTTGAAAACTTTATTATCAGAAAATTTTAAAATCATGACTATTAACCAATTATAACTTATAAAATGCTTTCAGAAACATAAACTAAATTTGTAAATAAAACTTTTAGAAATATTGAGGTTAAAGGCATGTATAATTTTATAAAATCTGAAAAATAACATTCTTTTCTTTGCGTGAAGCATGACTAATTTAATTTAGTTACGTTAGATTAAATCTCCATTTGGAACCTAACCTTGGAACATCCTGGGAAGAACTTCACAGATAAACTTCATATATGATGAAAATAGACCATCTGACTCACAAAATTATGTTTCACATCCGCAAGAAGTCCTTTTACCTTTCAAGATAAATTTTACGTACAGCGAATAATTAATGACAGCGTGTCTCAAACTTTCAATCTTCTACTCCCGATACCAACACTCTGTTAGCAGACCATTATTAGAAGCGGTGTTATTAGTTTCTTATAACTGTATGTTGTTTAAATATTCCGCACATAATTACACGAAAATAAATTTATTTTGTTGCACTTGCTATGAATCAAAATAATCATTCGAATTTGGAAAATGCAACACTAAATTAAAAATGACAGTAAAAAGAAAAGTTGTTTGTGTTAAAAAAAAAAAAAAAAAAAAAAAAAAAAAAAAAAAAAAAAAACCTCTGGAAACATTGGAATACTATACTGACGTAGCTTACTATTGCAACTTGTGTGCATATGGTTTCTTTAAATATGTATATAAATATTCATCCTTAGCAGTTGTTTTAATTTATTTTAAATCCAACTTGAAAAAACTCATTTCAAACTCATTTAAATTATTTCAATTGATTTTTAATAATTAAATAATGCTCCATATTTCATCTAGATTTCTTGGAGAATAAAATTGCATTCTTCACGATTGGGAGTAATTTAAGACTTTCAACATACTTTTTTTTAACAAAGTAAAAATTTGTATTTCAGGAAGATTTGCAGATGAATAAAATTGCATTTTGAAACTTGTTAAATCTTTATGCTTTGTCAGATATATATTTTTGTTTTGATGCTAACACGAACAATATTTTAATCACAGTTTAGAGAATTGAATGCGTGAATAGAGTTCATCACTCGTAAAATTGGAATTTAATAACGTTGGAATTGCTTACTTTCTTCGTGCTTGATGCTTGAAGTAATTCAATTTTAATCTACAAGGTACTCCCAACGAGGGAAAATAATCATTATCAAATTAGGTGCACTTCTCATCATATGCTGTACTGGCTCATATGCTCATTGTGGAGATATATGGTATGCAATATATCTCCACAAGAGAGGGAAGCTTCATAATAACATCGCAGCAATCCAAATTAAAACGCAGAGTTATTTCGATACCGTTTTATGAGTGCGCATACCATTGCTAGAAGCAAATTTCCTCGACGATTCTCGCAGGATGAAATTTCTTACTTTGAGGCGGTCGAGATGAAAATGTCAACGAAAGGTTAGTGGATCATAAGAAATGTTTATTATGCAGAGACAGATTGGTTTCCGAAAAGAGCTAAATTAAAACTCGAGCCCGTGAATCAAGAAGTGCACTGATTTTCAGTATTTTAAATGCTTTTGGCGGTCACGTTTATGAATATCATGTTTCATATTAAGAAAAAATATTCATAGAACAGAAATATAATTATGTAATAAAAATTCATGAAATTGATTGATTTGATCAGAAAAAAGTAAGCAAATAAGAAAGGACATTTGAAAAGATTGAAAGCACAATAGATAGTTCGTTCGATATACCATATTTCTTAAGATCTTGTCCGATAAAATGTAAGTGATATTGACTTTTGTGACTCATATTAGTTTTGGAACGATGCTATTCTTAAGCAGTGCAGACGAGAAATCAATTTTGAAAATTTATCAATACACTTGTATTCACTCCACTGCATTCTATTGTTTCTGTATATTACATAGGAGTGTTTAAGAAAAGAAAATTATAATGGACATCTTCGTCAAGATACTGAACATTTTTCCTTGAATTTCAAACTAGAAAAAAACAATATCTCGTTTCTCACCAATGAATATTTTATTTTAAAAATTGAAAATATTTCAGAACAGATATTAATTTTGAAGTACAAATATCGTTCAGAATCTCGTTGCTAAAAAAGAAAGTACAAGGTACTATACACTATCAAAAATTTAATGGATGTCAGAAAATAGGAAGATAATTTTAATTTAACAATAAATGCCATATAGAAAAATTTACTTTACAATAAAGCAGCCTCAATAGGATGATGGGAAAAATAACAAAACGGTAATTCTCTTTTAATATCCAGTTAAAAGATAATTCATATTCATAGAACTGTTCTGTGGAAGGTTTCTCAATATTATACGAAATTTCTATTAAAATAGAAAACAGTTTAGAATTAAATAGTAATTTATTTAAACTGGATTCCTTAAAGAAATTCTTTTAGAAAAACTCTTCGTAGTAAATTTAGCACAACGTATTAAAAATGGAAGAATTTTTAAAGAATAGCAAAATAAAAACGCTTATACAGATACAAATTATAATTAACAATAATAACAAGCAAAAAAATAAACTTAGAAAAGTATACTGAAAATTTTTCACGCATGAGAAAAACAAATTTTCGGATAAAAAAAGTCTAAATCGTCGCTATTTTTTTTATTATTATAAGACATTTTTTTCACTAATTGAAGCTAAAGAGAACTAAGGTAAACAGAAAAAATTATTGAAAACACTTATTTGACGCATTTAATAAAATAAGTTTACAAAACTTTCATGATTCAGTTATTCTAGCTAGCAAATGAATGACAATAAATACTTTGAGTCTCGATAAGATTAATGGGACTACGCTGTTTTCAAAAGAATAGTTCTTACAAACAGTGTAAAAAGTAAAAGCAAGCAAATTAGTGCAATACCAATAGAAGCAAGTAATGACAACCAATGATAAAATGAATTGAAGTTATTTTTTCAGCCACTTACAATTTTAAAGTGCCATTTGTCTGCTATCCATTACATCCAAGAAGTGATTAAATGTATATATAATTAGGTTTCGAATGCTTTATAGTTCACAATAATAAGAGAAGGATTTTTCTTAAGCCATAAATAATAAAGCATCAAATATATTAATCTTGCTTTTCGGTATGACGAAGAATTTGCTACTGTATTCAAAGCTATGAAATATTCTGGAAACAAGGGGGAAAGTCTATCCCATTCCCAAGAGGCTAATAGAGTCAAAAGTAATTTCGTACATCAGACAAGGTAAAACAATTTTTTGACATTAATGTCCAGCCAAATGCAAATACTCATAAAGGAGGCATATTTTATCAAAATTATAAAACTTAATAATATGCATCGTATTTCAGAAAACCATATTTTTTCGTTATTTTCATCCTTACGCTTTCTACTTGAAGAAAAGAAGGGGAAACATAAAAAAAATGAATCTTTAAATGATGATTTTTTTAAAAAAAAAACGTAATTATTTAGTTATTTGCAAAAAATATGATATTTTTCTTAATAAATAATCATTATTTTTAGTAAAACTTTTTCTAACCTAGCTGAGCACTTTAACATAATTTAAAACACCCAGGAAAGTTAGGGAGAATATGGAACGGAAACCCTTTTTTTTTCACACAAACTTAATTTATTTATTTGCATTTAAGAACACAAAGAATCGGTTCAAAATACAAACTACCCCTTATATTGTTTAAAAATTATATTATTTTAAATTATATATTTTTAAATTTAAAATTATATTTTACTTTTTAAATTATATTTTACTTTTTAAATTATATTTTACTTTTTAAATTATATTTTACTTCTTAAATTATATTTTACAGTTTAAATCTTTGTTATATTTCGTAATTCACAATTATAACTATTCATTTTTCTCAAATACACTATTAAAATCCGTTTCTAATACAGAATCATAAATAAGCAAAATATAAAGATGGTAATAATAATTAATTTCTGAAAATTTTGAAATATTTTATTGTATTTTAATGCACAATTATAGGAAATTTCAGTGTTCTAGCTTCTCAGAAAATTCTTGAAAAACTGAATTGTGAAACTCCATTTTAACAAACATAAAGCAAATCAATTATGAATTAAAATCATATGCATATATTATGAACTTAATTTAACTTATCCTCTAATTTTCCAGTAAATATATTTAATCTTCTCTGCTATTGTGACAGCACATGTATAATAAGGAGAGAAACAATAAATTTAATTGAAAAAAATAATACATTAATTTTATTTTAAAATGATTTGTATAGGAGCAAAATAATTTTCCTTTTTTTCACATGAACTCAAATTTTAACAGGTCATTTTAAAATTTTATCTTTAGAATGAAACCGATTAATTTAAAATTATTTTATTCATTATCAGCAATCAGAAGTTTGATTCCCTTATACATAATATCAAAATTATTTTCTATATTTTAAAAATGTATTGATAGATGGGTGGTTCACACACTTAATCACCATATGAGTGGTTAAAGTTAAACTGACTGTATTCAGAGACTCGTAGCACCATTTCTACTGAACGGTTCTGAATGAAATTTCACACATTTGTTGCTTAAACCATCAGACGGAAGTTTTCATTACAAAAATAATTTAAAATTCTGTCAACAGGTGGCGCTGTAGAGAAATAACAATACAGATAGCAGTTAAAAATAAAAAGAATAACAAAATATTTTAATTGTTTACACACCTGTATGCTCTAAGTGTCGGTCAACAATATGTTGAAGGCGTACCACAGCATTTTCAACGGCTGCAGCTAACATTTCAGTAGGAATGACGGAGACATTTCGAAGGATACTGACTTTCAAATCCGCTTCGTGAACTACAAGTAAATAATTGACATGATCTTTAAGAAAATTCCACAGACAGGAGTAGCAAGGGCTCAGATCTGGCGACAATACTGACTAGGCAAATGAAAAAATACACGAGATGATGCGTTCACAGAGAAGTGAACTTGAATCACGTTCTTTGCACGTCTTGCCGTATGAGCAGTTGCAATTTCTTGCATTAAACTTTGGTGCCCAAGCAGCTGCTTTGCCTTAACGCCGGAACAACATGATACTCCAGATATCTGCTGAATTGGTCTTTGGTGACTATACACCTAACGAGCTCGTTCACCGTGACTTCCTCGAAGAAATACGGGCGGCTAACAATGCATATTCGCTGTGAATCCACACCCCATCGTTATGTATGGATAACGTAGCAGCTGTTGTTGCAGGGCATGGAATCCCATAGGCGGCACTTCTGTATGTTCACATTTTCTAAGAGAAAATGAGCATTGTTTGTTTATAAGATATGCGATGACCAGTACTCCCACACTTGCATCCTCGCTAAAAAAGGCCAGGTAAAATCAAGACATACAGAAAAATCTTCAGGTTTTAAATATTACACGAAATGCATCTTGTAAGGTTACAACTTCAGAATTTTGCGTACAGTTATGCGTACGATTACATTAGCATTTGAAGAACTTGCTGATTCTTCAGCTGCTCTAGTTGTAACTTTCCCTACTATTATCTGCTCCGTTGCTGCCATCAAAACCCTCACCTACTCAGTATAGAAAAAAGAGTTTATTCATCAAAATTCTTGCCATATGAAAGAATGATGAAGAAACATGTTAGAAAAGAACTTGACTGGTTCCACGAGAAATGAATAAAAATTAAACCTTTGCCTTAATGAAAGTTGTGACTGAACCCCTAAAGAAAAAGAAAATTGAAGATATCATTTATAACCCAGTTCAAATGATAGAAATTCGGAAATTTGTAGTTCTCAATGTGGAGAAATGTTTTGCGGTGACACAATAACTTTTTTTGCTATAAAACATTAATTTCAATGCAAGTCTTGAATACGTCTTACACCATTTAGTTTTACAGTGCAATGATCCTTAAAATTCTTTGAAAAACTTGCTACTTAAAATATTTTTAAATACGGAAATTTTAAAGTTACATTAAATTATGAATTATTCATTCTGAAAAATATTTTTTCTAATATTTTATATATTCAATTTTTATGAAACTAATGTTTCTACAGCATAAATATATCTTATTTGCGTTTTATTAAGAAAAACATTATCCAGACCTACAATGCGAATTCTTGGATAAGTGCATGGAATGCGTGTCTCCCTTTGTTAAAAATATCAATTTTATTTAGATTGATTTAATCTAATTCATTTGCATCGGAATTTATGACGGATAAATTTTCACAATTAAGTTGTCTTTTTTTTTTTTTTTTTTTTTCAAATTTCTCTCTGAGCGACGCTAGTGCCGTCACTTTTCTGTCAAAACTTTCACTTAAATATCTGAATAGTAGCTCGTTCAAGTTAAGTAAATTAACCACTGCAATGATTATTGAATGTTAACCTGTATATTGCAATTAGCACCATTATCCACACCTTGTAATTCGTGATGTCATCGCAACTTACTATTCACAATTCAATAATGCCTGTATCATTTTCTTCCAACTTGCTCACTTGTACTCTGCGAATACACTATCCATTCCAATTGCAGGTGACTGACTTATCGCCAACCAGACTCAGGAATAATGCTTGTATACTGCTCTTTCTTTATTTTTCAGTATAATCTGTTATCTAGTATTATTTTTTCTTCTAGTAAAAAGCTCGCTGAAAGTTATCCGTCAGCGATTTAAGCCGAGTGAAAGTCTCTTGTTTTTTCAGTAGCACCAACTAGGGCCAAGAGTAGGACTTAGCTACTTCATGCGTCACATTTTCTTGCACAACCCCTTTTTACAGGGCGGCACATTCATACACCTCACAGATAGAACCTTTATGCCAGGACACCAGCATGAACTTTAGTTATAATATAATCAGTTGCAAAAGGGTAGATTTTTAATTTACCTTTTTTATAGGTATAAAAATTTATATTTACACTGATCATTTTATTAAAATGAATATTAAATACTATATTATTATATCTTAATTTGGATCTTGTTTTTAATGCGTATTATCGTAATTTTGCTATTTCAATTAAAAGTTCAAGAAATGACTATATAATTAATTCCTTGGATGGTTCCTTTTGATTTAATCTTGTATCTTAATGCGAAAAGTAGATATTCATATAAGAATAGCCTTATCCCCCGAATAATACTTGGGAACCATTATCTATGTTATTTAGTGGAAACTGTATATTTGCTTGCATTTAAGCTCTTACCACCTTATCTGCATTTGCACTTAACTAGGATTAGAGAACCTTCGACAAGTGATCAATATAGTATATTTATGAATGCTTTCAAAAGTAAAATTGATTTTATCCCTCAAATCGTCATTGGACCCTTTTGCACAAAGATTCCGATAATTAATTTTTCAAGGTATTAATAAGATAGCTCGAAAATATGAGGTGAATATTGCAATTTCAAATAATTTTCTTGAGAAAGAATTTTAAATATCTGCATATATAGAGATATATATCTGTTTATATAATAGTTTTATATCTATATCTATAGCTTTAATTTAAACAAACTAAGATTATGCAGTTTTAATGATTGTATACATAATAGATATAAAATTTACATAATTAATTAAATTTTGTAATATTCAGTTTAATATAAACCAATTACATAATTCTGAATTTTCTCTATCCATTTCCATTTTCTAATATTTTTATTTACTTTAATGATATTTATATGGAACTGATTTAATTGAAACTCATTCCGTTTTTTAGCATATTTTAATTGTTACACAAATCGTTGTTCAATAGATATACAAAAACATATTTAAATTCATTTTAATAATTTAATTTAAATTTTTCGCCATTTAAGGTTTTTCATTTGGTTATTTTATTTACTTAATTAATTAGAAAACACATGGAATATTTTTATTATTTCTAGTATATACATTTAAATTTATGAATATAGAGATATGAAACATCCTCAACAATGGTTAAAACATTTATTGAATTCTAAATATAAATACGGTTCGATAATTTCTTAGTATTTCTAACACTGAAACAATATTTAAGAATCAAATGATGGAATTTCTTTTATAAATAAAAATTTTAAAGCAGCCCATTTAATATAAATCAATTTCTTACAATAACTTTATCAATCATACTTCCATTAACATATAGAACATATCTATGCAATGCAAGGATAAAAGGCAACTTTTGTTTTTGATTTAAAACTAAATGTCTATCAATACTTTTTTAGAAATCAAAATAGTAAAATGAAGATCATTTCAATAACAATATTACCGAATAATTGTAAACCTTACCATATATTTTACCACTATATCAGATATAGAATACGAATAGATCGATATCGTATCTTCGGTCGAAACTATTAAAGGAATCTTTACTTCTTGCTTATAATAAATATGGAATTTGTTACAATTTTAAGATAAGATAAACACCGGACAAGGTATCATCTTCGCAAGATTTTTTCCTTAAAAAAGAATTCCCCAGACTACAAAATACTCTAATCTGAGGTTAATTAAGATCAAGAAGGCAGGTATTGGTTTTCAGAGATGAGAAAGATTAATTACTTTATTAGAGGAGAAGATTTTATAAAAAAAGCATATTTTTCTTTTATTTTTGTAAATTATATATATAAATGTTATGCCATTGCATGAGTAAGAAACAAAATAAAGCTTTCGTTCATTAATGAGAATCGTTTAAATAGTAAAAGAAAACGACGTTTATGAAATATATATATATATATATATATATATATATATATATATATATGTAATGATATTTTAATTCTAAATTTCAATTTAATTAATTTCTAAGATTTTATCTTAATTTAGCCCATTGTAACCTCATTCTAAAATATTCTCTTATTTCGTGATCCAATTCCACTTTCTCTACGTAATTAATTCAAGAGAACTTTGTAAAATTGCTGAATCGGTTAAAAACCTAACTTTCCCACACAGCGCGTGAAGGGACAAAATACCGCAGACGAGACAAATTCTTTATTAAAACCGTCCTGTGTTTCCCCTGCCTTGTCGGCGCGTGTAGCGAAAAGCCCTATCGAAATCTCATTATATATTATCACTATGAAGAAATATTTTCCCTATCAAAATCTTAGGTTATATAAGACAGGGGATAAAATGTTTAAAGGCTTATTCCTCATTCCTCTCTGTGTCGTTCTGTGTTGTGTGTGTGCTCATCGCTTGTACATACATATGCATGCTTCTCCAAAATGAGATAAAACGACGTCACGAAATCGAACGTCTTTTCACTGTCTTCCAAAACTGCATCCTGCTTCACATAAAATAATGCTTACATATATATGTATATATTTAGATAAACGCATTTCATTTTTTTCTGTAATTCTCGATGTTTATTTAGCAGAAATTAGTATTAATTCATCATAAGCGAATAAATAACAATCATTGGCATATAATTATATAAAAAGAACAAATGCATTTAAATTAAAAACAGAATTGTGATATAGTGTATAACATCAACGACTAACTCATGAGTAAAAATTCTTCTACAGTGACACGTTTACAATATTTCTTAAAGCCAATTTTCTAGGTTTTTTAAAGTCATACTCAGAATCAAATCATACATCTGTACAAAATTATCAGCCTTCATAGATGATGGTAAAATAAGCTGAATACTTTGTACTATTTGTTGCATTTTGAATCCCCATATGAAGTCTACTTTTTCCATGCAAATTATGAAAGTAAAAAATCAAATTTCTATAGTCAAATGCACATGAAATTTCTGGTATCTTTCTAAAATTTATTTTTGTCTTTAAAATAGAATTATCTTCTAATTTTGATAAATTGTCACAATCTGCCCCACATTCTTAGAAATTTAGTGTAATTGAAATATTTAACTTCAATAAACTTGAAACGAATCAGAAATTAAGACAAAAATTTATAATCTAATGGGAAAATGAATTAACTGGAAAATAATTTTATATATAGTGCGTTTTACAAAATAAAAAAAATACAATGACATAATTTTCAAAAAAAAAAAAACATAGCTTGTGTCTTATAATATGAAAATTAATTAAGTTATTTTAACATTAAGTCCATATATTTGTTTGATGTCTTTATGAAAAAAAAAATGTCTTCTTATTAAACATAGATTGATTTTTATTCATAAGATTAGAAATTGTTTTGAAATATTGTCACCATCTAAAATCAATACATTTTCAGATAAATTCCATTTTTGAATCAATGGAAATAGAAATTAAAAAAATAGCTTATGAATTTAAGACACAATATTGATTTAAAAGAGGAAGTTCTGACATTTTCTGTCATTTCCCATGAAACATTTTAAAATATCCCAATTAAATTAACATATGTGTGGTAAAATATGAAAATAAAAACAACAGGAAAATGCTCTGAAAATATTATGATATACAGTGTATAAGGTTAACAGAAATTCATCAAGAGATTTGAAAGAAAAATATGAAACATTTAATTGGAAGGAATTATATCATTTGAAATAAAGATGGTCTGGCCAAAATTTCATACTGTTAAAATTTTTTAACCGTAATAAAAAAAATATACAGCCCGATTATTTTCAATAATTTAATGAAGTTAATGAAAGGCTGCTTGCCAAGAAACATATTTAATACTATTAATAATTCACAATTAGGGTTTATAAAAAACCCGACTTTTTGAAAAACCGGTTTACAAATTCAATATTTCCAAAAAACCGGTTTTTGTATGTTTTCGAATTTTTGTCAAAAAAAAAAAAATAGAATAGGGAAAAATATTTTATTTAATTTATATAAAATAACGAAAAACGAAATAAATGTCAAGGTCAAAATATGAAAAAAATTAAGAATTACATATACATATTACTTAAACAAAATAACGAAAACTCAAACAAAAATTTCAAATAATATTCATATTATTTTCACTAATTTTAATTTCTCCTAAGAAAATAGGATTTTAAAAAACATAAATTATTCACTGAACGGTGGGTTAGTCTTGTTCTTATTTTGGATACAATATTGCCTGAAATTCAATATACTCGTTCACTAGCTACTGAGCTTGGTTTTATAGTTTTCATGGCATGAAATAACAAATCTAAGTTTTTTGTTCTTTTATTCGTTGACTCAAATAATGAAAATTCAGCTTTCAGTGTCTTTGGATTTTTAAGTTTTTCTTCAGGCTCTTCAAGAAACTTTTGAACTGATTTATCCATGGCTTCTTTTAAAAAAAGAATTACTCTGATGAGTAGTTTCTTCGATATACTCTTCATCAGAATTGGTTTCCACATGAGAATTCGGAAATATTCTGGACAGTATCTTTCCAGATAACTCAATTATTTCGGTTTTTGAAGCTAAAGAAAGTACACTAGATTTCTTCGCTGAACTAGAAATGTGCAAAGACAGCAAAAGAGTTGCTAATTCTATTTCTTTCTTGAATTCGTTCTTTTAAAGCATATAATAATTTCAAACTTATTTCAGTGTTTAAATTTTTTAGTTAATTTAAGAGAAATTCAGATATATCTTTTCTTGTTAATAAATTGGTATCTCGTCGCCTAAACCTTCAGCTGCTAGACGTATCGGTCCCAACCGATAAAATTCAAAATATATATATATATATATATATATATATATATATATATATATATATATATATATATATATATATATATATATATATATATATATATATATATATTTGTGTGTGTGTGTGTTTTTGAAGAAGAGGAACATCCAAGCGTTCAGAAAAACCGTTTTTCTTAATTTAAAAACCGGTTTTCAAATGTGACAAATTTGCTTTAAAAACCGGTTTTTTAAAACCGTGTTTGTAAAACCGTCAAACCCTATTCCCAATAAGGAAAAAATAGTAATATATTTTATAAGATAATATTTCAAAATCAAATATTGGTGATTACATAAATATAAGAACAGGTCGCTCAAGGATGATAGAGGCTGAATATATATTTTCATCTGTACATTGTGATTACAGTTGAGCTAATGCTTCGATACATATTTTTTATTAATAAGATACCGAGTAAGTAATGAATTTTTATCTGATAAATAAATGTATAAATATTTAAATATTCATGCAGCAAAATGCATTTTATTGACTGCTTTTATATTAAAGTTATATAATACTTTAGAATGACACATTGCATAATTTACCTATAAAATGATTGAAATCGGTATTCTTTTCTGAGAAAAGAAATATTGTGAGTGTATTAAAATTATCATATTAAAATTTGTATCTGTAGTTAATTACTCATACTATGGAGTGATCATAAAATTAAAAGATCAATTTAAAGTGTTTTGAAGCTATAATTAATGGCAGGACTTGTACCAATATTTATAGAAACATTATCAGAAGTATGGCTCAAGACTTTTAAAATAAAATGATTCATACTTCCAAACATATTACTTTTCCGTCTGTGTCACAGAGAACGTTTTTACAACTATATGCAAATAAAAGGAACATAGTGTACTGAAAATTTTTTACACACACACACAAATAAATAAATAAATAACAATTCAAACATTCGAATAAATTATGCTATATTGCTTATTTTTTCTTTGTTTATTTACGTTCTTTGTTAAATTTATATCACTTGAAATCAATGAACTGTAGCTCAACAATTGACTGTGGAAAATCCTACTTCATATCTCACTCTTTTAATGTGATTATTCTAATTCTTCTTGTTAAAATAGTACCTCGATGTACCTCATCCTTCATTTTCTCAGGTGCGTTCAAACCGTATTGAATGCTCGATTTGATTATCGGGATTTCATACGACATTATTATGTTACTATATCAATCGTGGAAGGCCTCACTAACAATTGATATCGGTCCACATTCTATAAATGCGACAATCGATGCACTTTCTCTGCTGGGTTAATTAAAGATTTTTTTCACGTTTCTCAAAGTTAGTAGCAACATCCGTCTCATCGTAATACTTTAACGCTTCGAACATTCACGAATAAAAATTAACAGCATTACCGTGACATAACCCCCCCCCCCCGCCCCACCTTCCGAAGATTCAGCATAAGATAAATAGGACGAAAGTACAGTACTAACACCATTTAAGTTCCTCAAAATTATTAATAGATCCATGTTAGTTGAGAACAATATTGGTTTTATTAATACAACCATGTTAGTTGAGAAAAACATTCGTTTGTTAAGGATATTTATGCAAAACAGAGAGTTTTGTCTTTGCATGGTGATTAAAAGAATGTTCAGTTTTGATGAAATAAGAATTCTTTTTTTAAAAAAAAATATAAAATGTGGAAGTTAAAAAGTTTTAAAGAATTTAGTATGTCATGTTTAATATTTTTTAAATATGAATAAAACTTTTTTAGAATAAAACGTCATTTTTAGGACAATCTCTTACATTTTCTATTGCAGAAATTTTGGGTATATATATTTTTATTAGTATCAACACAAAGTGATTCAGTTATTATTGGCAGCTGTGGAAAGCTTTTTCTAGACTAAAATGTTTTATAATCATCCTATAGTTTGTATTTGTATTTTCTCTTTTTAACTAAAGATTCGGTTTTACCAGATTCATTTTTTTATTGAAGTACACAAAAAAGGCATATTTTCTGTAAGGAATTTACTTAAAAATACTATTTGAATTAATCTTAAAAGTTATAAATCAAGATATATAATTAAAATATATGATTTCTTATTTTAGCTTTTGAGTATATAGAAAAAAAAATTTGGTATATCAAAAATCATACTAATGATATAACAGTGACATATTAATAAAATGAACATTAAATGATGCATGAGTTTTGCTTTATAGATGATTTAAAGTTTTTATATTTAGCTTAAATTTCATGCTCAGTTTATAAATTATGGAGTTTATATTTTGTAACTAGAAATTAACATTTCGTATATTTGAAGAGTCTAAACTGGATTTAATGTTGTATGTAAATATTTGAATATAGAATTTAGCATGCAAGTAGCGTGAAATTTATATCATTGAAAATTAGTTGAAACATGAAATGAAATTCTATTGATATTTAGATTACGCGGGAATTTAATTCTTTAACTGTATAGTAACTGAAATTTACATACCGTATCGATTAATTTTCTACGCTTATAACCATTTTTAAATTAAATTTATTCTTATAAGGATAATCATATTTCCTAATAATGAATGAAGAAAGATATTTGAAATCATGTAGAAATGTTAGTCAAGATAAAACAATGAAGGAAATTATTGAACTTGAAAAATTAGAATAACTGTCTTTATTGTAAACATTTAGATACAGGTCAACATAGAAAAATACTAAACCGCATATTCATTATATCTATTTTAAATAGTCTTGAAAAACATAGAGTTTCCATCATATTTTCAAAATAAAAAAAAATATTATGCTAGATATGAAATTTAAAAATTCAAATTTCATGCAGTTGCATTGCAATTACTGCGTCAAATATAAAAAAATGCTATTGAAGCTTTTGATGATCCATTAAGAATGAAATTCTTGTATTTCTTATTCCACGTTGAAATTAAATTTCCTTATCCCTTCTTTCCTAGAAATTACTAAGAAAAATTGCAAAGCAATTAACTTTTCAAAAAATTATAACAGAATTAAGTCAAGTTTAAAGTTTATAATTCAATTTTAGGATGATTGATTTTTACTTTTTCAAATGTTAAGGATTCCTTGCAAATTCTGACATTGCTCTTCTGTTAACGCCTTGACAGCAAGAAAATACAGTTTTCTAGCTAAGTTAATTTATTGAAGTAATTACTAATTTTCTGGGAAGTTAATTTATTGAAGTGATTAATTTGGCTATTAATGGTGTAATAAAAATGTTCACTTTGGTGTAAATGTTCACATTGAGAAATTTATTTATGATGTTTAAAGACCTTTGAATCATAAATGCGTTATTTTCGACATTATAATTTTTTTAAAAGAATTCTTAATTGAATTACCTTTTGAAGATAAAATGCATTTTAAATTATTAATTCTCATTATTAGCAGATTTACTTTGATTGATGTGATTGTAAATTAAATTTTATTGCTTACTCTAAACTTAACATTTAATTTATTTTTTTTTGTTTTAATGATTCATGAAACACTGCATTATACAATGAGACAATTCTTACGTTAATAAAAAGTTCAATTTTTTTTATTTGCACTTAATCTATTATTTGAGGATTCGACAATGGAGAAAACGTGCGTAAATTATTGCTTATCTACTCTAACACTGCAATTCTACTTTATTTAAAATTAGGTACATGACATAACATAATGTAATTACTAATTACATAATTAATATGATTTTTGCCACATGAACATCTGTTGGTATCATATTTGTTTATCTGGCTCGATGGTAATAAATGAAAACTTTGAAGTGTAACATGCAAAAATTATTTATCACATTGCAGACTGGAAAAAATTAATTGTCCAACTATTTCAAGTATTCACCTAATGCAAAATTTGATGTTTCAATAAATCCTCAAATGCAACTGTAAGAATAAAAACAAATACATACATATATCACAAAGCAATAGTCATAAAAGTTGTGTCTTCGTATAGTAAATAGCTAAGCGCAATGCGATGAGTCAATTTACATATTCACCTAGTGAAAAATTAGATTCTCATCTCAAATACGATAAGAGATATCGCGAATAAATCAAAAAAAGTTTGTAGAAAATTAAATATATAAGATATTAATTCTTTGACCATATTAATCGATTAAATATTTTTTTAATATTTCTCTCTTTAATTTTTACTTAAAAAAGGAAAATACGTTCTGAATAAGACAAATTTACTCGACATTTTTTCCCAAATAATTTTTAAGCCAACAGGTTCGGACATGATGGTCAAATAAGTCTACCTCTCCCATCCAAAAAACTGTTTTTGCTAGTTAAACTAATTTTAAAAGGCTAGTACGATAATAGTCAGGCCCTGTTAGGTCCGTTAATCGTCAGACGGTTAATGCTCAGAATATTTACTTTTTGTAGAAGCCTTTAGCCTGTTCATTATTTTGTTTTAATTTCGGCAGAAATGATTGTAAATTATGGGTGATCGATCTTCAATACAAAAGCTTGCTGTTGTGCTATTAATTTGTAACCCATTAAATCTGCATACATTTTACCTAGTGCACTCTTTCCTTTTGCCAGATTCACTGTCATAAAACCTGTATGGTTTTTCCTTAACCCTTTTCTGTAGCAAAAATGATTGGGTTTTGCATGCATGCCTTAAACTTAAATTTTGGAAACGGCCTTTCGGAGCACATTATGTACAGAGTTCGACGCATATGTGAAAATTCATTCTTGATAATTAGCAGCTACGAATACGCGCAAATAGAATAAAAATATGTTTTAATAACATGAGAAAAATTACAGTTTATTTAAACCATATGAAAAATATTGTAATTTTTTAATGAAATTAATATGGATCTCTAAAGTTTGAAGTTTACTTATTTAAAAATATGAATTTCATATATTCTTACTAAAGAAAACATACCCAGCATTCGACTGCAATGTGAATACCTTCAATGCAAAAATAATAATAATAATAATAATTAAATAAAGATATGCCAAAAAACATGGTAAACAAATGAATGTGGGACAATATATTTGGTTAAGTATCAAAGAATCAGTATTTATTAGGTCAGTATTTATTTAATACATCTTTTTATAAAGCTTAATTTTTCAATCTATGAAACTATGAATGTGTACTTAAAACTTGACTGCAAAACTTATTTTATGCAGCGCCAACATATATGGAATGAAACTTGGATTTTATTCATTTCTTTGGAAGAAAGCCGCGGAAAAAACTCTGGCTCAAGAATATTTAAGCATATTGCATTTCTTAGAATTCCACCCTTATTGTTGATTGAAAGAAATTAAAGAGGAATTCATTCTGAACATTTAAGCGTAAGAGTTTCAATTGCTTGCAACCAATCAAGAAATATTCAGGACCCTTCAAAAGGAATTTTATCATGATAGACCCTCTCTATCCGTGACAGAAGAGCTTTTATTTTGCAGAACACACTTGATAATCTTAAAAAGGATTCCACTAAACTAAAAGTGTCTGAACTTTGAAGTCTTCACTTTAATCGGTATAATTTTGAAATCTACTTGACTTTAACTTCATAAGTATCATTATGGGTAAAATAAAATACTTCAAATAGAAAAATTTCGAAATTTAATGCAGAATAAAAATAGGACTTGGATAAGTATCTTTAAAGAAGTACCTTATGCCTTGGGTTTTTCTGCGCTGAGTTTTTGTTTCTTCAGCATTTTAAAAATCCTAATTTGAGGTTGATAATTAAATGTACAGGAATCTCCAATTTTTAATGTTTTGAAATACTTAAAAAGTGTGATGCTAAATGAAAAGTTTGATGTAACAACCTTAATATTGAAACACAAACAATTCTTAGATGTTATAATTACAAAAACGAAATTCCTATTTGATTTTAAATTACGTATGCATTTTAAATTTTTATAATTTTTTAAAAAATTTTAATCTAAGATAGACTTTTTTAGTTTTGAATCATTTTTAGGAATAAATTTTTTTGGAGACAAATACTAAAATATCCAAAAAGAATTAGTCATTGTAAATGATGATATACAAAATATATTCTCCTGTTATGTAAATGTATTACCGAATGATTAGGATTATGAAATTATTAAAATATTTTAAACTTTTGCAGCGACTTAAAGCAGATTTTTATATTGACTGGAATTCTTAATAATATTTACACATATTCTTTCTTAATATGAAGATAAATATATCCTTACCATCTTTACGAGAGGTAAAGATGCTTTACCTTCGCACATTTTTTTCTTTGGTTGACACTTATTACAAATTCTTGCCACTACACCATTAAGATTTCAATTTCCTTTTGGGCATTGTCCAATACCATTTATCTGTGCAATCGTACCTTTCAAAATGTGAATTACGTCACCAAAGAACAATTAAGACTAGATCGGTCGAAAATAATGTAGATTTTATTATATAGTAATTTGAATAAGCCATAATGCATTTTCTCATTTCTTCCCTCTAGAATCAATATTTATGAAGCATAATTTGAAATGTCAACAAACCAAAATATAAGGGTTAATGTTACGAATTACACAGTAATGTACTTATGGAATTAAAATAATTCTCTGTTCAAGATAGCAAAACCAACAATTTATTTGAAGTCCTTTATTATTATATAGTTAAATTTATTATAAGTTATGTTAATCCTTATGATAGCTGTCTTTTCTGTTTCTATTATCTACTTAAACGGTCTCACGCTTTTCTTTCATTTTTCAGATGCTTATTGACTTTCTAACTACGCATATTTTTATTTCTTTCTTCTAATTTTTTCCTCTGGGATAAAAATGCTTCATCTATATCTATATTCACAAACACTTGTTTAAATTTTAATAAACAGATCGATGCAAAAAGCAAACACATTTTTCAGGGTTCTTTTTTTTTTTTTTTTTTGCAAGAAAATGTATATTTAAATATTTTAATCCTGGAGAAAATATGTAAACATAAAAATGAATTGAACGAGAGATAAAACATTTTGGTACATAAATATTTCAGAATATCGCTCATGTACCGCAGCGGCTACAAGCACCGGCAACAAAATATTTCTGAAACTGCGCCAAAGTACAATATAATTATAGCCGACACAGCTTATCTTCAGATGTTTATAATCAGATGACTTCCTCAAAAAAAAAAATCTACCTTTTAAAAATAAAGAATGCACAACCATAAATTACAAGAAACCTAATGCCATATATTTTATAAGTAGTTAATGGTGAGGAAATCTACGTAAATTCCATTAGCTCCATTTTTTTATTTTCTCTTTGTAAGCGTAAAATATTTCGAAATCAAGATTTTGATATATTTTTAATATTTGATGGATGGCCTGCACTCTAAATTTGTAGATTTATACAAATTTCTAGCGAAATCCGTGTAGAGGAAGTCTATTTGGGCGGCTGTCTGAATATGAATTAACATCATAACTACAAAACAAGAAGAGCCAGATGTATAACATTTATTGCACAGAATAATATCCAATTATAATTTCTCGTTAAATTCGGAACCAAACATGTAAAAGGGTTCACCAATCTGTGCTTTCACAGGCATATAAAAGAGATAATTAAAGAACTCAGTGACTTAGTTGTATGAAATTTAGTATGGGATTTTGCGAATACAATTACAACTGTGAGTCAAATTTTGATTTCAATCGTTTAAAAAAAAAAGCCGATTAAAGTACACATTCAGTTTTCTGGTGCATGTGTATTAACAGCATCCCGGCGATGAAGCCCAAAGTAACCAACAGAGATCGTAAAATAATTGCCTCTGTCGTAGCTATTATTAGTCAGTGGTATATAGTTAATAATATACAAGTATATTTATTTGAAAGTGTAAAGTTTAGGGGATACGACTCCAACTGATTTTAAAAAGAATGTTTAACAATGTTTTAAAATTTCTGATAAATATATTATAAATACAATTATCTATTTCGCACTTCGTAGTCAAATTGTGAGTTTTTATTTTTCTTTTATAACTGGATTTTAGAGATAAAAGATATTGGTTCATTTCCTAAATATTCCTTACCGTGAAAGGAGAGAAAAAAACAAGCACTCTTGTTATTTAAAATCATTTTTGTTACTTATTTTTATTCCTTATAATTTTTAAAGAATCTATAATTAAATGTCATATTTGGTTAATATTTAAAGCATGTTATGTTATATTAAATTAATAATTTAAAAATTTACAACTTCTAACTTTTAAAAATTGCTTTGAAGGATTCAATTTTATTGAACTTTAACTTAATAAGTTTATTTGATGTAGTTGAGATCTGACAAAATTGATTCAGCATTTTCAGTAGGTTTTTTATATTTTCCCGTACAACTTTTATGACGTTTAGTGCTAGTAATAAAAACAATCATTTTTGAAAACGTCTTTAATGATCCATTGTTTTTCTCTGCAACTTTCATTAAAGTAACTTTAAGAGCAAAATTTCTGAAACAGTTCTTAGCAAGAGTCTATTGCTTTTTCGAAAGTACATTTTATTTCTCACTTTATCTGACTGTATTTTTTTTCTAAGATATATTAAAGAAATTCCAAAAGCACTTTAAAACAAAAGACAATCACTTTAGTAAGTCGTTCATCCGATTTTTAGTAAATAACTTATCTTGAAGTCTTTAAATTAAATTGAAGTTTTTAATTGAAAACATTAGTTATAAGAAAATATTTTCCTTACTGCCTTTTCAGTTTTCATAATTCACAAGTGTTCTTCTAAATTTGTGACAAATGGCATTCTTTAAAATAGTTTCATTTTCCAATTTTTACTTTTATTTACCCTACAATAGAAAAAAATTTCTCACAATGCATTCCGAGATTTATTTCAAATAAAATATTATAATGAATCAATAAAAATAGAAAATCTTAGAAATACTTGTAATTTCTAAAATTTTCACTGGTTTTTATTTAGTAGATACTCTGAAATAATCACGAATTGATGGATTAGAATGTGTTTCAAAAATTTATTAGTGTTTAAACATTTATTTTAAACGTCTAATGATCAATAATTAAAATACAAACATTAAAATTAAGGCATTTTTCCAGATTACCTTTACCCTACCTATTACAACATAATTTCAAAATCAGTCAAAGGTCAATTCTATTTGAAGATCTTGTATTCAATCGTTTAAAAATGGAAATTATTTTGTTAAGTTTAACACATTTTCAGAATGAGTAAAGAATCTGATTCTTGGTATAAATCGCACGAAACTCTAAAAGTTTACATGTGTTCCCATCGAGTTTTATTCTAAGCAAAGTTTACCGATAAAACTAATTTAAGAAACTCCCTAACTTAGCAGATAGCACTACTGATTACATTTAGTTACGGAAGAAGAAAGTTTCCGTTTAGTTTGTCTGAAATGACACGAGAATCTTAGGGCAAATCAAATAAATTATTGTAAATTTTCAGAATATTGATTAGTTTGAAAGGACTCTTTCGTGAACGTAACATCTGTGTGAAATGTAACATGCATTCTTTACGAATGTAAAGAAAATATGTTTGGAAATTTCAATTAAATATGAACTTGAGAATATTTGTTAAAATATATCAATCGAAATGTTGATTGTCCTTGTAAATTATGTTACAACGTAAAAATAGTTAATACATGCCATAAATTGATAGGTTGATTGATTCTGTACTATAATCCAAAGAAATAATTCCGGAAAATGAAAAGGTTTATTTATTATTAATGATAAAAATAGATTGTGGAACTTTATATCATGTACACAATGGAGCAAATGGACGCGACAGAATAATAATTTTTTACTCACAGTTTTATCATATAATGAAAGAATGTAGATGAAATTCTTCAATAATTGGCGTTAACCTTTTTAGAGAATAAAACAATGAAAAAGACCTGTACTGGATAATTAATCTACTTAGATGAAAATCCATGAGTTATTTGCATATACACAAATAATTGATGCATTTGAAAACATATAAAATAGATTAAATTTTTATGTAATTAAAATTAAAATTTATATTTTTATTTTAAATTAATTTATCTTTTGATAATTATTCAAAAGGACTTTGTAGATTATGTCCTTCAGATGGTGGATTAAATTATTTAAATATAAAATCCGTCTAAAATATGTTCAATGAGCTCTCATATTATTTCATATTTGATTCTTTCAATTTCTACAATCTTTTTGCTCAATTTCTGTCAACGGTGTAACATTGAATATTTTTATCACCACCTTTTTTGAATATAAAACATTTTTTGCTGAAATCATGTTGCCGATTCAATGCTTGGATCTGTGAAGCGTATACCAATAGAGCTCGATTATCTGCTGTTTATTATAACTAAACTGATTGTTTCATATGCGGAATTAAACTCACATACTTTTTTCTGCAGTATGCATAGGTGAATACTCATTTAATTGATCATTTTCAGATTGAAATTTATTTAATTTTTTAACACTCTGAAATATTTGAAAAATTAATACTCTAAAATATCATTTGAGATTTACAAAACATTTTTTGGCTAAACTTGGAAATTTGGAAAAAAAATCGCATCTAATTTCTGTTGAAAGCAGCAATTTGAGTATCGCTTGTGTATATGCTGCCATTTTGACTCCAAAAATGTGAAATGAAAACGTTTTGGATAAGCATATTCCAAAACGTCTTGAATTAGTATAATCGGTTGTACAGAAAACTGGATAGCTTTATTAGTGATCAGTTGTGAAACTGTACATCTATTTTCTGAATGTTAGGTATTATTAATATAAAAGTTGGAAATATTGATATAAAGAGTATTAGTATTTTTAAATGGGTATTGTGATTATTTAGTCATAATGTACAAGAAAATGGAAAGGAAAATCCTGAATTTAAGGAAACATACAGAAAAATTCATAAATTAATATACAAAATTGTATACAAAATTAAACGTTCCTGAAATAACTGTTGAAAAAACATATAAAAAAATCAATAAAGTTCCATTGCTGACGTGCTTGGTTCTAAAGAAGAGAGTAAGCAAATTTAACAACTAAGTGAATGAAAAAAAAACTGGTTTCATATGCAAAGTCTTGATAAGCGTTATTGTAGACAACCAGAGAAGAGAGAGAAAAGAAAATTGCTATGAGGAAATTAAAAGTTTTAGGTTAAGTAGAAAAAAATGTTGAGAAATAACCTTTTTAAAATGCTTTTAAGTTGTTCATTTATTTAGATTTTATGCTTTAGTTCTAACGAGTTTCATTTACTTTCATTTACTCGAGCTAATTGATTAATTGATATTATATATATATATATATATATATATTGTAGTAGAAGCACGATTCGATTATTTAAATGTAGATATACATCAATATATATCAAGAAAAGTTCTTCAGATTTGTCTCTTTATCTACAAATAAATCTTTGATACGCCGATTTGAAGTGGTACTAAAATGAAAAGGAAATTCAACTTTATTGACATTTAAATAGCATTTATACTTAGACATTTATCTGCTAGATATAACAAAAAGGTTAGGTATATTTTCCAATTTCTGCCTTATTTCATAGAAGGATAGTTTGCCAAAACAATAATATAACTATTAGTCAGCTCATTAATCTGTGAAATTTCTTTCTTTTTTCATTGCAGTAACTTTATTTATTTCGAATTTTGAGTTAAATGTTTTAAATCTTTTTATATTTTATTTCATATTATATATTAATATTTCATGTATTTTGTTGCATCCGTTATTGATATTCCTTTTTTCTAAAATGTTAAATTTCGAGTGCTTTCTAAACTAAATCTGCTTGTTAAATCGATTATTCAGAATTTCTGTACATTTTCTTTAATTATTTAAAAATGAATGTATTCGGACAAAACTTTAAATTAAATGTCATTCCAAAGTAAAAAGAAAATAAATTTGTTTGGATTAAATTATGTCCAATAAGTTAAAACTAGAAGACGAAGTTATTAAGTCCAGTTAAAACTAGAAGACGAACCAAATGTTTGATTTAGACAGGTATTTCTACAAGATTAATTTATTTGCAGCTGAAAAAATTCTGTAAGTATCAAAATATTTGATCAAGAGAATTAATTATATTTGATTTTTATCAAAAATTATCTCTAGCTTTTCTTTTATGCAGGCATCAATGACTTGCCGGAAATATCATTAAGTTAAATTTTATTTAGCAATAAAGTTTGTTTTGGGGTATTTAAAAAATATTCTTTGTTCTGAGAAAATAGAAAAATGGTAATTAAAAAGGAGTCCCCTTTCTTTTTCAATGATGTTTCGTAAGTTTAAAGACAAACAAAATTCTAATTAGATTCGTTTTATACTGTCAACCACGATAACATTTACGTTTTTGAAAGCCAGTGAAATATGATAATGAGACAAAAAAAATTAATGACTAACACAAAGGAATGCGTTAATTCATTTGATTTTTATTCGTGCAGTCTGCTTCCAAGTAATTAAAACTTCTAAAATCAGTGAAATCTTAATTGTCCATTTTATAAAACATTAATCAGTCAATATTGGCTAAAATATTTTAGATAATACACAGCTTTTGGGAGAAGTGCAGATTCTTCTTTATTTTATTGCCGGAATGTCATCATAAAATTAATTAAGCAATGGACAACATTTGAAGTGAAATTATGGACATAAAGCCCACATGGCTAATATTAATTTTTTGTTTTTCAAATTTTATATTATTTTTTAGTAGGAAAAGAATAAATAATACAAATTTAATTGATTTTCGTAAATAAATGCAATGCAAGCATTTCAAAATTTATTTTCTCGTAGTTTATAATTTTCCTCGTAGCATAAAAAAAATTAGAAGGAATGACGTGATAAAACTATTTAAGAAGCTTTATTTTTTATATCATTTAGGTATTTTCATCACAAAAATGCTAAAAGGATTAGTTAATTAGTTCAAATTATAGAAATTAGTTATTCAGTTCATTTTCAACAAAAACGACATTAACGCTTTGAAAGAGAGAAATATATCATTTTCATATCTTTATTATCTTTTAAATTGTGATTCCCTTAAATATTTCAGGATAAACCTATGAAAATTTAGCATAAAAAAGGAGCAGCTTTTGAGATATTCAGAAAGATTATCGACGTTTTTTTAGCTGCATTGAACAATTTCAATGTGAAATCGAAATGCATATTATTTCATTCAATTTGGTCAAATACGTACCTTTTATTTTTGATAATTCACATACATTCAATTTCGAAAAATGAAAAATAGATTTCTCATCGAAATGTATTTCATATGAATTAGAATGAAATGTTCATTCTTGTTTACATTTGTAGTTGAAATATACTTTAAAAGCAATTTATAATATTTGGGATTTTGATATAATCAACTGAAAAAACAGTAAATTAAAAACACAAAATATTTTTTATTTTGTGATTTCATTATTTTATTCATCTGCTGATTTATTTTATTTTCAACATTATGTTTTATTTTACTTCATCTTTCCCAGAAACGGAAAGATGAAATAAAATAAGTTAGATGATTAAAAAATTGTTATGTCTGAAATGGTCATGATAATTCTATTAACTCCATTTCCTATTTTCCTGTAAAAGGAGAATTGCAGTTCTCATTACAATTTACATTTTTTTAATATTGCTGTGTATTTTATATGTATCAGGTCAACTGAATTGGTAAAAGTATTTTTTTTTTATATCTGCTTTCTAATCACTGTACTGTAACTAACAAAATTAGGTCCATTATTTTCTGAGATAATTTGACAGAATTGTCTTTTTATAAAACATTCACATCTTTTTTTGGCTTAATTAGGAGTAGATAATATTTAATAATAATTTTTCAATTAAAATGAATTATGTTACATCACAGGATGTATAATGCTCTCGTAAATAACATGAATTAAAAACGGCAGAATTCATTATGGATATAACCTATCTTTTTAACATTTCTGATTCCTCACATTGACAAGGCAACGCTTCTAGGTACGAAATATGTACACTTGTAATTGACGTTCTAAAAGTAGTTGTACATATTTCAATATTGTTCGCATTTTTAATAGAAAATTAATAATGAAAATATCGCGGCAAGTTAAATAAATATAAAAATGGTTTAAAAAATTTATAATTTTGAATTATTCAAGAGAATAAAGCATTAATATTAGTTATTTCAAATTCCATTCATTATTAAATGTAGTTCCTTAAATAATACTTAAAATATACAGAAAAATAAATTATAAAGCATATATTGAAATTATTGCTGACATTTATTTCATTATTTCAATATTACATAGTATAAATCTGATTAATCAATAATTTTGAAACCTTTAAGAAAGACTTTTAAATTTATAAAGCAAGAAATTCGCAATTAAAATGTCTAGAAAGCTAGTTTCGAATACAATTTTTAGTTGTCCAAAATAAACTATTTGTTTTTGGAAGAATTTAAAGAGTAAAATAAAAAGAGCTTGACATTTAATTGGGGAGGTAATTTCTTCTTAATTCTTTAAAGAATTTACAGAGTTGGTTTTATTCCGAAACTACGATCGAATTAATTTAAAACATACATTTTATGAATTAATTGGTTTGATGGTTTGACTTTTATTACGATTAAAATATGGTGCGAAAGTCTTTGCTTGATAAAACTAATTAATTTTATTTATGCTCTTTTAAAGTATTGGTTCGATAGGTTCTATGCAGGTTATCATTAAAAAAGCATAAGTGAACATCATAACTAAATTCTGTAATATATGAAGTGGCTCGAATTTTAAAGGCATAATAAAATTTACTTTTTGAAAAATTGGAAAATTTAAATGTATGTTTAATGAAATACTAATCAATATTTTACTTAATGTCTAAATGGGACCGTAATTTATTAATTGGATAAATGCTGTAAGTTTTTATTTTAATTAAATAATTATTAGCATCTGTTTCTAAGCATATACATTTGGAGTTCAATTATTTATATGATTTTTAAACTTAATTCATACATGCATTAAAATTTATTACATAACCATTCTTTCTGGAAGGCATTTCGCATGTTTAAAATGAATAAAAATTCACTTAAATTTCAAATATATATGAAAATAAAAGATACATAATATTTTATATTTAAATATTAATTTGTTGATGATATCTTTCTGTTAGGGAACAGAAAATAGTTCATTCCAAAATGACAGGTATAAACAAGTATTTTTATATGTTAGAATATGACAATATTTATAGAAGTATTAAGAATAATTACGACGGTAAAAATGAAGGAAAATCAAAAAAAAAAAAACACTAACCGAAGACCAAAAAGGAAATTGATTGTGAATTGAATTTGAAAATTGATTGTGGATATCAATTAATTGTATCGCGATTCCTCGTGAACCATGATTCATGATCATGATACCATGATTCATGATAGAAAATAAGTATCAAGTATGCTGAGCACTTAATAGAATTGGAAAGCAGAATTTTATATTATAAGTTGAACAGGGAATTAATATCAATATAGATTTTTAAATATATTCTAATAAAAGAGACTCTTCTTTAGTTGGCCGCCATCCAACTATTTTGCATCAATATATGCGTATTCATTCGTCTTTAGTTTACTAATTTTGAAAATTTAGTAAGTGAATATGTTTAAAAAATAAGTATGTATGGAATCTGCTTAAACGTTGAAGATTCAATCACAAGAGCATTCAGTACACCTACAAGATAATGAGCTGTACAACTAATCAAAGATGCAAGTTATGTAAGTTTGTGAAAACACTTTCATCGTTTAGTTTCTCTTAAGGAATAATAGAACCTGAACATTTTTCAATACATGTGTCTTTCAGTATTCGACGGAAATATTCATATAAGCCTCTATATATACCTGGATTTGAAATTACGAAAGAATAGATATGTTATACTTCGCACATGCGAAATAAAAAGTGAGTATCTATATTTTCTCGATTATTCTCAAAATTTATTTTAAATTTAATAATGCTTCGCTATAAGATTGCCACATATTCTGTATGTGTCGTATAATTTGTTTGAAAATTCTGCATTTTATAAGGAAAAAACACAAATAAATATTTAGAATTAAAAAGAAACACATCTTCTCAAATATACACGTTATTATGAAAAAGTATGCAGAATTTTTTAAGATTAACCAAACTAATGACGGAAGTTACTATCATTATCAACTTTTTGTTAAATGTGGTGAGCCTAAAGCTTTTTCTTTTTCGATTTCTAATTGGCATCCTGAATACTTTGCGACTGAATCTTTTCTGGAAAAAAAGCAAACTCTTCACGAAGTTTAAGGATTTTTAGGGAAATTTCGAAAAAATGTATAAATCCGAAAGTATTTAAGAAACTTCTGATCACATAATATATATCACAAATCGTATAGAAATATTTCAAAAAATTACGAAGGTATTAAAGAATTTTTATATGGATATAAATAGAAATTCTAACAACGCAACACCTTATTTATTGTTTAACATATGATTAGGGATTTGTTTAGTATTTCAGATTTTTCTGCTTATATTTTGTTTATTTTTAATTTTTCTGTAAACCATATTCGTTACTGAATTGATCACTATCAACTATTTACACTTTAAAAAAATAAGAAACTCATCCTTATTTGGAATCTCTTTTTGATAAGAAATATACTTTTTAAGAGAAAATATATATAAATTTTTTATGGCTATTTAGAAAATAATTTCTGTCATGAGATTTTCCATCGCTTTCAGCTTCTAATAAAACTTCCAAAATAAAAATAATGCCCTTAAATGCATTGTTTAAAATCTACTAATATGAGTTCATCAGGAAATGCGTAATAATTTTTTTAAAATTTTAATTTTCATGCACTTATTTTTCACACTCTTTCAAAATATTCACGAATTTGTAAGTTATTTTTCTTTACAACTTGAAGACCTTTTTAATAAATTATCATAAAATGATATAAATTTGTTGAAATGTAGGTATGAAAAAAATCAGTTACATTGATTAAAATATTTTATTAGGGAAAGCAAGCCTCATAATTTAGAGTGAAAAAGTTAAAAAAAAACTGTTTAGAAAAGAATTATTTTAATGAACAACAGCTTTTTAACATAGGGTATTTAACTGAAAGCTTTTATAGATTATTTATGTAACAAGAAAATTATACGTTGTTGGAAATACTCTTATGAGTTTGGAAGAAAAAACAGAATGATTGCTTGGGAAAAAATAATAACGTATCTTTGGTCCTTCAACAAACATGTCACAATTTTCTTTTATCATAACAAAAAGTGATAATCCTGAAATTTTATATTCTTGAAATTAAAAGCGTCTTTTTCTGTCTATATATATGTTAACCTCTAACTAAAATTTACTAATAAATAAATTTCAAAGCATTTATTCCTGCCTTTTCTTGTTTAAAAAATTATGTCACTTTAAATAAAATTTATTAAAACATTGTAGTAATCTGATGAAAAAGTCGATATGATGCATGGTACCAAAATCATGGATTTTAATCCGAAAAAAAACACACTATAAAATTATTCCTTCTTCATAAATAACGTACTTAAAAAGGTTGTAGTGAGAAATTATGTTATATAACATATCTGAAAAAGGTAAAGACTCTTCGTGATTTTCAAGTTCGCATATAATGCAAATAAAGAAAATTATTTTCAATAATTCCATTTTTTCCCCTATAATATTTAAATATTTGTCTCATAAAATGGTTAATAAATTAAAAATCATTTTTCAACTTATGTGTGCATATTAGTGGTAGTCTTACCTGGTTGCAATTACAATAGTTATAATAATTCAGAAAAAAAATATTCTATATAAGGCTATTTAACTAATATGTCTAAACATAAAATTATTATTTTAATTTCAATACACTTTCACACACATACAAGACAATACAGACGTTTTAGGACCTGGAGGAGTTAGAATATCAAAGAAAAACGGGCTGAGGATAGAATCAGCAGTACATCCACGCCATACAGTCACGTAATCAAAATGCAGTGGGTGTTGTTGAAGGACATTAGGAGGTGACTCACCTCATATGCGACAATTTCGATAATTCACAGCTCCATCTAAACAAGAGAGCGCCTTATCTGACTATAGAATTTGCCAAAGCCATTTTCAATCAACCTTCATTCTCGCCAAACATCGACGAGTAAATTCATAGCTTGTTTGGTGGTCTTGAGGTTGCAGCGTTTGCGCTGAATGGATCTTATATAGATGCCATTTATAAATGAATCGTAGAATTTTTCGCACTGTCGATAACTGAATTGCTAATTCACTAAACATCGATCGAGCACTTGCTGAAGAATAGCTGGAATTGGAGGTTACATTCTCAACTGGTTACTGCCCTCTTCCTTGCAACGCACCCAAGTCTCCAGTCTCTTCAAATTTCGTAATCATCTTCTTCAAACCATTTTTCAACATGGGCATTTTTCGCATTCCCTGTAAATAATGGTATTTATGCTGTGCAGCTAAGCGATTGCTGCCGTTTTGATAAAAACTGTTTTATTAGTAAAGTTCAATCTTTCTTCTGTAAGGGCGTGATTAACGATGAGAAAGTCAAGCTGAATGATTTTCTTGCTCTGACTGTTTCTTTATAAGTTTGCCTAATTTGCATAAGGGATTTTCAAAAAGTGTCATCTTGTGATTAAAATTAGAATTAATTTTTATTTTAGAAATCTTTTCCCCATGGCCCATATAACGTATGTGGCAAGTGTCATCGAAGCCCGATGAGTAGAACAGATTCTACAGGGGTCACTTTAATTATAATCACCCTGTACTACCAAAGATACAAATTTATTCTAATCAATACGAAACACATTTTAATGGGAGTAAAATATTCGCATTTTGTGATAGATGCCTAGAAATAATATGAATATCATATAATAGAACAAAATGTTAAGTTGCTTGAAACTTCACGTGAGTAAAATGCAAACTAACGTGAGTAAAATGCATTAGAACATAAAAGGCAAGATTAAAAAAAAACTGGCAATAAATGGTGTTTGACTATGCAACTGTCTATGTTTCTGTTGAAGGCTTTCACATCTAAAGAGCAGTACTGGACTAAATTACGTGCATCTAATTTGCACTGAATGTGTAAATAGGAATGACTGATTATCCTAATAGGTCCGTTCTCATATTTTTTATTCCTAGTAAAAATAAAATTTCTGTGGTAGCAACATCATCAACCGCAGTTGCACTTTGTAGATGAAGTCTCATTTTTAATGACAAAACTGTGTTACTGCTATTTTATGCGAAATTTGTGTTTGTAAATTTTGTTTCTTATTTTCTTAGATAAAAATCAAGGAATTATTTATCCAAACTTTGGTAGGGCAAGGTTAATGATTGCCTTTATAGCAAGGGAAAATGAATTTTAATTTTTATCAATGCTTATTTATTAAATTTAAGGCATAATAAATACGTGATTGAAAATCACATGTTAAATAAATTTTATACCATTGAATTCAAATAGGAAGAAAAGTGAGATTTTTCTTTCCATCATCATGGAAGCATTTGAAAAAGTATTTTTCTATTGCACTTCCTTTCTCTGGAGGACAAATTGGACAATAATGATACGTCTTCATCGGATTTAGAAGAAACGAGTGAAAATAGGAACATTATTAACCTCTAGACAGTTGACTTCTAATTCGTCTTGACAATTAAATTCTTGAGCGCTTTTTTTAATGGCTGTAAGGTATTCGTATGCGGAGATAAAGCTGAGACTGAAACTTCATTCTTCCTATATTTCGTTTAATGTTTTATCCCGTGAGGATTGTAACCTCGAAAACTAGACGAGGAAGAAGACCTCAGACTTAAATTAAACTGAACAGAAAAAGACAATTACTTTGCAATTCCTTCAGAAGAAGAATATGACTAAAATTCGGTAAAGGATTTTGAAAACAAGAACAGCATTCGTATACAATTTAGTTCGTACTATTTATAATAATATCTCAAATTATACGAGACGAAGTATTCTGTAAAAATAAATTATTTGCAGATTCAATTCAAAGAAATTTTGGAAACCCGTAATATTTTAGAGGCAACACACTGGGAAAAACACAGTTTCAAGAATTGTAAACTCTTGAATGGTTTTAAAAGAGAGAACAGCAATTATATTCGTTTCTTAGTAAAAGAAGGCAAGTTTCCACCGATGCAAACTTTTTCCCATTGCACTGTACGAATTATTATGACTTCTGATATAAGTTTAAAGGAAAAATAAAATAAGAATGTATTGTCATTTTCATACGGTTAATGAAGAAATGCGTCATAATCTTAAGTGATGTATTTTCGTGAATGTTTTTAATTACCTGAATTCTTTAAACATTAAATTAAATCTTGGGAAACCTTAAAACGAGATATAGCACTTATCATGAAATTTCTGAACAATATAGCTTGCTCAAGAATTAACAAGTATTTACATGCGTTTTTTACGGTTTGGTTAGAATAAACATCATATAACTTCAAATATAGTTATAATATTTCACGAGTACGTTATTTTGAAGCAAACTTGTTGTACAATCAAAATGGTAGTATGACTTCTTTTTAAGTATTCGTTTGTTTTATTGTGTTCCATTAGTTGTACTTTAATAATAATAGACAATAGAGATCTACTTGCTTTTGCGTCAGTTCAGTTTGAATCGTAACAGACTAGAGAGAACAACTTATCATCTTTAACGCATAGTTGCTTTTATTTTCTTTATCGACATTATTTTAAGGGAACGATGTACTTTATAAGCAGATATTCACTAAAATATGAAATTTTATATTTATTTTTTATTACCGAATTATAAATTTGTATTCAAATAAAATAGCATTATTACACACATTGTTCAATAAAAGAAATATTTGAAGGGCGTAGAGGAATAACTATATTTTCAAAACATTGTTGCCACTACATTGAAATGTGTTCCACTGGGGAGGGGGGCACAGATTTGAGGATGAGAAGCTTCCAACATAGTAGTTGGTTTTTGCCATCCGAGTGAGTACCGAAATGGTGTAGAGTTGAGTACTCCTTACCGATGATGAGACGTGCTTCCCAAGGAAAGGGTTGTGCTAAGATTATATCCGTGTACTTCAGGGCGGGTCGGGGTAGTTAATGTGTGATGATATCTTTGAAATGTTCCAGATATTTTAATTTGTAAGAAAATTACATAAAATTAACACTGGAGATTTTTGTTAAACATTAAAAGAAAACTGGGTATCGATTTTATGTTTCGAGTCCTTTTAGATGGTTGAAAGTCAATATTAGTGCAGGAAAACGACATTCTTATGATAATTCAGGGTGTGTTAAAAATATCTATAAAACCTTTACTTCTAATTGGAATTATTAATTTATATCCAGTTTTCTTCCAAATAGTTTTATATAGGAAAATAAGGAAAAAATAATAATAATAAAAAAATTTAAGCCCCTGGAATATTTTGAAATCTTTCAAATTTAAATATATTTTAAATTAAAAAAATATATATATATTTCATTTTAAAGATTTCAAAGATATTTGATATACTTATATTTTAATTCATACTCATAAAAATTCATAATTCTAAACAAACGATTTGCAATCAAGGCTTAATATAGTTTTCCTTTAAGCATTTCAATCAGAACATTTAGTATGCGCTCTTTTTCATTTGAGTAACATGCCAGCATCAGTCTTTTAAAGTGATTTTGTCACAAAAATACTTTTATTGTTTTTGAAACTCGCTCCTTTAATGATTCTCAGGATCATTGCCTTATCTTACACATAAGGATAAATCATCTAACGATGGTTTTAACACTTATTTTCAAAAGTAACTTTGATACTGAAATGTTGATGTGCTTTATTTAGGCGATTTTATTTTCTAAAATAAACTAATAAAGCACATCAGGGAAATAAAAAGAAATTACCTCTTGCAGGGGATCAAAATACAGGGCAGGCACTATTTTGGGTGAGAATTACACGAATAAAATTATTTTAGGATTGAGTGTATTATATAAGTTCATGTAATTATTTGTACAAAATTTCGCAAAAAGTTTGTTTATATTCGAATAATCAATAATACCTTTAAATATACCTTCTGTTAAAGTCATCGGTAATTCAATTAATACAAAGGATATAGATTTATTTTTCTAGTTCACTTTTGGTTTCATTGAAAATAAGCTGAAATTACAAGGATTAGTTTGCCTAGTCATAAAGAGGAATATTGACTAATGAAATATAATAGCACTTTTATTGAGTGTTTAACATTAATGGTCACTGAATTTAAAAAGAGCATCTCAGTGTTCCATATTCTTTAAAGTGAATAGAGACAAAATTGCAAAACTGCATCATTTAGCAAGTATATAAGTTGTAAATTTCGCACAATTGGAATTAATTCTAATTTAAATTATAATTCTAATAATTAGAACTGATTATTAAATTTCAAGTTTTATTTGCCTCCGACTTGAGACGAAGACCAATTTCGTAAATATGTATATACATTTAAAATTAATTTCCTACCAAACAAAATGCTTCAGTTTGTAAAAAAGCATAATTTTTTCGGCCTTAACTCTTTTGCTTATGTCAAGTATCGTATCACACCTCATCACGAAATCTCTTTAGTCTTCTGCATATGTTATACGGAATAAACCTCGCATTTTTACTGAATTTGAGTTTCTTTTTCTCCTCGTTTCATGTTTCGATGTGATAGACACAAAAGGTTTTCGAAACAATGGCAAAGTTCAGTCCCTTCACGTCAGATAGGTAAAGCTCCCCTTTCTCCTTTCATGGCGGAAGGAAGAAAGTATCAGGAAGATAATAAAACATTTCTCTGTTCTTTTACCAACTCGTATGAAACCTTCTTTATCTAAGTGAAAACTAAACTCTTTCACTAAGTTCGTAGAATATTTTTCAATAGAATAAGAGGTTTGAAAAATATAACCCTTACCAGATATCTGATATCAAAACGATATATTTTTTTAAATTCCAAAGCAGAATTTTCGGAACCAAAAGTACATTGAAATGGTTATAATTTAAATGGACATATCATTTTCTAAGGTCCTGTAGTGTGTTTATCATTTAATGAAGAAATGGAAGATTTGACGCACTATAAGGATAATGAAAAATTAGATATAATAAATATTTAATATTTGAATAAGTTATTGTTTTAATATGAATTAGCATTATAATCAATAAATTGTTAAATTTTAACATCGAATTTAATAAAAATATGATGTTGAAATTTTAAAATTATTCTTCAACTAAAATTTGATGCTCATCTACTGTTTAGTAGAGATTGCTTAATAATAATTGTCAATCTAGAAAATATGATTAATTTTTATTCAGATTAGATATTCGATTTGCTCCAAAGTAGACGCTCCATGTATTTTTGGAATTTAGAAAAGTAACTCATCAAAGGGATTAGATTGGATTTGCAATATTTAATGGCGCAAATCTAGGTTTCGCCAAATTTATAAATTATTATTTGGAAGTAGAAACTCCTTTGAGAAGGGTTCTTCCTCAATGTTCCGCAAATTTAAAATTTGTATTCAGAATAATATGAAAAATGAGTTGATTACGAGTAATCAATATAACTATATAATTGATTATAAGTAATTATAAGTGACACATAATTAATAAAAAGTAATTATTAACCACACTTAGAAATAACATAATTTTTACAGTTTCTTCTTAAATTACTATACCGCAAAATTTAGAGAAAAAGTAATTTAATCCACTGTCCCTTAGCTTTACGCTAACTGCAGTGATTGCTCCCAATTTAGTCTTTGAAAAACTAAATACGCTGAAACAGATTAAAAATTCAATTAATATTTTATCTAGATTACCATGTATTTGAGTAAGCAGATATTAAGTATTAAAAATAGCGGCATATATAGATAGCATGCATTCATTTAAATGGATGCACAAAAAATCATATTTAATTACATCACTTGAGTGCGATTAAAATATCTACAAAATTAAATTGTTTAGACAATCTTCAATAATATTTATAAAGATTAAGATAATGTGAAATTTCTGCGTCATTTTTAGTTTATTTTAGGATCTTGAATTTTTTCGTTCTGAAAATACTAGATCGATAACTAAACACTTTGTTTTATTTTTCATAAACGTGTCTTAATATTGCCACTAATTAATAATATTGCTGCTGTAAAATGATCTTTTCCTGTTTAATGAAAGATACTTAGACAGGAAGCGTTACTTTCCCAAATAGAATGATATTTTCGTCAAGCTGAGTATATGTTTCCTAAAATTGATTTCAAAGTTAATATGAAAATATTTTAGTACTATTGATTTTTATGGAATAAAATGCAACATTTTTAATGTTTTTTATAAACTTGTTTGCTTGTCTCTTTGTGTATCTATCTGCACGATAGAAATATTTTGTAGCCGATTTTAAACTAGCTTTCCGATGAACTACTACTATGTAGCATGACATCTCCGTTCGTAGAGAGTAAGTCGCGCCTGATAAGTTTAGCATGGATGTGAATGTAAAGGCATATAAAAGGCAATTTTTTTTAATATTTTATGAGTAGAAATTAGGAAATTTTAAAAATTATATGATATAAATTTTAGGAGTGTGAAATTGCTTTTACAGCCTATGAGTTTTCAAATTTTAGACAGATAAATAGGCACTGGACCTGCATTTTACATCATCTTGTGAGGGAAAGTTATTTAGTATCCGGAGGAGATTAATCTTTGCGTTTTCAGTTGAAGTTATATATATAAAGTATTAAATACAGGTTCTAGAGGAGAGGAAGCAAATCAAGGAACACATAGTTGTATACAAATAAAATAAATTCACATATCAACAATCATGTAATCACGATTTATTTATAATGATACACTTCAATGATAAATTTTAATTCATTTTGTACTATCTTTAAAGTGCCAAAAAAATTTCTCAATAACTTCATTCAGTAGATTTAATTTTATTAAATATCTCATTTCTACAATATTTCTAATAAATGCAATATTTTCAAAATTAAGCAAAAAAAAAAAAAGTGCAACAAAGATGAAATATTTTTTAAATTTTATAATTTTTTTTTAATGAGTTCAAATTCAGTCTAAAAAAATTTAAATCTGTCTGTCTTTTATTCTCTTTACTTACACATCGCATTTCCAAGTATTTTCCCATAAAATAAATTTTCCATACCTGAAAATGAGTTACTACAGCAATTTGGTTTAGCTATGACGTTGCATTCGTAATCCTTATATTAAATCACAGCAGTAATGTGCGGTCCAATGAAAATGCACGATCTCTAAGAAACTAAATTGGAGAGTTAATGCGGTACATGATAACATTGAAGCTCCTTTATCTTTTACTCTAAGCAGAATTAAACATCTCGTCTGTAAAAGATTAAGCACTTATCGTGGTGCTAAAGAGAGTTAAATAGAGAACTAAATTCAATTATACTATTAATAGTGTCTATCCTTAGAACAGTAATAGCATTTTAAAATTACTATTTTTATTTATTTTTCATTAAATTCCATTATGGTCCTTGTTCCCTGTATTTCATTCACTCCGATAAATTCTGCTTAGATTTCCGCATTTTAATTGCTTTGATGTCCGTTTAATGAATTCTCATAATGCTTAACTATGAACATTTATTATTAGCAATTAGATTACTGTGATATTCTAAAATGCTCTAAAAGTAATATTCTCAGTCTGAATGTTTTTAAATGGTAAGATTACAACTGCTCATTTGAATGATTTTACAGATATTTTTTCTTCTGACCAAAAGACGAGAAGAATGTCTTTTATTTAATTTACTATAATATCGTCTTATATTTATTTTATTATAAATATAAAATACCATTTTGTTTCACTCGCATAAAAATGGAAGGATTCAATAATGATAAATATTTATATAAAAATTTATAATATTATTAAATTATCGGATTTTTCACTAAGTGCCTATTACATCTCCATGCTTTTTGTTAACAACAATTTTCGAAACAAATCAGCTCATCAGACTGATGAAAAATCTATACAGAAATATTGAAAGTTGATATTTCCATTAACTATGTAGAATTATTTCGGATGGTTGAAATTATACGAAATTACAGATCTCTTATAAGTCCGGCAACAGATATTTACAGAAATACAGAAGCTCTAACTATTATAAACTAACTGTCATAAAACCATCCCTTAATTATGAAACCACATGTATTCTTCCTTTGGGAGTTCCAAGTCTATCAATTTTGGGCAGTATTACATCTCGGAGTGATAATACGCAATAAGAAAGAGGGGTGTTTCTTAAATGTCCAAATTTAAATATATATATACTTCAAAAATAATTTGTAATATATATATATATATATATATATATTGCATATATCACTTATGTAGATGAAAAATGAGGTCGATTTTGTTAATCATCATGTGGTAATATCTCGGACGTTCGTTTACATGTAGAAAATCTGAGAAAACGATATATTTTTTTTGGAATTGGATAACACGAAAAAATGAGTTTAAGTGGAGCAATTTCCGATTAAAAATTAAAATCGTTGAAACTGAGGAGTTAAGGCAAGCGAATGTTTCATAGAATCATTCGTAAAAAGATCCAAGGGAAAGAACAAATTGAAGTTGCAAAAGGTTTTTGTTTACGGAGCTAAGATTTTTCGAATTAAAGGGGCATCTTGAAATAAATTCGCCTCTTTGAAGTATGTTATCCACTCAGAATATAAACATCATTGCCAAAAAATAAATTAAATGAAATTGATAAAAATAAAATTGGATATTTTTGTGATAAGAATTAGTTCATCAAGGTTGACTGAGATGATTAAATTAATCTTATTAATAGTCGTCAATTTTTTCATTACTATTAGTATTATATCAATCAATATTGGAGAAATATATCTTATCAAAATAAGGAAAAAGAAATAAATTCAATTTTGATTTTTAAACATGTTAGAATTATATATATATATATATATATATATATATATATATATATATATATATATATATATATATATATATATACAAAAGTATTAGAATCGAGTTAATAGGAAAAACAAAAAATCAAATAAAAATTAAACCAAAAAAATTATAAAAAATATAAAAAAAGAATCCGGCCTGAAGACTTTTTCAAGGGTCACCTTCAGGCAGGGATTCAAAGAAAGGGATTTTTTCTGTGAGGAAATACATACATTGTCTAATAAGGATTCCTTGTGACCCGAAAATCCCCTGAAATTATGCTCAAGAGATATACCATTCTAACAGAAAGGAAATATAAAACAACAAATTAGAAGAAATTAACCACAACAAAGTAAAAATACAATAACAAAAATAATAATAAAAACAAAAAATAGCACTAAAATTAAAAATTAAAAACGAAAAGGCCAGTACATACCATCAACAGTCAAGGAAACTTTAAACTATCGATTGTGATTCCCTGTTTTTAAAAAACTAACGGTAAATTATGTAAACAGATGTAGGCTCCCAGCGCCATCTATTGAGTGATCCTATATGCAAGGAAAGTTCTATTTTTATTTAAGCCAAAGGATTAATCCCAAACCATACCTTGTTTAATTAAAAAATTGACATTACAGTAATTTCTAGGAAATTCATTTTTAATTAAATTTTTAAGGAGGTTGTTTGATGCTTCAATATAAGAATTTTTATTATTGCAAACCCTTTTGATCCTGTTAACTTGTGAGAAAATTAGATTTTTGAAAATTTTAGAGTTTAGATTGGAATGGTAGTTACATAGTTTTGTTATTTTAAAGTTGAAATCATCCATTTTATCGTATATACCAACTATTGTTTTATCATTAGCAATTTCGATTTTTAAAACCAGAAAGGTAGCCTCAAGTTGATTTTTATTTGTATCTTTTAGAATTAAATCTTTTGGATAGCAATTAGTAATAATATTAGTATTGTCGAAGTTAATCAAAAGTAGGTCATCAATATATTTCCACCCGTTTATTAAATTATATTTAATTATTTTTTTCTCATAGTAATGCAGGAAAATATTAGCTAAAGCACTTGAGAAAGCTGTTCCCATTGGAATGCCCTTGACTTGTTTATAAAAATTAATACTATTAAACACGTAATTTTCAGTAATATTAAAATTACATAACTGAAGCCAGTTATTTTTAGGAATGATATTTCATTTAAATTTGTACTATCCCTGAAATATAATGAAAATATAATGAAGAAAAAATAAAATTTATAGATATATTGCGCCCCTTCATGGAGAATTCCTAAGGCAATTCCTAAGCCCAAAAATCATGCGGTAATAATGAACTGTTTTTCATTAATTTTTAAAATTTTCTTTTGCCTGCTTATCATAGCATTATCTCTAAAGTTCAACTTCATAAAAGTAGTTACATTTATTTTTCTGAAAATCTGTCCAGAATTTCGAATCACACATTCTTTACAAATTGTATAAAAAATACTAAAAATTGCTTCAGTGTGTATTTTTTACTTCCTAATTATTATCGTAATCTTCACGCATCCAACTGAAAATAGCACATATTAAGTGACATTTCAGAAACTACTTTAAAACTAAGAGAACGTTATGTTCTTATTGATTTATTGCATTCCCTTTTATTTTTTATCCTCATCGAATGATACTAATTATGGCCAATAACCTCATTTATGGATTTAGCTCCACATAGTATTCGTTATGCATTTGATCAATGATATCCTTTGGATTTTGAGCAAAGAGTGTTTACAAATATGCAGCAGGATCGGTCATCACACCCTGTATCGTTTTTTATAGTTTTGTAAATGTGATTTTACAGCAAAAAATAATAGAGATTTTAATGTATGAATCAGCTTTACAATTTAAGAAAATCACATATTAAGAGTTCGGAAAAACTCTTGGAAAGGGATAAAACTGAATGGGTTCAAAATTATTCACTATCGGAATATTCCGAATGATTATGACTTAAAACTTCTGATAGCTTTCTTTTTTTCATTTCGATTGACTGATTTGCTTTAGGACTGATCTGAAGCGTTTTCGGTTGCCTGGAGCCATGACCAACATTACACTTTCAGGCTGGGAAAAGAAAATGCCTTTGATTCGTTATCTTGTCTAACATTTTTAAATAAATTTTCATAAAAGGTAAATAGTTGCTTAAAAAGCTTTAAACATTTCTTTCATAGGTTAACTTGGATTTAATAGCGATCAGTCGTGGAATGAACAATTTCTAAATAGTTTATATAATATGGAAGGTGGTGGACATTTTTGATTTACTTAACCTATATACTTGAATATCATTTCACAACTAAATGATAAGTTTGATCAAAGCTTATAAATATCAAACTGTCTAACCTTTTATTGTCACAAGGGGAAAACTTTATAATAAAGTTTGCTAACTCGCATGTTAAATAGGTTTTCTTGTTATATCAAAAAACAAGCGGAAGTGGTCCCCCCAAAATTGTCTCGCATACTCTCTAATAAAGGTATTATCCATCACTTTCCACAAAAAATTGTGAGTAACGCAGATAAGGCCTAGCATTGCATTCTCTGAATTGGCTATAAAATTTTAATAATTGGGCTCGAATTCGGTATATTTTCTGAATCTGTCGTAAGATCCTTAATGTGATTTTTGGCTATTATTGATTGGTATGCAGTTAATAGTATCCAAAAATCGAATTTGTGCTTTAAAAGCATTTTTCTGAACCCATAATTCGACACAGAAACACAATTATAGTTATAAAATAACATTAGAATGTGGTATATTTAAATCATCACATTTTTGAGATATTGTGTTTAGATTCTTCTGTATGTACAGATTGACAGATGGTCATCTCCTTGTTGGAATTAGCTCAAAATTTGATAGGTGTCTACATTATAGAGCTCTTTGGTTTGTAGTTATCGTGTAAGCTTATATTCAAACAGCCTGACAGCTCCTGCATGCATTTTGCACAAAATTTGATACAAACCAAAACATTTTTATAGACTATATACCAAATTTCATCTGTCTGTCTCAAAGAATTTGTGAGTTATATTTGTGGAAGACAAAGTGGCAAAAATGTGCTTTTCGAATTATTATTAAGTTCGAATTATTTTTTGACGATTACAATACTTTCTCTATACTTTATATATGGGAAAGTTAAAAAAAATTTGTCTCAAAAACATCTAGGAAATATAAAGCTTGTTCTAGTCAAAAATATTCAAAGAAAGATTAATGAAAGACTCAGAAATATTCTTAAATAAGGAGTAGAAACATGCGCATTCGGTAGCTGGAAATTAAAAGTTTCTAATACGCTATTAGAATATTTTAAATTTGAAATATTAATATACATTAATTTATATTAAAATATGATCAGTTAAGCAATATACATTTTTTCTTCTAAACTGTCAGTTAAAACCAAAAATACTTTAAACCATTCAAAAATTCTTTAATTTTCGAGGATAATTTAAATTTTTCTTAAATATTTTAGCTTTTAAAACAAACTAATTCATCGCATTAGAGCTAAAACTTCTCTAAAGTTTCTGAAAATCTTTTTTAACTAATTCTGCTTTTTTGAGCTATTCTAATTTTAAATGACAAAAAAGGCTTTTAAATTATAATTACAGGAAAAGTTTTTGGTATCATACTATTTTTTACTATTTTAGAAAATTTAAAACTTAGGTAATTTATGAATGAAGGTATCTGACTATGGTCATTTTATAGAATAATGATATCTGAAGCATTTTCTGTTATTTTCAGATGACATTTATACAAAATATAATATGTAGTTGAAAAAATAGAATTGAAACAAATTTTTGGAAATATTTGAGAAAACTTTTAGCACTAAATTAGGTATTTTCCAAAAAGTCCTTCTTACCTTTTGTATACATATCTCCATTGATGTTTTGGTTAAGAACTGGGGCAAACGGTTGTCAATAACTCAAAAGTCTTGCAAATTACAAGAGTTTTAGCGTAAAGTTAAAGTTTCTTTTTTAAATGTCAGCCTTTTTCCAAGGCTTAAAATCTGCATATTTTTACGATGTTTTATCATTGCACTTATTTTTTGTTCAATCAGCAGATCGTATTATAAGCAAGATGTGTACCAAATTTCAGATGGATATTTTAGTCATTAGTTTGAAAAATGAAAATTTATGAAAGGGATAAATTTCGAGAGAAACGAGTTTAAAGTTTATATTTTTAATTAATAATGATATAAAAATAGATTTTTACTCTAAACTTCCTAAATTTGTAGGCTATTTTTGCCTTTTCTCCTCCTTAATTCATTTTTTTAGATAATTTTCTTAATTGTTTCTTTGACTTCAATGCGTATTTCTTGCTATCATAAATTTTCAATATTTCTTATGCCATTTAACTTGAAAATTCGTGTTGACTAAACAGGAGAGTTTAATAATGGTCATAAGTATCATTTTTAATGTTTTCTATGCGTTCATTGTCAGAAAATAAAGTATCAATGAAAAATCAAACTATTTCTGCGATTCAAAATTATCTGAATTTGCAACAATGCCATCAGAAACAACTATACACATTCTAAAAATATAAAGAAACTAATATATGATAAAGGAAATGAAATTAAAAAACAATGTTTTAAATAGTCTAAATAAAAACAATGGAAAAAGCTTATTTATAGTATTTTATAGTATTGTTCCATTTTCAGCTGTTTTCTATTAAAATACTTTTATATCCATTTTTAAATAGCGTAAAACTGTAGTAAAAATGTTTTTGAAAAATTAAATACATAGATTTTCAAATAAAATATTAAAACAAATTTGTGATTTTCGGTCAAAAATGGGCCATCAACAAAAGGCGGAGTCCTTAAAATCTTTATTAAAGTCAGAATTGTCTGGAAAATTTTAGAAGGAGTAACAAATGGAACATAGTTTGAAAAATACTTATTCTCCATGAAAAGTACTTAAAAGGAGTGTCTACACCTCCTTTTCTTAAAGGCAAAAGATATAAAGTAATTTAATCTCTGTTAAAGAATACGAAAATTGAAGGCATAAAGTAATATAGTAATGTAACAACTATATATATAGGAAGGTCAATATATAGGAAATTTCCCAAGACTTCAAATATTTCAGAAACTATTCCTATATAACCTTTTTTTCTTTCTAGTCTGTCGGAGAACAAGTATTTTCTTGTTTTGGATGGAAACTTCTTTCCATCCAAAATGAAATTCTTTGATACTAAAAATTCCAAATTTGGACACACATTTAGAATTATTTCAAATAATAGCCAAATCAAGTATAGAGAGAAACACACACTGAAATTTAGTTTATTCTCATTATAATTATTTATTAAACTACTAGACAGACTGTTGGAAATATATAAAATTCATAGAAATGAGTACCAATGAAAAAAATTGAAACTGTAATTGAAAGCATGCAATTATCCAGATTTCAATTCTTGATTTGCATGTACAACTTTCAAACGCTATATTTTTTATTGCAGTAAATTTATATTGGTTTCTTTAGACTTTTGAATAATTAAATTATGTATATTTCAATTTCCATTCAATTGTATTTCAAAATTTTTTTATCCAAACGTTGTAAGAAAATAATTTATCCCTTGCTAAAACAATCTTTGCTGGCGTAAACATTGCTTAGATAAAGCATTTTGTGTCTATTCCTTTTAATTATACTACAGAGTAATTCACTTTTGTTTTACTATATTTGAAAATTGCCATTCAGATATTGCGAATATTTGCCATTTCATCGCAGTAATATTTGTAAATATATTTTCAGATAAAACGCAGTTATGAAAAATGTGTTTCCTGTCATATCTTTCTAAACAACGGAGAATGAAGCTCCTTTCAGACAACAATAACTTTCCTTGCCATTTTAAAGAGTAAAAAAGGTCTCAATGATTCTATTCACAACGAATTTCTATGAACATTGATTTCCTTTTAACGGAAATTGACTTCTGAGCAGAAGTTTGAAATAAAATTTTCCTTCCGGGCAAACAGAGGATTTCCATCCTTACTTTTCTTAAAGTCAATGATCTTCTGAATGTCATCAAATGGCCTCCTATTGACTTTAATTGCTGTGATTTTTCATTTTAAAAGAAAAAAAAATAATACAAAAATGGACCGTTATAAAAATATATTTCTCAAATTAAAAAAAAAGCAGTTGGATCTTATAGTCTAATAAAGTTTCACGTTATTTGGAAAATATTAAACAAAAATGACTGGCAACTAATTATTTTTGACATGTTAATAGAATTTTCCTCAGGTAACATTCCGCTCATTCCAAACTTGAGTGGTTTTCATATTAGACACAAAACAGTTTACAGAATAATGCATTTGATTATATTTTTACTACAGAGTTTCACTTAAAAAGACCAACCGATGCGTACAAAAATGCTAGAATTATAACCTTATTTGATAATAAATGTGACTTTGTGAAACTGAAAAAAGGCGCTGTCAAGGATTACCATTTGCGTCTGAAATAAATTTCTAACTTTGCAGGAACTTTATCGAAAATTAGTAGCTTTATGAATTTTCAGGATTTGTAATTTTTATAAGACTTTAGAATTTTAAATATTAGATTTTGAAAAGTAATGTACGTTGTAATCCGTTTTAAACCCTTTTATTTTATATTAATTTTTTGGTTAAATAATCTCTCTATAATCGATAATTTTCTCTTAGTTTTTGCCTTTTGTATATGTTTAGAATTCTTTATTTTTAATTTGTTGCTGTTTGCATAGCATGTTATTAATTACTGACGACACATCTTGTTTGTGTATTTATTGCAATAGTACATTCTTTTAATTTTCATTCTTTAAATTTCATTTGAGCCTAAATATATATGTGTGCTCAGATTCCTTGAGAACTGAATTAATTCCTTTCACTATCGCGATGTTTTAGTGTGTGTGGTCAAATCAAAAAAATCAAACACATTTTATTTTTCTACGCTAATTCCTAGCGCAATCTCTAATGATTAAACTTATGTTATATTAACTGTATGCAACTGGTGAACAATCGTTACGAAAGAGTCCCTTAGCATGTATTCTTTGGCGATTTCATTTTAGGATTAATTTTTGCAATGCGGTTAATACACAAGCTTCGAAAAACCCGAATGCTTATTTTGGGCGCCTTTTTTAGACGGACTCAAAATAGACAAGTAAAATTATAATCATAAAATTACATACCAAATTTCATACATGTAAGTCATTGCTTTTTTGACTTATCATGTTTTACATTCTTGTGAAACAGCAGTCCGACATGAAGTAAATCTCTTGAGGAATTGATCCCAAATTTGAAAGTTATCTACAGTTGAGATGTTAGATCTGTGAACAAAATTTTATCTGCATAGATCTTTCCATTTGCAGCTATCTTGTTATTTTATAATTGAACAGATTGACAAACAGACTTCCTCAGAATGGATTTCCTTTAAAATGTGATAGAAATCTACAATTTGGCGTAAAAATCATATACCAAATTTAGTAGCCCTAGCTCAAAGCATTTTTGAGTTCTCGTGATCATAGACAGATAGACGTACATAATTCCTTATTTTTATTCAAGGAGGTCTGAAACGTGTAAATTCGTTAATATCTCAAGGTCGAATTTGTTGGCGATTACAACTTTCTTTTTATTTACTTCGTTCACTAGAAAATAAAAACGGAGGGAGACGATACTTATATATTGAAAATCTATTGTTTTGCTGTTAGACAAATTTGTCATCAATAATGTAGTTTCTCTTACATCTCGATATTTATTTCTAGGTTTCAATTATAAATTTATCTTTATTGGAATTCTATTATTTAACACATTAACAACTTTAATTTTATTTCCAGAAATTAATCCTCTCTTATGAAGGATTAATTTCCAGAAATAAAATTAAGATAACCCTTCTCACATGGAGTCGTTTATAACTAAGAATGAGTAGAACTAATAGAAAGAAGCAATAAAGAGTTTCTTTGCGATTATAGTGAATGGAATTTCATTCATAATGATTCAATTTACTGTGAACTTCACTGGTATTGATTCCCCCTCACTTGAAAATGACTTTTCAACAAAAGTTTGGGACGAAAACTTCCTCCGGGGAAGAGGCGAAGATGGGCCCTTTCTTTTCATGATGTCAATGATCTCCGGATTTCCAAATAGCTTTCTATCGACTTTAATAGAAGGTACTTTCCGCCTTCATGGAAAAAATGGTTCAAAGATGTCCCTCTATTAGAAAACGTAAAAAAAGAAAAATTCGGTTTATAAGTTTAGGAAATTTTATTAGATCTTAGAAGGAAAATTCAGTTTTGTTTAGTTTATTTAGATTAAATACAGAGCCGAAGATGAAAATAAATTAGTTGCAAAGAGTAATTCATTAACAAAAAATGATTTTTGGCTTATAATTTGAAGATTCACAAACTGAATCAAATTGCAAGGAATATTAATAAAGCATATTAGTGGATATACATTTTTCGAATTTTTTCTTATAAATGCAAGTAACTGTAGCATTATTATGAGCTTTTTTATAATAATTTTTATTACCGTCATTAATGCTTAAGAATGCATATATAAAAAACGAAAATTAAATTTTCTTAAGGTTTTATTAAAAAAATACAATTTCGTACTTTTAAATTAATTTGATTGATACCGTATTTGAACTAATAAATACAGTAAATGTTTAGCCAGAAACAATTTATTGAAAACAATACTGCAATTCTATTTTGATTTTACTACCATAATATTGAATTGGAAAATCAGAATAATTTTTCTAAATATTTACTTAAAAATTTATTTTAAAATAAATTGTTTGAATATTACATAAAAGTGGAATAATGGCCCAAAACCATTCCACAAGATTATATATATACACAATCTTATAATTTTTTTTTCATGCCAGGATTCTGAACTTTTGAAAATATTGATTATACATGCGGATGTATGAAAGGTTAAACTGTATAGGAATTTAAATAGTAATCTTCGATTGCTGCAATTTATTGAAATGTTTGATGACTTTTTTCTTACTCGTCTAATGTAAATAATATTCTGTTATATTCAGAAAGCCGATTCTTTGAGTAGTTTATGAAGAGAAAATAAAGTTTTAAATATCACTAAAATCCCCCAAAAATAAGGAAAATATTCTTTACTCAAACTAAAAATGATACATTGCAATGTAATCAAATAAAATCTTGATTCATTCGGGGAGAAAAATATATGCTCATTTTATAGTATCTTATTAATTTTTTTAAATAATATTGATTTAATATATTAATAATAATATAACTAATAAATAATAATTAATAAATAATATAGATTTAATAATATAGGGTTATTGACCTAAACTAAGTTTTTCTTATGAAAATATTAGGTATTCGTCACATTTTGCATACATATTTAATATAAAAAAGTAATTTTTAATATGAAAAACATTACAAGATTAGAGTTAAATTTTTAATTTGCAATATGCTTAAATTTTGGCATTAATTGAAGGACAATACCATTTTATGGGGGCATGTAACTTTTCAGATCATTCCTATGAGTAGTTTTCCCCTTACATTAAGTTTTCTGTATTCGTCCTGAAAGGATGCATTCTGGGATGTATTAAAAAATTTCAAAATATCGACATCTATTTATTAGGCTTTGAAATACCGCTGATCATACATTACTTGAAACAAATATCGTTTTCTGCATTGTTGTTATATAAAAATATATTTAAAATATTCGTCATCCGCGAAGAATATGAAATCAAAGTTTTAAAAAACCCGTTGCCATAATATTTTTAACACACGTTTCTTCTAAATGCGGAGGATAGTATCTTTCCTTGTAATAAACTAAAATTTTTACTCATCCGCTCATATAATGTCACTTACAAAATATAAAATATTCCAGACAAAATATTTCTCTTAGTTATTTATGGATAACAAACTATATTTTCTAAGAAGAAAACGGCAATTTGTGTTTATTTAAATTAAATTTACTGATGTTTGTTTAAGTGCACAATATCCCTTACATAAGTCTCAAATTTAATGTTTAGTTTCATGATTAGTTTGATTTCCTAATAATTATAATCATACTTTAAATTGTCATTATAATTAAATAATTAAGGCTTAATTATAATAGTTTTGTAATTACAAATAATAACTAATTTACAATAAAATCGTTATTATAATTAAATAATAGTATTGTAATTAATATTTTGTAATTATTTTAAATAATAAAGTTGTAATTAAATAATGTATTTAATTTCATATCTTTTAATCATACATCAAAACTTTCAATTTTGGTGTTTCCAGCGCAATGCAGAATCAGCCTGAGGTACAATTTAAACAAAGTTTAAAAGTTGAAACTATTCTCTTGAATTTTTTTCCTGAAAAAATCAAGATTCTCCTAAAAATTTGGTTAAAAATGTTTTGTTATGAATGAAATAGCAAACGACTTTACTATGTTGATGGAAATTTTAAAGATGCTTTAGAAATATAACAAAAAAAAACTATTACCGGCGTTCAGAGAATATCTAACTCTTACATATTTAAATACGGAAAGAACCCCTTAACAGAAAATGTTAAATATCTCCCGAGTAATCATGGTATATAAATCAAAATTTGTACCCCAGGGATTCTTTTCAATGTGAATCTATTCATGACATCAAAAAATGGTACTGCCATAAGAAATTTGAAAGTTTTTATAGTTTTAAATATGTAGATAAACCCCAATGGAAATTTTAGGGACGAAATCTTTTAATATTCATTGTTACATTTAAAACGGTAGTTTTAATTTTCACATAAGATAAACGATTGCATAATGAATCTGGGTGGTTCCTTTTTTTCCCACGATAGTACCTTAGCATTAAAAAACAACATTAAAATGAAACTAAACAAATCAGCAAAAATGTTGTTTCTCATTGAAATCAATTCAGGATTTATTAAACTTTGTAATATCGGTAGACAAGTGAATTGATTTTATTTTACATGAGATATTTTCTCCTTCGATTCATTTCTTCATTATTACTGCCAGACTTCAATATTTACTTCTAAATTCTAGTGAAGTTAAGAAATACCTACACCAAAATGTGTGAAGAGAAGGCACCTTTGTATGATTGTTCGTTTTACGATGAGCACAAAGAATGAGAATCACGTAACTTCTATTTGCGGAATAGAGTTGCTCAGATTTTTCTAGACAATAAAACTCATTTCTATTATAATATTTATTTTCAATCATATTAAAACATATGTTATTCATTATTTGCTATTATTACTTCTTTGTTTAGAGCTTTGATGAAATTTTACTATAAGTATTTTTTACAATTAAGGCCTGGTTGATTCTAAATCATGGTGGAAATATTTACAGATAAAATAGTTGATTTCCATATTCATGATAAAGAATGTGATTAGACTTGTATGAAACACTAGGCCGAATTTTCGATGTGACTAGAGAAAGGGAACATGATTTGATATCCTCAAGAGGACATTGTGAATAAAATAACAAGACACAAATCCATTTTTTAGTCCAAACAAATTTAAAATGTTGATACATGATGTTTTATATTCATTTCTTTCATTATTTCATTTTGTAATTTTCCTAATTCGATCACAAATATTGATTTAATTTAAATATCGGAACACAAATCTGTAAATTTGAAAGGACAAACATTATAAATTCATTTATAAGTCCCATAAAAATGAATATTATCTTATTTTTACTTATTATTCATACTTCAATATTTACAAACAAGATAATGTGTGCTGTTATACCTTTTATAAATGAGACTGCAGAACGACATAGGAACAATGTTTAAAAAGTTAGAAACCTTCAAAACATGAATTTACAGAAAGTGTTTACACATTTTTAGAACGATTTCGGGCCATTAGTTAATGTTTAAGATGTAAAGATTATTTTTTAAATTCGATATCATTGGCTTTTTTTCCGGACTAAAAGTCTGCATCGCGATTTTCATAATAGAAGAGATTTTTGTAAGTTTGTCAGTGGTATGGATTTCCATTCCTCTTCTACTACTTTCCAATTTCCATCAATAGCTTAGAAAGAACTTTTTTTCAACAGAATAAAAGCACCATAGTATACAAGTGAAACATAAGGGGACTCCGCGGAAATGTGCTGAAAATGTATTAATGCATACCTATTTCGGTCTTCACTTTTTCAAGGAATGCAGTGGTACTTTACGAAATATGATTTGCAGCATTGTAATGAAAATCATAAATCCCTAAATGAAGCTTTCTTTATATTGACGGACCAGGTTTATATATTTTTTTAATTCTATATAGTAAATAAACTTAATTTTACTGTAGTTGTTCATGTAAACTCATGCTTTATCAAGGGCCACAATGCATTTCTATCTGCCTCCGGTTAAATGGTTTTCATACAGGGTACTACAAACTATTCTATGTTGGCCCACATGCCTCCATAAAAGGAGTGGTGAACAATATGTATTTTAGTCTTTTTAATTGTATATCTTTCTTTATCATTATATTTATTGTTGTTGTAAACATATTCAAAGACTTTGTAATTGATTTCTGCATGGACAGTTTTTTTCTTGTTACCAGTGATTTCACTTACGAAATCTTTGAAATAGTTCGTACCTTTTGTAGTAATTCGTTTAGAATCTTCTTTTCAAGTAGAATTAAGGACTGATGATTTTCCCTTTCTGATTACTAATTTCTTTCTTTTGCATTTATACATTTTAATATTACGCTTTCTACAACATTCTTTAATTACAGAATATGAATATTTCTCTTCAGAAAGCGCAAAAAGATATCCTTCAATCCACAACTTATGTATATGCGACATTTTGAAAGAAGAATAAATTTAAAAGTAGGAGACGATATTTCTAATTTCAAATAATAAGTTGGTGCCAGAAAGATTTATTAAAAATCCTTTCCTTTTGTTAAATATCTTATCGAAATCCTTTTAAAATGTGTAAATAATCTCTCTACTATAATCATCTCTGCTTGCGGAAGGGCATTAGTTCATTAAAAATATTTCCATTGCCTTTCGTTTTATACAAATACAAAGAACATTTATGGAATCCGAAAGAATAAAGCGACATTTTTAGTTAAATTAATACATATTTCTCTTTATACTTTGATCTCTATAAATATTCTTACCTATTCTAAAAATACAAAGAGGAAGTGAGAAAATAGAAAAAAATTATATAAGAAGAGTAGTATTTTTCTAGTGCACTCAGTATTTACAAAAGTTTTAATAATTAAATTTGATGTTCGAGTGTAAAGAGGATATTATATTTAATTCATATAAACATTGGTAAAAAATATGTTTACGAAAATAGATTCGTTCAATTAAAATTTTTGTATACTCCCGTAAGAAAATTGTTCAATAATTAATAATTTTAAATTTACTTATAAAAGAGATGGTTTAAGAACTTGCATGAAATTTAAACTTCTGTCTATTTTTTGCATATTTCATTTACATTTATTCAATTTAATTTTAAAATAACATGCTTAAAATTACAGAATAACAAATAAAATATAATTTTTTTGACATAAATTTTTTTTGTCATTAAATATATATATATATAGTGTCTTGCACATCAAGCATTCATTACATTTAATGCCATTATCTTCAGAAAAATATTTTCTTATTGGATAAGACAGTGATTTATTTATTAAAACATTTAGATGACGCTTGGTATCTGAGCTCTGCTTAGTTTATTACTGACACAAAATACCGTTGAAAATTACTTTCCGAAAGTACTTTTTCGTTTTTTTGTCATGTAGATTAAAAGGCAATTGGTTTCCCTCCAAACATTTCTACAAGACAAATTACAGAAAAACTACATTTGAAAACTAACTTTTCAATCCAATCAAGCGTCAGGCAAGAAAGTAACAGCACTTGAGTAAGTTCAGAATGCGTAGCAATGCGCTCTCCAGATGCAACTCATGCAGGTCACGTTTCCTAACCAAAAGCACTGCATTTATCTTGTCCACAAGTCGGTGATTTATATCACGTTCTTCTTTTATAACATACAAATTATAAAATGCAGTTTCTCTGCTGATTTACTTTGATGATGGGCGAAATTCTTCACTAGTTTTGATTTCCATTCTTTTTAATTTAACCAAATCATTTTTTTTCGAACCTTCCTGAAAGTATTCATATTTTAAAGAAAAAGGGAATTTCCTTTTGAATTAATAGCATATTTATAGACTTAGTGAAGGTGAGAGGAGAGTTTAGATATTTTATTTCATTTCTGCATTTTTCATCTTTACTATTTAAACCAGTGATAATGATTCCCTCTAAACTTTCTGGTATAATCCTTAAGAAATGTGCTTACGTAGTTGGATTCCATTTGTGAACAATAGTTGCAAAAGCGTCCATTAGTGTGATATCTCTGCTAAGTTTTGTTAGCTTTTATTCGCTGCAATGGGGTTAATACACAAGAAGTAAAACCGATTGTGCAATTTTGGCATTTTTTTTCTGGCACTAATTTTTTTAAAATAAAATTTCAAATGTAATCCTAAAACAACATATCAAATTCCATTTAGTTAACCAGTAACTGGTGACATGAATTTCCTCATGCGGCCTGAGGCATGAAGTCAAACTGACTCCATTGTTATTTTTCTGTTTAGTTTTTTGTAAACAGCATTGGAATATATTTTGAACAATACATTCTGGGAATTATTTGGTTACAAAAACATTAACATTAAAAAAGCTAAATGTTATAATATTAAATATTGGAACGATGTTTCCGTGGATAAGAAAAACCTAAACAATATTTAAATGAGTGTTTACTTCATTTAGATAATACGAAATTATACTAATGTTAATAACTGTTAGAATTTAACAAAAAATGAAGAATGAGTATTATAAAATATTATTTTAAGAATATATCTTTATTCTTTTTGCATTATTCAATTTAAAAGCAATTTTAGGGACCTGGAATCAATGATGATGATGATGTCGTGTCCGCGTTACCACGGAAACGGGGTGCAGTAGTGTCTGAGGGTAAAGACCCCTGAGCACCCGAGAAGTCTGACTTCTAGCTCAAAATGAAGATAGCACACACACACTTGCTTGCACAACCCCTTTTTACATGGGGGGGGGGGCTCATTCACACAGAGAGAACAACCATGCCTGAACCGGGACTCGAACCCAGGACGTCCAGATCAAACGGAAGACGCGCTACCCCTATGCCAGGACGTCAGTCCTGGAATCAATGACTCCATAAATAACAACATAAACTTTGAAAAAGAATAACTAGATTATAGGTGCGTGTTCATGCGTTGACCTTTGCTAACATATTGATGAAAAAACAACTTGAAGGTACTGAGGCGATGATTGTATTCAAGGACAAAATACCACGTGATAATCAGAGCTAATGAACAACGCTGAGTCATTTTGACTCCCGTCTCCAGTTACGGGTTAAGTCATTGCGTTTTATAATTATAAGGCTTACATAATTGTAAAATTGTAGACCGACATACGCTCAGCCGTTTGACGGATGTGGTCTCAAATCTTAAGCTATCGACATGCTAGATGTAAAATAAGGCTACCAGATTTCTTTCATCTAGCTTTCTTCTGTTTTTATTTATCCCATTAACATATATATCCGGACAGACATACATACACGCTTCTTTTGAATGGATTTCAGTCAAAATCTGACAGCAATACACACATTTAGGGCAATACTCATATACCAAATTTCATCTATCTAGCTCAAAGCGTTTTGAGATATCTTGTTTACAAACATACAAACATATTCCAAAAATTTTTTCTGAACTCAGGGAAGTCAAAATTAGATTTAGAAATTTATCAAAATCTTGAGTTCGAATTTTTTGATGATTATAATACTTTCTCTTTTTATGTTTTCGTATGTCAGACAGTAAATATGAAATAAAGAGTCACTATCTGAAAATTATACCGTTCATAGTTCCATTGTTTTAGGTACTTCATTATTCATTAAAGAGTTCGGATGTACCAAACACTCTATGGTAAACAGAATATTAATTTGTATGTATTAAATATACATCAAAGAGATAGTATTCTATTTACTTAAAAGTTATACCCGTCTGAACTGCTGATTTAAACCTATAACTGGGTTTGGCAAAACAAAACAAAGTGAAGTAAGAACAAAGTGATTAACAAGAATTAAATCTCCGGTTAACAGATTTAATACCATAGTATGGACAAATATTGAATCAGAATTTTTCACGTTTGAATGAAACTCCCTTATTAGCAACAAATAATTATCCAGTATACATATTGAAAATTACCTTGAGTTCTTACATTTTGCCAGCAATTAATTGGACAGAATTTTGCTTCTGTATCTTATTCTAATTTCCTTAAATCAATGAGATTTTATATGCAAAGAAAAGCATACAAAGATCAAGTATTAGTTTTGGAAATCTTTTAGAAATTACGAGCTAAATTAAATAAATTAAATGGTTAATAAGGTTCGTGGTTGACCGAAAAATGCACAGAAGTATTAGATTTTATTTTCTATTAAAAGACGGATAAATATATTCTTATGAATTATTAATATGCTCTCTGGATAGTTCTATAAATAAAAATGATAAGGAAATGTTTATCAAAAGAGAATATAATTTGGCAATTACTTCAACTAAGATTGAAAATTTAAGTGTGCCTAGTTTTAAAATACATTTTTTTTAAATTGACAAGTGTAAAATGTTCACAGTCTTCTATATATCTATATATCTTTTATATATTCTATATACCTATTTTATAATATTCCGAAAAAAATCTTTTTTCTATACAAAGACACATGATTAACTACTGGATTTGATCGTTTATAAATTCTAATCCGAACACTCTACTTCCGGAATATTATTTTTTGATAGTCCACCAATAAATCCATTACTTGTTAACCCTTATCGTGGCAAGATTGCTTTTTTGAAGAAAAGCAATATATATATATATATATATATATATAGGTAGCTTCTATATGTAATGTGTAAGAACAATCATTTAGGTATGTGTATATTTTAATAAACATACATATTTAGGGGTACAAACATAAAATTAAAATAATACTTACCTTAGATAAACCTGAGCGGCGCATCTTGACGGTTATTTTTCACAATTGATTTAAAATCATGACAGATAAACTACTATTATTATTTTTGAAGTATTAATAAACGTCTAGAAATATCATGTGTTTAATAAAACTAAGTTAAAAATTATTTTATAGTGGTAGTGTATTTTTATAAAGTTGTATGTATGGTATACTATACAAAATGAACATAAGGGTTAAAATATTTTTTTCATCTCTTATAAAAAGTAGGCAGATGGATTTGAAAGATTTTTGTTTGCATCAAAAATTTGAAAAGCTTTAGAGATGGCTTCATTACTTATGATTGGTGCCTGGATTAATGCAAAATTATGGTCGATAAATTTCTACAAAAAAATTAAAATATTTTGCATTTGCTTCAAAAATACCAAATTCTTATGATAAAATTTGCACAATGGAATAACAGAAAGCATAAATTACCTAGAACAGGATAAACAGAAAATATAATAAGTAAAAGCGTTAGAAAAAAGATAAAATGACAGCTGTACGAAATAAGAATTTTAAAAAAATTCACAAGTCACGAGTCATATGGGATTTTGAATTCTGAAAGCTCATCACACATACAGTCCCCTGGAGAGGATTAAACATTATATAGATGAGAAATTGTCTGAAATATTATGAGGATTTTCTCTTCACCAGGGATATAGTAATGGTGGTGTTGCTAAATTAACGGGCTCAGTGACGATGACAGGATGCAAATTCTGAGAGAGGGGGCTGTGCACGGTTCAGTAATGGCTGTTTTGTGCAGACAACCTTAATCGTATTATTATGTGCTTCAGTCTGATCATTCAGTTTTTTTCAAACAGGCAGTGCCTGAGGATATATTGTATTTTAAAAAGTACAACATCTCATTTGTTTATTGTAAATATTTCTTGCACATTCTTTCACAACTTGTGAATTGTAGAATTATCAGCCAGTTTTTATTCTTATTATATAATATATTTAAATCAATTACAAGATAAGATAACTTTAATTTTTAAGATTTCCATATTTTGCTAGATTCTCCTGGGTAAGCTCTAATATAAAGAAGAACCAATTGATTCACCTTCCTACTTTATCCATCCTCTTCAATGAAAAAATAATAACAGTAGAAGAGAGATTCTTCAGATAATCAAGATGGTGCATGTTTCAGACTAAGAGAAATGAATCCATAATTTGAATTTTTTTCACAGAAACTTCATAGGAAATTATCCAAACATTTACCCCAAAATAAAATATTACCTTTTCAAAGATACCAATTTTATTTCGCGTCAAACTGCTATTTATTCTTTAGAAAATTTAACGTAGATGATCTTGAAATAAAGGGACTAGTTTGTTTAATTTTCTGGGAAACGTTAAGACTTTGAACTATCTTACCACTATAATTTTAAATTTCTGTTTCATAGAATCGACGATTTATCTGTGCTTTAAAGTAAAGTTGGGCCAATTACTTCGATAGAGGCAGGAAAAGCAAATCTTTTGAAAGCTAATGAAAAAAAAGTTGTTCAAAGACAGCAGCTGTTTCGGGCTATGAGAAATAATAAAAATTTTGCCTCATTTCTGTAATAATTTCACCGAAGCTTATCGCAGAAAATATAGTTTTACACCATCTTTACATTAAAAATTGTATCTTTTCAGCGATGTGAATTGGATTTCTGTGCAATTTTCTCAACTCATATGATTTTTTTCAAAAAAAATTACAGCAGATAAGGAAATTTTTAAGAAAACTTTGGACTACTCAACTGTTTTTTTTTATTAAAATCACTATCTATTTTTTTATTAAAATTATGTCTTTTTTTATTAAAATATATATCTCCGAAAGTAAATCTTTCATGAGCAAATGAAATATTTTTTACTGTGGATGAACAAGAATACATACAAAGAGTTGTTGCCAAATCACATAAACAAAATTCAAAGAGAAAACTTTAGAAGCAAAGACGGTTAATAATTTCTATTAGGAAAACAATTTATTTAGTTTATATTCAAGCTTCCTGAATGAAAAATAACTATTTGATATATTGCCTTGCAAAATGTTCTTATATTTCAGAATTTGTGAGCAAAATTTGTAGTACTATTATAACAAATATTTCAAGTTTATGTTGAAAATCAAGCTTATGTCGAAAATATGGATTGGGAAAGATATACTCCACGTGGAGGACAGATTAACAACCCCTACCATTCAATTCATCAAACATCAACATTTGAATATCACACTTACTGTTAAGAATAGCAAGAATAACAGGGAAAACTTGGGCTTAAAACAAGAGCATTGAAGAATACAATATTTAATTGTGAGAGAATTGATGATTACTCAAAGTTTAGTTTGACTGGAGAACGATAATATCACTTCCCCGAAGGAAAAAAAATTATTTTTGGCCATCCAAGAAAATTTCTATGAGTTATCTCCGGAACTTTCCCTCCAATAGTAGTTCCACACCACCTCAATAGCAAAACTACTGACAATAACCAGAATTTTATCTTTTTACATAAGAGAGGAACAAGAAATGATTGACATTCGAGAGGTGAACCGAGAAGGAGAGAGTATTTCCTTGATGAGTTATTTTCTCTGATAAATATGAAACAACAACTACAACAAACTTTTCTCAGATTTTATTTTAATGTGATCATTAGAGAATTAACTGTTATTAGGGAAGTAATTAATCTCTCAATAATACATTTTTTCAGGACGGAAGGAATATACATGAATTTGTGGGCAAGCTGCAATAGGAGAATAGCGCATGACAAGCTCTTGAAAATGTATATAATTAAGATTTTAACAAACGGAAAAAATAAATTCTGCACCATTTGGAGTGAGAGCCCATCCTGTTTCTCAGTTAACAAATCTTTAAAAACAACTAAAAAATTGTAGAAACATTCCATATTTTATTTTCTAAGCAACCATTCATTACTTTACACTAGATTAAATCCCCCATGACTATTTCAGAAACGAAAAGTTGATAAATTAAAAAAAAAGAATAGAACTTCTAATAATTTATTTAAAAAAAAATTAAGTTACTTGAAGAAAATCTTAATGCGAATGTTTATAGAATCTGAGCTGAAGGAAAGGAATAAAGGAAAAAAATTCAGCATATTATTCATGGTAACATTGATTTCTATGCAATGTTACAGGAAAGAATGTTTGTTCATGAATGGGCTATTTTGAAATAAACTACAATAATTATGCGTTCACGAATGTTCACCTACACGTTATGCTACCAACTGGCCTTTTATCTTGTCCCGCCTTTTCGAAAGCATTTCAATTGTTCATAAATTACCCTTACTTTGAAATCTTTTCTCAAATCTCCATACAAGAAGGAAACTGAATCTCCTTATGCAGTTTTATATAGTCAATCTAAAGCTTCATAAATATTTTATATAAACCACATTACTCAGAAATTTATGTTAAAAGAGTTTTACTCTACGACGAGGAATTATTTTAAAATAAAATAAAAGAAAAATAAGAAAATAAGATAATTTTATTGTATATAATAAAACTTAATTTGAAATACATATGAAGCTTCAAAATAATTGAAATGAAATCTGAAGATAACAGTTGATAATTTTCAAAAAGACTTAATTATAATAAGCGATTTTAAACAGGTACATAAAAGTTTTAAAATATATACGCAAATATATTACGGGTTTTTCTATTCCAAGCATAAGAATGCTACGGTGAAACTTTAGAAACCGGAATAATTCAAAGTACTATTGCACAAGTTCCCTTCCATCTCCTCAGAAACGTAACCATTTCTCTTTGGAATCCATGCAGAAGTTCTTGGAAATTTCTTATGAATCTCGTACATTTCATGTATTATTATTCATTGAAAAATTTACATAATAAAACTTTAACGTTTCTCCATTGTATACGTTAACGTGATTTACCTGGTTCCGCATGATAATACATTTCCAACTCAGAATTCCCTTGCTCAAATCTATGAGTTTTTATACAGGAGACACTCTTTAATGGAATACCGCACTCTATTTTGTAAATTCTTTACGAAACAGTAACTCATAGAGAGAAAATAATAGCTTTCTTTAGAGGAAAATTGTTTAAGCAGATAAAATTTTCAGTTGAAATAACTCCAGTATATTGAAATAGTTTCAATGGAATCTCATGCTATTGCATATATTTTTCAAATATTTATGCTGTTCGTTTTTTCTACTGCAGTCCCAGACTACAATTTGATTTCGAATATCAATTTCGAAAGTATTTATATTCAAGAACTGCTTTCTTATTGGTGACCATTCCAAAGACTCGTAAAAAGTATGCATAAATTTATAATTGAAATAACATTAAATAAATATTTCTTACGGTACCTCTTCGACATTAGCCAACAATTTGGATAATAATATGATATGCAACACCATATAAATACTGTGGATACTTATTATAAATATAAGCTCAGAGCCTTTTGAACTTATAGAAGATGTATTACTTTACTGTTATTAAATGGGTTATTAAGACATTATTTTAGTTATTTAAATTTCAGTGCGAGTGCTCTTCTTTCGGCATTCTCATATTACAAAAATAATGCCTTTTGTGTTACAATATAGTGAAAAAAATCGAGTTCGAATTTAAGACTTCTTCTCTTTGACCAATTGACAACACTGTCCGGCATTTGATACAAATATGATTTCAGTTGTCATGGTCGCATACCAAATTTTAATAATCTAGTTTGATGTGCGTTTAAGGGTTTTGCGTTCGTGTATGCATGGATAGACATATTGACTAATAGTCAATTAGTTGAGGGATTTTTTAAAATCCCTGATACATATCTACAATTGTAAAATGAAAACTGAATGAAAAACTTTGAAAGTAATAATATTTCTGATGCATTATGCACATATGCATAAGAAAAGAGATAATTATTCAAGACTCCTTCCATCTAAAATTTGATATAAATCTTCAAATTTGTTGTAATCCTTACCAAATTGCATGCAACTCCCTCGCTTTGTTTTGGAGCTACAGGCAGACAAAGACCGGAAAAGAGACAAAAATGATTCCAGAAATATTTTGGATGATAATCAAGGAGATCAAAATGTGGAAATGAGAGAAAAGTATCTATATCAAACTTTAGATGCGTACAATATTTTCTTCGTACAACAGAAAATTAAAAAAAAAAAAAAAAAAAGATGTAACATGGATTTGCCAACAATCATTCAATTGTTGAAAAGTATCTAGAATCAAATTAAAAACTAATACATTTATTGATATGTGAGTGACCCAAAATAATAATGCGAAAACGTGATTATTTTGAATAATTCGACTGCTCAATGATAGAACAAAGTATATTTAAAAGAATAGTATACACAGAATCCTATAATATCCTTACTATATACAAATTGCAAAATATGGCACATTCGTTCTTTGATAAAGAAGAATGGGAAGGTTTAGCATATTTTGGATATGTTTGTTTAGTTTTGAGCATTACATTTTGAATAAAAAGCAAAGAATTCCTTTGAAGCAATTCTTTTTATATTATAAATTGAAACAATGTTCATTCAAAAAAGGCTTTTCTTTCACGCTTTTTATTATGAAAATATTTTTTTTAAATACGAATGGTTCCCTAAAGCCATCATTTTCCGAAATAGAATAATAGTTAAAAATAAGAAACAACAGGAATAAATAATGGGACATAACGAATGTCTCCAACATATTGAAAATGAAAGATATATGACTTATTTAATATATCATATATCTTTCAGTTTGAACAGACATTTGGGCGCGTTGATATAGCTTACATTTAAAGATCTCCCCTTCCTCAAAATTCACAAGAAATGCAAGAGAACACAAGTACGGGACAATTAAAAAAAATCACGATGATTTTCTATCAAGACAGGTTTTGAGCAACTCTCATAAAGTTAAATTTTTTCACGCTTTTCATTGTGTTCATGCAATTAGGTAATGAAATTGTGAAAGAACCCTTGAGTCAAGATTAAAATTCAGTTTGAATGAAAAAGTACCAATTAATGTTTTATCTTTTTGTAATAAAAGAGGGAAAAAGTTTTCTAATTTGTCGTCTTTGTTAAGCGAAGCGATGGCGTATATAAAAAATGCAAGGATAAACCAAAGTTTTGGAACTGAAATTGTTCTTTTATTTCTTTTAAAATAAAGTATGCACTTATCTTAAAAATGAAACTCCAGTCGAACTTGCTAAAAAGCTTTTATTGTTAAATATAAAATTTGAACACTTTCTTTGAAAACTTTAAAATATAGAGAGGATTGAAGAAGGATAAGGAGGAGGAGGATTGAGGATTCATAAGAAGAGTTAAAATAATACATATCAGCTCTCAATAGTTAATGCTAAGCAAGGTACTTTGATGAATTTTTACTTTATAAATTATACTGAGGGTCAGAAACTGTTGCATTTTGTAATTTATTTTAACATCTATAAAAATTTCATGCATGGATAATTTGTTTATCTTGGGACATAGATATATATTTTCTATTTTTCGACTCATTTTTTCAATTCATGAATTTTAACCGAGATCATTCAGTTCGCACAAATAATGCAAATATCTAGAGAAAGAAAGAAGCCATGTTGTTTCACTTAGATACTCTAAAGATTTATTTAAATAATAATAGCTTTAAGTATGTTACAGAAACCACATTATCAGTTATATTAATTTCATGTGAATAAAGCAAACATGTACAAAAAGGAGGGAAACTATATTGACTTATTTAGATATCCTAAAGAACTTCTTTAATAATTATATTCCTAAGTTCCAGAAACTACAGTATCGAACATTGCACAAACATATTTTAATTATGTTTCAGTAGACGCATCAGAATTTACTTTCATCTCTCTCGAGGGAGTTGGATGTGGATTTAATTATGTTTAATTTTTTAAAACATATTAAATCAAAGTATATTTTTAAAAATTAAACTGTTTGTATTCTTTCCATTATTCTCAAAAACTTTTCTTTCAAATGTTTACAAATATTTGAGACAATTTATAATAAGAGATAACAGAAACATATTTTAATTCCGTTACAGTGAATGCACCAGGGAAAAATTTCATCTACTCTCTAGAGAGTTGAATGTGAATTTATTTATATTTACTTTTATAAAACATATTCAATCAAAGTATATTTTAAATAATTAAACTATTTTTATTCTTTCCATTATTCATAAAAACTTTTCTTTAAAACTTTAAAAAATATTTGAAGCAATTTAGAATAAGAGATAGCTAAATAAATTACCATTGATTTCCTTATTTTTTTCTTAATTAATTTTTAAATATTGCATGCATTTATATCTAATACAACAAAAAATAACATCCCTTTCGAAGTTTATTTTTGACACTATTTATATCATTCATAGTGAAAATTCATTCATTCCAATATTTTAATTAATGAAACTTATTTCATTTAAGAAAAATGTAATAACAAAACATAAGATAACAAAAATAATTGTCACTCAATTTGAAGAAATATTAGGTTTTGATTTTTTTTATTTCAGATTATATTATTTTGTTCAGTTTTGTGTCTCAGTATTCATCTTTGATTAGCAATATTTTCCAAATTATTGCGAAGGCTTTTTATTTAAAATTATGCAACAAATTCATGTAAGAAATATTATTCAACATTTGTTTAAGGACATTCTTAAGGACTATTCTCTCTCATATAATATATATAATTTTGTATGTTTTAATTTTATTTAGTTTCCTGGATAGATTAGTTTTGCCTTGCCGTTTTTAATCAATGCTATATATGAAAAACTTAAAATAACTTTAAATGCTTCTACATTATAAACGCGTTTTACAAAGCAAACGAAGACTTTGTATCAGTTATATCTTAGAAATCGTAAATGTCAATGTAATCCCAAACCTGCGTATGTTTATGGCAAATTTCATGTATCTTTCCTGAAAAGTGAGCATAGCTTTTTGAAGCAAAAGAGTGAGCTACTAATCACTATTCACTATGTAAATTTGTCGGTCAGTTATTGGCTAAAACTGGTTGAAGAAACGACCAAAAGTGACATATGCAGCGAAATCATATCAAATTGTTACACGGAGATTGAATGTCATTGCCTTGTCATGTACGCACGAGGATTTGACGTCGTGCATATATGAGTGTTCATCATGATGACATTTTCATACTCTCAGAGTAAAAACGGTTCCATCATCCACATGACGAAAAACAAGATTTTTTTTTTAATTTAGTCACAATTAACAAGATAAATAATTTCCTATCAAAAATATCTGGCGTTAAAAACTAATTAAATGATCGCATTGCGTATGAATACAAACTCAAGATCTTGTAAAATGTAGGTCGAACAGATGAGTCAGGAAACTCTATTATCTTTCCAGCTGCCCCGAACTTTGTTTCTTCTTGCAAAATGTCTCTGTAGTCATATCCTTTATTGTACGCTGATTGACAGCTACGTGCTTTTGCATTAAGGATGACCTACCACTTTATAGAAAGAAATATGCTCTTTTCTCACATTTATTTCTTTTGTAGTGCGAAGCAACACTTATGTGTTAATGATCGAATGTGGCATCGAATGAAAGGAACATCCAATACTTGTATAAAAGTTTTGAACAGATCTGCTTTAGATTTCTCATTCGCATCTTCTATCGGTACCTTCGAAAACTAAATTTTTGTCATAAACATTGTTTGCATTAGTGTTGAATTGCAATTTTTTTATGATCATTTTTCCATTTTAATGAATTTTTAAAGTTTAAATGAGATTACGATGTACCCTGCCTTCTCAGCATGTAATTAATTCTCTTGTTACAATTAGGTTGAAATTCCTGAAGTTGATTGACACTGCATTATGGATTTCTTCTTCTTTCGGTTTACGCTGTGCATGAAAAACAGTTCCTTTTTTTACAGGGTTTTCTTTTCATTCACTATTCTGCTTTAAAGATAGAATTTCTCTGTCTAATAGTACGTGCGTAGTCATAACAGTTTATATTTCGCTTCTTCTCCAAAAGGCTCGATATTCCCACTGGTGATACTCCATCTAAGTAAATTCAAATAATCATGTCATTTTCAAAGTCTGACATTGCTGAGTCTAACCTAGAATTTAGTGGGCACAGGCGGCATAATGCCATCTAATGCGAGAGTGGTATCTATCCCTTTACAATCATGTGGTGGAAGGCATCTATACCTGGTACAGTTTCTATAACTCAAACGTGATTATAGATATATATATAATATTATTAGATAGATTATAGATAACTCAAAGCAAAATTTTATATAAATTTGATAACTTTCTACCACATGATTTTTTTAATTTTCTTTACCGACAAGATTATAATCGCTTAGCATGTGTGTCTGGGCAGAAAAAATTGTTAATAACATATTACACTCATTTGAAATATAGATCTGATCTTAGACTTTGAAATCGCATTAGATCGTATTAGACAGATATCATGATATTGGGTGGGGGGCTTTCTATTATAATGGATACTAATGCACATGATATAAAATATGTAATTGTTTGAAAGTTTAGGAAAAGATTTTAAATCGCTACACATGTCTTAACATTTACTAAAAGAGGTTTTTTACAGTCATACCAGTGGTTATTAGATATAGAAATTAACGCTTATAAATGTATAGAAACTGATATATTGTATATGAAATAATAAAGATCTCATTATACTTACATATCGTGAGAAATTAGAAATTAAGAATCTTTTTGGTTGTAAGTTTTCTCTATATCTTTAAAAATCCATAATCTTTTAAAATGTTTGGATTTCGAGTACTTTAAATAAACGGTTTGGAAATTAGGAAATGACATTTTTTCTGCATTTTATTTAGATATGTACATTTGATTTTAAAAATAAAGTTTCGTTTCGTAGATTGATGTTTATGGTTTATTAAAGCAAAAAGCATCATTTTTTAATAATAATAATAATATAAAATAACTGGTAATTATGAACTATACAAATATTGTGATATTCAATATTTAATTCATTAACAAAACGAGAAAAATATTTATTTGGTTTGTGTAGTGACATGAATAAAAAGAAAAAGTTGAATAGAAATTTCTAAGGCTGATATCCTCTCTTGTTTACATTTGTGTCTTACTCTCTGCAGGGGACAAACGGAAATACATTTACTGGAAAGAAGGCAGATTTTCTTTTTGGGATAAAATCAAATATTTGGAAAGTGGATCAAGGCCAGAAGCTTGTTTTTGTTGCTGCTATAAGCTAACAATGAATTTCAGACAAAAAGCTGAAGTAATAGTGAGATTATTCTGCTCCATAGCTAACATGCTCGCTTGCCTACACATGAATAATTTGAAGTAAAGTTCGTAAAAATGGTTTTTATTGTTAAAAGCTCATATTATGATGTAGTTTTTTCACATTAAATAAATATGAAAATAAAAAAAATGTACTGATTGATTAATACGCGAGCATTTCTGTCAAATATTAAGTAAATTTTGTATTAAAAATTGAGAATAGTTACTTAATTTCTGATCAGAATATTTTAGTAGCTATTCTCATGAAATTTGTTTATTATGGAATTTGATTTTAAATCCCACTGCTCAGCAAACTGAAATAATATTTTCGTATATTCATTTTTATCATTCAAGAAATTTATGGGGTTAAGTGCATGATGATAGAAATATCAATTCGAGCTAAACTACTTCGAGGAATTATTTTGCACCTAAAATAACTTTAATAACCTAAAATAACATTTTATTATTTCATTTTTTTTCTCTTGCATAAAGTGTAATTGATTCCAAAACTAAATAGGCAGACCGTAGTTAAAGTGCATGCCATGGTAGTGAATCAATCCTATTCTTGTACACGTGAGATTAAAAACAAAAGTACAAGAATGTTATTTTTTTAATACTGTAAAGAATGTAAAGAAGTTAACACTTTTCTTCCGCAGTTTATATGCAAGACAGAGGGACCTATTTGAATCGAAGGAAAAAGTCCATTTTAGAAATATACCGGATGATAAAGAAGCAATACACGAGCCGTTAGAAACGAACAAATAAAATTACTAGATCTAACATTAAATATAATTAAACATTTTTGGAACAGATTTGAGGCCATTTAATTAATATTTCAAATGTAAAGATAATTTTTTAGATCTCCTGCCTGATAGCCTTTTATTCTCGACTATAAGTCTGCATCGTGATTTCCGTAATAGCAAGCTTTCCGTAAAATTTCCAAGGGTACTGATTTCCATTCCTCTTCCACTATTTTCCAGAGTCCATCAATCATTGTGGGTCTGCGCTTATAAAGAACTCATTTCAGTAGATCAAAGCCACAACATTACGCAGTTGAACAGACTTCGTCGGAATACATTGGAAAGGTATCTTTGCAATAACTCAGTATTCCTTTTTTTAAGGAATACACAAGGAATGGTAGTTTTCTATGTACGGCCTGTAGTTTTGTGTTCGTGAAGTTGCATTCTTTGAATGTCATTGGAATGCTGAAATAGAATTTCTTCTGTTATCTCGGGTATAACACTTGTTCTTGAATGCGCGTTGACTCATTTTTACCATTCTGCTTATTTTTTACCTTGCAATTGTAGAAGAACATTACGATCATCATAAATCCCATCCTAAAACCTTCTTTGCTTTAACGGAACCTGGTTTGGACATTTTTCCTTTTCGTCTTCTATAATATATATACCTATTTTTATATATCAAGGGCCACAATGTATTTTAATTTATCTGCAAATATATAATTTTCAAACAGGGTTCTACACACTATTCTGAGTTCAGCCACATATCTCGGCAAAAGTTGGTAAATATTATGTTTTTTTATCTTTTTTAAAGTACGTATCTTGGTTTATTACTTCAATTATTGTTGTTACAGATGTATTTAAAGACTTTGCAATTCATTTTTGCATTTGCAGTTTTCCTATGGTAATCAGAGATTTCACTTTAGAAATATTTGAAACAGTGCGTACCTTTTTTTCCGTTTTCATTTAGGGTCTTCTTTCCGTGGAAAAGTAATCATTTGAAGTTTTTCTTTTTCCGATTACTAATATTGCTTATTTTGTCCTTAGAAAATTTCATACCACGCATTTCATATTTTCAATTTTTGATTTATGGAATAGAAATTTTTCTCTTCGGAAAATGTGACAAAAAAAAAAAAAACCCTTTAAACCGTAGTTTTCTTACATGCGCCATTTTGAAAGAAGTAATTTAAATGTTGCGGATTATATTTCCCATTTCAAATCATAAGATGTTTTCATAAATTCTTGTTCCAAAACATTCGCTTCTAAACATTTTTTTTTTATCAAGATCGTTCTAAGGATATCTTAATACCATCTGCAACTAATCAGCTATTGGTAAAAAACCTAAATGAATTTATATTTTGTGCCAGGGGGACATCATTACTTTCATTTTCCTGTCTTTATCCTTTTTCTGTCAAAAACACATACCACAAAATTTATTAATAAACAGCTTTTAGTTAAGGTAATTTAGTTTTACTTTATGTCAATTAATAATATTCCTAAAAATATAATGTATGTGAAATAAAACATTTAGTGACGATTTCTAATTTACCAATTATAAGGTAAGGGCTAGTTAAATATGGTTTTTGTGCCAGTATACCATACAAACCAATCTATAAAAAAACAATGCTGGAAACGTAATTCTCTGAATCATTAATTTACTACTGTCAAAAGAATTTATACATCATATATTTTACTAAATATATGAAAGGCTTGAAAGTAGGTCAACAATCTATTCAAAGAACTTATTCAAGGTTTGCTTCCTAAGTAAACTTTTTTTCGAAACATTTGCTGCATATTTCCAGAATTGAAATCCTGTTATTTGTTTTGTTTTTCAGTTTTAAATACATTGCTTTCTAACTAAGCTAATGCCTAATTTCTTTTAAGAATTTGTTTCTATGTAATTATAGTGAAATTTAAAAAAAAAATAAGTTAAATAATTAAAAGTACTATAAAAAATATTGATAATAAGATTTATTTGATATATTTGTATGTTAGCAACTACTCATTGTTACATAAAAGATTGAATAAAAGTATCTATTTTATTAATTCAAAGCCCACACCATTCAAAACAAATTTGTAAAAACTTAGAAATTCTTTTTGATAATCAAACAGTGGAATTCAGAGAAGATTCCTTTATTCATTTCTAAATAGCAACTGCTAAAGCAAATGCAAATTAAAATGTTGAAAACTATTACTGAAAGCTGTTATTGAGGGGCAGTAGAAAATTATCATAATTGCTTTTCGATAATGATAAGATTTGTTTCAGAAATAATCTGAGAATTGAAATGAGATATTCAGATTAATATAACATTGTATCCTGTTATTGAGTGCTGTATTCGGATAGTTAAATGATAAATTAAAATACCTCACGCCATAGAACAATATTATTATCATGTATTATTCCGAATAATCATTGTTTTAAGTAGCATTTTTGAAAGAGTCACTCAATTTCATTGATTTATAATTTATTGCAAATCAAGATAAATTTCCATAAGCACATTTTTAATAAATAAGAATACATAGCATTTAAAACAAATTAATGCTCTTAAGGTATTCCTATGGGATACCTCATTAGATTCTGATGATCAATATGTGAATAGATACCGAATTTTATATGGAAAACAAAAATAATATTCTACATTGAAAAAATTAAGCTCTCTTAAATTTGGTCTTTGAATTAGTTGAATGTTTTGAATTAAAATTTATAGAAAATTATATAAGAAGATATGACAAAACATAAAACATGCAAGAAAGACAGAAAACTCGATCATAAAATATACAAATGAATACATTCCAAAAATTGAAGAACTTACTTCCCCTGAAGTTGACTAAAAATTAAAAAAAAGTAAATAAATAACTTTGCATTCTATTTTTCCCAAATAGAATTACATTCTCAATCGAAGCCAACACTATGACAAAAAATAGGACTTTAGATATAGGTCTATTTTTAAATATGTTGGTTGATAAGGAATAGAAAATTATTCTACGAAGAAAGTCTAATTAAATTTGCTTCGCTTCTTTACGGTAAATACAAAATAATGCACTTTTTACAAGTGATGTGCAAAGAACCCAAAAATCCTGACATCACGTTTAAAAATAGTTATAAAGATATTTATTGTTTTTTCAGACCGATAGCAGTTTTCTGCATCTGCCAGACATTGTATAAATGAAATTATATAGGTGCCATTTAGATATTCTCTCAATGTCTGAAGAAAAATTCATTTTTTTGTCGTTAAATGCATTCCAGGTGTCATAAATCCCATGCAGTTATTTTTCCTAGAAAATCTTGTATATGATCAATTAAGCTCTTGTTTAAAAATTATGCTGATCTATCCATTTATGATATTACTTCGTCTAAAAGAAAGCCATCAACCGGTCAACATGCTACGGCCTGTTGTTATCGTCCTTGAGAGTGAAATAATCCCTGATCCTTTTGTTGTAAGAAACCACTAATGGTCTGAGGATCACATTCCTATGTCATTAAGCTTTCAGAAATCCATTTATGATGGTGCATGGAACTGCGTTTCCAGAGATCCATTTATGATGGGGCATGGAACTGTGCTTCTATTTAAAAGACTAAATCATTATTTCCCTTCCTCCAAACCGGAACTTTCTGTCACTCAGACTAATTCTAAAATACGTGTTTTCTTTAGATGGCAGTTCAATTATTTTCAGGTTGTTTGTTAAAGGTAGATTTGTTTTAGAACAAGATATTGATCCATTCAATTAAGGCATATCTGACAGATTCTTAGGCGGATTTTCTGTGAACAGCAAGCTAAAAGCTGTTTTGCTCGTAAATAACCATATATCTGTTGCCATCAAAGTGAGTTTTTAAAATTAACGTTAAGAAGAAATATTTTTTAAAACTCTGATGATTGTCCACACATTTTCTTTTATACTGAAATAGCTGGCTGAAACATCAAACCAAAATAGTAAAGTATTCAACTAATCTCCAGAATTTCAAATAAGAAGATATTTCACTTTCGAGGTATATGAAAAAGTGGAAGAAGAATATTTTGAGTAATTTCAGGTCCAGTAGAATTACTTTTGTTATATTAAAAACAGTAGATTAACTAAAAAGTAATATATAAAATAGCTTCTCATGTTGTTATTTATTTTACAAACAAAACTGCAATATAAATAAGTATAAGGACTGATATAAAATTGCTTCAATACATCACTTCACGTGGAAGTGTTTAAATAGATTTGCGCTACAAACTTTATTTTCTTTTAATCTGTATCTATTAATATCAAAAGAATAGTCTGTATCATATTTTTTTAAAGTAGCATTAAGTATTATATAACATTTGCTCGCTTCTTTTGTGGAATTCCCCATTGATATTATTTCAAGACAAGAATATTTTTCGCTTAATGTATAATAATAAAAGTCTTGCATTATTTATTAGGCCTCTATTACATTATTCTGCATGACAATTTTGTATAACTATAGTGATCTATCTTTATGTTAAGAAAATTTTTCAGAAACTTTCGAATTTTTCACTACTTTTAAATTGAAAGTTATTTCAAATAATTTGTTGCTAAATGTCATTTCCCTAGACATCATGAATCATTCTTCCTTAATCCCTTTGTTTACTTTAAAAGCAGTATAATGGAGACATTGTTTATTAAATTATAGATGCTGAGCTCCAAGGAAAGCGAATTCATTTGGAATTCTTTCCATATGATAAGTGGTTTAATTTAGTAAAAATTATCTTTCCTTTTCTTAATTCTGTCCAGCTAAATAAAATAACTTCTATCCGGACAGGGGTTCGCGCTTTAGAAACAAGTAATATATTGGAAGCAACTAATATTTGTTTAATGGGAACTAATGTCGTTAGTATTATAGCTAAATGTCGTCGGTATTTATGTTCTTTAATTAAATATATACCATGATAACTTTTTAGTAAACTGAAAGCAAATTCCACTTACAAAACGATTTTTAAATATTTGAGAGTTTTCAGAGATGTGTAATTAAAGGTTTTAAAAGTCTTATGTTTGTGATAGTTTGGTAGACATAGTCAAATTGTTATTGTGTATTTAAACGCACTTTATGAAAATAAATTTCAGGCAATGGACTGTGAGCTAGACAAATTTCATAGACAACTTTTCATCATTTAACAATAATAATTTCATATACCCTTGAAAAACCATTTTTGAAATTTAGAATATGTTTATTGTAATATTTAGTATATAAAGTTAAGAATAAATGCACTTTTATAATTGATTTTTAAGAGCTTAATTTATTTCAATTTCTTAAAGAGATATTTAAGTGTTATATATAGGATATGAAGATTGTTCATTGAAAACTTTGTTCTATTCAAGTAGCAAATCGAAATTCTATAATTAAATAAGCTATTAAAAAATTGAAAATTACGTCCTGAAGGTCTTTTAAGGGTTTCCTTTATGGCCTTCATAAGGTGCAAGATTAGACGAACGCCATAATCAGTACAATCAATACAGATAATTTTTTACTTATCTGATTAATTTGGCAGCTTAAGATGCAACCCTTCACATTTATTAGAGTGAACGATGTGTGTTAGTGAAAATATAATTATCTCTTCATCCTAAATAGCAAGAAGACCATACTATAAATTGCTTATAACTTCTTGATCCAAAGTACAAACCAAATGCTACTCTTCACATAAGCAGTATTTCTCATTTGAAAAGAGTTAGAAGTTATTCTATGTTAATTATAGCGGTAGTTAATGATTAAAAATGCTTTATCATGAGTTCAATTTATAAAAATTTAGCTTCTGCTTTGGTTATGAAGACCATAAATTTCAGAATACCCCATCAATTTCAGTTTAATGAAATTAACACTAGAAATGGGAATTGCTATTAATAACATAAGTCTTAGATACCCTATACTACATTTGTTAGATATACATTTCCAATCCTTGTGAAATATCTATTCGTATACAGTTATGTAAAAGTATGTTAAACACGTTTTCTATTCTTTTGAAGCTAACTGTACATTATAATGTAATAAAATAAATCGTAAAATTTGGTCTTGTATTGTACACTGCTAGTACTTCTATGGAGCTACTTAACTGTCTAAAAAAAGATCAACCAATTTCCTTATTTTATTTTACATTACGTAAACCATTTTAATCTCTGCAAGCACTGCGAGAATTTTTGGATATATCCGTTTCTGTTCTCGTTCCAAGCGAATTAACTATTCCCAACACGTTTCTGATTTAATAAACTGCTGTATATCTCTTTTCTAATTCTTTCGTAATAATAAAAAGAATGTATCGCCGTTAAGAGCCTTTTATTCGGACAGCATTTCAGACATTTTAAATAAAATTTTATGCAAGAATTACTGAAATAATGCATCGAAACCGACTCAATGAATTTTTATGATAAATAACTAACATAATTTCTGAAGATTAAATATAAATCACGACAAAGCTATATTTAATTTTCTCACAACTCTATTTTAGACATTCAACATGAAATTTCACTTTATTTTATTTCAAGTTTCAACATAAAACAAGGAAACACACATTCTCCTTTCAACATATCAAAAACAACTTACATTTCTTGTCAGTCGTTTGTTCTCTTTGATGACAATTTTTTTAATTATGTGTTTCGGGAAAATTTAAGTAATAGAAAAAAAAGTCAAGTGTTTAAAAAAACCCATAGACGTCTCAAGCACTCAACGACAGCAGGGATTGGTTAAGTACCAATTTTAGGCACTTCTGATCATGCTAAAATGTCTGTTTTAACCACAATAGAAAAAGCAAGATTGAAGACGAGATGGATAAAAGAAGGAGAAAAAAAGACTCCAGACGAAAAGACAAATAACATAAAAAATGTAATTATTAAGAGTGTACGAATTTTACACCAAGTATTTAATAGCCCAGGAAGGAAATATTTTTTTTGCATTGTGAAATGGGTTTATTATAACTCTTCAGAGGTAGGGACTATTTTGTGATTTTGAAAGAAAAACTGCATTAAACGTTGTTGTGAACAAAAGAAATCGAGAATGGAGGAGTGGATATGGGTGATCGGAAAAGCCCTTAAAAAGATTCGAGCTGGTTCCATGATGATGTCTTCTCTATTCTCAAGTCGGAGTGAATAACTTACTTTTTGAACGACCAGAATGACTTTGCTATAATAGAAAATACTTTATTCCGAATTATTTATTCCTTGCCGTGTTTCAACTCAGTTGCCAACCCTTAAATGGGAGATGCATACGTGAGAAACATAAGCATTCACTTTTCTTAAGTATTTGTATATTTCGTGCATGTTCATCCGTAAAGTGCTAGTACGTAAAATTTTGAATCCACTAAGACGGGCGTTCTTGGTACTTATTCGAGATGCCCATAGGGCTTGGCTGACCCGGTGAATTTGAAACGACAGCTGTATGAAAGCACAATATATAAAATACAAAATAGTAATTTTACATAAATATAGCATTTAATTTTATACGTTTAAAAATATATGAAGCATGAAGTATTTAAAAGAACATTAAAGCTTATCGCGCTGTAAAAATTTAAAATGTCAGACATATACAAGATATGAGATACATATAAATTTAAATTATTATTCATTGATAATGAAATAAATTTATACTACTAAATTGGAAATAACATTTTCTTTCGCCTTTCTTCTAAGCAATCGAATACTGAAATGCGAGAGCAGGCACTGAGCTTCAGAAACCTGGACATTTGTTTACCTACATAAGAAAAATGGGAAAATTCACAAAATGCGTGCGATCTACTTCCAAAAGATTTTCAATGCAACCCTTTATGAATTCGCAGTTTCTCCACTGAAAACTCTATCTTTTTATGAAATATATTTTTAAAGGTCTCGAATCACGGATGTCATACGTGTTCTTTGGAGTTATAAAAACGTACACATTTCATAAAAAAACTGTACATACTTACATAGTTATACGTATTATTAGACTTTTCCTTTTCGATGATTATCCAACCTAGCTTATGAATTATGTTCAGAAGATAAGATTCTTGTCTATTCTTGTATAAGTACCACATACACGATGATGAATCTTCTGGAAAAATTCTAATACTTAGATTGCAAAGTTCCGGCAATTGCTGATTCTAATATAAAAAGAAGTATCGAATGGATTTTGGAAGATCATAAATTTAATTAAATAATAAAATTTTCGTACGAAATTATTTCTCAGTAAATATTTCCCATACAATAATCTATTAATTATAAGTATATTGTAATTCTTAAAGATGATTTTGAAATATTCAGTAAATTCCCAAGGTAATGGCATTCCCAAATTTTTGACGATGGCCATTTTATTTACACCTAGTGAAAAAATATTATTTAAGAGTTTAAAAAATTGAAAAACGTCTTTGAGAACATAAGCAGAATTATAAAATTACAGGATTGGAGATTCATTTGCAGTGGAATTCATATTATATGAATCTTGCAAAATTAGGAATTTTTTAATAATCGATTTCAATTTACTGGGTTCTTTTAGTGGAATTTAGCTTTTTCTCGTCTAGATAAATTGAAATCAAATCTAATCTCGTCTAGCTAAATTGAAAAAAATGTCTCAAATAATCGAAAATATGAATTGTAGAAATAAAATTAAATTCAGGTTAAATTTTCTTTTGTCCTAAGTACGAGAAGTTTATAGAAATTTTACTCACCTGAAATAAGTTAATAATAGTTCGTCTAAAAAGTTTATGATGAGAGTGAAAAGTCGGCTTAATAGTAATGATGTCAATTTTCAACAAAAGAAATAAACAAAAACTTAATCAACTTTCTTATTAATAGATTAAATAAGATAGATCATGGTTAAATTATTTCATTTCAGCAGAATGCGAAAAAGAAGTAATATTTGAACTTTCATGTGTTTCTGTGAAAAATGAGGAATTATATTTATTTAAGGAACAGGAAACGCCTTAAAAATAAGCTTAATTTTAAAAAGTAAAGACTGATATTTTACTTCCTCTTTTCATCAGTTTTACGTATTGTAATAATTAACTGATGCAGATTATTGATAAGGAGTGTTTGTTTGATGCAAATAGCGAATTAATGCCTATGATTGAATAATAGGTTCATAAATACCAAGTAAAATATGAATCAGATAATTATTGATGCGAAACATGTCACTTATTAATGTATTTAGGATGAGTATATATCATTTCATAATTAGTTATCTAATGCATTTACGATTAAGAAAATAAAAATAATAAAAACGTGCCCAAGAATCATTTTGCGCATTTTTTATAAATGAAACTTTTAAATAAACTAATTAAATTGCATAACTTTTTAAATAAGCCAATCAAAAGAATGTAGAAAATTATGAAAATCAATGTAAAGTATAAATGCAATACAACAGAACTTAATACTGTGTAATTTTAAAACTAATATGAAATGAAAAGTAATTTTAAATCTCGGGTAATTAGTATAATTGTTATAGTTCTCTTGCCATGATTGTGAAGATGTAATTTAGTCATTGGGGCATACTAGAAAAGTTTCAGTGTTCCAAAGCAGCACAGGCTATTTTTCTCTGGTATTACGAAATTTTAATAACGCTGAAAAAGTATTGTTTAATACCTTATTATTGCTAAAATTGTAGCATAACTCACACTTAATGAATTTTCTGAAGAAAAATGTGTTTTACTTTAGCTAATTAATAGATAAACAAATTGAAAAAAATAAATGTTCTTCTCTAGAATAAACTTCTGTTACAATTTAGTTGCTAATGACACTGTAAAATCTAAGCGAAAATTTAGTTGAAATTTAAGTGAAATACAATGGGAATATTTAACCTATAGTAATTTCTAAGGAAAACTTCTGTATTTTCATTACATGAAAGAAAAACTGACAGACTTTTGTTTAGCATGATCCATTTTGGAAATCTATGGGCCCACATACAAATATAGTCTACAGCGCCAAACAGATGACTGTAATTAACAGGAATATCCCATAATATTTCAAAACATATGGAATAAAAAAATCAGATTTACTCACAGGTTTTAAAATGTAAAATTTAGGCTTGAAACAAATTAATTAAAATACTTAAAATAATACATAGTTAAAATTCTTCTTCCTATTTTTCATTACTATAATTCTACTTTCAGCTTTAATAAATGAGAAAATTAAATTTGAATATTGAATTAGCTCAAGATTGCTCAAAAATGAAACAGAATTCACAAGTTAAAGACTTTTATGAAGTGCATATAATTGTTTTTCTCAGAAATATCTTCAAAATGCGAATATTATATTTGAAGTTTGTCTATAATTAAAATTATAGCTGTTCAATTTTAAATAAAAATATTTTTATTTTGGTGGTTTTATTTTATTTTACCCATAATAATATAATTAATTTTGGCATAATGATAGCTGAAATAATTCAAAATATAGTTGAATTTGTTGTTTTGAAAGGAACTCATAAATACAGAAATACCTTATTCAGTTTGTGAGAATTCGTTATACTACATCACTTCTTTATATAAATTGAGGACTGAATTGTATTTCTGGTTCATAAGACCAGTAAAAGTAGTTTAATGCTAACCAAATGTGGCAATGACTACTCCGCTAACGGTTAAAACAGCCAAAAATAGATACTTTAGATTCTATTATTTGACCAGTTATTTATACCGTTAATATTCATTAAAATTGCAAAAATTCCTTGTGTAATTTTAAAATAAAAGCAATTTTATTCAATCGTTTCACATTAGATAAAGTTTTTTTTTATCCAGTCTAATTTGCAATAAAAACGACAAAATCGGATGAACACAAGATACAAACTGCAGAAATCACTTCAGAATTTTCAACAAAATTAATTGTATTATTCAAATTAATGAAAATTAAATATCATGTAAATGACAAAGGCAAGTTTAATTTTCTATTAATAGTCAAAAATTAATACTAAATGTTAATTATACATATATTTTATGAATTATGGAAATATGAAAGAAAGATTTTCAACGCATGATTAAAATTTCCTATATAACTGAATAATATTCCTAATAAAAATAAATGGGTGGCTTTCAAGATGTGTTAAAAATTCTTAGTTAAACTGAATCATTTCCCAGATAAACATCAAAAATGATTTTCTGGGCATGTTATATATTTGTGTTCATACTCATAAGATAGGTTTTAAGTGGTACAATTTTTAATAGCAAAAATCAAATATTAAAATATTTAATAGCAAAAGACCACTTCAAATTTAAAATTAAATTTTTAATTTCCTGGGATATAAATTTATGAGCAAACTTTTGATGAAATCAGTCTAGATATATATGAATTTTAACAGCATCTATTTTTTAAAGCTAGAAATCAAAAGTTTAAAAAATTGTTAATACTATTTCTTATACCCTTGCTATAATACTATTTATTTTATGGTTTATTGCTGAAGTTTAGTTTTAAAAAAAATAAAAATATCTTGAATTTCACTTTAATGCAAATTTTATTAAAACCAAAATATTGGTTAAAATAGAATGTTCAAATTGTTTTTGAATTAATTTATATTTGCATACATTATACACAGTATATGTCCTTTCAAGATGGTTTCGCATAATAATATTTATTTTCAGGAATCCATCTTTTAGAGAGACCGAATCAATCAAAAATTGAAAATTCATCCTATAATTTGTTTTATTACTTAAAAAAAATTATTTTTTAAAAAAATTATTAAATATTCAAATCAACTGGGATCCTTTAATTCATCAAAATAATGTTGAAAATATAAGCACAATAAATAAATACTACAAATACAAATATTTTTCTGCGATAAATTTAATTTAAATTTAACGAATAGTTTTTACCTAGGAGAAAGAAATAATTTTGTTTTTGCTATCCAAAGCTCCTTAAAGTGTTTTTTAAGTGACTACAAATTTAAATTCATTATGCACAGTTTCTTGATTGATTGTACACGGGTGGGATTTAGGTGTTTTTTTTTAAACTTCACAGTATAATTTGCTACTCACATTAATTTGAATTTCTCTGCATGGAAGAATTATTTTTATTCTTTCAGGTTCGAAATTATTCAAAGTAAGATATGTTTTTTTTTTTTTTTTTTTTTTTTTTTTTGTTTAAATTTATCATTTTCATTCTCTTTTGTTTAACTTTATTCTCTTAACAAAAATTTGTATTTCTGAATAATAGTTACAGATCTTGACAAAAACTATTTCTAATATTAAAAAAAATCTAGCCATTCTTTGTAAAGAAAATTTCAATTCATGGATTCTTTATAGCAATTCTTCGAAGACATTCCAATCGCTAAGATGAATGAAAATTTTCTATTTTACACCTGCTTGTGAATGTGTTTTTTTTAATTCAATTCATACAATTCTAATTTTAATATATAAGTATTGAGTAAAAAGTAACTGAAGAAAATGTATATTCATCTAGAAAAGTATGCGTAACAACATGATATATTATGTAAGCAATTCCCTTTTGAACTGAAAATCCGTAATAAGTAACAAAACGTTCCTACATCTCCTGAATCCAAATTCTAAGTTTACAGAATTAAATATTCATATTTACCCAAAAGGCAACACACAATGTTACATTATGTAGAGTATTTGCTAATTAAGAATTAATAATGGCTTATTTTGCATGTTTTAAGAGAAATTTTCTGCATTTGATAAAAACATTGCATTACAAATATAGAGGATTAGAAAGAAGTAATTAAAGCTATTGTAAATAGATTATGGAAGGAAAAAAATGATAAAGGAAAAAATTATAATAACTAATTTTTCATATTTGAAATATATTATTTTGAAAGCATTATTGACATATACTATAAAGTAACACTGCATAGGAAATTAATTATTATCAATAATTTTAACTTCTTTTAAATATTAAATAAACTGCAGTTACAGACATGAAATATTTCATTTCATCTGTAGATATGAAATATTTCATTTCATCACTTTTCAATTTACATGCTTTCACTTAGGTTTTCTCTTTTTTTTCAAATTTTCCATAAACAGTCCCTTTTCGTTTACAAAATCTTAAAATATATTGAATTTGAAGTATGCAGTTTGTTCTTGTGCTAATTTCTGGAATTTTCTGAAAATAAATATGAGAGTATTTGCCTTCAAGGAAATAAAACGCTAGAAATTTGAAGAATAATAGTGGATTTTAAGGAAAAATGTATTATATTATATGAAATAAAAGAAATTGTTCAATCATGTAAATTATTAACAAAAGCACCAAATACAAACAGACGCGTAATATTATGACAAAAGGAAAATTAAAGCAAATACTGATATAGAATTGAGAACAGTAATACGAAAGTTCAAAGAAAAAACCAGTAAAAATGTAGAGAAAATTTTGCAAACATTAGGAAACACAGAAAGCATAAATAATTTAATTGCATCGTTTTTCAGTTTTAATTATATTAATTTAGTTATATTATAAAATCAATACTAGGGCTATTTTAACCGTGTAACTGTTGACGTATTCTTTTTACATTATTCGACTTAAAAGCACTTCATGAGGCATGGAGTCAGTGACTAGATAAATAACAACAAAAACTGAAAAAGAATAATTCGGCTATAAGCACGTGTTTATACTTTGACTTTTGTCAACATGCTGCTAAAAGAACAGCTCGGAAGTATTGAGAAGATGATTGTATTCAAAAACAAAACGCCATGTGATAATCAGAGCTAATGAACAGAGAAGAGTCATTTTGACTCCCGTCTCCAGTTACGGGTTAAAAATATTGAAAAAGTATGCTATTTTTATTGTAAAATTAAGCAATATTATAACAATTGATGGATATTGAAAAAAAATCACTGCACTAAGAGAAAACATTATAATTTCGTTTCTAAATAACGACCCGATGAAAAATATAAGTATTACAATAATTAGACTGATAGGACTAATTTTATTGCACAACTTTTTTTGACTGCACTATACTTATAATAATACCAACACAAAATAAAAATGCAGAGATACAAGAACTAACATTGCTTACTTAGGTTGTTGCCCATAGAGCCTGAAGAATAACATTCTCTTTCCGCATTTTTTTCCAAATTTCAGTTTAAAAATATCAGAAACAACAATGCTGAAAAATTGAAAACGAAAACATTGGAAAGCTGATATTAAATAAAAATTCTATCTTAATAAATAACTTCGAGCCTCTCTATTCGCGATAGCTAGATTTTCATGTGCAAATATCAAAGAAAATAATACATTATTTTGCTTGATAATTATGTATGGTATCTGTACTTAAGAAACTGCATTAGAAAGCAAAGTAAGCTGTCATAATTTTTTTCTTTTTTGAGTCATAGAAATTATTTATTTCAGTGTCTCAGAATCAAATGTCAAAATAAACTGCCCTGATATTTCCTTCTTGAAGTTACAGAAACTATTTGATTCAGTGTTTAATGAATAAGCTCTGGGCATCAAACGTTATGTATCTAATCTATAAATACTTTCAAGCTGTACTTAAAAATTAAATGTTATTTGTTGCCCCATTGTGAATTGATATGAAGCATATTATATCGCAACTGATCATGAATGAGTCACATTAATGAAGTTGGTTTATATGGTTGGCTATTATGCTTATTTATTTTTTTGTTCACATTTCTTTCAGAATCTTTCTTTCGCTGCAGAATATCCCCGAACTTGGAATATCTAGGATTCCCTGTCGGTTTAAAGGATATAGGTGGAAATATTTATTAAGAAAAAAAAAATTAGTTTACATACGGTACACAGAAAAAGTAACTATATACAAATTATGATGATGAAGGGGATGTTCGGAGGGGAGTATGAGAAGATGAAATCTTCTGAAGTTAATATATTTTCAATTAATTATTTAAGTTAATATATTTTCTGAAGAGCAAAGGGAATTTAATTCCGATATTGATAATGAATTAACGTTATTTGTGTGTGTTTTATGTCTAATGAAAATATTGAATCTTTCCGAATCCCAAATTTCACAAGTCCGTTGATGAATGTATTGAAAGTGATTTAAAAGTTTATTTAAAACTAATATTACAGCAGCAAACAGTTTTAAGAATTTTCCTGCAGTGTTCAAATATATATCATAATTTGACCAATTCGGGGATTTCATTTGCATATTATTGAGCATCTAAGTAGCTTGAATTAAACACTTAGAAAATATGAAACAAATCAAAGTATAAGGAAAGGAAATTCAAATTTGAATACCTAAAGTAAATGAATTTAATAAATTTTTGGACTTATTCTTTTCATGCTATGAATTTGAAATGAAGTTAATTTTAGTATTATGGAAAAATCTATTTACATTCTGGTTATTACATCAATTTGCTCTCGATCTGTCTTTCATTTTTTTATCTGATGTCCAAATCACCGAAATGTTTCAAACTCGTTCTTTTCCCAATTTACAACGAAATTAAAAGAGATAAGTAACAAAATAGTGTTTGCTTTTATATAATTTCAACATTACTACAACAACATATTCTTTTCAGATAAGAAAATTCTTTGGGTAAATATTCTCTTCTTTTCGATGTTCTCAGGCTATATAGAATTTCATTTTATTGAAAGACAAGAATGCATCTTGAAAGTTTACACATGCGAAGACTATCAAAGCTTTTCTTTCCCTAAAGACTACTTCGAATCTTACAGACAAGTAAAGAGCTTTGAAATCCTATTCCTTGTGCATTCAGACAGATTCCAATAAAACTACACTCGAGCCATTTCTGTAAGTTTATGGACGACTGCTCGAGATTCTGCCACCAATATTTATTCTTAAAAGTAGAATTCAAAGGAGTAGAATCGGTAAAGAAAGTCAGATAAATTCTTTAATCCTGTATAAGTCTTTTCTTTGCAATTACTTTTTGGACAACTTAACATCGCCCAACTTTATATTACATGGAATTTTTAACGGATTTGTAAATTTTTCCTTGAGGAAAGAACATTTATTCGATTATTTGTAAAGTTTGTTAATTGCATCTGCTATATATTTTTGTTCTGCAATGTTTTTTCTGACTAATGCTTGTGATAATAAAGATATCGTGGGTATGAAAATATTTCAACGTCTCAAGAATTTTAAAGTAATTCCATTCATTATTTAAAGTCATTCCATTCATTAATAGTATTGAAGGCTCATTTTAGCATTTCAAACATATATTTTGGAGGGGAAGTCTAAAATAATTGTATTATTTTGCAATTTATTTAAAAGATAATAGATATTTAAGTGAAGAGATGAATTCTTAAATAAACTACATCACAACTTAGAATTATTTACATGCTCTTTAGAATTTTTCTAAGTAAGAATTCTCCTTTTATATTTTAATCATTATTTGTGAATTTCCCTTGATTTTATAAATTTCATTTTGATTAGAAACATATTGATGATAATGTTAATAAAGGCTCTCGTAACATTAAAACCTTGAGGAAAGTTTTAAAAGTTTTTAAAAAGTTTTCACAAATATGTCAACTTGGTAATGCAAAGCAAAATGAAGTGAATGAATAAGTGGAATTTGGTATACGGTTTTGTGACTACTGTTGTAATTCTGTGTTAAAGCTTGGTTTTAATCGGTTAGAAAAAACTTGATCAAAATACCCTTTTAGTTTGTTGGTACTTTTGCACTCACCACATCCGAACGATTAATGGTAAAATAATCTCCAAAAATTGCACTCTAATAGAGTATTCCGTAACTACTGTTTGCCAATAGCATATGGTTATTAATTCACATGACAGAATTTACAAGATAGCTCCGGGAAGACCACTTCCGCTATTTAAATTAGGCTTATAACACAATGACTGCATTTTTCTTAACTGCCTACCGGCAATCTGAGAGTGCGAGCTCTTAAAGTGCGAATAATGTAACTATTTCATAGAATACAAAAATGAATGTCCAAGGTCAACAGTCATTTTTCTTTGTCAAACTTTCTAGCGCGAATCCTTACAAAGAAACTTCTGCAAGAAACGACTTTGTAAGATTTTAGGAAAATCAATGAGATAAAAGACCTGTTCTCTTGATTATTTCCTGATTGTGAGCAAGTGAAACTTTCTTACAAGTGAATTCTAGAAATATCTCTTTGTCACCTTCACACAATAAAAAGTACTTTTAAAGATTTCATTCAAAATATCTGAATAAAATTAATGATAATTTATAAGAATATTGCAAAGAACACATATACACAAGATGGTCAAACATGCAATAGGAGACTCAATTGTTTCTCAGTTTGACAAGAAATAGAAATGTCAGTAAATACAAAAGCTTCTGATATATATATATATATATATATATATATATATATATATATATATATATATATATATATATATATATATATATATATATATATATATATATATATATATATATATATATATATATTAGAATTTTCATTATTAATTAAAAATTAACTTTCCCGCCAAAAAATCTTCATTTCTCCACCGTCAAATGAGTAAGGCTTCAGTTTTTTTCAGCCACGCTAATGAGATTAGGCTTAACATGTTTTCGACCTATTATTTCAAACGATTCTGTTTATTTTCTTAATGTTTGATGCATTAAAAATTAAACATTGTTAGTTAATCGATCTTTTAGATTCATTCTGAAGTATTAGACTTTTGAATTAAAATAAAATAGAATAAAGAAAATTAAAATTTTCTAATCTGCATAGCGTTACCCGAACTGGCATAGAAAATTCAGGCATTTGCGTTACCATAACTGGTGTTGAAAATTCAAACACGCGCAATGTGTTCTGATTGTTGACAACTATTTTCAACAGATTCGGACTTGATTTAAATTATTTTTAGATTAGTTGTGTGTTTCTGCAATTAAATTGTATTTATGTTAGTTAATTATTTTTTGTATATGCTTATAATTTTAAGTACATCTTTTTTTAAAGTAGTTTTTTTTTAATCTTTTTTCGACGGATTATTTCAAATGATTCTGTTTATTTCCTTAGTGTTTGATGCATTTAAAATTAAACATTGTTAATTAATCGGTCTGTTCATGATGAATCTGAGCAAATTTTGTTGACAAATTCTTGAGATATTACATAAATTAATAAATATATTCTTTAATGCCCATAAGGTTTAAATGCTCAGTGACTATATACTCAGTTTTTAGTAATCATATAAAAAAATCCTTTGTTTCAGTAAAAAATATTATTACATTAATTGCAGTTTAATCATTTCTACTTTAATTTAAAGCATAAATTCTACGGAAGTTAACAGAGAGATACATATTACGTTATAGCTGAAGGCCTTTATAATATTATGAGTGAATTTTATGACTATCAAAATTTGAAGTTTTAAAATATTTTATTGAAGGAGCTATTAAAATAGGAGTTATATAAAATATCTAATTATAAAAATTTTAACAAGCATTAAGATTGGCGAACCGACAAGTCAAATGCGACAAGTATATATATATATATATATATATATATATATATATATATATATATATATATATATATATATATATATATATATATATATATATATATATATATATATTAAAATCTAATTTAAATTAATTAATTTCCAAATTTTTAGCTTAATTCAGCACGTATTAACGTCATTCTAAAATATCTCTTATTTCCTGATCCTATTCCACTTTTTCTATTTATTGAATGCAACCTTAAGCTCTGTAAAAATGCTTTCGTCAGCGAATCCAACGCTCCGAGAGAAGGAATAAAATAGTGCTGACTTTAACAAGTTCTTCTAAAAGATCCCTATGATTCCTTTGACCGTAGTCGACGCGTGTAGATAAATCTCTATTAGAATCTTATAAACTCATGTCCATAAATTAATTTAGAGTCACGAGAAATCGAATATATATATATATATATATATATATATATATATATATATATATATATATATATATATATATATATATATATATATATATATATATATATATATATATATATATATATATATATATATATATATATATATATATATATATATATATATATATATATATATATATACACGCACTTAGTTTAAATTTGACATTTATGGTCCCTTTCTTATTATTCCGTAGTTTAAATTAGAGTTAAATGAAAATGATTTTGAGCTCTTTCTCAAATAAAAATGACACAAAGATTTTTTTTTATTCGTCTTAAAGTAGCGAAATAATTTTTTTCAAAATTAAAAAGTGGTTGGAGCAAAATCAGCTATTTAGGTTTGGTTTATTCATTGAATGAAAATACGATAGGCACATAATTTTTACATCATTTTTTTACATCATTCACGTGCTGTTTTCTATTCATTTTCGTAGGAAAAATGCATGTTTGCCATAACTCTACTTGCGCTGTTTCATCTCTTTTCTGAGAAAATTGGAAGTTTTAAAGACAAGGATTTTAAACTTTTCTTTTAACTATACGAGGTTGAATTACAGGTTTTATGAAAAGCTGCAAAGGCATTTTTTTAGAATCTGAAGAATTTAATATTCGAACTACTATATTGAAGTAGGAAAGTACAAAATATACCTATATAAAATTATTTTATAGAAAGAAATATTACTTTAGAATTTGATTCATACAGTTTACAAAATAAATAGAAAATACGTTCATGCATAAAACATCGATTAATAATAAAAAAAATATTATTCACCACATGAATAAAGTTAGGATAATATCTTTCGAATGTGCAAACTGAAAAAGAAAACATTTAAATAAAAATATTTCTTAAACATAATTCTTAAACATAAACAAAAGAATGCTGTATAAATAATTTAATATACTAAAATGTATCTACCATCTCTCGTTTTCTCCAGCTAATAAATGAATTAGCGTAGCATGTCATTTCCCACATTGTGTGCCTCTAAAAATAAGTTATTTGGTCCATCTGTTTTGTTCATACATTTTCGATTTGATCAAATATTTTCTAAAATATTTTAGATCATGATGTACATTTAAAACTACTTTTATACAGAATTTCAGGCGTAATAGGAATTAAAATAGCATGTGACATCCAGCTTTGAATGTTACAATTCATATTGCAAATAGCTATTCCAAACAGATGGTGAATAGGATGTCATTGTCCGATTTATTCTATGCAAACTACATGAAATGGAAATCCATTCAGCGTTTACTAAACTTGACACGACTCTACATCAAAGGCCTTTAACCTCGAATTCAGTACATATTTATTCAATCCTTGACATATGATAAAATATAATTGAATTTTACCCGATTCATTAAACCTGAATTATTATAAAGTAACTTGCCATACATTCGTAAATTGAATTGATCTTTTCATGCTTTAGCATTCAGTATTTATAAGGCAGAGTTTCTAAAGCTAACTAAGGTACTATAGCCAATGCTACTAATTCAATCACTTGGAGGATTCAGCATTAATTTAATCTAATCATTGATATTAATCTCTCCCAAAATCACTCGACAATCTTGAAAAGAAATTTGAGAAGATAGTATTGTAGTGTATCTATCTGAATTAGAAACACAATCTTTAATATGAATAAAGAAATAATGCCTTGCTTACCCTTAAGACCAGAGATTATTATTTATAAGTTTCCACTTCTTATATGCAAATATTGAATTAGGAAAATTAACGTTCAGTTGTAAAAAATGGAACATTTCTGCATTTTATTTATGTACTATTATATCATCACAAATTTGGTGTCAATTTAAATGACTAGAGGGGACAGGTTTGTTCCAAAACAACAAAATGATAAACCAAATTAATTAACTGCTTTCTCGATATTTTCTCATTATGGATATCAATGTTTTTTGCTGAATCGATTTCACTTCATAAAATTCAAATCATTTTTTCTATCACTTGAAGAAAATTATCATATTTCATAAAATTAAAATAATAAATACATAAATAACACAGAATAATATTTTTTATGACTTTTTCCAACTTGAATTGTAACATAGTAAAATTTTTACATGGGAGCAAAGCTGGCATATCAAAATATCGTAATTAAAAAAAATATGCACGTATGCCGAAAGATTTCTGAAATATTCACAAAAATTGTAAAATTGTCACTGTCAATTTGCAACGCCCATTTATTGAGGGACCATATCTTAAATTCATTTGTATCATTATATCTACTCTGTATGAAACAAGAGCTTTAATGACCATTATAATATCGCGGTTAGTTAAATATTAAATTTATTTTCAGATCAGACTGATTTAATTTAACATAAATTTTGCTTTCTTTTAAAAAATTAAAGTTTTTTCCACTTAAGCTAAATGCAATTTAGTTGGAGGGCTGAATGACTGTAAGAATGTTGAATTAGGTTTTATTCTTTACCGGCAGTTATCGTTTGTAAGTAAAGGAAATAGAGATTTATTCATGTTTATCACATTTTTCAATTTATTTCATGTTTATCATTTTTTCATATTGCCTGAATTATCAAATTTTTATAGAATAATAAGAGTTGCATTAATATCCACAGATGTTTTATTTAAACTCAATAATATTATTTTATACTTTTTTGAATAATTTACAAAAAAAATATGTTTCTGATTTTTATTTAATTTTTTTAAAATTGTATACACAATTTATCAAAAATTACATTGATGAGTAATTTATTTCTCCTCTACTTGCACTGATTTTTCACGATTCATTTTGAATTTTAAGTTCAAAAATTTAAAGAAGAATGTTTATTTTAGTTGATTTAGACTTACTTCCTATTTGAAAAATGGGTGGGTATTAACTGGAACAGACCACGGCTATATAATAGCTCGACACATGAGACGATGTCAAAGCTTTTTTTTTTTTTATCTTAACTAACTCAAAGATTGCTCATTTAGCGTACAAACAAATCTTTCGTAAAAAAAATTGGTACCGAACCAATGATTTTTAAAGAATTATGGAGGGATACAAAAGATACATTTGGAAATTTAAATTAATGATATTGAAAATCAAAGATTGATTTTTAAAATGTAAAAAATATGAACACATAAGTATGAATTAATATTTAAAAATAAAGTAAATTTCAGTTCTCAACTTTCAACCTAGTTTCATTAGTAATTTACATGAATATTATCTCTTCATATTTAATGAAGACACAGCAAATTCACTGAAGAAGTCGTCTAATTTTGTACAACTTGAATATATTATTATGACTTATGAAATTATAATATTTAACTAGAGATATTTAATCGCTACTCGTAGAATAACTGTCCAAACTTGTGATGCGTGACCTTTGACATAATAGGCATCTGCTTATTAGAATCATTCTTGTCCAGGAATTCTTCCGCTCATCAACTTCCCTCCCCTTGTTTAGCAAACATGAAATGAGTGAGCTATCAGCAACAGGTGCTTTATTGAAGCGTAATTATATTTACCAGGGACATTTTCTTATTGATCTATATTCTTAGAAAATAATATAGTTTTGGCTTGTAATATTCTCTTAAAACCATTACTGCAAAAACAACTTAATCTGGATGTGAATGCTATTATCATAATTATTTGCACTAATTATGATATCTTATTAACATGTATGCACAAATATTGTTTACCTAGGATGATATATAATAATTGTTCACATCAATATTATTCACAAATTTGTTATTTTAATAATATAGGGATTTAACAAAACTCATATGGTTTTTACGGTTTTGTATCACATTATATGAAGTATTCCATCAAAAATTATAAGGCACCTCGAAACATATTTGCATAAACTTGAGGCAACTTAATATTAACAGCATATCAACAAAAAAGTATTAAAGAAAAACTATATTAACTTTAGTTAACCATACACGATGTACACGTAAACCGTCTTAAACAGATTTAAGTACTTATATTCAAATTTACTCATAAATGCTAAAATTGACAAAGAGCACTGATGATATATCTTTATTGATAACAAATATTTCATTTGAAATAAGATACATAAGCTTTTTATTAGCTAATAAAATTGATTCTTATTGTTAGGAAACAATGTATGGAATATTAATGCATCTTGTATGTGAGTTTGAATCAATGTCTGCAAAAAATAAATTTTAGGAATAGATTTGACAAAAAACATTAAGAAAAGACAATCACAGAAAATCTTTGTTTACATGTTTTTACCTATTTTTTTAAGTTAACGTTTAGAAGTTACATGTGAAGTGCATGATTTTACTTTTAATTTCAAACTTCTAAATCAATTCGAGTTTTTATTTCATTACCTAACGATCATTCACACCGTGACGAAGTTACCCAGTATGAATCAATTGATATATTTAATACATGTTGTAGGTGAAAGTGCTATTAAATAAAGACAGTTGCAATTATTCTAAAAAAGCAGTTGACTACCAATTTGTATGATAGTAACAGTCAATTATTCAATATGTAAAATTGTTATAAGTCTTTTAAATTCAAAGGCATTTCTTACAAAAGAAAATTAATTCATTTTAAACTGAATAGAAAAAAAATCCTATTTTCTATGTTAAATTAAATGAAGTTGCATGAAAATGTAATATTTCTGGCCAAATTATTTAATTTTTTCAATGATAACTATGTCGATTCTTTTCAACTTATTTACAGGCACATTGTTTCTAAACCGCAGCAATGAAAACAAAATAACTTCAACATAAAATCTCATTCTTATACATAAATTTACATGCCTGAAATTCCAAAATCAAAATGAAATATTTTTTTTTGCTTAGTTGTTGATTTTGTAGATAAGGTATTGACAATAAACCACTAAACCAGCAAACTGTGTAGTACAAGATTTATATTTTTTTTACAACAGAAATATCTCATTTTTTGATATTGAAAGAAAATGGGATGCCGTATCATCCGCAGGAAATCAATCTAAAAGTCATTTTGTAACCCAGAAATCCTTTCCAGGTCACAGCCCCAAATGATTGTACCAACAAAGATGAAGACATTATTGTGTCGGCGTGTATCAAAAATTACTATTTTGGGTTCTCAGGAAATGCGGAGGGTTTTCACCTGCTAGAAGATAAAAAAAATGTGAAAAATTGCTCTTAAATTATTATAATATTTCTGCAAAAAGAGGTGGATTGGATACCAGCTGCTAAAATTGAAAATGACAATATGAAACAAAGCGACTAGTGTTTAATTTTTTTTCGGTAATTTTATTCATTAATGAGTTCTTTTAATAAAAAGTAAATACCATTCTTATCGAAAATTTGAATATATACGCTATAAATACGCTTTAATTAAGATTTTCACGTATTTGAAAATATACGTGAAAAATAGGCTTTCAATAGAAGTAATTATAAAATACATTTAATAATGGATTAAATAAATAATTATCATTTTCTCCTAAAATAATATATGGCTAATTAAAAAAATATTAATTACCTTTTGTAACTAAAAATGACACATAAAGCGTTATATTATCAGACAGGTAAAATCGAATCCTTTTGATTCGTCATCGTTTTGCTTCTCTCTCACTTCAAACTAAGACAAACTAACTAACACAAGCCTCAAAATTTAAATCAACACCTCAAACTACGACAAGTTAATAAAATTTGGTTTAATGTAATTCAAAACTAAATATTTCATATCTGTAATTAATAATTAAATATATTATTTTAAATAAGCCAAATTAGGGACGGTCGATAGCACTCATAAAATGGACTTGGTAAGTAAAATATACAAATTAATTTTAGTTGAAAACAAACTTTCTCGAGAAAAGCAATATTTTATTTCTAATATGAAAATTAATTTCTTCTGTATCTAGGAAAATTAAAGTTAAACTTAAGAAAGAATATTAATAATTTATTGAGAGGAAATATTCTCAACCAGTATTTAATCCTACGATGTATTACTATATCAGAACTTTTTAAGTAGTTATATTTACTCAGAAATTTTGAAAAAAAAACAACACATTATTATATTCCTTAGCTATCTTTCTATTAATCCGCAACAGTTTTTCAATACATTGATCAAATTAATGCAGAAACTTAAAGTTTAGACGTTCCGAAATGCAGAATTTACATATTTAACTTAATCTCATGTTATATCATTGCATTAGTTTTTTTTAGTAAATTATTATTTGTAAACTAAGTTCCATAAGAATTTCATGTTTGCTCACTTTTGTTGCTAGTATTCAGAATAAATATTGTACCAGTGCGCCTCTATTTGATCACAATAACATAAAAATAAAAAAGTTACGTTTATTAAAAGTAAATTATCTTCAAAAATGTAATCTAGTATTTAATATTTTGTAAATATATAGAGTTTTTGCACGTTATCATAAGAAAAATTTAATGACTTACAAGGAAGTTTACTGTTATTCCTTAAATTTTCTTCTTTACACTTTTAGAAAGGTTTGTTTCGTCACGTTTTTCCAAATTCAAATTTCAAACATCGCTGTAAAAAACAGAGATAGCAACGATAGGAGAACAAAAGAGAAATGAATTTCAGTCTAAAGATTTTAAGCAGAATCCTTAAAGAGGATAAGCCTGAATTGATGAAATGGGCAAATGGTTATTTCGATATGGGTTTTCTATACTTTTAAAGATAAACTCTTTCTAAGAACTCAACACAGAAGCACAATTAAAAGGATTATACTCAAGGGAATAAAGAGAATTACAGCTGATATTAAAGAGCCACAATGTTATTGCTCACTTAGTAATGTTGAAGCTGTCATCTTTAATTATTAATTTTTCTCAAAAACTGCATAAAATAGAAAATTTCTGCTTAATAATGGTTGATTGCGAATGATTTCGAGATTTAAAAAAATCTGCAGATTTATTTTATCAATTTTGAATGTCTTTTTAATTTTATCAATTTATTAACTGATGAATATTTTATCACTGTCTACAAAATTTCTACAGACTAAGATAAACCTTGAGCTTATTTTTCTCTAATTTATTGCTACTATTGAATATCAAATGAAAGAAAATATGCTAGAATTATATATGTAAAAAGATGTTATATTCCACACTAAAAGAAAATTGTATTTAATGGGCAATCCATATCCTTTGTCTTTGTCCAATAAAATGGAATATCAATATCATACATAGTTACTACGTTTAGGTTAGTATACGATGATGAATGTCTAATATTATATGCAAACAATTGTTAGTTTTGTTTGCAACAGTTTCTTCTTCCCTATATCTAATAAAATGTTCTAGTTTTTTTTTTTTGCTTGTTTTTTTTATAATTATTGTTGCTACCGAATATTTAAATTAACGAAAGGGTTTATATATGTAAAAAATGTAAGAAGTGAGACATAAAAATATAATTTACAGAATTTCTTCATCTTTGCCCAATATATACTAATCTTAATATCATTCATAGTTCTTTGACTTTGGATGTATGGTAAATGATTACAAAATCATATGTACAAAATCATATGTTATATGTAATCTTATTTATTGAAAAGACTCAGTGAAAATTAAAGTATGGCTGATGCTTCAAAAGGCTTCACATCTGAGTAGAGCAGCAAAACATATATCTGCGTTCATGTTTTTGGATTAAACGAATCTCTGACCTATAGTTAAATCCTTACAGTTTTACCAAATTAGTAAGTATGTTCTATCGATTGAATGAAACAAAAAAATATGTATTCTTATTTGAATAATATATTTTGTAAGATGTTTGTATAATTCTTAATATGGTTTTTAAGGATTCTTTTTATGGTGCAATTTCATTACAATTATATATTTTTTTGATTGCCAAACAATTCGATCGTAATTTACACAAAGAATAAACAATTGATAAATGCAAATATTTCTATTTGTTTTTTCTATTTCATTTTGGAAAATTAGAGAAATATTATTTTAAACATTAATGGAAGCAAACGATCAGCTTGCAACCTAAAGAAAATAATCTACTACATTGAAATAAAAAGACAGTAAATTTAGTAAGCAAAATTAGAGATAATAAAAAAAATGGTTTAATATCTCTAAGATATCTTTATTTTAATCCTAAAAAAAACGAAAAGCCTTTAAGGAGATGTTCGTATTCAAATGGGTTTGTTTGCTTTAAAACACAGTCGTTTTCTGAAGATACTTCACTACGCTTAAATTGCATGTTATCTTACCTTTCGTTCCAATAAACTGTTTGGACTTCGCCTTATTAAATCATCATATTTCTTTACAAAAATTAAAAAGGAACATGTAACCACAAAGAAACATGTGAAGAAAAAAATTTAGAAAAGGTTCTATAAATAATTTCAAATATCTCAGAGCATTTAAATGATTTGGTTACAATTTTCCAGATGTTAAAGTTTCGATATATTCATTCCTTTAACTTTCAGGATGAACCATTTCTATTTATAAATAGAACAAATTAAATAATAGAGATTTAGCTATTTTAGGAATGCCCATTAAGAAAGATCTGCAAATAAGCAGTAAACGAAATTTGTTTACGGTGAAGCTGCTATACTAAAAGTGCCGAAAACATAGATTATTTTCGAATGTCCTACTTTCGATTCTTAAACAATCGTGATCTATTTAGCTGAATCTGATATTTTAATCTTTTATATATATATATAAATTTTACTTTTGTTATTTGCATTAGTTTCCAGCGAAGGTTTTATAGTTTATACGATTAAAGCTTACAACTTACTCTTTTTAATATGTTGCAATTTCTTTTGGAAAAATATGAGAAACAATCAGTTGCATTTGTTGATAGTTATTAGCGGAACACTTACTTCTAAAACTAAGCATGAACGATTTAGGTTAATTATGTTAATTTCCAGTTTAAAATATAACCTGGCTCATAATTTTGATCCAGGTCAGATGAACTGGCACCCTCATCTCCAATCTTCCACGCCACACCAACTTGAGGATGCTTCTCTCCGACGGATTTGGCGTGCACCAGACCCGTTTCCACGACGGTTTCTGGTGGAATCGGATCTCGAACCTAAAACCTCCAGTTCCGAAACCGAAACCTTGCCACCAAGCCACCGCGGTCTCTAAGCACGCACGAAGACGACATATTTGAAACTTAGATTAACTTTGGGAAATTTTCTGCTTACGTCTTGAAAAACAGCATTAGCTTTCCCCTCTTTTTTTTTTTTTTTTTTTTTTTTTTAGCAAGGACCTTGTAATTTTGAACAAAGAATGCTAATGATGACATGTGAAACGGTACTCATCTCTTGAAACTTTCACAACGCATCAATCAAAGCAGTTTTGAACTTTGCATTTACACTTAATGCGCAATAAGGCCCACATGCAGTGTTGGATCATTGGTAAAGTATGGTGCTGAAACTGAAAACTCTCTCTACTGAAACCCAGAAACTACATTGTCCTGGTCTTTCCGAGGAAGTTGAAACTTATTTCTACGATAATACTTCTTATTTAATATAATTAAGCACAAACGAGGCGTGTCTACAATCTCTGACAATAAGAAAGAGTGGTAACAATTCATTTCAAGAATTAACTATAATAAACGACTTGGAAGATATAATTGCATTCTTTTCACTTGGCAGGAATGTGAATATTTACTTAGAACATGGATTCTTTACTAAAGGAAAAAACAATAAAACATAATATACTCCTGCAACATTTTTTTTTTTAAAATATTTTCCCACAGAAAAAATAATACCCAATTTCAAAACCAAATTTTTGTTGTCGATTATTCAAATGGGATAATAATATATGAACGAAATTCCAATGTTACCCGCACCATGAGTAAAATTAGCTGCCTGTTCTTTCAACTTCATATATTCAAAAAGTATATCTCAAGGATTTAGCCCAGCGCATTTGTTCCATGTTTCAAATGATGTCAGAAAAATAATATAATAATATGTTGAATATATTCATCATTTAATTAACGAATAATTTACGAAGCTCTTAAACTGAATAATAAAATGCACTTCATATAATTAACATAAAAATATCATTAAAAGTTGCGATAAAATTACAGAGGACTATTTATAAATTGCACGTGTAAAACTTTTGAAAAGTAAAAATGCTATTATAGTTTTTCATGTCAAATATACTAATAATATTATACACGATTTGCTTTCTTGTGTGATTTATAATTCGAGAGCGCTATGACGTATTTATTTTAATGAGAACTAAAAGAACATTTTTTGGGTGGTGACTTAAGTCATTTCAATCTCCTATGAGATTCTTGAAAAGCATCTTTCGACATCTTTGAGATCCCATAATCTTACTTAATGGCAAAACGTTAATCTCGGGAAGGTTGAGATTACAGTATCCCGGATGTAGATATGAACATTCTTGGGCCTTCTCTATTGATGGATAGATGGAAAGAAAAAAAGATCGATTGGGATTATCTTAGATTCACCCCCTTCTTGTTTTAATATCGCGTACGTAAAATCATGAATCCTTTGTTAGTACAATGCAAAACATCCGGAAATCACGTGAAGATAAAGTAGTGAGCAAAATAGTGATTTGCTGTTTCGGAAGTTAAAAAAGGAACCTATCCCACAATTTTTGCTGCAGTCGAACGTTATATATAATATTTAACTTATAACGATCTTAAACTTATTAAATTTGTGTAGGAGATTTATATACAATTGTATGATAAATCGCAATGAATTTATATATTTCTGTATTTATGGGACATTTATATAAAAAAAGCAGTAATAAGATCGGTTTATTAAATAAGAAAAACAGGTAACTGCTTAGACATCCCATAAGTTTGAGGGAGGGCCCGAGTTTTTTTTTGCGTTATTATAGAGTAATTTAATAATAGGTGCCATGTACTTGAATTTTTAAAAATCAAATATTGTTTGAATTAAACATTTTTTTTTACTAGCATAATTTACTAGCAAATTTAGTTCAATTTGTTTGTAATAGGCTAACTTAGGGCCGGATAATGACAAACAACGGATCTACTGCAGATTTGAGGGGAGTGCCATGGAGTGTTTAAACTCAAGAATCTTAACCTCCAGACATAACAGGCGAGTATATTAATGGCATTGCAATGAGATTACTTAGTATGTGGGTGCGCATGATAAATTTAAGATTTCCTTAAAATATAACAATCAATAAATAACACATAAGAAAAAAAGTATAAAATAAGGAAGAAGATTTTGCGTAAATCTTCAGCAAAATCGGTCCACAGTCAAGAGCAGTGGATCTTGGGAAACCTTGCAGTTTTCGTGGTCCCACTTTCTTAATCCAAGTTTTCAAAACCAAGTATTTTTATAGATTTTAATTTAGTTTCTATATGATCAGTTTCTAAATAATCAATTTTACAGCAGACATTCATTATTTATCCCTCAGGTATGAAAGCATACCTGCGGGTCGCCTTCAAAAGAGATATATTTATGATTTTTTTAAAATAATGCATAAATGTAAATTAATTAATAATAATTTCAGATCTGAGCATTCAGTCGTGACAAATTTCGAAAATATTATAACACAAAATATTTTTTTCACCACTCTAAATTTTCAGAAATATAGATACGGCTATCTTGTTACTTTTTGACTGAATTTTAATAATTTTTACAAAAATAATATTCATTAGTAATACTTTCGCTGTTACAATGAGATTAAAACCGTTTTCATTGTTTCATCAAATATTTAATAGTGTGAATTTCTCCTGTTCTTCAAATCTTAAGGAGAAATAATTTATTTATTACATCCATACTTTAAATACGAAAAGTGAAAGAAAAGTTCTAGTACTATTAAAGACAAGGTTCATGCGGTCAATGAACAGAACAGGTGAAAGGTTATTGAAACAATGTCACCAAAAATTATTGCAATTTGATGTTTAAAAATACATTGTTGAGGGAATAAGAAGCATCAAATTATGCATAAGAGACTGAATTGAAATTAAACAAATCCGATACTCCCGATTGAACTAGATGGCGGTTTGCAGTTATAAATAAAAATAATCTTCTATTCAATGAATACCGTCTTGCAATCAACAGTTATTAATATGCAAACTGAAATATCGATGATATATATATATATATATATATATATATATATATATATATATATATATATATATATATATATATATATATATATATATAAGAATTAAAGAACAGAAAATATTGAGTAAAAATAGAAATAGAAAAATAGAAAACTGTCTTTTTTTACGGAAAGTATCAATATATTTCCGGCGTATGATATCACTGAATAAGAACATTCTTATCAAAATATCTAGGGAAATAGTTACATAAAAATAAACATTCTCCTTTGAGCCTTGAATTTCAACGTTTCTCGTTCATTTTTTTTCACTTGAAGATGTATAGTAGTCTTTGTGAATAGGGAAAAATACCAAATTTTGGGCAAATGCCAAAACCATCGTTTTTCAGAAAGTTTAATATTGTTGATACACTATTTTTATTTTTTCTGAAAACCTCATGTAAAGCATGAAATTCCACTTTTTCTCGTTATTCTCTCATTTTTTAAGGTTGTAGTAACTCAAAGAGTTATTTAGATAAGAAGCACGTGTTTCGCATGTTTGTGGCTTGTTCTCATGTGATAAAAAACAGTAGCGAGTTTGTGCCATTAATCTACTTTTTGACAGAATTCTCGTGGTTTGTATTTTTGGAGTGTAATAGCTGTTCAGAAGAATCAGGCAATGAAATAATTATAAGCTATGTCTTAAAGGAAAATGAAGCTGTCGAAAATATATTCAGCTACCTATAATTAGTACCTAAATCCTAATTGATCCATATAATATAGCTAACAATTAGCAATTTTGCTAAAATGAAAAAAAAAATAATAGAGGCCTCTTAAACTATTTTATTATTCATCCTTTTAAAAAGATTCTTAAAAAAGATGTAAAATTTTATTAAATTGTAAGGATAAAAACATTTGATAAACATGGAAATATAGCATAAGGTAAACGAAAATTCATCTCAAATAGTCCTTCAATAAATTTAAAAAATAAAATATCTAATTGGTGACACTAATTCTATAACGTTTTAAATATCTCCAAAATTGTTTTGAAATTATGAAGTAGAAATCTTGTGAAATTTCTATTTTCTAATAATTATATAAATACTTTTAGAAAGGGGCATCTTTTAATTTAAGAAATTAAGTATTACAACAATTTTAGTATTTGATATGCATATTTAGTTTATATAGTTGGTAATTTCGTATTCAACATTTACTATTAGAAAAACATTTTTGTTTACAATTTTCACCAAAATTTAAATGCCCACATAAACACCTATGTAAAAAAAAAAAAAAAAATAATTAGTAGAACCAATTTAAGTTATAGCCCTGTAAATTGAAGAATTTACTTCTTCCGAGGATTTCAAGAATGAATTAAATGTTTACCACATTTAATTCATTCTTGTATTTAGGAGCTCAGTTGTATGTAGTATAATAGTTTGGATTTGCGTATAAAAATCAGCAGATTTATATAAAGGTTATAACTCTAACATCAAAATCAATGAAATGTTAATTGCTCCCGACAGCATAACTGCAAAATTAATAGTCTCATTATGGCAGAGAAAATATAAAAAATTGCACCAAAAAAAAGAACTATTCATTTTATTAATAGAACGGCGTATTAGAATTACTTCAGTGGCATTATTTTAAAATGAAATAAAGTATTGAAAAATCATGATTTATCGTTATCAGCTTACTATGAGAAATATTTACAATTCTTTTTAGATAGAATAATAATCTCTAATATTTCGACTCTTCAAACAATGAAATATTTAAGTTATTCTGTTGCATTAAAATAGCAACATATTAAAGCTTCAATTTTTTATTTGAACTGCAAATGAGATAGATACGTTTGAAAATATCTGCTTTTGAGTTGATTGGTTCTTATGAGATTTTATTGCACGACAACCAGATTTGACAGACTGCGGCAAATATATGAAATTAAGTAAAAGGGAATTCCTAATAAATAATGAATAACTGAACAATTGAATGACTTGCAATGAATTTGTTAACTATTCAAGAAATTCCTATAAATAATACAGAGCATTATTTATTTGTGATTTTTTTATTTTACGATTTTCTATTTATAATTTTTTTAATGGAATTTCAAAAATGAACGACGTCTTCTAAAGTCAAAAGCCAATTATTATGAAATAATAAACAAAATGATTTTTTAATTTTAATTCAAATTTGAATTTTTTATGCGCAATAATGTGAACAAAGATTTTTTATTAGTTGAAGTCGATCCTTCTTGATCATTTCTTGTTTAGATTCATTCATAAGACGAAATTTGTTTTTTGTTGCTCTTTACATAAATTTGTTGATTTTTAAAGTAGTTGATTAAAATGTAGAATTTCTTCTTAAATTGTTTTAAAAATTAGATTTTCACGGATTTACATTAAACCTATGATTTTTTTTATAGGCATACTCTCGTTTCTGAAAATTACCCCTTATTTGGCATTTATCATTTCTTTTTATAATTATAAAACATTCTTTCTTCGGAAATTCCAAAAAAACATTTTTGCAAATCATTCGAATATTAATGAGGGCACTGAATGTAATTACTCTTGTTAAATTCCATAGGAAAAAAAAGAATTCGCATCGGTGGCAAACAAAGTATTAATGAAGCTCTAGTTTCGCAAACAAGGGAAATAGAAGAAATGAAAGTAAAATGCTGAAATCATTAAGCAACTTCTGATTCTTTTTCTTTGCCAAAGACTCCAAACAGAAAAAAGTAGCAACAACAACAAAAATAAAACTTTAAAAAGTAAAAGAGAGTGGAAAATATCCAAGTCTGATAACATATTTTTAAATTAACTTGAATCAAGTTATAACAGAGGAAGTTTGGAATATAATTTATTTTTTCAAAAATTAAAAACAATGAATCGAATACGTGGGCTGAAATTTTCTATCATCTGTTTTGTGATCTGTCTTTATTGAAAGGTTTTTGCCAGTCTAAATTTAACGAAGAAAATAAAATAAAGAAGCGAAAATAATTTTTCTCAGTTATTTTATCATTACGACTTGATTTTTTTTTATTATTTAAATGTTTAAAAAAGAATATATTTAATCTTTCTCTCTAAGTTCATTATGAGGTTCTAAGTTCATACTTTTACATGACAACGGCAAAAATATTTTTGCATTAAAATATATATATGATAAAATTTAGAAAATGTAAAGGCTCTTCATATAAAAGAATAGCATGTGTTTTTGTGACTAAAAATTACTTTGAAACTAACAACGAATCATTAAATGCATGTGCCTTTCTACAAATCCAAAACGTACAGTCCGTCTTAAAATCGTCCGGTGTCTTTATTTTTCTTTACAACATTGAAATGTCTTGAACAACAGTTTTATATCCTGACTAGTATAAAGATATAAATCTAAACGGAATGGCGGATACCTTACTCGGTTTGAAAAAAAAACAACATTCAAATTTAAAGTTCGCATCAAAAGAATAATAACTCACATTGTAGTTTAATTTTACCAAAATTTCAATGCAAGAAAATTTTTAACTAAAAAGAGAATGAAAGAAGGTCCAAATAGTTAAGGATAGTTAAATACTTGATATTTCAATTATAGAGGTGAAGGTTAAAGAAAATGGTTCTTAAAGAGAATGGTGCATAACCTATTTAGTTTGAAAAAATAAACATTACAATTTAAAGCTTGCAGAGTCAAAAGAATAATCATTCACATTGTAAGCCCGAAGACAATTGTTTCCTCGTATTAGGAAGCAAGATATTTTTTAAACAAATCTTTAACTATGAAGAAAGTGAATAAGAATCCAAATAGTTAAGGATAGTTAAATATTTGATTTTTATTTCTAATTTTGTTTGCAGAATTACAAACAACACAGTGAAACTTAAGTATCGTTGTATTGCTTTATCTATACTTTTTCTTGCTTGTACAAGTGAACCGAAACTACCAGAATAAAATTTTAATCGAATATTTTCAAAGCATAGACTTTTTAAATTTGAATTAAGCAATTCCCTACTGACAAAGTTAGATAATATTGTTCATTGACTTTGAAGGAAAAGAAAGACGCCTCTCTTAAGGGAAAATTCGTTTTATGGGTCAATTGCAGAAAAAGAGATAATTTTTAGAGCTAGTATGGAAATCAATTATATATAATAATTCTTAGAAAGCTGAAATTATTGTAGAAATTTATGAATATTTTTAAATCAAAACCTTCGATTGATTTGTGAATTCGATTAATTCTTCTCGTGACACAAAAATAATAATTTTCAATGATAGGTTCATAAACATAAATTACACAGACAGCTGTTTATGCGAAACATGTCTCTTATTAATATATTTAGAGTGATTATATATTAATAAAAATTTATAATGTAATGAATATAAAAGTAGTTGATAGCTATAAATAGAGTATATAAAAATTTAACATAGTGTAATTTCAAACTAATCCAAAATGAAACAAAAAAAAATATTTTTTATTCATTGAACATAAATATATATGTTTTATAGTTGAATCTAAAGAGTATTTTAAAAGTTGTAATTTTTTCTTAATCCCTGATCTTACCATTATTCAAAATTAATTACAGACTGAATACATATAATGCCTTCAGCAAGAATTTAATTTTTTAAAGTACATTTTAATGAATTTAATCCTCAAATCAATTCATTAATAAATAATTCAGAATAACCAATAAAATAAATGATAAATAAATATGAAAAACATTATATTAACTTATAATAATATTATTATCCCAGAACTATTTAAAAATTGAAAGATTGAATTTGATGGATCTATTCAACTGAAAAAAATGCCTATATTAATTAGAAAATATTTATTTGCATCGATACTTCTTGATAAATTTTTTAAAAAATTCTTTCATTTTTTCTGTCTCCACACGAATGAAACATTATAGCCGTATTTGTCTTAAAAAGATCCTGATCAGTGTAAAAATTTCTTTATTACTCAGTAGCCTAAAACGATCTGAACTTAGAAGCATTTCATTTATGAATGTTGAAATGACGAACATATTTGATCACACGTTTCGCATTTTATAGAAGTTTATGATTAATGTCATTTTGATGAATTGCATGTATAAAGAAGGAATCGATGTGAAAGCTTCTTCATGAAAAAGTACATCGCATATTATGTATCAAATACATTATTTATATACTAAGTGGATAAGATTCTACTTATAATCCTTTTAATTTACAAAGATTTATAAAGCTTACTGCTCAAGTCTCTCAACGCGGTATATTTTTATTAAAATTAAAGTGCTAATTAGTCAGGTGAAAAAAAAATGAACGGTAATTATTTTGATTCAGTAAATTACACATTTTAAAATAATTATTGAATGTAAATTAAATTATAGTTTCACTAGCTGTTTGATTCTTTTTTTTATCTAAATCCATTATGTACCAATTAGTTAATATATTTCTTACTTTAAATTAATTTATTATGTTTAATATTCTCTATATTTTTATTGTTGAAGTCATGTAAAAATTATAAGAAATATACATTAAAAAATATAATATTCATCAATGTGCAGTTATCTAATAAAATGTTAATTTGATAATTATTGCATATTCATAAAAATTTTACTGTACAATTTTATAAGAATAATTCGTAATAAATAGCATTCGGAGATTTTGTGATGATGTATTTACTGTCTCTCTTAAACATAAGAGAGTGATTAAAAATTGCTTTCTCACACTTTATTTATTACATAGTCATAATTATCTTAAAGTTAGTAGGCAGAATCTCATATTTAATAAGCCATGAAATATATTTTATAATTCAGAGTAATATTTTCTTTGTACCAAATAATAAATAGACTTCTTTGCCCGATAACCATTGCTTAAACATAATTTTTGCGTAGCATTTAGTTTCCTCTCAACAAGCATCGGAAGTTGGATCTCTGCTTTGTCAGACTTCTGGATGAAGTTCCCATTCATTCTAGGGAATGCTTACTAAGGAAGAAAATAATGTAAGGCTGAAAATCAGTTTTTAACAAACTAGATAAGCAAATAGTTCGCAAGGTTATTAATTATCGGAGACCTGACTCTTGTTAATTTGCATTATCTTCGAAACGGCAAATTATTAGTTTTCGTGGCTATAAAGCTACAGGCTATGATAAGTTACTTTGTCATCCTTTTCTTCTCAAAATTGCTGTCTTTTGCAATCTCAGGGAATCTATTTAGGTAAAATAAAGTTTCGATCTGAAGGCTAGATTATTTCCGGAATAGATTACTTTATTTCTTTACTCTTTAACTAAATTATGTATTTAACTTAATTAGTGGATGTGTATAACAAATGATACCTAATTCATTCTTAAATTGCTATTTTACTAACTTCCAAATATTTTAAAGTTATTACATTTTTAAATATAATATAAAATATCTAAAAGTGTATACACCCTGTATGATTTATTTAACCCTTTGTGGTGCACTATCTTTAAATTTTAAACTCTCACAAAGAAATTTGTAGACCATCTATTTAGGCCTATAGGAGTACACAGGTTAAATTTCGTAAAGATTGTACTTATTGTTTGATTTTGGGGGTGTTCCATCACCTGGAACACAGCGTCTTTAGAGCTCTGGAAAGTTTGACTAAATGAGCACTGCAGTGAAGAGCGAAAATGAGTAAAACCTCCAGAATTCGAATGCAAAAAAGCACTATGTTATACCTGTGAAGCAGATTTAGCATGTTCCAAGTTGCAGCAGAAGGGGGGGGGGGTTGAGATTTGCCATAGAAGGACAATTTTTCAAGTATTTTTGGAATATCGGAAAAATTTAGCTAATCCCTCCATTTTTAATTTTTAATTCCCAGCCATTTTTAATACAATCAATTTACAAAAAATATCTATAGTTACATTTAAAATAAAAAATAAGATATAATATATATAAAATAAAAAAATATATTTACACTGTTGTATAATTCGAACGTGAGCGAAACTCAAAATAAATAGCAGGAAACTGTGCAGCTCTAAGTAAAGATTGTGAAGGCTATTGATATAAAAAAAAAATTAAAAAAAGGAAAGGAAAGGAAAACCCTGAAACTTCAGACCCATTGCAAGAGTTGGTCATTTCCAAGAATTCTGACCCTCCCAAACTTTATACTTTGAATCGAGTTTATTTTCCACGAAAAAAGTATAGTAAATGAAGACAAATGTTTTCTCTTTCCGGTATAACTTCATGTCAAGTTACGCGATCAGCGCAGTGTTCAGTTGATGGAACATCTAATTTTATCCAATGATTACACGTATGCTTTCTCTATGAAAAATTTAAAATATATATATATAGAGAAGAAATAGTTTAAGATACAGCCAACAAAACAACACTGTAATTATTTTTCTAACAATTATTTTTACCAGAAAATTAAATTCCTTGAATAAATAGGCTTTTAAATAGCGTCATATATCTGAAAATCATGGATAAGCTTGATTTAAATTTTCATGTATTATTAAAAAAGAAGGTTAAAACTGATTCTTAAACATATTTTTTTCCATTTATAATTGCATTTAACGATTTTAGAAGCGAGTGAAGTTAGGTGTTCCATGTAATGGAACACTGTGCCTCAAAGGGTTAAAAATGTAACAAACTCAGGCATCAGGGATATATTTATTAATTTCTATGGATATGATGTACAATATAATTTATAGAAATTAAAGACCTGTAGAATTGAGTTTTAAAGGTTAGTCCCTAGATTGATATTTAAAGTATAACCAAGAATGTTTAAAAGCTAACACACTGAAAAGAAAGGCGAGGAAAAAGCAATATCAATTGTGCGAGGAAACGTACTTATAGCAATATTCCTTTGCAGAAATTATGAAGCTCAGTCTTTGCAAATTTATATTCGACACATGTTTGATGGGACAAATTAAGAGACATGGAAGGGTACGGCAAATTTAATGAATTTTTAATAAAACTAACTTTAATTAATACGTTTTACAAGGGCATTTACAATTTTCCCTTAGAGGATCACTTCAATATCATCGTGTAAAAAAAGAATCGATTTTAGCTGTTAACTTACGCAAGTGTTACAAATTTTGTGACAGTGTATATTGTTTGTAGAGAAAATCTGTACACATTGCATTGACACTTAAATCACAAATTCTCACCTTACTCATGATGGCAATTCACAATAAAATCTTTCTGTATATATAGGTCTCAAAACATTCAAATGAATTTGGATTTTATGAATAAATATATTAAATATATATTGGTTGGAAACGATTGAGACTATTTCTATATCTTATCTTTCTTCATCAAAACTATGTATAACTGATAAATAAAATGTTCATTAACTCCTATGATTGTTCAAACTCAGGTTCTTGAAAGACTCACTTTCTCTTTCAAAACTATGAAAATCCCCCCCCCTCTTCGGAAATAGCAATGACAGATAGTGTACTTTAGGGATTAATGTACAAAAGAGGATCTTCTGTATTGTTTGGGACCTTTCTGTATTGTTGAGTCAAAAGTCAAAGTTATGGATGAGATATGGGGAATTTTCATTCTAGTAATATTTAGCAAACTATGCTGTTATACGTGAAGCATGTCGTACTTTTCCTTTTTTTTTATTCTGGTACTGGTGTTTGAATTTAGATGTGCAACGGCAGACTTTGTTATTTATCACATTCATACCTTTTCTGTTGATCCGTCAAATCACCTCTTTTTTCGTTGTCTATGAGTGTTTATATTCACGGGAATATTGAGAAAAAAGTTATGTTTTAAAGACAAATGAATCTACTACATTTTCTCTAAAAAAACTCTTTGTCAATGTTGTCGTTGTGACTAATGAGACTGCAGTAACGATGATTGGCTATGCTTAATAGTGCAATGCAAGCATATTTCAATTTTTGAAAACAAAAAATATGCCCTGAAAGGCATTCTTTAATGATATCTGAATCAAAGATTAACTTTCAGTGCAAAGTAACATTTTAAACACAAATAACTGAAAACTTAATATTTTGTATTGTTGCACGTCTAAAAGTAATCCATTTTTGATGTTATATTATCCTCTTTGCAGATAGTATTAATATTTAATTCATTTGACATCTTGCAATTTCCACGGGTTTCCCTAAAATGATGATCTTTCCAATAAGGAAAGCCAAGGCATTTTACTTAGTATAATACTAAATGAATCATTGATTTTTGCAGTAGTATTTAAATAAAGTAAAATTGACATTGATTTTATAGCTGTGTGCCAATTTCTAATTTTGGGTAGAACGATTTTTTATGGCAATTTATTATAAACATCTTGAAAATAATAAAAAAAGAACTTAAATGGGTTGATCATATAGCTTTAATTGCAGTTAACAATTTTTATTTATGATAGAGATTCGAAATAAGTAACATCCTTTGATTAATGATGGGGATGTAGATCGTAAATTTCTAACGACATAATGCATATATAATTGTATTGTATATTCAAAAATACATTTTATAATAAATGCGAAAACTTCGTAAGGATAAAAGGGAAGTATCATGATAACATTTTTACTTAATAATTACTAAAATGATTTTATGCATTTTTTGATAAGTTTTTTTCAAAATACGATGATAAGAAATTATTGATACGTATGAAATTATTGATATGATCTGTTTAAGAATTTAGTTAAGGAAAACAAATATAATACATTTCATTTTTGAAGACACATTACTTCTCTTTCTTATTTATATTATTTATTATCATTGTATAAGTTCTGGAAAACATTTATAATCTTTTATATAATTTAAAAAAAATTGAAAACGAAATATTTCATTTTCGAGATATATCAATTATACAGAACGTGTATCAGTACTAAACTACACAACTTAATAACTATTAAAAGGCATCTTTATGATAAGTATCTTAATGTTTTTTGTGAAATAAGATTTTTTTACAAATCGAAAGTCAACTATCCGAACTGCTTTCTAATAAAATATAATAATGATGTTATTTAAAATATATATTTCTTGTGAGAATGCAAAAATATGTGGAAATAATAACATTTTTGTTGTATTGTATTAATGCTGCTATCAGTCTTTAAAACATAGTATTTAATTATTTAACAATTTATTTACAAAACCTCTCTATTATAGTGATAAGATTTAAAATTATTTTCACATGAATATTTGAAAACGCACAACAATGAACACAAACGCATAGCAACAAGCAAAGAAACTGATTTCATTTCTTAATTGTGTCCCATTAGATAAATGATTTGTAACGTTAATGTTGGTTGAATCATTAAATCATTAATGTATTTGGGTTTCGGTATTTTCCCCCTTTTCCTTTCATTACTTAAACAAACCCAGTAGAAAATGCTCAAAAACTTACCAACAAAAATTTAATCGAACTAATGTAATCATGCGCCTTGACGAGCAGCTGTTAAGTGTTGAATCAAAATTAGCATCAGTGAGATAGGCGTTTTATAATGAAAGAGTAAGATTTTTTTTTCTTAAAATATTACATATTTTTCAGCGATATGGACTGTAAATCTGATTATTTTGATGAACCATCGGAATTTTTTCACAAATATCAAAGTTTTCGATATCTTTCATAATTCTCATTCGTAAAATAAAGTCAGAGATTTCTTGTGTCCCTACTCTATGAATTAATATTATTTATAATATTGTTAATCCTTTTTTTAAAAAAAATTCTAGTTATAAAGGGATATTAACCAAAGTTGTTAAAGAAAATTTTTTTCACTATTATTAGGTGTACTTAAAAATAAATTTCGTTTTTTTAATAATTTTGTCAGTTTGAGATTTTAATTTATAATGAATTGTATTGTAATAATTATTGAAATTGTTATCAATAATTTTGAGTTTTCGAATCAATTATTTCTCAAATTATCTACGAGGTGACACGATTCGTATGAATTCAAGATATAATTAAACTAACCGATTAACTATTTAATTATATTTTAAATTTTAAGAAGTGCATTATCATTGAGAAAACATTTATTTACAGTATTTTTGAACTCTAATATATATTAGGGAAAATAAATTAAAATATTTAATGCTTACAAATACGAAAAATGTAAAGCTAAATAAAAATGGATAAAATGATGCATCTTTTTATTTCCGAAAGTTTGTTCTATAAGTTCATTTCAAACATTGCAGATTCAGAGAGAAATTTTATTTCCTGGTGGAACATAATCAGACAGTTTATGCAATAGGCCTAAAAAGGATTTCATGTATGTCTATTTTATTTTAAAATTATTGATTATTGAGGTACATAATTTATTATTAGCATATTTTTCTTCTTATTTCAACATATTATTATTTATATTATTCTTATTATTACTATTCATATTATTATTTATTTTTGATCACAATGTTTTCTTTCTTTCCTATTTTTTAAATCTATATATCTATGTTTAATTTGTATGTAATTTTTTAACAAAATGAAATTAAATACATGTGTCACTCAAAAGCTGTATGTGTCATCATTATATTTCAGAAAAATACTCCTAATTCCTTTATCGAAATTCAGATTAATACTCAACACAACTGTTATTAAATTCAACATTTTTTGAAAATGACTCGATATAATCCTTCTAAATCAGAATTTAAAATCAGATTTAGTTTAATTTTGAGGCACTCCACATACAAATAATCAGGCGTTATAAACGACTTTGGTATTTTAATGTCATTTTCTGTCTTTTTTTTGTCTTGACAAGTTTCGGCCGATAGATGGTGGTTTTTCTGTAAGGCCGTTATGCAAATTTAAAGTAGTTTAAAAGGCCAGTACTCACTGCCGCAAAATCATTCTTCGCTATGACAAAGTAGAAACGAAGAGCTTTACTGATAAAGTTGTTTTATCAGTCGTAATTTGTCAGCTGCACTGCGAGAATGAAAGACTTAATGAAAGGACCTATGTGCAGGCAGGCTTTGAAAAAGATGATTATTAAATTTGAAGAGACTGGAGAGTTGGGCGTGGTACAAGGAAGAGGATGGAAACGGATTTCAAATGAAACTGCGGAAGAAGGCGCTCTTGTAGTGGTCGAAAGAGCATCAGATTCGCAATATTCTTCATCGAGCGGCGGCGCGTGATTTGTTCCTCCCTTAGTCTACAGTACGAAAGGTTCTTCAATCCATTGTAAAGTGGTAGCCATACAAGATCCATCATGGGCAAGCGCTGAATCCTGCAGACCCGGAGAAACGAAATAAATTAGCTAGATTTTTTTTAGCCAGAATAGCCGTTGACAATTCATGGCCTTGGAACATTTTTTGGTCGGTCGAGTTTTACCTTTGGTGAAGCATTTAATACTCAAAACTGTCGCATATGGGGTACTGCCAGTCCTTATGATGTGCATGAACAGTCTCTACATCCTGATTACATTACTGTGTGGTGTGGTTTTACTGCTGATTTTTTTTTTTTTTTTTTTTTTTTTTTTGAGGAGAACACTCCTCATAGCCCTCAAAGGTGTTCCGTTACCGCGACCTTCTTCAGCAGCAAGACTTTCCTGCTTTGCAAGAACGAGAATATTTAGGGATTACTGTCTAAATGCAAGATGGTGCACCACCTCACATTGCTTGACCAGTAATGGCATATCTTCGTGGCCATTTTGAAGATCAACGGGTAATTTCAAGAAGTTTTTCAACTGCCTGACTTCCGCGTTCTCCGGACTTGAATCTCTGTGATTTCTGGTTGTGGGGATTCCTGAAAGATCATGGCTATGGATCGTGTCTATATAGCCACAATTTGCATCTTTTATAAATTACAGAACTCTAAAATTATAATCATTTTAATTAGTGATGTTTATCCGTCTTTAAAAACTATTTTAACGGCCTCCTATAATTACTACACTTAATTTTCCAGCATTTTTAATGACAATAATTAAAAAGAAGTATCGAAAAATAAAAGGATTTTTTTTTTATGTTAGATTCAAATGTGGTTTAACATGTACATAAATATTTAATAAAGACTGTAATTACGGTAATGCTAACCTTACTTTTAAGTTTTATTTCAAAGTTACTTTCAAGTTTTATTTCAGATAATATTGGCAAGAAGCTTCAATTAAGATTAGAAACATATTTTATTTTTTGTTGAAAATACAAATATTTGCTTTTTCATCTTCGCTTATAAGGAATTATTTTTAATTGTGGGATATGCCATTGTATAATTTTTACTTTTCAGTTCAAAAGTTGGTATAATTTGGTTTTATGGCAACTGATTAACGATTTAATAATGAATTTGACAGTTTTTTTAAACTTGTAGAATATACTTATAAAAGTTTAATCCTGTTAAAAAAAGAAAAAAAATTAATTCTTATGCAGAAGCACGATTCAGAATTAGTAGCGAAATAATGTAATTTATCGAGCCGCCAGTCAGCCGAGTGTCATTTTTGAGTAGTAATAGTAATATATAAAATAGTAATTTATAAAAAAAACGCTTGTGTTTTCATAATAAATGGTTCCAAATCGTAATGAAGAAAGAAACTATTCACAATACGTGCAGAGGATTTGAATTTTATTCTTTAGTATTTCAGATTGTTTTATAAGGATTAGATATTACATTTTTTGAGATATTTCATTTTTAAAATAAAAAAAAAAAATATGAACAATTTTTCTTAATTGTTTTTTTTTTGCTTATATTATTTTTGAATGTTTTAAAAATTAAAACAAGTACTCAATAATTTACGAATAATTACTGATTTTCTAAATTTAATATGCAATTATTGAACATGATTACTGAACTTTATTAACCGAATAGAAAATATAAGATTCATTCATCTAAAAATATAAGATTCATTATAATTAAGTTAACAGTTTTATAATACTAATTTTTTTCAGGTTCATTTTTAAGTGTATCGGATGGTTTTATTTACTATCCAGTTAATCGACTGAAACTCGAAATTTATAAAATTTACTGTACACATTTAATTTTTGATCAGGAATTTCATATATAATGACGATATTGACTAATTCAATTTTTTGAATTGTAAAATAATTAATTTATCTGATATAAGGAATTATCTCACTTTTCTCAAAAAAAAAAACCCCCAAAAAAACGGATAATTGTTGGTAAATTTTAAATGACGAATAAATAAATTTACAGAAAATATAATAATAATAACAAAACAATTAAATAGAAAGTTTAGAATTGGTTGGATGAAACTATAAACAAATTAATGTTGATCTTAGACACCATTTTACATCTTATGCATTAAAAGTTAGAAAATAATTCTAACGTAACTTAAAACTGCATTCTAATTCTTTTTTTCAATTATTGTTAAAATTAAGTAAGGGGTATTAATTGCTACTTAATTAATTAATTTATATTACTGTTAATAGTAATTGTTAAATGAAGTTTAGTGTTATAGATAATTCTCTAAATCATTAATTTCATTATTTTCCAATATATATATATATATATATATATATATATATAGGAAATTTCATAGGAATGGCTCTGACTGAATATACAAATGTAAAAAATACGACGTCTAAACGACGCATGTTATTCTCGATATTAATTAACCAATGAGCTCTAAGATGAGCATAAGTGTATGGAGCTAGGAATTTTGAAGCTTGATGATTAGAGAGACATCTCAGCCTAGACACCTGCCATCAATCTTTTACGACACACCAAAGATAGGCCGTCTGCATTCTGGAGGCAAATTTAATAAGGTGTACCAGACAGGGTACCGGTAGAATTCGATCTCAAACCCAATATCTTCTAAATTCGATCTTGCTTAAGATGCTTTGGTGAAAGCATCTTAAGCAAGATAGAAGATTTGACATATTTACAATAAAATCTGCTCTACAAACTTAAATTAGATATATGGATTCTTGTTTAGTTGCCGTTATTAAGAGATCTATTTCCTCGTTCTGGACAACTATTTGGTATTCTTCTTTTGCCCAAAGGAATTTCTGTACAATATCTCTCTGAAAAATAAAATCTCATTTTTTGTTTCTTTCTAAATATATTTTCTTCATATTTCTATGAACTTGTTTATGTGTGGTTTTTGATTATCTTTAATGATACATGGCTTCCAAGATGTGATTTGCATTAAATTGACAAAATAAAAACCCAGGTGCTAAACCCGTGTACCAAATTTAATTTCACGCTCTTTACGTTTTCTAATTATAAAGTTCACTTGCACTCGAACAACTAGACAGACAAACTACTCATGAATGCATGTCGTTCAAATTTTTATAGAAACCTATAAATGTGGACTAAATTCCATGCTCAAATTGCATCCATGTAATTGAAATGTTTTTGAGTTTTCGTGTTCACAGACAGACAGACATAATGCCAAAAATGTGTTTTTCGGATTTGGGGAGTTCTGAAACTTGGAAATTCGTAAAAATAGCATCGAATTTTTTGACGATTACAATATTTTCTCTAAACTTTGCATACGAAATATAATAAGAGTTAATATTTGATTTGTTCTATAAGTGGAGTATAATTCTGATGCTTTAACCGAACAATAAGAATATCAGCCGTTAGAAAAAGGAGAAATTTTCTTAGTACAGCATTTGTGTATTTTTTCTGAACGATTCACCACCGATTCACGTTGGCATTCGCCTTATACGTATGTATGCGTGTTTATTTTCAGTACAAACAAAATTCTGAATTTAAACAACATATTGTAGTTGTTTGCTAATGTAGCCGATTTGTCATGCAGGCTATTATCCTTTATTATTAATGTAAATGCTAATAAATAATTCTCTAAGAAAGTTAGCGAACAATGCAAGCTGAATACATGGATAGAAATTTTATAAGAGCTTGGCTTAATTCCAACAATTTTTATTTTAAATAATATACTTAAGTGGAAACATTTTATTTAGTATGGAGTCCTCGACGAAATATTTTATTTAAGTTTTCAAAACGTTAAGAATGTTTTACCAAATATGATTAATAGGCCCAAGAGACTGTTTAAAAAATTAGATTTTATATATATATATTTTTCAGATGTGCCTTTAATGACTCCAACAACATAAAATATAATTGTTTGCGTACATGCTTAATTACAAGCCGTAAAGTACATGCCTATACCTATCAGTTTGGAAATTCGTTATTGGAACACAATTAGAATTTATACCGTGTATATAGAATATATTTGAAGAAAAGGAATGTACTGAACAAAAAAAAAATCATTTTGCTAGAACAACTTTCTTTCTGCTTTGGCTAGTAAAAAATTCTAAACTAATTTGTATTCAAAAGTAAAACAAGCAGTTATATACAGAAATGCAATGATGTAATAAAAAATTAGAATATAGAATAGAAATATGGTTAATTATGAAAAACTATAACATTTACAATTTGAAAACACCGATTCACGAACTGAAATTATGTATTTTATTAAAGGATTGTCTTCAGCAATTTTCCAGGCTATATTCATTTTTAATAATTTCTTATTGCTATGGACTTATTATTTTGAATTAGCATTAATTTAAATAATTAAGTACAAGCATTTTATACATTCTATAAAAATGTACTATCAATTCACGGAATGATTAGAAACTACAATGAAAGGAAATATTAAAATAGACAGTAAATGAAACGCGATAGAAATAAGAAAAAAAAATAGTTTATTGCAACCTTTTGCAATATTCCCTAAAATTAGCTGAAGTTAATTGTTTAAAAATTAATTTAAATTGTATTGTTAACAATTAATGGAAAATCATGGTATATTTATTCATTTATTAAAAAGCTCTGCAATAATTAACATTAAAACAAAGTGAATTCGAAATCAATGCTCCTTTGAGACACTTTAGAAAATTGCTGGAGTTGTTATCAGGATTTTCTGCTCCTAATGTGGACTTAAAAATGTATTCATGATCTCCGTTAGTGGGCTCGTTGCGACACAGATGCATTAATAAATCATTTCCTAATAATGTTTAGAAGATAAAGATTCTTAGTGCACAATATTTTCATCCACATTAGTATTTAGGTGTTAGAATAGGTATAATTATCTAAAATGCATAATACTAATAATACTAATGAATAAACATTTAAAACAGTTGATTCATTAATCAAACAACATGTATATAAATACAAATAATATTTAATTAATTTTCTCTCTAAAACAATTTCCTTGTCGCTCAAGCTCTGATTTTATTGCCATTTCAAATTTGTGCGGGATGTTAATTTTCCCACGGAATCAAAATACTGAGTCAGCAAATTCTTTCAAAAAGTATATAATTTCAGAATATTTTCTACCTGACAATCTCTTATGCTTTCTGCATTCCTATTTAATCCGCTGCACTGCTCACGCCATGCTTTGTACAAAGAAATATTGACAAAACACAAACATTGGATTATTTCTTTGAAGATATACCGAAATAAAATCCCTGAAGAACTTCCAAGCATGATTTTTAAACCATGTTCACTAATAAATGTATAATAGTATTTATATAAAATAAGAAAAGGTTTGTACTTTAAGAAGCACGATTATATAAAGTCACTGTTATATAAAGTAAAAAAAGTGTTTTGTTTTACGGATATTGAAATTCATTTTTTAATATATTTGTCATCCTGAATCTAAATATAGCGTCACTTTGCTCTAGAGTGGGCCAATTTCTTTTTAAATTTGAGCAGTTTTAATAAATACAAAATAAAACTGTATCATATTTTAAAGAGCAAAATATTTTGAAATTTCCTCATTTATCACTGTTTGTTGTTTTGGTGAAAGAGAAATTAGAGGGCAAATAGAAAGTTAATCCAAAAAGACCGTTGCGCTGCCTTTTTTCCACCACACTTCTTTGAATAATCGAAATATTAATGAATAATCCACATATGTTTCCGCAAACCAGTATATTCTGTTGAGTGTGAAATATTTTTGTCATTTATTTCTTTTGATTTAGTTTACGATGGAACAAAATAAAGTATCTAAATAGTAATTTAAATATGAGCTGCTTAGTTTAAGGTTGAAAGAAAAACAATTTAAATCTAAAAAAGTATGTTGTGTATAATAATTATCGATATAAATATATAGAATACTTTTTAACCAAAAAGATTCTCTAATTTAATATAAGGCCTATCAAAATTCCTAAATAACGTATGAGTTGTGTATAAACAGATGAAAAGAAACTCTACGACGTTTAAGAAATTTATCTTCGTGTGCAAGGGTAGCATTATGACATGAGTACTAACCACTCATTTTGTCTGCCTTTGAAAGACATATAAAATTCTAATTAAAGCAAAATAGATAAAAAAATAATGTTTGAGGTATTCAAACCTAAAATTTCAAAACTACGAAACACATGCGGCTCTTTTGCCGCCAACACCACCAGGACCGCACGCATGAAGCTATTGCCTGTCCTTATTCACTCCATCTCATCCGACCTACAAGATAAAATCGTGAAAAAAATGCATAATGTATTTCTATTCCAGAATTCGAATGCGAGTTCGAGTCGTTTTTTTAAAATATTCCACTCGAAATTAACTATATTTATTTGTCTCAAGAAAGAAATAACAGAGAAAAAAGAAAGGATTTTAAATGATTCTTGGAAATTTCAAATAAAAAAGATAAAAAAATGTATACGCAAAGTGGGATTGGAATCTAAGATTTCAAAATTACGGGCCACTTACATCTGGCCACAGGCTATTGCCGCCTTCGCCACCGAATCCGCGGAAAACCGATTAAGCTATTGCTTCTCATCATCCATTCCTTCCCATCCAATCTACAAGAACGCATCTTCAAAAAAAAAAAAAAAAATGCACGATGTATACCTATGTGCCATATAACTATACGATTAAATGGTATTAATAAAACTACTTAAAAGGACATTGGATAAAAAAAAAGATTTTTTTTCAGTAATTAACCATCAAATTTCTGCTTTGTGATAAACAATGGCAATATTTCTGTTGGGTCGCAGTTCCGAGAAAATATGAATTGGAACATTTTGTAGAATGTATTATTCCACCAGCAAGGGAAATTCAGTTGGTTTTAAAGAAGTGACGAATACGTTTTGTGGGAAATAATGATTTCCAAATATGAAGTATATAGATGGTAATTTTAACTAAACTTTCCCGCATTAGAGCATTCTACTACTAATACAAACTATCGATTTGACAATAAAATTTTACGTGGAATTACTGAAACTAACTATAAAGAATCTATACAAAATTTCAAAAAAATAGTTCAAAACTTTCCAGTAAGTGAAGCTATGCAATATATTATAGAAAATTCAACTTAGGAAAAGATCCACATGGAATTAAAATAATAATTTCAACATTTATTAGCTAGTAACTAATAAACATGTCGTTGAACTATTCCAAAGGGAGGTAGTGACATTTGGTTTATGCTGTAAGGAAGGGGAAAAAAACGGAGTTTGCTCAAGCAGGTAAATTGTCAAGAAATGAAACAAGTGAAACAACTGTTGGTAGAACGTAGAAATGTTTAACGACAATTGTTCAATGCGGCCACCTTCGTTATTTGCAAAAAGGTGTCGATTATGTATTTAACATGTAACTAATTGTTTTGGGCACTTTTTAAAAACAAAATGGGCACTTTTGACTAATCCACTTTTTTCTCCTGCTGCCCAGGGCATAATAGAAGGAATATATATTTTATTTTATTTCGTTTATTCATTTTTCTAGAATTTAATTACCACCGTATCTGGAGTATAATGTATGTATCGGATCTGGTTTTAAATTAATGACCAGTTTCAACTGCATGATGCTCTGATTAACTTCTTTGTTAATGGACACTACACGGAAGAAATAAATTCTAAGAATATCGACGCAATCTGAAAGTATTCTTCCTTCATTAAATTTAGATCACTTCCCGAAAGGTCTCGGAGGGTTGATCGAAAAAGAAGCACTAAATTGCACCGGGGTGTCAAGGGAATGAAAAGGTGGTACTAGAAAGGATGGTGTACATTCATGATGGCATATTACTATTGCTTAATGACTAAAATGTAATGATCATATTAAATTGCTTAAGAAACTTAGGGTAAGAAGCAAATTTTCATCAACACGGCATATGTTTTATATTCCATCCACTTTTGCTTTTATTTCGTGATTGATTTATTTTTCTGTAAAATGACCAGCTACAATCACATTTAAGACTTTATTTATGATTATTATGTTCTATACTATTAAGTAGAAAAGGAGTATACTTTATTTTCTAATTATGCGTGTATATAAGTATATACACACATAAATATATAAGGAACTATATATTTATAATCTATATATTACTTAATGTTGGAATATAAGTATATCCCAATGTTAAGTAATTTTAAATTTATTTTCATGAAAAGTCTACAATTTTTAAGATATCTAATAAGATACTCAAAAGTGGGATTCATAACCTAAACTTCATACCTTGAATATTAAAAAAAATTATTCATCAAATTTAAAAGAAGTGTTTTTCGAAATTTTATTTCTTTAGTCCTTAGTGACCGACGGGGAATAATATTTATAATAAATAATATTGCTTTAGAAATCTTCGGTAACAGCGAATACAAAATGATTCCTTAAAATTAATTATTCTACATATTCAATGTATGCAATTCTTGGATTCTTCTGCATTTGGACTAAAGTTATTCCAACGAAAACAGATTGACTTATTCGTCGTGTTTGCAAAAGGTAAAATTAAAAGGTAAATTTCAAATAGATAGCGCTACTGAATTCTACAAATTACTTTCACGCTAGCTGAGGAATTCAGTCCTTGAAATAAATTTTATATAAGTAAATAAAAACCATACCAAGAAAAAATATTTGCGTTATATGTCAAATGTTTGTAAAACCTCTAGAATTACTAAAACAGCGTAGTGAGGGGGAAAATGAATTTTTAGGAAGGCTTTAATCAGCTGTGGCCTAACATAAAAGGGTAAATAGCAAAAGGCTTTCATTGTAATTCTTTGAATGCTCTGAGATAGTTGTTTATGTATCTTTGTATATCATTTACTGTTTCCTGTTATGCGAAACGTTTTTGTAGCTATCACCATAAAGGGAAACTAATCTTAAATGCAATATTAGTTTAATGTCACTTATACCATCAACTTTCAGAAATTAACAATCCGTAACTATGGATGTTTGATACTGTTAGTTCTTTTCAGTCTCGAGAGACATTATTAATTAATTCAACAATTTCAAAATCTTTCTCTGCAAGTAAAATTTCTTAAAGCATATCTGGCTGTTTATATATTCAAGATCTCATATGATACCGTCCAGTCAGTGAATAAGTAATTTGGACATAACAGATAAAAAGAAATAAGTGAATCGCCTTTTTTAAAGTGAGATTTCTCAAGTTCGTAATTTTAGGAAATGTAACATAAAAACCTTATGTAGGAACCAACTGTCACAATATTAAAATGAAGAATCATTTCCTCCATTCTTATATAACCATTATGAGTAGAAGATAATTTGTTTTGTAAATGTCTTACCAAGGTAAATATTGTTGCTCTTTTTTTGGGACTCGCTTCATGAGCAACATGACTGAAAGCCGGATGATTGGAAGAAGGTTATCTATCAAGCAAAATTAAACGAGATCTTCAAAGCAATAATATCCTGCCGACTTTGTGATGGAACTTTTATATTATTGAAAAACTATCAGGATATTAAGTGTGTGCAATATGAGCAAGATTTCTGAGTTTGTTTAATTTTCTGGATCATTTGGAAGATTGGAAATAACCTGATCATTGTCGATGATGGTATTTTTGCATAATAAGCGCAAACTACTTGGAGTTCCTATCCTGAGACTGACGTTGAACGGTAAAATATTAAAAAACGATTAAAATGAAAGAAAGCGAAATGGCTATAATGTAATATTTAAAGCAATTTTTCTTCGAATGCATTCCGTCTCACTGAAGTTCAATATGATATGTTTTTGCTTTTTACAGAAAGGAATAAATATTTTTAGTGCATGAAATACTTTATTACATAAACAAGTGCAATAAAATTACAAAAGTATAAGATATTAAATCAAAATTCATAAAAGTGTTAGTCACAAAATTAACTTCCGAAAAAATTAATTTTGATGACCTTCAGTTTTTATTGTAAAAAGAAATAAATACTGGAGTGAAATAATAATGTGCGTCAAATTATTATCTGTTCTAACAATGTAAACTTAGTCAAAAACATATGCTTATTGTGTAAAATACATTTGCAAAGTGATAAATCAGTGCACTATATGAACATCTAGTAAAAATATAAGAAATTTAAGTAATTGCTGTCTTTAGATTGCAACTTTAAATATTTAAATGAGTATCATTTGAAAATGTAAGAATTCTTATTCAAATTTTTTATAAATTCTAGACCATATACTTTTATAACCCATTAACTACCATTTTTTTGAAATATTTGGCCGGGCTTTTACATATATGCACAAAAAGGTATGTGACAGTATAATTATAGTATTAAAGTTATGTTTGGTTTTGAAAATATTTGATATTTTTGAAAAAGGATATCATTATAAAAATAAGCAATAAAATCATTTTAGAAAAGACTGAGTAAATAACAGATCGCTATTATAACCTCTAAATTACATATTTATATGTGGTATTTTATTATAATGTAAAACCCAAACCAAAAATATAATGCCTCTAATTTGACAATTCTGTTCTGCTAAAATTACAGACGAATTTTAAATTCGTTCACTGCTTGTAAAGAAACTAAACACAGAATACTGATTAATATTCATAGAATGAAACTAAACTGTCAGATGTACCAAATATATTTTTAGCACCGAGGGGAGAACGTAAAATTCAAGAATCCTCAGATGACGATCGTGGCAGCTAATCAGTTAAAGTAAAAGTTTTCAATTTAATAGATACAATTTTTATTTAGTTATTTCTTTCGTATAAATCACATATTTTGCATTGAAATGCAATTTTTATTGAGACATTAGCTCAGTGTAGCAATTAAAATTTGGTTATTAAACTTACACAATTGCCTGTTAGAAAGTTAAACAGGCAATTGTTTAACTCCTTAAACTTAAACTAAAAAGATAAAACATTTTAGCATAATACAATATGTTGTTTTCTTACACATAGCGTATCTTACATCGTTTATTTCCTTCTTGCATTGTGTAATAATGTATGCTTTGTTTTGAATTTGAAAGGCTTATAAAATTATTTGAACATAGGAAACATAAATTCAAAACATTTCTTTTTCTTATACATAATTTAGATATTACATGGATTTAATTAATATAATTTTATTTGTTGTATAATATACTTGAATGCAGAAAATGAGAGCTTTTAGTAAAACGAACCAATTACACTAAGCATGGTTACAAATATATAGTATAATTTTCATTTTAGTAATAATTAGATTTACTGACAATTGTTATTGAAATCAAACTTATGGTTATAATGTCATTCCAGCTTTAGAAATACACAAAAGTTATTGATTTTTCTCAAAGTATCCAACTAGGTTCGGAGGGGATTTCCCAAAAAAAATTACGGCTTATATGAAGTTTTTTAATTAATATAGGGATAAAATGATGAATAAAAGTGAAATTACTTAAATATATATGTAGCATTTGAAGATAAAGCAAATTTTGATGTAAAGTTTTTCATTTTTGCTTGTAATATTACATTTGTAACATATCTTAGAGTATAATTAGCTATCATCTAAAAATTACATTCAAAAATAAAATTTTTCTGTGAAATTTATTAAATTAAGTACACAATTTTGGAATTTTTTTCAACAATATTATCATTATACAGTAATAAATTAATTTCTGGATCATTCAACATCAAATTAATAGATGATTGCATTCTGCATAACATAGCAAGCACTAATTATAAATTTCATAAGATATCTTGATTATTTTTTGAGACATGATGATACTCGTTTAATAGAATTATTAGTTATCTTCAGAAAATGCTTTTAAAGTTTTTAAATGCTTATAAATATCAATAGTTTGTCATTTATAGCCAAGTTATTACAAACATGTCAATATTTTGTAATAACTTGGCTTCTAACTGACATAGAGACAAAATAAATATGTAACTGGGAACAGAAATGTACCTATTTTTTGAAACTGCTAAAATAAATAAATAAATAATGCGATTTTTCCTCTAAATTCAACCTAGTCGGATACCTTAAGATAGAAGACATATAGGTCAGAGGAATCAACTAAAATTCAAATATAAATGAATTTAAAAAATACTGTTTCTTCTTTGTTTAAAATGCATTCAAATTGACTTTCCTATATGAGAGAAAAATGTTATTAAACAATAGGAAGTGAAGATGTATTTCCTTTCACCGTTAAATTATATTATAAATAATCAAAAAATTCTATTAAATCATATTTCTTTTTAATTTATTATTAATTAGATTATTATTAGTCATATAACAATTTCTAAAAAAACAAAAACAATATAATGCATTATTTCGCCAGAATACTTTCAGACTTTTCGATTAAACAATTGTCAGTAAAAACATGTGGAAATTAATACATAAACTTTCATAAGACAAAATTGTTCTCTGGTAGATTTAACAGTTGTCGGAAGATTAAAAATATGCTAAATGCTAAAGAATATTTTTGTACATATAGAACAGTTATATTGACATTTAAAATTTACAATAAAAGTACAATAAATTAGCACCACAGAACACATGAATGGCATATGATATGTTTCTAAAAAGAGATGCATTTCCTTTGATTTTAGAAATAAGTTGCAAACATAAAAACTTATGCATTAATAGGCACAAGAATTACAATGAAAACATAAAGTAAAAACACAAAATAACAAAGATAACAATATCATTATAGCATTTAATATGTAAACCAAAATTAATCCATTCAGTTAAAATTCACATCACGAAACCACGGACAAAATCTTTAAAAACATTACTCGAGTTCTCTTATAATATGCTTGATTAAAATATTCAACTAATAGTAAGTATTATATAAGAATACCAAAATAATTACATGTTATTAAAATAATTTATTTATATTAAAAAAACTGAAACTTATTACATCTGAAAAACTGATTTATATTTTAAAATGTAAAACAACGTTATTATTATTATTTTTTTTTGTAATTTCTCATTGTTTCATTATTCGAAATCATTGACGATGGTGTTGTACATTGCATTTCTAAAACTGTATCGGTTCAGATAATTTGCAGATGGTGTTTAAGTGATAAACATTTTTAAAAAATACGTTATAATACCGTATCGAAATAAATCTATCAAACATTAAAGCCCTGTAATAAATGCGGTTTGAAATTTGCACTTAAAACTGACAGCGAGAAAACAAACAACAAATTTCTTGAACACATTAATGAAATTTGCGGAAAGGTGCTAATTGAACTAACAGCATAAAACATATAAGGCAACAAAAATTCGCATGCTATTTGAGAAATATACTATATATAGTGCGCTTTCACCATAACATTTAAAACAACATTATTTTTTTATCTATTCCCGTTATTTCTTGATTTGACATTATTCATGTTAAAATTTCGCATTGCGTTTCTGTAATTGTTCTGAAGAAAATTTGCAATCGAGGAATATGTAATAAATATTTAAAAATAAGATTTATTTGCATAAATTATCCAGATAAACTCATACCAGGTTAAAATCTAGTAACCATTGCAGCTGAATGCCTTGTGCCTTCAATTTACAGCACAAACAGGGAATTATGTAAGCACGTTTATGAAATTGAATTAACAGCATTCTAGTTATGAAAATATTAAAAACAGTACCTACAATTTAAACAACCCAAAAACATTACTGGTAATTTGAACAAGCCAATAAACGTTAAAATTCATTCATTTATTATTATTTTAAACAACAGCACTTTTTTATATTTTAGCATTTTTCTTTTATCCCACACCATTCTTATCTAAGTTACGCATTACGTTTCTGAAACTGTTTCAGCTCAAAAAAATTCTCATTCGACATATACATAATACAAATTCAAATTAGATATTAATTTTAAAATCTTTCGAAATTAGATATTAATTTTAAAATCTTTCGAAATTGAATATTTGCAGCTTGAAATTTTCTGCCTAAAATAAAGAGCTCAAAACCAAAGGGCAAATTCATTAAGCAATTTAATCATGTCTGTATTTGTCATGTCTAAAGTGATTGATATAATAGTGAACTAGCAGCGTGTAATATATTAGACTACTAAAGAACTCACATACAATTCGGCTCACAAAACATGTATTAAAATCCCATTTAAATTTTAAGTTTTAAAAAAACATCGTTTTTTTTTCTGGAATTTTCTTATTATTTCATATTTGACATCTTTTCATGTTTGAGTTACTCACTATACTTCTGAAAATATTTCATCTCAGAAAATTTCCTGCAGGAGCATATAAAAGAAACTAAAAGCTGTACATTTGTTGAATAAATGCTCAAAATAAATTCTTCACAGGCCAAAACATTGTTTTAAAAAAAGTAAGTGCATAACTAAAGGATAAATTCTTTAATCGATTTAATTATGTTTGCTCAAGAAGTGGCTGCTTTAAATATTAAATTAACAGTAATAAGTAAATAAGAATTATATACAAAATATAAATAGATTCACCAATTAACATGTATTGAGAGTCCAATTATATTTTGATATTTAAATAAAATACAATTGCTTTTTCCGTATATTTTTATTACACATCATTCATGGTGAAATTGCAATTGGCTTTCTAGAATTTTCAGATGAAACTGATGTTTATTTTATAATATTTAAATTTAAGATTTATGTGTACAAATCACTGTAATTGCATTGTTCGTAAATGTAACAGCACAAAATTACCGAAAAATTCATTATACATAATAATCAAGTTTCCTCACAAAGAACTTCATTCAGATATTGAATTTACAGCATACAACAAATAAGACTACTAAAATATTAAATACGAGAGAGTTAATGAATATTATAAGTGCATTTATATTTTTATATTTAAATCAACGATTTTTTTTCTCATCATTTTATATTTGATATCACTCATGATGAAGCTGCTGCGCATTGTGTTTCTGAAACTGTTTCAGCTCACAATGTTTGTATTTCACAAATTCATAATAAACTTTCAAAATTAACATTAATAAAATGCATTTTCGAAATTAAACCTTCGTAGCTTTAAGTCTTGTACTTAAAATAGATAGGACAAATCAAAGGGAAATTTATTAAACAATTGAAGCATGTTTCCTAACTAAGTGAATGATACAAATATTGGCCTAAAAGCAAATAACATGTTAGACAACTTAATTATTTACATACATTTAGACACACTTCAAATGTTTTAAAAGATAATTTATTTTCTAATTTTTAAAAAACGTCAAGTGCTTTCATATTTTCACATTATTTATTATTTGACATCATTCATATTAGAGTTGCGCATTACATATCTGAAAATACTTCAACTCAGAAAATTATCTATGTATGTATATGTAATAGATTTCAAAATTTACATTTTTTTCAATAAATGATCGACATAAATCCATCGTAGCTAAAGATTTTTTTTTTAAATTGGAAATACAAAACAAACGGGCAGATTCATTAAACATTTCAATTATATTTACGTACAAAATGATAGGTTTAGATATTGGTTATGCAACAATTAAAATATAAAAATGATAAGTTAAATACAAAGAGTTTGACTAAAAATATGTATTAAAAGTCCGTTTATACTTTCACATTTAAAGCAATTGTTTTTTCTATTTTTTCATTATTTTTGGAGAAATTGATACTAGATTGAAGCGGAGGCCTGATTTTAACCAATTAGAAACTGTATTAACACATCTCTCATCTTCTTCACGAAGTGCATGATTTGGATGTGAACTAACAACAAGCAACAAATATGAAAACTAAACAAATTACAATATTAACCAATTAATACGTATTTTAAATATGCTTATATTTTAGCATAGAAAACAACATAATTTTTTTTCCTTTTATCATCATTTTTATTTGACATTATTTATGATGTAATCCCTTATTAATTATGATATAGCTCTATATTTAATAAATATTTTACAATACACATTTAACATAAAAGATTCTCGGAATAAATCCACTGAAAAAAATTTGTAATCATCGCAGTTTAAACAACGAGATAAAGTTTAAAAGTACAAAATGAGAAAGAAAATTATTTTAACACATAGAGAAGTTTTCTCTCAAAGTTCTTAAGAAAGATATATGAAAAACCAGCATGCAGCATATAAGGCTACTAGCACAATTGCATATAAGCTGAGTTGTATAATATATGCTGAAAGAGCATTTATGTTTTTAATATTTAGAACAACACCTTTTCCTTCTGCTTTCTCTTTAGTTTTTATTTGATGTCATTGGTGTTGTAGCTGTGCATTGAACTTCTGGAACACTTCAAGTTTAGAAATTTTTATTTTGATCATAATTAATAAACTTTGAAATTTAAGATTTTTTTCTATGAAGTTTCAAAGTAAATTCACAGACGTTTAAAGCCTTGAGCCTCAACTTCACAGCACAAAACAATGAGAAATTCTAAAAATACATCTAACATATTATTGACGAGGTGCATGAATTAGATGTGAACCAACAATACGCAACATATGAATGCTAAACAAATTACAACATGGACCTATTAAAATATATTTTAACTGGGCTTATTTTTAACACAGAAAAGAGCAGGAATATTTTTGTCTTGTTATCATCATTTTTTATTCGACATTATTTTTGATGTAATTGCCCATTGCACAATTCGAAACTGTATGAGCTCTGAAAATTTGCAGAAGGCGCTTCACTAATAAACATTTGATTTTGAACATTTATATTTAATAAACATTTTGCAATACACATTTAACATTTTGATTTAATTATAATAAGATGCTTAAGTAAGGTATTGGACTAACAGCATGTATTATAAAAATCTACTAGTTCAATTATATATTGTCTGAGTGGCATAACATGTACTGAAAGCGCATTTATACTTTAATATATTGAAAAGCATCATTTTTCTCTACATTCTCATTAGTTTTATTTAACGTCACACATGCTTGAGTTAATTGCATTTTTAAAACTTTTTCAGGTCACAAAGCCACATTCAAAGAATTTTTCAAATATTTTTAAAATTAAGGTTTATTTGTCCCTAAACTTGACATCACAAAACCAATGAGAAATTGCATAAAACACATAAAACATGTTCTTCACGGAGTGAATGATTTAGATGTGAACAAAAAGCACTCATGTTAACTTTGATATAATCGCTCATCGCACTTTCCAGAACTCTATGAACTTTGAAAATTTGATCATGGCGCTTCGCTAATAAATATTAATGATTTAGAACATGCACTTTAACACTTTACAGTACACATTTAGTATTTAGATTTAATAAAAAAATATATTAAATCCAACGAAAATTAAATTTATGCAATCATTGCAGTTTAAAGAATGAAACTAAAGTTAAGAGCGCAAAACAAAAAAACAAATTTTTTTAACACATTAGAGAAAATTTCTCTTATTCAACTAACAGCATGTGGCATAGAAGGCTACTAGCAAAATTACATATAAGCTGAATTGCGTAATATATATTGAAACTGAATTTAAGCTTTAAGATTTAGAACATCAACATTCTTCTCTGCTTTCTCATTAGTTTTAAATTTACGTCACACACGCTTCAGTACAGTATTGCATTTCTAGAACGCTTTCAGGTCACAAAGTTGCATTCAACGCATATTCCAGATGTTTTTGAAACTAAGGGTCATATGTATAAAGTTTCAAGATAAAGCGATTCTAGTGTAAAGTCTTGCACCTCATCTTGACAGCACAAAATAAGGGAGAAATTGTGTGAACACATCAAACATGTTCGTCGCGATATATACGATTTAAATGTGATCTAACAACGCGCAACAAATATGCTTACTAAACCAATTACAGCATGAACTGATTAATATATATTATAAGTGCATTTACATTTTAACATTGAAAACAAAAATATTTTTTTTGTCTTTTCTCATCATTTTTTTTATTTGACACTAACTATGATGTAATTTCTGATTGCACTTTCCAGAATTGTATGAGCTCTGAAAATCTGCTGATAATGCTTCACAAATAATAATTTATGGTTTGGAACATTTACATTTAATAAACAATTTACCATACACATTTAACATTTAGATTTATTACAGTAAATTATCGTAAAAAACCCATTAAAAATTAAAGCTTTGTAACCATCGCAGTTTAATCACGAAACTTAAATTCGCAGCTCAAAACGAAAGTACAAATTCTTTTAAAATATTAGGGAATGTTTCTCTCAAGGTATAAAGAATATATATAAATCAGCATGCAGCGTTTAAGGCTACTAGTACAATTACATATAAGCTGAGTTGCATAGTGTATACTGAAAGTGCATTTGTGTTTTAATATTTAGAACAAAGTCTTTTTTCTTTTCTTTTCCTTAACTGATTTTCTTTGTCAACCCTCTTTCTGGAGTTGCGCATTGCATTTCTGGGATGTTTTCAGGTTAAAAGTATACATTTAATATATATCCCAGAATCTAATACAAGTAAGATTTATTTGTATAATGTTCCAAGATAAATTCGTAGCAGTTTAACGCCTTGCACCTACAATTTACAACACGAAAGCAGTGAGAATTAGTATAAAAACATCTAATATCTTACACACGAAGAGCGTAATTTAAATATGAACTGAGATCATGCAATATATATATAAGTACACACACAATTAAATAGAAACATGAAACACTTAATATATATTATAAGCGCGTTTATATTTTAACATTTAAAACAGATACATTTTTTTTCTATTTTTCATCATTATTTACTTGACATTAAGTATGATGTAATCGGTCATTGCATTTTTCGGTACGGTATGAGGCTCAAAAAAATTGCAGATAGCTCTTCACTAATAAGCAATTAAATATAAGATTTGACATAATGATTATCAGAATATATCCATCGAAAATTAAATAAGTGTAACCATTGCATTTTGACCATTGAGTCAAAAATTAACAGCGCACAATTCAAGGTTACATATTTTTTAGCAAATAAAACCTTTTTCTCTCAAAATGCTTTGTCAAGTATTGAACTAACAGCATGGAGCTTAGAAGGATACTAATAAAGTTACATGTAAGGTGAGTAGCATAATATATACTAAAAATATACTCGAAATTTAGAGCAGTATAATTTTTTATTTCTTTTTCTCATGAGTATTAATTTCTAAACATTCACGTTGGATTTATGCATTCCATTTCTGGAACGTTTTCAGTTCAGAAATATACATTTAACACATATTTCAGAAACTTTTAATAGAAAGATTCATTTTCGAAACTTTTCAAGTTTAATTCATAGTAGTTTATGGCTTTGCTCCTTTAATAGAATACACGAAACCACTGAGAAATATTATAAAAAACATTTAACAAGTTTTGCAACAAGTGCGTGATTTAATATGAACTGACAGCATACAACATATCTGACTACTAAGTTAATTATAACATAAACCAATTAATATATATTTTAATTGTTATTATATTATAGCATTGAAAACACCAATATATACTTTTTTTTTGTTTTTTCTCATTATTTTTTATTTCACAATAATTATGTTGTAATCGCTCACTGCAATTTCGCGAGCTGTATGAGCTCTGAAATTTGTAGATTGAGCTTCACTAATAAACATATAAATATAGGATTTGCCATTATAATTAATCCTTATAATCATAGCAGTTTAAACAATGAGACTAATAATAAGAGCGAAAATCGAAGGAGCAAATTTTTTTTAACACATTAGAGTAGTTTTCTATAAAATTGGTTAAGTATGATATGAACTAACAACATCAACAAAAAAGGCTTCTAATACATTTACATATAAGCTGAGTTGCATAATATATGTTGAAAGTGCATTCAAGCTTTAACGTTTAGGACAAAATCATTTTTCTCTACTTTCTTATTAGTTTTTATTTGACGTCACACATGCTGGAATTGCGCATTCCATTTCTAGAACGCTTTCAGCTCACAAAGTTACATTTAACGCGTATTTCTGAAACTTTTAAATTTTAAGTTTATTTGTATAAAGTTTCAATATAAATTGATTCTAAATTTAAAGCAGTGCGCCTTATCTTGACATCACAAAACAAATAAAAAATTGCATGAACACATCAAACATGTTCTTCATGAAGTGCACGATTTAGATATGAACAAATTCATGCAACATACATGACTACCAATCCAATTACAACATGAACCCATTACTACATAGTTTTACAAGGATTATATTTTACACTGAAAAAAACAACATCATTTTTTTGTCTTTTTAAATCATTTTTATTTGACATTAATTATAATGCAAATGCCCATTTCAGTTTCTGGAACAGCATGAGCTCCGAAAATGTGCTGAATTTGCTAGTTCTTCACTAATAAACATTTATGATTTAGAGCATTTACATTTAATAAATATTTCATAGTGAGCATTTAACATTTAGATTAAATATAATAAATTATCGTTATAAATCCATCGAAAATTAAAAGATTGTAATCATCGTAGTTTAAACATTGAGCTTAAATTCACAGCGCAAAATGAAAAAGCATATTCCCTCAACATATTACGGAAGTTTTCTGTTACGATATTGAAGCCCAGCATACGGCATACAAGACTACTAGCACAATTACATATAACCTGATTTCCATAATATATACGAAAAGTGAATTTGTGTTTTAACATTTAGAAAAAAAAATATTTTTTTTCTTTTTCTCATCAGATTTTCTTCGTCAACCGGAGCATTTTCAGGTTAAAAGTTGACATTTAACGCATATCTCAAAATATTTTACAAGTAAGATTGATTTGCATAAAGTTTCAAGATAATTTCATATTTAACGCCTTGTGCCTCAACTTTACAACACGAAACCAGTGAGAATTTGTGTAAAAACATCTAACATGCATTACACCAAGTGCGTGATTTGGATGTGAAATGACAACATGCAAAATATCTGAATTCTACCACAATTATAACAGTAAACGCCAAAAAGGTTTTTTTTGTCTTTTCTCATCATTTTTTTATTTGACATCAAGTGTGATGCAATCGCTCCTTACAGTTTCCTGAGCTCTGAATATTTGCAGACTGAGCTTCACTAATAGACATATAAATATAGGATATGTCGTTATAATTATAGGAATAATCCATCGAAAATTAAATCCTGGTAATCATTGCAGTGAGATTACTGTTAAATGCGCAAAACGAAAGAGCAAATAATTTTAACACATTAAATTATTTTCTTGTAAAACTGCCTAATTATGATATTTAACTAACAGCATCCAACATAGTAAAGTGCTAGTACAATTAAATACAAGATGAGTTGCATAATATATACTGAAAATGCATTAACATTTAGAACGATATATATATATATATTTTCTTTTTCTTATTAGACTTCCTATGTCAACACTCGTGCTGGTGTTCCACATAGCATTTCTGGAAGGTTTTCAGTTTAAAAACTGACATTTAACGTATATTTCAGAATGTTTCCCAACTGAGATTTATTTGTATAAAGTTTCAAGATAAATTCATAGTAGTTTAACGCTATGCGCTTCACCTTTACAACATGAAACTACTCAGAATTTGTATAAAAACTTTTAACATGTTTTACACCAAGTGCTTGATTTACATGTTAACCATGATCAAGCAACATATATTACTAACTACTTAATCAATTAAATCCAGCATGAATAGATATCATAAGTGCGTTTATATCTTAACAGTGAAAACAGCAACATTTTTTTTTTTGTCTTTTTCATCATTATTTATTTGACATTAAATATTATGCAATTGCTCATTGCACTTTCCAGAACTGTATTAGCTCAGAAAATTTGCAGATGGCTCTTCAAATAAATTATCAGAATAAATTAATTGAAAATAAAATAATTCTAAACATTGTAGTTTCAACATTGAGACTAAAATTGACATTGCAAAATTCAAAGTTACATTTTTTAACACATAAGAGAAGTTTTCTCTCAAAGTGCTTTAGTATGATATTGAACTAACAGTGCAACATATAAGGCTACTTATACAAACAATTACATATGAGCCGAGTTGCATAATATATATTGAAAGTGCATTCGTATTTTCTTAATATTTAGAATAACATCCCTTTTTTTCTCATCAGACACTCGTGCAAGAGATGCTCATTGCATTTCTGGAACGCTTTTGCACAGAAATTTTCATTTGCGCATAACGGAATACATTTAACACATATATCAGAAACTTTCACAATTAAGATTTATTGTATGAAGTTTCAAGATAAATTCGTATTAGTTTAGCTTATTGCGCCTCACCTAGACAGCACAAATCCAATGTTAAGTTGTATAAAAACACGGAATATGTTTTTCACGAAGTGTATGATTTAGATGTGAACTAACAACACACGATATATATAACTACTAAAATAATTACATTCAGCAAGAAACAATTAACATTCATTATAAGTGCATTTATGTTTTAATATATAAAACAGCAAATTTTTTTTGTCCTTTCTCATTATTTTTTATTTGACATCACACGTGCTTGAGATGCTCATTGTATTTCTGGAATGGTTTCAGCTCGGAAATTTGCATTTTGCACACATTTATTAATATTCGAAATTTAAGATTTATTTTTTTCAGTTTTCAAGGTAATTTCGTCCTAGCTTGAAGCCTTAAGAACTACTTTAGAATCTTGCGCTAAAAGCATGGCAGCCTAAAAGCAACAGAGAAATTGTGTGAGCACATTAAATATGTTTTACGGCGAAGTGCATGATGTAGATATTTTAACTATCAGAGCATAACATATAAAATTTCTAAAAAATTGCATTGAATATGAAAGCATTAATACATATTGTAAGTTAATTTATATTTAAAATTTCATCTTTCTTTGTCTTTCGCATGATTTTTTTTTATTTTTAGTTTCTCATGATGGAATGACGCATTACTTTTCCAGAACTGTATCAACTCATAAAATTTCGGCTGTCATTTAAGCAATAACATTCAAAGTTTTGAGTAACATTTTGAATTTTGCATAATTAAGCATCTATATGAATTCATCTTAAATTAAATGAATTGTCGGGTTTTATGAGGCTAAATTTTAAAGCATAAAACAAAAAGAAAAGTTTTTTACACTTCATCAGGTTTGATTACGATTACTTGACTTTGGTACTGAACTGGCAGCTTGAAACATATAAAAATGCTGAAATATTTAAGTAATACTCGAGCCACTTAAGGTATCCGACTACGTTAAAAACACTGGTTTTCGACCACATTGACGAATTCTTCTTTTATTATTTCTTGTATTTCAGGCTTTCCTCTTTCCAAAATAGTATTTTCTAAGAAAAGGAAGGTCTGATCTATCATCCAGGATAATTTGAAACAATTTTTTAGCTAAAATATTTCTTTAACTTCAATTTTCTTAAACTTTAATTTTTATAAAAATTATCCACCGTTAACATGATATCTCAAAAACTAATAGAGGTATTTACATAAAAATTTCAGCGTGTGTTTTAAATACAGTGGGCAATGAAATGAACCAAAAGTTTTATTGTTGGTGAAATACCTTTTCATTTATAGGTGTTTTTAGAAAAATTAAGTTGTAAATTTATGTAAAAAATGTATATATACGTACATTTTTACTCATAACTTCTTTGCATCTCAAAATGTTTCTTAGATTTTGGTTCATTTCATTCATCATTATATTCTATAACTTGTGTACAAAGAAAAATAGGATTGCTGCATTAAAATTTTGTGTAGAGTGTTAACCGTTTAGGTTAAATTTCCTTAAAATTTCCTACAAATTTTCCTATTTCTCAAAATATATTATATTTCCAAATAATCTTTTTGTATATATAGTGTTTATATAGTGTTTTGTATATATAGTATTGACAATACATCTAAAAACCATAAATAGTTTTTAAAAAATCCAATTTTTCAAAAATATTGCTTCGAACGTAGTCGGCTACCTTAATAGATATTAAAATTTTGTTCTTATTATAATATTTTAAACAATAATGATTGCTTTATATTTTTCAATGTTTTTTTATTATTATTTGGCAATGCAATTTGGAGTGGCGCATTGCGTTTCTGGAATGTTCTCGCGAAAAAAATAATTTTTTGCTTTCTGTGTAGTAAAGCTTGAAAATTAAGCTTCATTTTAATAAACTGTCGAACAGAAATCCTTTCGTGCTGAAATTCCTTGTGCTGAAATTAGACACCAGAAAACAATGAGCAAATCTTTTGAACACATCAAACACTCACTTTGTTATCTCTGAAAGTGATTGATTTATATATTGGAACAACAGCATGCAGCACATATAATTATCGAAACATTTACATTAAATTTAAGCCACTTAATATGTACATATATTAAGAGTCCATTTATATTTTAACATTCAAAATAACTTTTTTTTATTTTACAACATTTATGTTGTAGCTGAGCATTGCATTTTTGCAACTTACTTACCACAGAATATTAACGCATTGTAACAATCTTCTTAAATTAGGATTTATTTGAATAAACATTCGAAATAAATCCATAGCAACTTGAAGCCTTGTGACCATCGCAGCATAAAGCCTTTCGACGATCACAGCTGAAAGCATAGTCACCATTGCGACTTAAATCATGTACCTAAAACTAACTGCATAAAACCAACATGCATCATTAGACACATTAGTCATGCTCGTTTACGAAGTGCTTGAATTAAATACTGAACACACAGCATGCAGCATATGAAACTACAAATATAATTCAACAAGACACTTACTATAACATTCAATAAGAAACAATTACTATATATTGAAAGCATATTTATATTCAACATTTGAAATAACATTAATGTCTAGTTCTTTTAATGTTATCTGCGCTGTAGTTGCGTACTGTGTTTCTAGAATTGTTTCATTTCAAAAAATTAGCAGCTGATGCGTATTTATTAAACCTTTAACATCAGGATTTATTTTAATAAAGTTTCGAAATAAGTCCATCAATTCTTAAATTTCTGTAACTTTCGCAGCTGAAAGTATTTTGCCAAAGTTTGGCAGCGAAATTTAATCGGACAAATTCTTTAAGCACATTAATTCTGTTTCCTCTCAATGGCCTTCATTAAGTTATTGAACTAACAGCATGCAACTCTACACTATAAAATAAAATACAAATAACAACACACATAATACATACTGAAATATATAATATATATGTTTGAAACACATAATATATATTGAAAGTGCAGTTATATTTTAACATCTAAAACAACACCATTTTTTTCTCATAATTTTTATATTTGACACCATTTATAATGACGGTGAGCATTGGGTTTCTGGGATGGTTTCAACACAGAAAATGTAGAGTTGATTCATATTACATATACTTTTATCATTAAGATTTATTTCATTAAGGAAGGAAATAAATCCATTATAGTTTAAAGTTTTGTGCCTTAAACTGAGAGCACAATTGTTTAAACACATTCATCACGCTTATTCACAAAGTGCTTAATGTAAGTATTGAACAAACAGCAAATATCATATTAGATTACTTAACAAATAACATTTAATAGGAAACAAATATTGCATCTTTTTGTATTTTCTTATTATTCTTATATTTGCACCATTCATGGTGGAGTTGGGCATTGAGTTTCAGAAACTATTTGAGATTAGAAAAATGTCAGTCGTCATATATGTAATAAAGTTTTGAAATTAAGATTTATTTCAATAAAATATTGATATAAATCTTTCACCTTATGAACACCATAGTATTAAGCCTCGTGCCAAACAGAGATATTTCAAACAATGTGGAGATTGTTTAAACACATTAATTATGGTTTCTCACAAAGTGCTTGAATTGAGCTAACAACGTGCAACAGATAAAACTACTATAATAATTACATTCAATATGAAACAATTAACATATATATTGAAAGTTTATTAATATTTTGATATTTAATACAACACCATTTTTTTTGTCTTTTCTCATTAATACTTTATTTGTCATCATTGACGATGGAGTTTTGCAGTGGATTTCTTGTGCAGTGGGTTCTTGTTTTTAAGATTAGAAAGCCGTTTATGCGGGTGAAATAAACATTTAAAATTAAGTTCATTTGACTAAATGCTAGATATAAATACACTAAAGCTTAAATTCTTGTGGCTGAAAATTTTCAGCACAACACCAATCGGGAAATTCTTCAAACACATACATCAAATTTGCCCATAAAGTGATTGCTTTGGTTATTGATGTGCCAACACGCAACTAATAAGACTATTAAAGCATTTGCATACAATTTGAACCATTTAATATAAGTATTAAAAGTGTATTTATGTTTTAGCATTTAAAATACTAACGTCATTTGTTTGTATTTTCTCATTATTGTTATTTTACATCAATCATGTTGGAATCGCGCATTGCACTTCTGGATCTGTTTCAGTTCCAAACATTTGCAGTTGACGCACATGTAACAACGTTTTAAAATGAAAACTTATCTGAGCAAACACCATCACAATAAATCCATGGCATCTTAAAGGCCACCATAGTTTAAATTCCTATGACCATTGTGACTTAAAGCTTTGTGCCTGAAAGTGACAGCACAAAAGCCACGTGCAAATTATTTAAGAACATTAAACATGTTTCATCACAAAGTGCTTGATAGGTACTGAACTAACAGCAGACATTTTTTAAACCCACTACATCAATTACACACAATTTAACCACTTTATATACATAGAAAGTTCATTTACATTTTAAGATTAAAAATAACGACATTTTTTTTTAATCTTTCCTTATTTTTTCGTCATTTAATATCATTTGTTCTGAATTTGTTATTTTCGTCTCTGGAATCGTTTTAGTTCAGAGAATTTGCATCAGTTTGCCGCATATGTTATAAACATTTATAATTAAGATTTTAATGAATAAAATATCGACTTAAACCTTTCGCAGCATATAGCCTTGATTTTCTGTCACTATTTAATTTCATTGAAATAATTCGATTTTTACAAGCTATCTAAGTCGAATACTTTCATAGATTCAGAAAGATATTTCATCTTTCTTGTTACATAAACTGCTTATGTATTTAAAGATAAAATTCCAATAACTTCACATATATTATCGGTTATAAAAAATGGGGTTTCACAAATAACATGATGGCAGACACAAATTTATGCAAAAAGGTCATCGAATATAAACATCAAATACGTACATTAAATAGTCCATGCACTGCGATCCATTTTTTGCTTCATCTGGGTAATATTTATCCAAATTAAGTCATGAAAGAAATGTCTCATTTTACTACAAGATTATTTGAATTATACAATGAAACTAATTAGGAGTTCCCAAACTTCTAAACTTTGCAACCTACTTTATCCTCTACGTATTGATTTTTATTAAGAGACAAAAGCTTAAGTCCTTGCCAAAATAGCTTTTTTTTCCAAAAAAGAAATTTTATAAAGAAAAAAAATACTTATTGGATTTATTAAATTAACATTAATTTTTAATATTACAAAAAATAATGAACCTTCTGCACTAATGATAAAAGGTTCTTCGACATTGATAATACGCCAACCGAACTGGTGTATTAACATTTCGAAGTACAGCAAATCAGCGTTCATTAAGAAGATTCTTATTAGGTGGACGTGTTCTGAGATAATGTAACCGCAGAAGCGTATGCTATATGAAAGGCCAAGGATTAATATATATCATCTGCACGTTGAAAAGACACTTGTTTAGCATCTTCCTTTTTTTATTCGACACTATTCACCGGTTTGCGTATTGCGCTCATTTTTGTCGTGTTGCTACGATATTGCTTGATGAAGACTTTTAGCACAAACCAAATTTTGTTTTTTCAATTGCCAAAAGAAAAATGCATATAAATTCAAAATGTTGCTCCAATTTATCAGTAGGTTGCTATCGACAGTTTGGAAATCCTTGCAATACATTATAAGTTCATGTTTAGTATAATGTAAAAACAATTAGCTCAATTTCATGACTTTCTGATGAACAGCATAAATGGATCATCATGCATGTAAACGATTATTCAAAAAAGTTTTTTCTTGTCTTGATTTTGATGTCGTCATATTTATAGTCAATTTCAATTTCTTTTCAGGTAAACTCATTTACAACTCCACTCCTTCTTTATCTTCATGATGCCACATTTTCAAAATGTTTCAACAAGCAGAAGTGGCTGTGATGCGATCAACTGTTTCTAAAAAATATTAAGAATAAAACATTATTTCATAACAATTTAATTTTCTTCACAATCATTTTAATTGCATTTCATCTTCTTTTTCCCTTTTGGAAAAAAAGCATCTTTATAATTACAATACCGTTTTTATAGTTTAAAAAAGTTCATTTAATAATTCTATTATCAAGTACTTACTTCGTAATCACCTGAATTGTTACTAAATTTTAAATGATCTTCTGAAATCTTATGTTACAATCTTACGGATGAAGTATATTTAACTACTTAACGATTTCTATTTTTCGACCCACAAATTTTTTTAAATATAACAATTTCAAACATAATTACGTTGGCAACATAATTTACCAATTTAAGAAAATGATACGAGTGAAATTACAGCGAAACGCTAGGAAAGACTTTTTATTCATACAAAAATACAGGCAAATCAAAGTATTGGTTGGTAAAGACTTTGAATTGAAAATTGATTTAATTCCGTTCAGCAAAGCCGCTTAAAGAAAATGAATACATTTTATATTCTGGGTCTTAAGAATAATTCATGTAAATTAATTTAATATTTAGTTTTCGTGGCTTAGTATAAATGGGTAATGTTGTAAGAAAATTATTTATCTTCACAAGTAATTCTTGCCTATAAGAATAAAAAATATATGGAAAATTGTTCAAGTTTCTGTCCAATGAAGAAATATCAAAGAAAAGAATAAAAATTCAAAGGACATTTTAATTTTTCTCCTTTTTATTATTTATAGGCTACAGAATAATTTAAAATACAATAGGTAATTTTTACTTTGATACTGATTCAATGACAATAATGATTTTTAGCGTATTAGTAACTCCTGACTTTTGCCTTTTTCAGTATAAATTTGTCTCTAAATTATCTGTACTGCGTCTGATAGAATCCTTCAAAATCCAAGAATTATAAAGCTCCTAAATATGTTCAATGACTTGTATTAATTTTAGTGCTTCATAATATTACTGCACTTATGTAATTAAATTAAAAGATAAAATTTTATTTTCTTGATTAATGAAGAGAATTTGCCTTTTTATCTTTAGAATTTTTTTCCTTGCATAAGTAGCGATGTCTTCATTGTTTTTAAAATTTATTAACAAAGTTTTTATCTCTATTTAAATGAAACAAATAAACCTTTAAAATAAAAATAATTTAATAAGACACACATATGTTATCTGGTTTTGTTTCTACATTTAAAATTCATACATTTTTATATATCAGTAAATAATATATACTTACCATATTTTATATTAAAACATGGCGCAAACATTATTATTATATATATATATACTTTCCAACTTACCATAAAGTATGCAACTATTATGGTTTATCAGGGTGGATAATAAATATAAAGCAAATACACTCTTACCTAAAATGAGGAAACCCCAAACTTCTTTAAGGCAATGATATTAATAAATGCAAAATTTGCACATACCTCAATATCAATAATGAGACATATTTATTTTCTGTTATTAATTACCTGTATTTTTAGTTGCTAAGATCATCAATGCATTAACGCACGCAATTTTTTTCTTCATAGCGAAGCAAAGCCTACAAGATAAACTTCTGATCTAGAAATTTCATGTAACTTTTCTTCGTGAAATTAAAAAAAGACATGTTTTTCTTTTGTGTAATTTAATTTGAAGCACTTCGTAACAGCTCCCCTCATTACTACTTGAATAAAAACAGCCCTTACGCTGCTATACTTACCAGATCTAACAGATCCAGCGCGAGTACTGAAGACGCTAACCATCGTGCCAGATCTTTCACTGCTTTGGCCGCCGAAATGCCATCTTTTATTCTTCTTGCATCCAATCACTGCCAGGAATCCTTGCCTGTACTTTTTGTGCATGAAGCAGTAAGTAAGAGGGTTGCAGCAAGAAGAGAAATATGCCATCAAATATATAGCTGCCATTCCAACGTATCCAAGGGAAGTGTATACACTCTTTGCATCGTATAGAGCCCATGTATTCACAACATAGAGTGGAGTCCAGCAAACGAAGAACTCGACAACTACCACAAAAAGCATTCGCACCACTCGAATTTTAGCGGCTTGGTTTTTGTCATATGTTCCTCGCAGGGTCGTGCTTTTCATGGTTCTAGATCTGGCTCCTGGCATTTTGGTACGGAAATCCCTTCTCATTCCATTACTGCTTGATGGTTTCAGTGGATCCAGATATTGTCTTTCAGGGTTACTCAATGCACTGCGCTCTGAAAAGTAATGATTTTTGAATACTTAATAAAGAACTTCTTTTGTATCAAAAATTGGAAACTCATTGATTTGCAAGTCAGAAAGAAAAGCTAGTTGCGAAATTGTTTCATTTTTATATATATAAAAATCCACATAGTGCTCTTTGTTAAAACTTGACTCTATTTTCAATTTTTAATTTTAAAAAAGTTGCTGAAATTCCTTACACTCATCAGACCATTTTTCTCTAGAAATTATATGCCCAAAAAAGGGTGTGATGTATAAAATATACTAGAATACTTCTAAACTATTTTTCGTAAATTTCTTGATTTTGTTTGATAAACTATGAAGTAGCATTTTCCCTATTTTAGAGAAATTAAAAAAATTGATTAATATTATGTATAAGTTTTTCAACCACTCAGTTTTCAAATAAAATACGTGGTTTGACGCTTTATATGCAATATATTTCTGATCAGTGAGAGTTTAATGATGGACAAAAAAATATTTTGAAAATTGTATGCAATAAAAATTATTATTCAGTCATTCGATGCAAAAATGAAATATTTATTTTATAGATTTTATTAAGTGAATTCCTCACATAAAAAAGATCAGTAACGATATCAGATTGAAATTCCACAGCTCAACGCGTTATTATTGCCTCCAGTATTAGATCAATTCTTTTTCTATTCGGAATAATTATGTTGCTTTGCTTTATGTCCTCACATTAGAACTGCTATAAAGTTTCTTCGTTCTTTCATTTGTTCTTAACTAAAATTAATTATCTATTATTTACATCAGTTATTTATGTTTACAAGCATTTTAAAGTAAAGCTAATTTAAATTATTAAAAAAAATCCCCACTTCTTGATATGTTTGGGCAAATTAATATTAAATATTGCTTTTTAGTTAAAAAAATAATTCATGAAATATATACATGAAAGTTTTGAAAAACCTTTTAAATCTAAAAGAACTATTTATACTGTATGATAAAAGCTAAAAATGTCCTTTAATAATTTATGCAATTATTGATTCTAATAACTCATATTTGTAAAGTGGAAACTTGAAAATACCAAAATTAGATTATCTGTTTTCTGCTTAGCATTAAAATGGCAAATAGACAAAATATTGCATTTCTTTTTTTTTTTTTTGCTCAAAATGTTTTTTTGAATTGTAGACTGAGGAAAATATAATCGGTGCATATAGACTATCATATGTAATTTTCCCTCAAACAGCTATGCAATAAAAGGACTGTCTGTGATCATTACAATGAAAGGAAAACGCAGCATAAATATTATATAAAGATATTGCAAATGTCAGGATCATGGCATTAAATGTGATGCGCGGGTGCAAAAAACTATGTCAGCACACGCAGTGTGAGATAATATAGGGTGTCCCTGAGCCGTTCATTTTGAAAATGAGGCAAGTCCAATTTTTGTTATTGCGAGATATTTAAAGGTTTGCGTTTCAATAAATTTAAAAATATTGATAAGTATTAATAGACTTACTTTTTGTATTTTGTGGTACCAGATAATGTAAGTTTATAATCCAATAGTGTTTACAGTGCTGACTAAAACAATGAAAGTTCCATTATAACTAAATTGACCAGCCTCTCTTTAAAAATTGAGCCGTTTATTTTGAAAATGGGGCAAGTCCATTTTTTGTTATTGCGAGATATTTAAAGGTTTGCGTTTCAATAAATTTAAAAATATTGATAAGTATTAATAGACATACTTTTTGTATTTTGTGGTACCAGATAATGTAAGTTTATAATACAATAGTGTTTACAGTGCTGACTAAACAATAAGAGTTCGATTATTAAATTGACGTGCCTCACTTTCAAAATTAAAGAATTATTTCAAACAATTTTTAATTGGGAAATAATATTTCAGCTGCATCAGCCTTTTTTTTAATGATAAAAACAGAATACTTTTGAAATTTTTATAAATATTTATTCATTTGATAAAAAGGGGAACACAACCAAGAATATTCTAGCAGAAAATATAACATAACAACAAACAATTCATTTTATTAAGAATTTCAATAAAATTATACATTTCAGTTTATACGTAGGTATAATCAAATGGAATTTTAATCAAGATTTAACATTTTAAAATATTCATGATGAACGGGAGGTATATATGTTAATAAATCCATCATGTCCTTGTATTTTTCAGATGTAATAGATCTCCTTTTTTCATACATAAAAGATAAATCTATATTTCCGAAATTATTTGGTCTTCCTCATTTTGGTGACAAAGCAATAATTTTAAATTCAGCATCTGGTTCTATCGAAGTTTCGTAGAACATTTTGTATGGCGAATCCCTTGTAAATCTGATCCAGAATATATATTTAATCAATTCACGGTTTCTCCATCTATATTTTTCTTTCTTTTTTAAACTACTTTCTCCAGAGGTTGGGTTGAAAAAAATATTTCGCGTTTCATTTCATGTACTAGAAATTTAGTATGTTTTCGACAATTTCGTATTATTTTATAGAAATCCTGGGGAATATACAATGAATAGGTTTTCCGTATTGCCATTTATACCACTCCAAAGTCACGATCATTCTGCAGAAAGGAATGTCTTGACAATAGAAATTTGTTATCGATGATATTTGTTTCATTGTCCCTCGACTGAACAATTTTCATCCAAATTAAGGCCAACTTTTTGTTTCTATTTTGGCCAGTGCACATGTCACTATAAGCTATAATGTGTAATTGTCACAGTCTGTAAGTGTTTTAAACAGCAAGATGCTACTTCTTGTGCTCCTCGGGATGCTATAGTTTCATCCCAAATATACATATTAACTTCATCATTATGATAATTGCGGAAGCCTTGATTCAGTATATATATATATTCCGCTTATAATATGCAATTGATACTGTGAGCTTAGGATAAGGTAGTGCCTTTTGTAAATCAAAGGAGAATGCAAAATAATTTTTCGGATTATTTACAGCCATATTTCTGTTTTCATGGAAATATTTCCTTGCCATTTCGGCATTTATCAAGGGATTTTCATGTTGTTCTCTCAGATTCTGTCGCTCTTGAATAATAGAAGAAATTTTAATTTTCGTATTAAGCATATCGCATTTTTTTCAGTTGCCTTTGCTTGGATGGTGGATATACAAATTGAATTGTGTTTTAAAAATATTTCTATAAATCCATTCATTTACATAGGGTCTCTGATTTAATGTACATTAATCTACATGAAAATTATGCATTTTTCTTCCATTTAGTTCTGGGTTTAAATATTTTCTCCCTGGATTGTGATTCCTTGTATAATAGCTTTCAAACTGAGGAAAACGTTGAATGTGTTGCTTTACATCATTTACCAAATTTACACTGGTTTTCCGGGAAGATCCTTCTGTCTGGCCACGTAAATCTTTTCCCACAACTTCTGCTTTCCAATCGTCCTTTAGAGATATTAAAAGTGTGTAGAAAATTTGTTTTACATACTAAAATATCTCAACTATTTGTGTTCAAATAATATTTAAAACTAAAATTCTTTGCCACTCCTTTGAAATTCATCGGGAGCTTTCTTTTCGTACCCAGTTTGCGAGTAAATCCATGTAGAAATAAATTTTGCGTACTGAAATCTACAAGTTTCCAAAATTCATTAAAATATTTTTATCTGTTCTTCCACACTAATTAGTTTTGTGTATGCTCTTGAGAATTGACAGTCTTTATTCACGAATTTTTTCTCGGGAATAATTTTACCTATTTCTCTGTAGTATTCTTTTCCACTATTTCGATTGACTTTTCTTATTTTTTGAATACAAGTAACTATGTTCTTTTCGTAACGTTCTCCTGAAGTATCATCTTCGTCTGATGACGAAGTCAATAGTTCAACTATTCTTCTTCTTTTTTGGAATTTTTTTGAATAATTTTGGTCCGAATTGCCTTTGCCTTCAGGTCCTGATTCCAAGAGTCTTCTTTTATTACCGATTGCCATGGGTCTTATTTCTACAAACAAAATAAAAATAATAAAATTACTTGCAAATGAGGATTTTATTGAAGTGGCGTTATTACCCAGAAAACTTTTATTTTCTTTTGATACTTACCAAATTCACTTTCAGATGCATCAGAGTTATAATTTCCATTGTAATCGTTTTGAGCCATTTTTTTTCTTTTTTTAAAAATAAAACCACAATCCGTTATTTATTTTTTAAATAAGGATGAGACTTTTAAGGGTTTTTGTAGGCCGGGCAAAAGAAACAAATTGTCGACTTGTCTAGTATTCAATAGAAACTGAATTGGAACTTACTTGCAAGCTGATAAAACTGTTGCCAATATTACTAACATTTCTCGGTTTCGGAAGTAAACATATTATTGTCGAAACACAAAATTAAGATATACTTTTTATTATTTATGAAACGTTGTACAACCACCGATTTTCAATATCAAAGATAGATAGATAGAATTGAAATGAGTATTTTTATTTCGTAATAAACTTTTAACTCTTTAAAATGAACAAAAATTAGATGATACGAGTGTTCTTCTTGCGAGTTTCAGATTTTCTGTGTCGTGCAGTGCTTGAAACTCTTTCATCTGATTCATTGCTTTTGAATGAGGTGGCATTGGATTGGATAATGACACTGTCTTCTAGCATTTTTTCTGTCGTCTCATAATTCCACTGTTTATTCCAAGAAATTAAAAATAAGATGAAGAGGAAACACAGAAGACGGTAGAGAAACATCCTAGATTCAGACATGATGTCAAACGGTCACATTTGCTTCACCATACAGCAACCGGAGCTGAATTGTGCCGTAATATAATCGGTCAAAAATATGTTCTATCTACGATAGACTTGCGCCACTTTCAAAATAAACATATTTTCAATACTGTTAAGAGCTAAAATTTCCATCTCAAAAATATTAGAATCTAATTTTTTTCTATACATTTTTTACGCATAAAAATATTATAACTGGTTCTATCTACAATTACCATTATCTCCATTTTTTTCAAAAATGGACTTGCTCCACTTTCAAAATAAACTGCTCAAATGACGCCCAAACTAAGCACAGCCAGATTGGGCTACCTAAAAATGCCGAAGGAACCGTACCTGTACGATATATAATTTTCGAAAAAAAAAATACGAGAAATAAAGTACGATGTCACATCCGGAACAAGGGAAAAACATTATGGTGGACAGACACATCAACAGCACTATTTGAAAGTCTTTCCTGACGATGATATTCAAAATGTTCATGTATTCCGTTCATCATTATTGTGATAGGCATTTGATCTACTGCCAATGTAATGGAAATGTAGTAGAACTGCTAGGACTGCTAGGGAGTATGCCTAAGTGGTTTTTCCTTGCACCAGATGTGACGTCATATTTTGTTTTCTATTTCTTTAGAAAACTATGCGTCGTACAGGTACAGTTTCTTGGGCTTCTTTTATACTCCCAACGAGGAATATAGCTGCGCAGAGTCTGGGCGTTATTTATGGGACACTTTAATAAAAAGAGTTAAAGTCTTTTTTTCAGACATTCGCTACAAGTGAAAGCTATATCTTATGTTTAAAATGGATACAAGAAAACTTTACAAGCGTTAAAATTATCAGAAAACTGGTACAAGCGCACAGTTTGACAAGAGTTGAAGAAGAGTTTCGAATTGATAAAATTGATGTTTCACGCGTTTAGAAAGTGTTACAAATTACAGTTGTAATATTGCTGTAATAAATGCTGGTGGAAGATGTCCATGAGAAACTATGGAAATAAGTCACCAATATATCTCTGCGCGGATGAAAAGAGACCGAAATCAAACGAGAGGCAACATTTTTCAGCATATGCGTACCGAAACTGGAAGACAGGTTTCCGGCATACCGTGACCAGACTGCATAAAACTGGCCTATTTACCCGGCATCCGGAACACAGAGGACATCAAGGAATATAGGGTAGCGAACACAAAAACTGGGCATCTTTTCAATGGAGGAGAAATTTTCAGAGATATTTTATTTTTTTTTTGACATAAATATGAAAAATAATTTGCATTTTATATTTAATAAGGATTTATGCAATCATCAGTATGTATCAAAATGATAAAAATTTCACTACAGGTAAAAACCTAATAATTTCATTTCTGTAATTATATAAATTATTTTATACCCATGAATGTAAATGAGTTGTGCATAAATGGAATCTTCAAAGGCAGCAAATTCGGAAATATATCTAAGCTCTTTTTTTAAATACCAAACTTTTGATTGTATATTTCTTCGGTAGAAGTATTTAAAAATGTAATTAAGTTTTCAAAGGGAGCAGTTATTTCCTTTCAACCTAAAGCAATAACCTATTCTAGCAAAACATTTTCTAAAATTTAATCCTGCGGATGTTAGATCCCGTGATTTGTGCTGGTTTGAAAATGGCTTATTTTTAACAATAATATGCAGTTTCCATGTAGGATTCCATTCCAGGACTAGTAAGTATATTTTATATTATTGCAATGCCGATTAATGATCACAATAATGTTGTGTGAAGATAGTGATTCGCTTAGTTTCAGAAGCATTTAGGACTTTTTACAAATGTTGCATTGGAATAGAGAACAAATTATCTTGACATTTGAGAGTTAAAATGTTATCAATGGAGAAATTTAACTGTCTCATTCCAATTTGATATGAAATCAGTTGCGAATACTGCTATAGCGAGATTGATTTAGAAAAAGTAATACTCGCTATCTGACTACAGTTCTTAAATTACTAGTTCCACTCCCAGTTGTCGTTTACTGAATCAAAACATTTGGTTTATCTAAGCATTCAATATTAATTTTAGTTCAATTCATCAGCTACCATTTGAAAAGAAAATGAATAAATGACTTCGATTTAAGATGATTCCTATCTAATGATGTAACATAGATTTATTATATGTATTATTTAATGAATGATCTTAGGTAAAGCATTCAGCATCAGAGAAATGTATGTATCAAAAATATTCAAAAGATGACAAATTGTGTTTGTGAAGGATGTAGGTGAATTCATTGTTAAAATAGAATAACCTGCATTAAAAAGAATTCTTTCAGATTTATATCGTTGTTTTCCTTCTTTGAATGTCATCTTTTATAAGAGAAAAGTATATGGTCTTTTCTAAGATCCGTAATTTTTCCAGACAAATAACACCAACTCAAGCATTTAATAACATATTTTTATGAGACATTGAGGAAAAACATTAATAACAAGGATAATTTGCATATTACTTACATAAATTTTATTTAAAAGAAAAATTAATATAAGCAACGATCTTAAGCAAATATTGAAGATAAAAGCCTGATAAAGTAAAAATAATAGCTTTGAACCTAATTAAATTAAACTAAATGAACTAAACTAACTTAATACATTTTAAAAATTGATTCCTTTTTTAGCAATAGAAGTAGCTTATATTGTCGAAAACAAAATTCTTAAAAGTGAAAAACATGTAGTTAAATACCAGTTCTTTTATCTGTCAAAAGAACGATTTTGCATTTTAATGTACTGCACTTTTATTATTTTTTATTGTTTCAAAACTGCAACACTTACCAGATCTTCTTCCTTTGGAAAAGTTAAGTTTGGAACCAGTGCACAACTTTCGAGCAATTAATGAGTAAACAATGATCATAATGAGGAGAGGTATCACCAACAGTACCACATCCAAGTAAATGTTGAAGCCTCGTTCAGATTCAACATCTGGCCATACTTCACGGCATTTAAATTTGCCTGTAAGAAAATATTTGTTTAAAAAAAGAAATGAAAAATTCCTCAAATACCAAAAAATTCATGGAAAAACTTAATACTTAAACTTAATTCATAATCTAGCTAGAAAGAATGAAGGATGCCACTTAAGGATAATACACAATAGACTCTCTTGAATATCTAGATGATTATAATTGTGTTTCTGATGCGTGTAAATTAACCAACTTGTTCGTAATAAATACCTCCGAAACCAATACAAAGTTAAATTATTTTAACAACACTACTCTTATGATCGGGTTTCTCACGAGTGTCTTAAAGACAGACTTTTTGAATTCGCCAGCAAATATCGAAGGAGTGGGAAATGCCAAAGTCAATTCACCCATACATAATGCTAATCAAAACTAACTCAGTGTATCGGTAACCATTTAGCATACTGATGCATAACCAAAGATTGCCTAAAAATATCATTCCACATATTTACAAAAAATTGCTCCTGATGATGAACCTCTTATGTGAAGAATACCGGGAATGATTTTTTACCGTTCCAAAAGTGATGACTTAGAAGATAAATGTTTCTATTTCGAAAAACATTGGTTATTTTTTAGGAAATTAATATTTGATTTTATCTAAGATAAGCCCAATTATGAAATTCTAGACATCGACGGCGTAATTGTAAATTCAAGTGTTGTATCAGTCTAGGAATTCCATGAATATTATACAAATGCCAGTTATTACATGTAAATATTCTTTACACGGTCATAAGTTAGGTAAGTTGTTCTTACACTAGCATGAAGGCAACTTGAAAAATAAGTTAACATATCGATTTCTGAATTCATACATAACTCTTTATCCTCCGGAAGAGTATGATTTTATAATTTCGCTATTGCTAACCGTCTTGGAAACATTCTTAGAAGGATGTCGGTTGTTCGAGAAACGGTATTTGTATTCTTCTAGAACATGACCGGCAGTGCGATAGCATATAGCATAAATCAACAGCATATCCAGACTTTCCTTGTCACTGAAATATGTCATTCTGTTAAAAAGCGCACAACTCCGAGAAAATATTTATATTTTCTCTCCCGGCATTTCGCACTTCTCTGAAATTTCTTGAATCTTCACCTTCTCACGTTTCTTTATAATGTATGTGTAGCAATTGCTTACTAATCAAAGTGGCAGCATTATGCGTGATTAGCAGATTTCTTTGAAGTCATGGTGATTGGATGATATACTACTAGACAAATATTTACTCATGACAATTTTTCTATTTTGAATAAATCTGCATTTCTAAATTAAATGTTTATATCTAAATTTGTGATTAGATTTTCTAAATTTAAAATTAAACATATCTGCAACTTTTGTTGATAAAAATGTTAAATTTTGTGTATATGCATGCGATTGTATGAGAAACATTTTAATAATGGCGCTTTTGCACTCTAGGGGACGTATAAATTTTTTAACATATCACTGTCATCCTCTAAAGAAACGAAAGTGATTTCAGAGAATTCCTGACATTATTTAATTAAAAATTTGGAAATATATGCATAGGTGCAATATTTAAGTAAATAAAAGCTTGTTTCAATTTTGGAGGGGACACCCTGTATGTAAAATATAAAGGCCATGGATTAATTATCAGATTCATCAAGAAATCTCCTAGCAATGTGTCCTCAAAACTTGAAATTGGGACGTAGTTTTCTCTCGAGTTGCAGTTACTCATTATTGAAGGATTTCTCAAATCGTAATTAGAAACTGGAAAAAACTTAATGCTTACCCGCCAATATTTCAAACTGATTTATTGCAAAATATTATTTTAAAACTGTTTTAAATTTCAGAAAATTACATTTTCATTTCTGTTTAATATTTGATTTTAATTCTACATATCTTTAAAAATTAATTAAGAATTTCTAACTTTCTTTCATTTCTTGTACTTGAAGTATACAATGAAAAAAAAAAAGACTGTAATTGCCAAAATTCATCAAAAATTCACTAGTGAATTTTTGATGAATTTTCAAGCTTCAAGCCTCACTGCCTCTAACTAAAGAGAAACATTTTTTGGAATTATATCTGTATGTTTGTGAACGCAGTAACTCATACATGTAACAAATTAGACGGGGAAAATTCGATGCACAATATCAACAGCAGATTTCAGTAAAAATTTGAACCAGATCCAAATTCAGATATTCTGTTAATTTGCCCTTCTGTGAGCAATTGCAATAACACATTTCCATGTGGGATTAAAATAGCACACACTTTCAACTAGCTCCCAAAAGGAGGATTAAGAGATCTATTCTTCAAATTAAATGTTCCTTTTCCTTCATAGATATTTTGACTTATATAAGTTGAAATTCACTAAATGAATGAGACAGATTATTTGGCTGATATTTTTTATTAATAGGGATTCTTCTTAATTTTACATTGACGATATAACAGTTTATATGGTTTTTTACCTTTCAAAGAGTGTTATAGTTTAAGTCTTGGAAGACAACAAAGTAGTTAACAAAATATCTAAAAAGAAAAGCAGATTAGACTTACCAGGGGTTTTCATCGGAATGAGCTGACTTAACACAAGAGTTGGTATCATAGTCAACAGGGAGCCCACCCAGACCATCAGGATAACTTTGTAAGCGTGAGAAATTGTCTGCCATTGACGTGAATGCAATGGTCTACAGATCGCGAAATAACGCTCTAAGGATATGGAAACCAGAGTCCAAACTCCCACGGAGACTGATACACCTAGAAATAAAGAAACATTACGGATTTTACCAAATAAATTAAAATACAAGTAATTCTTAAAATGATGACTAAATATAAATAAAATCAGTAGCAATAAATGCATTTTTAAAATGTAAGTGCCTTCAAAATCATAAAAAAACGACGTTGTTCCATTAATATTCAACAATTAAGATAGCCTTATTAGAACCCAAAATCATAATCTGTATGATTTTAGCGCAAATTCTTTCCGTGTTTCGTCCCCCCCCCCGCCTCCACAATTTTAAGCCCTTTTGTTTTTCGGATAATTTAAAAAAAAAATTAAGCTTAAATGCATAGAAATACGCAATTTTTGAGATCTGTTAGAAATCGGTACTCAAAAAATAAATTTTTCTTCGTCCCACTCTCTCTTGTTCATCTTTTAGCTTTATTGCACTTCTGTAATATTAAATATCAATATTTAAATACACACAGAAAATCAGTTACAGATTTCTTTGACCCACTAATTACGCAAAGTTACAAGCAATAAAATTACTGCAGAGTAGAAAATAAATTCAATTTACAAAGGACATTAAGAGAAATGTCTACATCCAAGAGAATATTCAAACGAGTCTCTTAATTCTTTGAAAGATGGCGTTGCAAATTATTTAAGTCATTATTATTCTTATAGTTTAAAAATAAATTTTTAATGGAAATCGTAAGTGGCACTATACAAAATTTTTCTTGAAGAAAATCACACCATTAAAACGATAAACATATTCATAGAACTATCAAAGTTTATCAATTATTTTCCGGTGTCTTTTGAAAGCCAATTTTTGAAGCAACAAAATAATTATAAAAAAAAAACATTTTTTTCTTTGAATTGTCTCGTATTTTAATCACTATTGTTTTAGAAACTGCCCAATAAAAATTTTATCATCAATAAAGATTTTTCCTCTTGGAGTTTATTATACTAGGAATTAGTTTTAGAGGATTAAGTAAACTAAAAGATATTTACATAGTGGCATTATCCTTTATTTTGTTACTTCGCATTTCCTTTTCATTGGCATATTCTAAGCAAATTATGACAATTTTTTTATTTAAGAATTCTTCAGATTATCTCAGTTTTGAGACACAATTTCTCATTTTTAATGAATGTAGTAAATAAATAAATAATTAAGAATCAGAATATTTATAAATAAATTTTTCCTTTTTATTGATATATTCTAAGCAAATTGTGAAAATTTCATTATTTAGAAATTCTTTAGAATAGCTGAGTTCTAAGATACAATTTCTCATTTTTAATGAATGCAGAAAAAAAAAAATTAAGAATTAGAGAATTTATAAATAAATTTAAATCCTCAAAATGATTTTTTATTTTTCAGTCATTATACTTCGAACGAATTATTTCTTTGGTATTTATAAGCTATTTAATTATTAAAGGTTTTTTTATTAATGCTTGTATTGAATTTATTTATGGGAAGCGATACAAAGCAAATCTATTTTTTAAGTCTAATAATATTATTTATTTTCTTTCAGACATCATTATGGAGGGTTACATGTATTTCAGATTAATTTTTTGGATTTGCCTTCGAAAGAAGTAAATAACTTTTAAAATATTATCCAAAAATATTACAAATCTATTATATAAGGGAAATGTGTTTTTAATTCGCAATAGCTCGATTTTAAAAATTGCTCTTACATTAAAAGCCATTCAAACGGAAATGCATTTTAATAACCTACTTCTATTAAAAACTATTGTATAGAATAAAATAAGTTTCTAATAAATAAGTTAGTAACTAAGAATAAATAAGTTTCTAATAAATAAGTTAGTAACTAAGAATAAATAAGTTTCTAATAAATAAGTGAGTAACTAAGAATAAATAAGTTTCTGTTCGAATAAGTTTGTAACTTTCCTTTTTTCGATATTTTAGTTAATCACTTTCGGAAATACTGGAGTGGAAATATGTAATGCTATATCCTGACAAATCATGGTCCAGATATTTCAATACATTTATGTATTTTCTTTTATAATTTAGAGATTTTCTATTATTCTGTTATAACTTTTTCCTAATTTATTTTTATTATATATAGAATGTTTCATTGCATTTCTTATTCTACCAGTCCTAATACATTAATATCATAATATTTTTTCTTTCATTTTCTTCGTTCTCTCCATAAAGATCTGTTAAGGCATAACAATGGTTAAGGGAACAATACAAAAAAGTTCATGGGTAATCGTACTCTTGAATGAATCATATATCAAAGAAGAGTGGAATTTTGTTTCAATGCTTCTTATGGTACTAATGTAACCACTGGAGATGAATAAATCTGAAATCTTGTATATGACATGTTGTTTTATGGCATCAGTAAAATGCAATGAAGCAACTTTATTGCCTTCAGTATGTTTCTCAATGTATCTTCAATGTCATTACATAACAGACGCACTTTTATTTGATTGACTAGCATTCCTATATGTTTGTTTCACTATCAGCTGTTCTTGATATTGTGATGTTTTTGATGTTCTCCAGCTGTGATATTGAGTACTCATAACTTGCTTAAAGGAATTCGGTAGTTTACAATGAAGTGACTGGTTTTGAGAGAAAGCAAATCTTTTTTCTTACTCAAGTAAATGTGAAGAAAATGCAGATAAAACATACACCCATTTATATGGATTTAAGCCTGAAAATTTGAAATAGGTGTTTTTCACATATTTAAAACTGATAATCGTTCATATTTTGAGAACCATATTAATCAATCAGAGATTGTTACATTTAACTTTGTATAGTAGTTTCGAGAATAGCAGGTTATTTTTAATTTCTCTGTTACGGAATATAAAAAGAAAAAGTACTGTAATTGTAAAAAAAAAAAAAAAAAAATGAATTCAAGAATTTGTCTTTTCAATACGTCTTTCTGAAGCATACTTCCCCCCAAAATTAAGAAAATTTGTAAATCATAAAATAGCATATATCTTAAAAATATTGCAATGTTTTTGAAACTTTATTTGCATAAAGATCTATATGCAGAAAGAATTCCAAATCCGAGCACACCAATTCAAAATAACCAACTTCAGAAACTTCAAATAGAATAGGGCTTCTTAAGTTTGTTTTAGATATTTTCACGTCCCGTCTGTTACAATAGAATTAATATTTCATTCGAGAAATCAATTGAACGAAACGTAAAATATTTAATGGTTTTAATTGTGCATGATATTATCTGTTTTTAATGCTTCTGCTTTAAACAGTTTTTTCTTTTACAATGAAAACTGAACTTCTCTTATTTAATGAGATAAACGGAAGTAAAAATGAAGTTCTACTTCCTGGATTAATGAATTTGCATTCGATTTGAAATCCATGAAGAATCATTTCGGAGAATAAAATGCGTTAGTGTCTGCACGCAACCAAAGCATAATATAGAAAAAAGATTAAAAAAAAATAAATAAGTACTTTAAAAGATATTATGATACGTCAGTTATTACATGAAAGCATTTGAAAAAGTTTTATCTAATTATGTTTCATCTCACTTCTGTTGGAATAAATGACTAGCTAGCTTAGGTTTTGAAAAAAAAATAACAATAATAATTAGTAATTCTTTTAAGTTAATTTTTTTTTAATTATATAAATTCACTTGAGCTTGAATATTTGCTCTTCGATTTCAAGAAAAGATATTTATTTAAGATACATAATCTTTGTTTTCTCTTTTTAAGACCATTCAATTTTATTTCTTCGGAGGTTTTAAGAAGATTGCTATAATTTTTATAAAATTCTTCTTATTTTTACTTGTTCTTTACCTTTTCATTAAATTCTAGGCAGTTAAATTATTTAAAGTGAATCAAAACTTGCTTGTATACGTGATATATAACAAGAATTTATTTAAGGAATTTACTGTAAGCATATATAAATCAATGTTTGATCCTTAAAGTATTATAATTTTTAGGATAATGAAGCAATCGGTGGAGCTACATTCTATTTTTCTTCCCTCTTCATTAAGAACTTTTGACCAATCTTTATAAAGTTTTTGATTCCGCTTTCCAGACCTTACAAATTCTTATAATGAGTTTACATTTGATGGAAATGTTATTTTTAAATATTTTAATAGTGCATGCATGAAATAAATAAATTTTGATTACAGATAAAACCAACTTTTCTTTCTAGCTTAATTAACGGCTACTAAAGGAGTGTGACATTTCATACAGATCTGTTTCATTTCGTTCATCACAATATCGAATCATCTAGACAAATACTAACAGTTGCTTAGTACCTAATCTTAAGTAATAGTAGCCGATATTATGATCCAATTGAAGTAAGGAGCTTTGTTTAGAATCCATGTTACTATTTATAGAAAATAGGATTAACGAAATATCTATAAACTTGATATTCTGAATATCACATGATTATCTTTAAGAATCAATAACAAATAACCAGTTCATGTGAGGTGTATATAAGCAATTCAAATGTACAGTGAGGGCTCTTTCATATTGATAAGGTTTTAATGTTAAATACTTTGCTCAACCAAAATAGTCCAGGTTGAAATAGCCTGATGGCAAAAATATGAATTTGCGACTGGAAATAGGTGAATTAGACGTCAAACGGAAAGTTTGCGAATTAGGATGCTCACATTTTCATTTTGAGCATTCCCATTTGCAATTACTTACCCAATTACTTTCACTAAAGAGTTGGGCAATTTTTGAAAGATATGTTATCGTAATCAACTCATATCCCAGATCATACTTCTCAGAAAGATTAAGATCACTTAAATATTATTTGATTTCAGAGTTATTTTGTATTAACCTTCTTACAAGTGGATCTTTGAATGACTACGACGGATTCAATGACAAGACGAGGTATGAAATTTCATCCATTTCAATACGATAACATATTTTTTGAGAAAAGATTAAAATAAACCCAGAACATTTTATTTAATTCATTTATTTTACTAAAGAAAGTTTTTTTTAAAAGTTGGTAATGGATTTTCCTATACATGTTTAGTTTCAAGTTTTTTCTCTTTTTTTCATAACTAGTCCTATTTCCCCCCCCCCCCCCACATTCAGAATTTTCTTAATCGTTTCCCATTTCCAGAATCTATTTTTTACCATTTTTATAACGATATCTTTTATCCACTGCTTCTAATTTCAGCAGTCAAAGTTGCAGTTCTATACATACCTATGGTATTATACTGCGTATAATCAGAGCATTTTCAAACTTTCATCTCAGCTACAGAGCATTTTTAGAGACCACATCTTCATATAAGTCATATCTGCATAAAGTTCAACTCAGTCGATTAATTTTAGTCAAAAATAAATAATTGTGTGAAGGAAATTTGCATCAGCTTAATTTAAATGAAGAAGGAAGTAGTTTTATTTATCATGCATACATTCCGATTTCATAATAGGCTATACTAAAATATATCTAATAATAAAACGAATGCAACTCGATGGAAAGCTAAAAAATAGATTATCGAAATTTAATGTTAAGACAAATCGTTCTCAACACCATCATTGCTTCGAGCATATCCTATAATGCTGATAGAGAAATATTATTTATATAAGAGTTTCCATATAAAATTTAGATGATGATGATCTTTTGTTTGAAAATGAGTTAAGGTATTTTATGTCCTTTGCAAGTTTTATTTTAGCACCTTAAGATAAGAAAATAAACTAATATGATATATTTTATACAGTAAAAGGCAATTTTTAACGAGTTAAATTTTAAAAAGGGACGCAAGGCTTCAAAACGTATGTATTTTTTTTCATCTCGAAGCTCCGAGAAGAAAATATAGTAAATAATTCATTTAACTTTCTTTCCGATAAAAGTTAAAACTTTTCATAGCTTATACTTCTTTTGAGAAAGTGAATCGAGAATGAAATCTTATTTCAAGTGCTGTTATAAGGGAGAACTGACAGTGGAAGTTATAACATTTTCTATCTAAGCGAGGAAAAAAACGTACATAAAAATGTGGAGAGTTTACATTTTTAGTCATTTTTTTGTTACAGCAGGCGAAATGCAACAACACATTTGTTTCAGGAACCCTTCAAAAAGCAAACAAACTCCCACATATATTTTCATGAATGTAATATAAGCTCAGAATAAATAAGTTAAAAAACATTTTCTACAAAGTCATGAGGCTTTCTAGTCTAAATCTTTAAGCAGATATTTTTCCCGTTGAGAAAGTTCCGCTCTGAGAAGCATTTGCCTTTAAAATAGCAGTTAAAAAATCCCGCCGAGCTTATCTACTGTTATATTTGGCTTAGAGGTTCTGTTTCGACTCCCGAACAAAAGAAACTGCAAAAACTAGGAATATTCTTCAAATAGTAAAATCACTATAAATCTTTCTGTGCTAGAAAAGCATTTCATTACTTGGCGATCTTTCGGTGAAGAGATTCTGCTCCAAAAGATAGGATACGGAGCTTTGTATTTTGCTTGAAATATTTTGAAAAAAAAATCGACAGTTTTTTTCATTCAAGTACAAGAAAAAATCATTGCAATTGTGATAAGTAGGAATAATTTAGTTGAAATTAATTTATTTCACATAGGGGTTTTACGTAGAGATTCTGCACATTATATATATATATATATATATATATATATATATATATATATATATATATATATATATATATATATATATATATATATATATATATATATATATATATATATATATATATATATATATGTGTGTGTGTGTGTGTGTGTGTGTGTGTGTGTTTAATGATATTTTAATTCTAATTTCAATTTACTTAAATTCCAAGATTTTATCTTAATTTAGCCCATAGTAACTTCATTCTAAAATATTCTCTTATTTCGTGATCCAATTCCACTTTCGGTTTAATTAACCCCTTTGTAAAAATAATGCGCCTTCAGTACTACGTATCAAATGAAAGTGATATCTTCGGTGGCCTTGAAAAGGTACCAAAGGTCAACATATGTATTCCATTGGCGAGTGGCCTTAAATCATATCTTATATAAGAATAGTGATCATTTGTTTCGGCCCTTTTTGCTTCTTTATTACTTCTGCCTTTGTGCCGCACTGCGCCTTCTTGTAAAAAATCATGCCTGCCACTCGGAATAGAATAAAACAAATTTAAAAATAGGACGTCTCGTCCGTGTCTTCAAACCTGCCTTTTGCTTCAACCAAATAACATTACACACACACACACACACACACACACACACACACACACACACACACACACACACACACACACACACACACACACACACACACACACACACATATATATATATATATATATATATATATATATATATATATATATATATGGTAGAAAATGTTTGAATTTTAGATGAATAAAATAATTCTAAGCATTTAAATTTATTTCATAACTACAAATTTTCATGAGTTTCATTTATAGTTTAAAATCAGCATTCTTCTTTATGAACCTAAGCATATGATGTTAATGTTAATATCATTTACTCATCACAATCTTTTTTTATAAGTTTCATTAGGTCAAGGTAGAGATAACTTTTATATAAATATTGAATTATAATAACATTTTATATATATTTATTCGACAAGAAAAATAATTTCAAAGATACTCGCGATATAAAAATACTATGCTTGCACAAAATTATATAGAAAAAAAAATTCTGAAAAATGTAAACATAATGAATACAAGAAATTTTATGTAATCTTTCCTCAAAGATTTCTGCACGCAATTTTTAAATCATTTGTGTTGTATGTTAATCAGGACACAAACCTGAAGAAAATATTTAGAATTACATCCAAGATTGGAATGGAAATCATACTTGCTCTTCATAAGTTTTTGAATTCGCAAAGGAAAAAAATTGTATTTGAAACGAAATTAATAAAACATCAGTGTATTTTAAAACATACAAACTATTTTCAGAACTTAATTATTTTAAGGCCTATACACAGAAGAAAGGTCTTTAAAAAAATTTAATCGCTGAATAAATCTGAAGATAATGGAAATGGTACAGAAAACTGGAAGTATTACTAATCTGCTTCCAAAAGTATATATTTATATACTTATATAGTAATAGTTTTAGATTAGACATAATTAGACGCATAAATTCTGTCCTGTGAAAAAAAATCAAAACCAACGTGTAATCCAAACTTTCTCAGGCAATAAACAATCAACAATGTTGCATAATAACCCCTTTTTTCTTTTCTCTATCCAATGCTGTACAGGGTGTCCACAAAATCTTTCCCTGAATACAGGAATTATTAATAAAAATTTTACTATATTATTAAATATAATATAGTAAAATTTTTATTAAAGAATCATAGCATGTGTGTTGACGACCTCAAAAAATGCCTAAGCACCCACATGATCAAAATATCTAGAACCCTTAAGACAGAGCTCAATCCGATACCGCTTGAAAAAAATAGATCTTTTTATGAAACTGAAACGGGAGTGACGGAATGGACCTAAAATTTTCCTGAATAATTTGATCAATAATATACGCAATTGCAGCAAAGTATGCATTAGAGTGTGATGCAGATGTACATATTATTAAGATTTCTTAAAAGTATCCTAATTAAATACTAATGATCATCTTTATTACCAGCCGAAAAGCCATATATTGGTATATTTTTAATGTCCTCTCTTTCCTATACATGCCTATAAATCTTCTATATTTTGCATTGTACTTTGTCTTTAAGGATTCCCTTACTTTGTCTTTCTTTCTGATACATCTTCATTAACAAACTTTACGAATTATTTAATTTGTTTTCTTAAACACTGAATAAATTTGAGAATAAAATTATTGCTGATAAAATGAGCAATAAATATATTCTAAAAGAATCATTTTTACTTTTATAATACTGTGACAAAATTCATAACTTCCCCAATTTGGAAACTGCATATCTTTGAATGTGCTAATAATGATAATGTCCATATTTTTGATAAGACAAATGTTCTTCCTTAAAATTATTACTAACCAAGGCTGCATTTCCTCATTAAAGAATCGTTTCTTCTATAGAAAGCAATTTATTTATGATAAACTCTTTTCGATCACAAGATTTCAGCATGGACTTAAAATGATTTATTTCAGAAATGGAAATAAGAATATGCTCAATGAATGATAATCAAAGAATTGTATTTTGAGTTTTTCAATAGTTTTAAAATAAAATTCAAAGAATCAAGCAAAAACATAATTATATTTCAGTTATCGATTCCTTGAAAGCCTCGATGACGAATAAATTTCTAATCATTGCATTTTTCGTTTAAACATTAATATTATTTAGTGTGCTTATAATAATCAAACTTTTAACACTTTTACTTTACTTTCTTACTTTTTTTATAACATTGAATATTAAAATGGAGAAAATAAATTTAATTACACTAGAAAAAATGTAATGCCTTTATGTGCAAGATAGCATTTTACTTGATTAGTTGAAATAAAAATTAATTTCATATTTATCAGTTCTTATTTTGCGCATTTCATTCGTATTTCAGTTTTAATCACAAAATTTACAATCATAAATTAACGAATAATATGAATGGTTCGAAGCCCTGAGCAGAAAAACATTTCCCTTCGTTTAATTTATTGAAAAAAAGCGTACTTTTCATCTGTTAAAAATGATGTTCAAGAAGGTAAACAATTTTGACTTCATGGAAACAAGATATCTCTTTACTTACACTTCCCGTGTTGACATTGACTCAAAAGTATTTCTTTGATAACAAATATTAACCGACTATGATTCAAGCGGAAGAATCTTTCCTTTAAGCCAGAAAACTACGAAAAATGGAAAAAGAGCAGGTTAAAAAGTTGCTTTTATGTCAAAGTTCTGCTTATTTCGTGACTTTAAGAAAGTGAGAAGTATGTTTTTGGAACAGGATAAATGGCTAAAGATAGGATTGTCCTATTTATTGAATAATGATACAATATAAGTTTATTATTGACATTTGTACTTTGCAAACATGATGGAAGAAATAGTTTTTCTCAATATTTAAGTGGCTGTAATTGCGAACAAATAAGAAAATACAATTTATTTTTACAGTTTTTACTGCTTTTTTTCTCCGATTCCAAAAATTATAGTATTTATTCCAAAGTATTACACAGAAAATATTTTATTTCATACTATAATAAAATAAGAATACTCTATATTTAGATTTAATTGGTCGAAAGAGCTATTAAATCTAAATTTAGAGTATTCTTAGAAGTGAAATTCAGATAATATACATAATAAATTCAATGAAGTGCAAATATTAAGAATATATGCATTTTAATAAATAAAAAAAAAAAGATTCTTTTACAAACATTTATTGTGACTCCTATATGTTACTCATCTGTCACTTCGTCGTTTAATTGATATATAAAGAAATTTAGATATGAAAACAATTACACCCGTTATAAGTATTCTTATTTAGCATTAAAAAAATTATTCTCTTTGAGGTTATAACATCGATATAACAACTGATATGACCATTACATAATTTCATGATATATAATCTAGGGGCTCAGAATTTCTCTCAAGCCATTTTGCAGGAATACAATTTGAAAAGTTTTAAGATCAGTCACAGATGTTTCTAAAATTTAAGATGTTAAATGATAGTATAACAAGTTTTAGCAGATGTCTCAAGCACAAATGTCCTCTTAAATTGATAGTTGCAATTAAATTAGGCTTGAAATTCATACGTATGGAAAAGGCATTTCACTGTTGCATTATTGATTAATTCTTGTTCTAGATATTTTGCATTGGCACGTTGAAAACTTTGTCAAAGTTAAGCATTTACATTGTTGGAATTTGGAACATATCCTTTAAATTTCATATCACTATTTATGAGTGTATTTGTTTTAAAAACTTTTCAAACTAAAGCATATTTTTAATCTTTAATTTTACTGTTACGTTATCGATAGTCAATAGTTTCTGCGCGACGGTTATTTGGCCCAAAATATATTGCTTCTTTAAACAGTATCGGATCTTTATGTAATATTTCACTTTTTACCTGTCAAGAATTAAAATTGTAGAATGTTTTGAGGTTCATTAAAGCAATCGCAAAATTATTAAAAGATGGATTTTCCATTCAAAAATTTAAAAGATAAAATTTGTTTTAATACTTTTATTAAGATAGAATGAAAATAAGAAAAACAAAATGTATATTTATGAGCATTTAATAAAACAAAACAAAACCTAAAATAAAACGATTATGCTACTACATTATTTCTGCTTGTCGAAATATTGTCAGAACACCATGAAAAAAAATGATGTAATGCAGAGGCAATAGCTAAAATGACCTCAGAGACATATAGTCAAAAATTGTCTCAAGTATCAAGATTAATCGGACAGTATTACTTTTTTAAATCAGTTCAGGACTGACTTTCCTTCTTATATCATTGTTCTACAGTTGTGGATAAATGCCACCCATTTTTTATCGCCATATTTTGATTTATTACTCTATTATTTCTAAATGTGATTACTGTAATATTAGTAAAGATAACTCCAAAGTTAATGGTAGAGAACTAGAGCACATTTCTATAATATATATGGATAGATTGATTATTTTTTGGAAGATCCTTCCTCCCTGATTCGGAGAAGTTTCATTAAACCATAAATGGTCAATAAAATTGTCTATGCATCATTTTTCTAGCAATAAATACAAGAGACGAAATAAAAAGCAAACCCATACTATTACGGATAGGCTATCTAATCGACAATTTTATGAAAACCTATTTTTATTCCTAAATCGTGTCAAGAGACATCAAGAACTACACAAGTTCCATCTCTCTTCAGCAGAGAAAGTAGCTTGGAATCAGTACTGTCCCAAACTATCACTTGCGTTGAACATTTTATAGCCTGTATTGGGTCTGATAATTAAATCAAGTTTATGAAAGTACGCATTCTGCTGGAAATTCCTATATCAAGTAATAAATTCGGAAATATAGTATGTATTTGGATATACATATATATATATATATATATATATATATATATATATATATATATATATATATATATATATATATATATATATATATATATATATATATATATATATATATATATATATATATATATATATATATGTGTGTGTGTGTGTGTGTGTGTGTGTGTGTGTGTGTGTGTCATTTAAATTAATTGACGATGCAGTAATGAAACATCAAAAATTCTGTGTTAATGTGCTAATTTTTAATTCACGTGTTATAATTTGAATAATTTTGAAATAGGAAATTGCATTTAAAAAGAAAAGTACATAAGCAATCAAAAGTAACTACAGATTCATGTAACGTAATTCATTCAGTCTAATAAAAATATTAAATGCAATTACAGATTATCCAGATTTATTCCCATTAGCGATACAAATGATCTTATGTGTTATTTTCCACATGGACAATTATTCCTTCTCTTTGTTTTACAAATGTTATTATTGATTTATAGATTGGCGGTAGGATATTATTAGGTTCCATAATTCGCTATTACTCAAATTGACAGTTCTCGAAAACATATGAGTGATAGAACCATAGGTGATTTACTTAATAAACGTTCTTACGTGTTTAAGGCTATGAAAGTAAGCTGTAATGGTGTATTTCGTAGCAGACATCTCAAAGTTATCAATTTGAATAGACACTGACTATAACTTCTGATCTTGTGTGTAGTGATCAGAAATCTATGTATTTTTCAAATGTGAAGAGCAGCCACCGTAAAATTTAGCATAAAGTAAAATAATTATTGTCTCTGACTATCATGCCACTGGATAAAACCATTTTGATCCTTTAACTAGAATAAACTCCATGAAGAGAGACCATCAAATTTGTTGACCCATTTTCGATATGAATAAAACAATTATATAGATAAATCAATAATCATCAAAAATAATTGCGTCATTTTATTGAGTATTGATACGAAATAAAATTTATATGGAATGTATGAGAATAGAAAAAGAGTTTCGTAAAAGTTTTTTTTTCATTTTATTCTTATTAAAACCCATCGAATACTGCGCAGTGTAATTTATGCGCGAAGGAGCATTCGGACGGAAAATTGGTTTATTGGATATGAATGAGTTCTTTCAGCAAGGTTTATAGATTTGACAGAAGTTTAACTCTGGATAAAGAATCACTTCCTGAAACGTGCAGCAGTTTCAAGGAACTCTGAGGAGAGTGTCGTTGAAACACAATATATAGCTTATTTTGTAGGATAGATGATAAATTTAATCGAAAAAAATCAATTTCTTTTTAAGCTGTCATAGTTTACTCCAATACATCATTGCATCGTTCCGCTTAAACGGATTATTTTTGTTGAAGTGGCTCGGTTTTTAAATAAAGATTGGACAGTTTTTTTTTTTTTTGAATTATAGTTTTATATCTGTTTAACAAGTATAAAGTATTATTTCTTTGGATAATGCGTTGTATTTGGATTTTTTTTATTATAATATACCCACAGAGTTTTATAACTGTCTCATTATGATAATTTTTCTATATAGGTAAAATTTATATATATAAATAAAAGTAATTTTTAAAGTGCATTTTTAATAGTTTATTAAATAGATGATTATCTTTATTTTAATTGTTTTTTTTTAACTTTTCTCAAATTTGAGATGCATTGTTTTACTCAAACTGACGACCAGTTTATACCCATTTTACGAATTCCTCCAAGGTATCCCTATTTGTATCGAAATTATTTTATCACAGTTACATATTTAATATTTAATCATTTAATCATTTTTCTAAAATAATTAATATTCGAATACTTAAATGCATCAAGTTAAATATTTGCACTAATCCGAAGGAAAGATGTTTTATTCCTTAATAATCTTTTAATAGAACTAAAATACTAAAACACATTTTGAGCAAACTGAAATTAATTTTCAATATTGTTCGAAGTATCATTTACAGATAAATATATGCTTTCTTTTGTAATTTAAGCATCTTAAATTGTGGATGAATTTTATTTCAATTAGATTTAATACTGGTTTTGTCTATCTTCCACAAAGTGAGAATTCTAGAAATAATAAATTTGTGGACATTCTACTTAAAGTATATTTTTAAAATGTCCTTAAATTCAAATATAATCTATTGATCTTTAAACTTTTTTTATCTAATTTCAGAAGTTAAGAATTTGAGCATTTAAATAATGCAGGTTGTAAACATTGAAATTCACTTATGTAACTTTTTTAGTTCAAGGATTGAAATAAAAACTATATATGTGTAATTGTTAAATCTATTTTACTTTGCAAGTAACAAGAGTTGTTCTAGGAATAAATATTAGCCAATAGAAATGTAAAAAATAATTAAAAATTTTATCTTAAATTTGAATTGAAAAAATAATATTGCAGAATATAAACTGACTTTGGTTCGTTTGTAAAAGAAAGGGGAGATTCCGCCATTGTTTTTGCTGTTGTATCATTCATTAAACGATCACGAAAGCCTTGAGTGTAAAATAGGGAAATTCTAGGGTATTTTGTTTACACTATTATTATTGTACCTAAAAATTAAAAAAAAAATAAGTTTCTTGGTTTCTAGGGCATTTGCCAGTCAAATTTTACCCTTAGTCTACCTAGTCCGTTGTCGATAAGTTCTTATTAATATAAGTATTCATCGGACACGCAGTTAAAGTCTTATTCTTCCTCTGTAAATGATTCGTTCATTTTTGGATTATTTTCATCAATTTAATCGTTTTTTCTTTAATAAACCATTCATTTGAAATTCATATTTTTCAGAAAAAAGTCACTGTTTATTTATACCATCAATACGAAAAACAATTTGATTATTCACTAATATTTGTTTTTAATTCATCTGTTTTTATAATAATGTTTATAATACAAAATCAATTTTCCACTTCATATCTTCCATTTATTTTATTTTTAACAATTAAGGAGAACATAACTTTCTACATCTACAATCTACAATTTTTTACATCTGTATAATATAATGATTATATTTGAAAATTATAATGAATGTTCATTCTAAAATTCATTTTTTGTCTTTCGATTTTTATGAAGTTTGTCTGAAGAAAAAGGAATTACTTCATAAACTTACATGTTCTATATATAGATCTTATTGTCACTCTTATTGAAAGTGCTTAGATAACATAATAATCTTGGGTTACCAAAACTTTCCAATAGCCAGATGATAATAACATTTTGTATTCCGTTTATTTATTGTCAAGAAATGTTTCATAAGTTACGGTATTTTATCTTTCAAAAATGATGTCAATTTGAACAAATTTCTTTCCTCTGAAGACTTCATTATAAATGTATATCTTAAACTAATAAACTTTCGAAGAAAATCCAATTCTTTATAAACTGTTTTAATCAAAAACGGTTTCTAATATAATCTACCTATTTAGGTGGGTATTAAATACTGTTTATTTTTTTTAAACAAATGTTTAAATGACTTAAGAAAATACAGCTTTTCAAAAATTGCCTTATTTTACTAATTATATATACTTGCAAAGTTCCAATATTATTTTTAAATAAAAGACAGTTATAGCAAATGAAATCACAAAATCAGACCTTTTTGAAGCTGCTTCCACGATCAGGTTAAAAAAATAAAACTGTTTCAATTTAATGTCTAATAAATTGTGCGACTATCGGCATTTGCGTCAAATAAACTGAATCCTGTTAACTCTTCTTATCTCGCTCCGGGCTATTATTTCCCTTTTTTTCTTGAAGCTTGTTCCTGTTGAATTTGATCAAAAGGAATAGTTTTCTTGTTTAGGTAATGCCACTACGTTTTAATTTGGAAATAGTATTAATCGATAAATTATGATTCATATCTGATTTATGATCTCATAAATAAAGAATTACAAGCATGAAATATGAGTACAAAATATCTGCTTATTCAACAGAATTTTTTATTCTAAAACATCAATCTATGTTTCAGCTAAAAGTAACCAAGTAATAATATTTAATAAATATATATTTTTGCATTAATCATAGTTTGTCAATGAGAATGAATCATTTTTAATTTCAACTAAAAATTAAACATAAAGATTCAGAATTTAATTTAACTGATGTGGAAATATTTTACTCGCTAAATATTTTAATTTTTTTTCCTTATTATTCAATAAGATTAATCAAAAATTGCGAAAATGATTGAATTCCTGTTGTATTGTCTTGTAACTAACAGTGGAAAGCGTTTCTTTGATTAATAAAATTACTTATTTTTCATTATTTATTCATTGCATGACTAATCTTTATACTGTTTGCTTTTTGTACGTGTTATGATTTACACTTTTTAAGATATCTTTTTAAATAAACTACAGCATTTTTAACCATTTCAATTTAATTAATATATGCCAACTGACAGTAGAAATATATATTCTTCCTTTATATTTATGGAAAGTAATTTATCTAATACTAACTCTTGTTCAAATGTAATTCGTATGGCATGAATGGAATGGAATGATCCGATGAAATTTTTGATTTTCAGATTTTTGTCCAATAAGTAATTAGCGACTAGAAACCGGTGAGTTGTCAGATAAGTGATTAGAGACGTAAAGTATAATGAGAGCAGCTGGTTTGTGTGCATATACATATACTTAACATACATGAAGCAATATGAGCCATTAGCAACAAACTGCGTTTTAATTAGGAGTTTCACCAGAGGTTGCAAGGAAATCAGAACAGAACAGATCCTTCAATTGTGGTGTTTTATGAATTTTGAGCTTAATGTGTTATGTGTGGATGTATTATGTGGAGAAAAGTATTTTCTCAAGGATCACTCTACAAGTCTGGTGACATTTAAAATTTACTTTATTCATCAAAATATATCTAATGTAACATCAAAACTCTACTACCATTTGACTTAATTATAATCTAACTATACAGTTCTTGTTATAAGACTTATAAAATGAAATAAAAAGACTCTTTAAAAATCTGATAAAACCATTTCCAAATGACACAAAAAAAATTTTCTGCATAACGTAAGCCTTTCCATATATTCGTATTTAGATGTATTGTATAAAATAAGTTTCTTAAACTTGTAAATAAATAAATGAATGCAAAATTAAAATGATGAGTAAAGAAGACTTCTCAAAGTATTTATCCTTTCTTCTTTTAAGTATTTATAAAGGCGAGTGTATTTCATTGAAATCATAAAACTTTAAGAGTTATGGCAGTGAAAAAACACTTCAGAGAAGGAGCATCTGATCACTCTTTAAAGGAGCATCTGATCACTTGCAACATCCAAAAATGATTAATGTAAAGTATCTACCGTATATTCCGGGAAACAGTTTGGTTTGGCATTTGCAAATGAAGTGAAAAATATGTTCCTGTGTCATAAGTAAATTCTTTTCCCATGTGCTAAACATCTTTCATTTTGATCAAATATTGGCTACACAGTATACATCATATTTTACAGAAAGTGTCAAATTATTCATACTGAAACAATTTATGTGTACAATCCAGGGATTATTTGAATTATACCTATTTGAGATAGCTTATATTTTGTTGTTGCTTGTAAAAAAATGACATTTCTTTGGTTAACTGAAAATTGCACTTCAAGTGAGGTTTATTTATTTCATCAAGATCAGTGATATATGACGCATTAATCAGAAATATAATTAATTTTATTGGGCAAATAAAAATTTTCTTCTGCAATTATGCTTAGTATTACTTGAATTGATCATAAGATTTTTTTTATTGCACATTGAACTCTTTTTTTTTCTGAACATCAATCTCCTGTCTTATTTTCTCTTTCAATATAATTTACATAGTGACATTTTATGATTTGAAATATCAAAGCTATAGATTCTTAAGAATCGTGAAATCAATCTGAAGCAGAAAAGGAAAAGATTATTAAAATATTGAAATAAAATTTCCGTTACTGTAAAAGTTTTTTTTTTTTTTTTTTTTTTTTTTTTTTTTTTTTGTAGTTGCATATAATTTTATGACTTGTCTAATACTACAATATGATTCAAGAATTCTTCGAATTTTGAAGAATTTCATTTCTTGGATAAGTCTTAAATATAAGTTTCAGTTTACTGAAATGTGTGCTATTCAATTATAAAAGATTTTTTAAAAATGATTTATGAGATATACCGACACATTTTAAATCGATTTAAGAAATGTATCCCTTTACAGTCAAATCGTTCAAAACAATATTGCATTGATAAGAAGTTAATGTGCTAATAAGTCTTTAAATAAGATTTATTTAGTATCTACAACAGTGCAGATATCCAAAAATTATAATATCAGAAACCTCAGTTCATTGGATCCTAAACTTTTCAGTTTTCATCTAGATAACAATAACTATATACAAATATTTAACTATATATATTAAAATGAAAATCTTTAAGAAAAATGTTAACTACATATGATATAAATTTTTGCAGCTCGCGTTTCATTCAGTAATTTCCATTTAAGATAAGTTGATTTTTTACAATGGTATGTTATATTTGCTTAAAACTTAGAACACTATATTTATAGCTTATAAAGAATCGCGATGTTCTTTTTAAAAAAGTAATTTATTCACTGAAAAAGCATTCTATGCTTTCATAAAAATTTATTTATAATTATTATTATTTTAATTTGCATGCTACATTACTCAAAAAGAAAATGAAATCTTTAAAAAAAAATTTCTTCTAACATGCAAGGAGCTTAGAGTATTTAGAAAGTTGTGTGTTAAATTGAGAGAAACGAGCCTTTGTTTCATAAATGCAATTTTCTAACTTTTAGCGAAATAGAGCGAAAATATCTTCGTGCTTATGCTTAGGCAATTAATTACAGGGACACAGACGACAAAAGTAGTTTAACAGGGCATTCTTAGAAATGAATCGCATTCTGCAAAAGGATAAAAAGAAATATTAAGGAAATGCAGATTTTTAGCAAGAAATTGAACAGTTAAAAAATATTGGGCGGAGATTTTTATGCATGCTACGTATAAAGAGAAATTTTAATTATATTATTAAAATCTTCATTAACACTAATAAATGGTTGAAACTTTAATTGGCAAAATATATTCTGTTATAGAAGTAGTCAAATAAATATTTTGTTGAAAAGAATATTATTCTTTAATGTTTCTATTTAATATCATATGCTCGGTTCAGAAAATTAAAAGAAATAATAATTGTGCCAATAATAGTGAGAATGGACTAAATCATTGAATTCAATCACCAGCAGGCAAAATTTTGGCGCTGGCGAAATAGATCTCGCGTCAATAATTTCAATGAACTCAAGGAAAACTAATTATGTAACTTTTCATTATTTCAGTATTATAAAGGAACCTTCCAAAAGAAATGAATAGCATACAATTTAAAATTCATAGAGAATAGTGTTTTATTGATCAATTTTCAAAACCTCTAACCCATTTGCAATATTTTCAGTTTGCTGATCTTCGCATATTCCATTGATTAATTTTGGAACCTTTTTTCACATACAAAAAAAAACATATCTTCCAATGCTTACCATATCTATTAATTTTCACTGAAAAGGCTAACAAATAAGAAAAATTATTTTGTGGGTAATTTATAGATATGCTCAAAACAAATTATAATACTTTTGTTTTGCAAACAATCGAAGCTTGCCTCGCAGCAAACATTCAAATATCTGATTTTCTGGCTATAGATCAGGCACAAAAATGACAGCAGATTAAGTCCAGTTTAAGATAACCTGCATGATATGAGTTTAAAGAAGAAATGTATTACTGCCATGATACTACTAATTGAAAAAAGTGAGTTATTACTAATTAAAAAATGTGGGAAACTTGAGTAGACCCTGGAATATATGAAACTAAATATTATTGTCAAAAATTTCTTATTTGAAATGTCGCATTATGTAGTAATGGACACTCAGAAGCTAAACATATGAGGTTAGGTGGGAGCACAAGAATGATCTAGACGTAGTTATATGTCATTAAATAAATGATAATTTCAGTAATATGACAAAAGAGAGATTACCAGTGCCAGAATGCATGTGTCACGGTCGCGATAGATGAATTGGTACTACATCGAAAAGACAAACCTAACGTGAACTATTGCAAAAGCTAGCCTAATTAGATTTCAATCTTATTATCATTTCAAATATTCTTGAGATAACACCACAAGAAGCAAATTTACGACATATTCTAGGTTTTCGCATAAATCGGATCGAAATATATAATCAGGCAGCCACAAGAACAAAATCAGCTGGGTTTCATTACGCTGTCACATATATAAAATCAGTACTGTTAAAGCGTCTGTGAGAAATTTCAGTGAACACCCCAGCAAAGCAATATCACAAATATGAACAACTGTTGAAAGTTGAAAAAATAACGGAGAAAAACATAGGGAAAGAGTACACATAATTTTCCTGCGACAGGAGAATTTGGACTCTTCTTTTACTTCGGATGGAATTTGCAAACTTTGGTTTTTAAGAATTATTCGCAACAACAAAACTTCCTTTTGTATTAGAAAAGTTCCTATATATTGCTTAAGTATGTGCCCTATACCACATTTTTATTTCCTCACATTGAAACCACGTCAAAATATTTTTAGTTTGATAGCTTAGTACCACAAGTTGTTTAAATCTTGCTTCTATTTTCTTAAACCGCATAAATTTATTTTCCATATCGCATTAAATATTATTTACAGCCAGGAAAACTACATTAATCAAATTCGCTTTACTGTGCATGGATGAATTTAGTATTAAAAAACAATGAATTGTATGGTTTCATTTAAAAACTGACTAAAGAAATATTTTATCTCTTGAATTTCTAGTGAATTATTTCTAAAATGAAGATTAAGATTAATTTCTAAGATGAGTTGTGTGTCATAGAACACTTTGACTTATTTTCCGTAACGTAGATTTTCTTTAAATAATATAATTAGATTTGCCTGAATGAAGATGAAAACACATTAGGGGGAAAAACAATTTTTCCTATGAATTGCATTTGAAATAAGAAAAATATTAAAATAGTATGCATTTCTATCCTACAGATATGCATGGTATGCATTCCTCTCTTTCTTATAAAAATTTCTGAAATTTTAATCTAACTTTTAAACATAATTTTAAGACCAGTTTTATTAATTCAACGAAACGCTATCAAGGATTCTTTGTCATCTACAATGAAAAAAGCGAATTTAATCAATGTGGTCCTTAGGGAAAAAGAATTATCCAATAAAGAACTGCACTCACTTTTGAATCCCTTCTAAGAATTGGTATGCAATATTCTTATGGTTTAGTAATTCTGAAGTATTTGATTTATAGATATAAGTTTTGTAAAATCTTTAAAAAAACTTTGAAGGAATGCATATATAAAATTGAACGCATCAAGCTACTTTAAAGGAGTGGAAAGAGAAAATTAATATAGTTTCTCAAGTCTCTCTTCATGACACGCAAAACGGGAATTGATAGTCTTCTTTTTTCCTGTCATTTCCTATCGTCCTGTGAAGAAAGTAATGAATTCTTCTCACAATCATTCTTATTTCAATATCCGCAGTTTCTCTTCTTCAATCATTTCAACGAACACTGCCTTAAAATTACTCGCCTGAAAACAATTTCAACTTAAATGTTCCACACTCAAAATGTCGATTCGCCTAAAGAACTTTCTTAATTTAGATCAGAAGCATTTTAGAATAAATTGATTCAGCATGTTCTGCAGATAACTTATTTGTTTTCGTCGTTTTGAAGATGAATTTTTTTTTAAATCTGTACGAAATTGTTTTCCGTAATGATAGCATAATAATTGCATTCAGATTCTTAATCTTTTAAATTGAATTAAGTATGGCTTCGTTGTACTCAAATACTATAAATTATATAACAAATCAAATATTGATGTTGAGAATCGAAAATAAGATATGTGAAAATTCTCAACTTCTGGTAATCAACTGAAATGAATGAAATTAGGAGAGCTACATTAGCACGATAACATGCATGTAAAATTATCTACAATTTGCAGAATCGTGAATATAATACAATTTTTTTAACCCATTAACCGCTGGTGTTGCGTTGACGCAACGGTCAATATAAATAAATATAAAAAAATAACGATTAAACAAATTTTTGATTAAATTACAGTTTTATGTTAAAGAATAGCACTACTAACAAATCAGTGAAAAAATTGACTTAAATAAATTATTTTACACCTAATAATCGATGTTTTACTTTAAGCATTTTTTTTTTGTTCAAATTTCCAAACTCATTTTTTCTTAGAAAAAATAAAAATTGAAAACAAATTGGGGTTTGGCTGTGAAATACATTAGCCAAGGTCACTCTTTGTCAGTACATTCCACAAAGCAGGTGTTTCTGTGGGAGAGGAGGGGAAATTAAAAACTGGTGTTGCGTTCGTGCAACGGCAGCGGAAAGGGGGTAGACTGTTATCCTTCTTGAAAGATTTCATTTCAGTACTGTGCGTCTTATTGGTAGCAACTTTTTTATCTTCTGTTGTTTAAAATGCGTAGAATAAGATATCTTACGTTAGAAGAAGATTTGGAAAAAATTTTCGAACAAAATTCCGATGACGAAGACGCAGATGAGACCGATATTGTTGTCGTATCTCTAGAAATAGCAGATGCTAGTGATGAAGAAGAAGGTGATGAAAATATTTTAAATAACGATAATGAAGTTTTACCTAGAGGGGAAGTTGAAGTTCATGTAAAGAAGAAGTTAGATCGTCCCAAAAGTTCTGCTAAAAAAAAAAAAAAAAAAAAAAAAAGAAGAAGAAGAAGAATTACGATGGACAAGAAAGGAACCAATTGATAGGCCTCAACCACAAAAATGAAGAAAAAGCTTCAATTGATCGTATCAAACAAATCCTAGAAGATAAAACTAGTGCAGATATTTTCAATCTTTTTTTTTTTCAGTATGAAGAAAACAAAAAGCTACTTATTTTTCGGTGGAACGACAACTGTGTTGTGATAATAGGGTCAACGTTTGGAAAAATTGAACCATTAAAAAATATTTCTCGATAGTTGAAAAATCAGAAGAAGAAAATATTAGTAGCCCAACCTCACTGCATTGAGCAATGTAATCAGAAAATAGGTGCTGTAGATTTATGTGACAATTTTGTTTCCAATTACAGAATTGGGGTCCGTGGCGAAAGATGGTGGTGGCCGATATTTTCAAATTCCATCGATGTTGCTCTAACAAATGCTAGGAGAACATCAAGATTTTCTGAAGAAGGAAGTAAAAAGTAATTGTTAGATTTTAGACGAGAGGTTGTGCTTCATCTGTTACAGACGCCCTTGGATAGTGAGATAAATAAGAAAAGATCATCTACAGGACGCCCGAGAAAATTCAGCCTTACAAAACCAATATCCGAAGGACATTTTATTGTTAAATCTACAGAAAGTAGAAGACTACGTTGCAAGTATTGCCACAGCCAAACTATTTATCGCTGCAATGTTTGTGAAGTTGTTTTACACCACAATAGTAGTGAAGCATATCATACTTGAAATTTATATCACCTTTATATCACCTTGTTCTTACATAATTAGCTTGTCAACTACATTTATTTGTTAGTTTTTAATAAATTAAAATTTTCAAAGAAGTTTTTTGACTATTTTACACCCTTTAATAAGCTCACAAAAAATTTCTAGTTTTTAAAACGTGAAGAAAATGCGGCGTAGCGCTCGGTGATAACGATCAACATTGGTACTTCTTTTCCGCTGTCGTTGCGGAAACGCAACACCCTATATTTTTTAAGATAAGTGCAATTTCCTTATTTTTACATTGAATTACTATTATATGTGGTCAAAATAATAACTTGTATTGTTTGCATCGAAAACAAATAATGATTTTGAGTTTTGGCGTTTAATGGGTTAATTATATGATGCTTTAAAATGTTTTTCGGAAAACATTTCTTAATCATAGCCTCAAATACAGGTCAAAGTCATTCATTCCTAAATAATGATGATGATGTTTATATTTCTTATCAAGATAGTATAAATGAATATTATTTTAAGCATCATATAATTTTCATTTATATGTTGCTCTAAAATGTTTTTTGGAAAAATTGTGAAGCAAGGGTAATATACAATTCAAAACCTTCGCAGAAGAAATACATACTTGTGATATGGTTTTGATTCTACGTGGGTCATTCATTCCTAAATAATGATGATATTGCTTATATATATATATTTTTTATCAAGATCGTATAAATGAGACGTATATTTTAAAAACAATACTGTTAACCGACTCGTGCAGCACTTATATATTTTAAATAAAAGCTTTATCAAAAACTAAAACACTTTATAAGCCAGTAAAGAAAAATTATCAACAAGAATAGTTATTAAAGTCAAAAAATTTTGTGTCAAAGCAATAAATAAATATTAATATTATATTGCAAATGAGTAAGATGGGAAATGCACTTTTCAGCTCTTCATAATGTCTGGGAAAACAATAAAATTTGGTCTTCCAAATACAGAAAACTCAAAAAATTAAAGATGTCATAATATCAGAAAAAATATTGATTAATGTAAAAATTATTGTTAAATGGAAAACTGAAGCTAATTATGGCAATTTAATCACATCTACGTTCCAAAAAGGATTTTAAAAAATTTACACTTATATCCCCCATCATTTAAGTTATAAAATACTTTTGTTAATGATATGAGAAGCCTATTTAATCAAACAAAATTAAAAATACATATTTCAATTAAGTAATCCTAGCTTTAAATACTGAAATAAAACGGGATATCGAAACCTTTATATAGTAATATAAGAATCTAATATGTTTCTAGCTTCATTGAGTTTCGAAAGTGAAAATTTTTTATCGGATGCAAACTATAGCTTAAAAATAATAGACAGATGATTTAAAACATTATTTTTTTCTTTTCGAAATCTTGTGTCAGCATCAATATATCGCTTTCCTTGATTGCTAAACCTACCATGTGGGCTTTCTATAGTTCGAAGCTATTGTTTCTGGTATTTCTTTTTTTTCATTAAGTTATTTCATAACCTTTGTATCTTTTGCTTTCATTGCATCTACCGTTTAGAATTTAGTTTCTTGTAGCCCTGTCTTAACCAATAGGTTGAAAAAAACTCACATGAAGGAACACCAAACGCATAGGGTTCATCTTCTAAGAAGGGGTTGCTATGCCTAATAAAAAATGTCTTGAAAGACACTGAATTATGATATGGTGTATTGTATTGGTGAAGAATCCATACTTTTTCCCCCACGTATGTTTCATCCATATCCAAGGATACTTCTATAATATTATTAGTTGAGTGTTTGAATTTTAGTTTACCAGTCAATGTGAACAATACCTTTGATTCGGAAACTTTTATAAAACTTGATCAGTCAGAGCATATGTCTTTACTTAACTCTTCTCAATAGAGTATTGAAAATATTTAAAGAGTTTAAGTCTTTTCAATCATTTTCAGATTATATAAACAAGAACTCCTTTCTGTACGCTTATTGAAGACTGAAATAATATTTGCAGAGTATTTCACAAGTATAAAGATGAATTTAACATTAACATACAGTTCCTTTAGAACACTTAAAAGTTTCTTTCTTAGTTTTCCCCTAGTTTGCCGTAATTTCTTATTTTTTGTTAAACACACATTCTAAAACTAATCTCAATATCTTTTCTCGAGCAAACCTTTTCGCACTTTTAAATAATATTTCAAAGAGTAAAGTACATTTTACGCCAATTTAAAGATATATATATATATATATATATATATATATATATATATATATATATATATATATATATATATATATATATGACCTTTTGAATCACAAATCTATTTCACAGCGATGGAAAGAAACCTACAAGTAAGGAAACAGCAAAAGCAGACGATACGAAAAATACATCTGAATGTGCTTCTACCGATTTTGATTTTCCTATTCTCAGTTTACGCAGCGCAATGCAAAGCTAATATTACTAAAATCGAAAGGAAAAAGTTTACTCTTTTCCCCCGAAAGGTAGTGAAGAAAAACAATTTGTAGGAATACATGAATTCAACATCCAATCCTTGTTTGATAACTGACATTTCAAAAGCTTATCAAAAGCTCGTAGATGTAGCTCTTCATCAAATATCCTAGAAAAAGAAATTTGAAATGCGAACATTTTTTATTCTTAGGGGCTTTTAACCCTATTTTTTGTTAGCATGGAATAACGTTTTATCAGTGAACAATAAAATATTGACTTTCTCCACTACTAAATGTACTTCTAGATGATTTCCTCTTGTATTTATGCAAAATACTGCACATTTTATCAAATTCGAAGAAAAAGGGGATTATATATATATACACACACAGAATAATTACAAAATAATTGTCAATATATTTTCCCCTAACTAGAATTTCATTCAGGGACATAATATTTTAATGCAGATTACAAATATGAAAATTATTATTAGTAGCATTAGCATTATATGATATGCAAAATAATAGTTTAGTATTCACAGTTTCGAATACTCAAAAGAAATTTCAAAATGTCTCGTGCTTTACGCAATCATTTTTATGTAACGGAAATACGATCACAGCATGGAAATTTGGATTTTACTCAGTATACATAGTTCTCTGATTCAGCGTTACCAATTAAAAGAAATGTGCCTCATCTGTCCGCAGAACACGTAAAAGTCAGATATTATCAGTGCCATACAAGATGAGGGAACCCTTAGCAAACTCCAACTGCAATTGGTGACCACTTGAAGCATTTAAACACAGTGAAATCGGTAAGGAAACAAATACAGAGTTTTATGAACCATAGAAAAACCACAGCACACCAAGAACTCTACGAGTGTTGAATACGTCTGCAACAACATTAACATGTATGTAATTTCTTTCAGGACAAAATTGACATAAGTGCAACCAGTTACTTAAAATGTATGCATGAAATCCCATACAACTTGCACTGAATGCGTACTTTGTTATAGATAGTAGCATTTATAGTAGACACTATCATGCTTTTTTTCTTTCAGGTAGTGAAATCTTTCAGCGCTGTTTCATTGTAGGATGCAAGTTGTTTAAATCAAAGGTCAAAGCAAGAAGCAGCTTTCATAAAAGTGCCGCTTTCTTCGTATAGGGGTTTACAGTTATTCAGAGTGATAGGTTAGAACCAGAAAACATGGCGTAAATTGTATTCACAATGGAAAGGCAATTTATGTTCTTGTGAAGTCCATATTGTCGTTTTCACTAGCGCCGCCATTTTTCGCACCAAAAATACCTTTCAAACTCCAAGTATTTTACTGTGATAATCACTTTCCCGTGAAGAAAAAAACTAAGTATTGCATTTGGAATTTTCGAAACTTTATCGCTTTTAACTATAATTATGAGAACAGAAATATTGTTTTTCACATCACTCTTCAACATATACAGTATAACAATCAAAGCAACTTTACAACCTCCTAAAGATTTGACATTTGAATAATTTATTCTGGAATTCGTGTATTCATAATCAAAAGATTAAATTCATATTTCCTGAAATTTTGGTGCATGTTATTAGTAAAGTACAATTTAATGTAATAGGTTATTAAAAATACACTATTCATATATTTGAAATTAAACATAATTTGCTAATATGTAATAACTTAATACTAGAGCTTGATAAAGCCTGATACAGTCATTTCATTATTAATGCGATTTTATTTATAGGACATACAGTTTATCTAGATAAATTAAGCAGAATTTTTAAACAGGCATTAATATTCGTTTATCTTTTAAATTTAATAAAAAGCAAGGCTTTAGCAATAACTTAATATGAAACATGTTAAAATTCTTCAAGTAACTCATTTATGTTTCCCATTAATTAAATGTTCGTTTTGACGGAACTCCTAAATGTATTGCTACAATAACTAAATAGCAGATACTAAACGTTTTTTTTACTATCTACTTTTTAAATGCATCTGAAAACAGAAAAATAACACTAATGGTACGTGAATAAATTAGCGATGAATCCTCACTTAACAAGCAACACTATGTTTCTCAATTTCCCTGATTTTACATGGCAAAGGAAATATTAATTTAAAGAATTAATATCGAGCGTTTTTGAATTTTTTTTAATATTTATTATTTACACTCTTTCTCATATTCGAGCAGTTGTATTAAAAAATCAGAGACATTCAGTATTGTGAAAGAAAAATAGATTTTTTTAGAACTTTTAAAAAAATTTCAAAAGTTGAAATGCGCAGTGTTACTTGTTATGCAACAGAAAATAACACAATTGAATTAATTATTAAATTTTTTTAGAGATATATTTTTACAGAAATTTCATAAGTTATAAAAAATTGTTAAAGCCATTAGATTAAATCTATACAATAAAAATTGAGAATCTTGAATCTGGGAGAATCCTCCAATAAAAAAATCTGTATAATCTTTTATAGGAAATAGATGTACTAGAATCCGAATAATTTGAACAACAATGTTAACTAATATTAGTAAATCTTAGCGAGTATTTTAAGAATAGCTTGACATTTTATCATCTCTAGAAACCATTAACGAAATTTTTATCCCAACTCTTCTAGAGAGACTTTACGGTATTTCTTATGATATGTCGAAGCAACTGGAAATTCGTTTCATTTTAAGAGAAGATAAAACCGAGAACAAGATTTTATTTTCAAAAGATTGTTTTTCCAACAAAGAATTTCTTCGATAGCAAAATCCTCTAATCCAAAGTTAATTAAGGATTCGAAACACTGTGCAGGTTTTCAGAGTTCAGAATGATTAACTATTTTACTTAAGTAGAAGATAGTGTAAAAAGAGATTTCTTTTCTTTTATAATGCGTGAAAATGAAGCAGAATTTCATAAGAAATCGCAGTTCTTTTCTATTGTCAAAAGTATTTTTGTAAAAGTATATTTATCTCGTTTGCTAAAACTTATGCAATTTATATTTTATTCCTATAAAATATTTAAAATTCCAAACTTTTTCATATATATATATATATATATATATATATATATATATATATATATATATATATATATATAAAACCAAATGTCAATGGTATTAAATAAATTCGAAATTATTTTGCGAAAGAGATTCACTATCAAAAAGCGTTTGGTTTATGAATATAATTTCCGTTTACAGTATGAATTAATTTATATTTAGAATGAATTATAAATGGAATTAAAAATGGAAGTGCAATTTAAATATGTCTGAATCGTCTGGGACTGCAACTTACAGTGCAAGAAGAAATGTATTTCTTAGTTTTCATATAAGGTATACTCCACGAAGTTAAAATATATATTAAATATGAAACGATTAAAATCATTTTTAAGCCATGCTACTAATTTTATAGGAAATAGGTATATCGGTGGGTGTAACTTTCAAATGTATCAACTGTAAGTAAAATCTTTCTTATTATAATTATTGATTTTAGTTCTAAATTTAACCGTTTCCATGATTTTAAACACATTTAACTTATGGTATATAGAGGAAGACACTCGTTTCATTCAGTTGTATTGTATTTTGTTCCAATTAGCATCTAGATTTGAAATAACCGCAAGGAAACTTTAAAAATATCCTTATAATTTTGAACAGGTGAGAGATAATGAGCGTGGCCTATGAACCAGTATCTCTCTCTTTCAACTTCTGCACCACATCATTAATATGGCATTTGACCTCAATGCATCATACTTGCATATGATTAAGGAGCACAAAGACTCCCTGACGGAAAAGTATCGTGAATCCTTGAGTCATTCTATGTTGCAATCATTTTAGATATTTGACACGAATATTTGAAACAAAATATATGATCGGAGACCTTTTAAATAATTTAAACAATTTGCAAAATAATGCACTTTTAATTGTAATAATAGTAGAAGTTCAAGATATAATATGAACCTAATGTTTTAAAATTTAACAGTAGGCATTGTAACCACTGTTCTTATAATAATAAACAAATCATGGTTTAACGATCTATTAAGAATAACAATTTTAAGCATTGCGAATTGTTTAATTGTTTTTTTTTTCTTTATATCTTTTCTTTCCTCGCACTAATTGGTAACATGTTAAAATAATTGATTTAGAAAAAACTGTAAAGGAACTCTGTCGATGACAAGGTAGATATTCCAATGTTTGAACATCATCGATTCCTAACTTTTCAGATGTTAAGAGTCACTCCCGAATTCTGACATTATTTTCGCGTCAACGCCCAGCGCCCTCGTTTGAAGACAGAAGAAAATCTAATTGTCTGGGAAGTTAATTAATTGAACAGATTATTTCGGTTTGAAACAGTAGGTGAGAAATCAATCGGTATTTTTTTAAGATTTCAGATATGTTGTGAGAAATCTTTTGTGTCCATTTTTGTGAAATTTTTCGGGTTTTTGAAAAATCTTGGAATTCAGATCAATTGATTCTAATTTTTTTTAAAAATTTATCATAGCAGTTTCGATTATTTCTTAAAAAACGATAATATATTTTTTTAATTCTAACTTCTATACATATTCTAATTTTCATACGTAGAGTGGCTTGTAATAAAGTCCTAGAACCTCATTGCCCTCTGAATAGTACCTCAGCTCAACTCGACCAAGTAAGTCCTATACTGATGTGCTGCTTTTGGAAAGATGTTTGCTTCAAAAGAAGGGTGAAGATTCTGGAACAAGTTATTACGGGGGTTTCAGGGGGAGAAATATTTACTATTCACACTGAAGTTGTTTAATTAATTTTTCCTGCAGGATAGCCTCAAATGATAACCTCAAAATGTTAAACATTAAATTTCAATTTTAACTGCTAAGGAATCATTTTGAACTGAATTTTACTCGATATATTCTGAAATAATTTTTTTTTTCATTTATGAATTTTTTATTCATTAGAATGATATAAATAATAAAATGTAAAAATATAATGCATAAATTTAAATTTCTAAAAACTTATTTTACTAAAATTGCCTTCATCGAATATTTTATAATAAAGATAACTATCATTAGTAACACTAATGGATACATAATGCTTATTGTAAACTGAGTTTTTCTTTTACACCAGAAAATGATATTAGAAGCGTTTTACATTTGAATTTATAATTTTTACAGCTTGGGTTTGATTGTTGGATTCGAGATTTAAAAGAATTTAAAAATGGGGAAACTATTGTAAGATTTATTAGTAATGAAAAAATAAGGGATTGAAAATGATTGAGTTTTGAAATATTGGGTTCTGTATAACAATGCACAATTTTTGAATTAAAAAAAACAATTACAAATTAATTGTTGAACTTCACTGAATATCCATTTCCTTCATGAAATATTTTGTAGTTTCGAACTCCAGAAAAAAAATTATTTCTCGACTATACAATAATGAATTTCGAAATCATTAGAAAAACAATTTGTTTTCAGTACATCAAAAAGGGTGTTTTTATTAATTTTTTTTTTAAATTCATACTTTACATAGTTTGGGAAATTAGATGTAAAATGTTAAACATTAAATTTTAATTTTAAATTCTGAGGAATCATTTTGATAATATGTATTATAATATTATTTCATTTCTTAAAAATTAAGTTCATAATTAATATTATTGGATGTAGCTTTTGAGACACATTTAAGCTAAATATACATGCATTTTAAAATACATTTTAGCTAAAAATACATTTTGAACTTTTTCAGTATTTGAAAATATGAAATTTCCAGAAATATTTACAAAAATTTCTAAGATTTGATTAAGTAACTACGAAAAGTAATATTAAAGAAAAGACCAATTTCATTACTATTCTAAAGATAAATGTTCTGAAAACGGACGAAGTTATTTCACCGAAGCATTTGTTAATACATTTCCATATACAACTGTACACAGGTTTCGTTTGTCTTCAGAAGTCAGAGAAATAAATTAGATTCATGCATAAAAATATGCATTAATATTCATTTAGATTTTTTATTTTATATTTTAGAAGCGTTTTAATGATATACTCTTCAGTAAAATTTCTTAAATTTCTAGATATACATAGAATTGAAACAAAAAAAATGGCCAAATTCAGGTAGGAATCATGGACATAAGAGCCTTCTGCGAGTAACATTACAATGCACTAGTGGAAGCAGAGTAAAGCTAGCCTACGAATTAAGGAAAACTTGCATGTACAGAAAATGGTGAATACAAGTGATGGCAATTTAACTAAATGATTTGTGCCCAAAGCATGTGTAATTTTTTATAGAATTGATAACGAATGAACCATTATTGGAATTCTTATTTTTATTTTGTGCTTAAAATTCACAATAAAGTGACAAAAAGAATGAATAAAAGTTTTCAGGATAAACTTCCACAACATATTTTTTATATGCCTTAATCAACAAATTTTTATAAACAATTTGACTTTTACATCATAAATTGTATCATGAGAAAAATATTTCACCAAGAAAAATTTAATTACTAATATTTCTGCGTCTTAGGAGAAATTTTATGATTCGTCTTTTTTTTTTTTTTTTTTTTTTTTTTTTTGCAGTAGCTCTGTTTCTCCAATACTCAACCAGTAAAGGTATGAATAGTAATTCATTGTTTGATTACTGAAATTTCTATACTAAAGAAACAGATGAGTTTGTATTTCCTAACGCAGCGTTTCTCAATCTTTCAGTATTCGCGGCCCAGTTTTCAATAATAATTTTCATCTCGCCCCCCCCCCCCGCTTACAATAAAATGTATACAACGGACAATGTATAGTGAGTATTTTGTATTCTGTTTTTAAATTATTTTTAACTAACTGCCAAAAAAAGAGTAAAAGTGAGCCAACATTGGCGAGAAACCACATCTGGCATTTTGCAAAGCGGGCAGTGAACAGATGAAGCGAATGAAAGCGGGGAAAATTTAAATATTATATTTGAAATGAAAGTGAAACACGGAGATAACGTTAAAAGAATATGGAAGTATAAAAATTCGTCAATGAAAGTTAACCTAGACGGGGTGAGTTAAATTTAGAAACTGGGAATACATTTTTTAAAATAATAAAAGAAATAAAACAGAAGCATGACTAAACAAAAGAGAAAAAAATAAGTAATGTTTGTGGAAGTGAATCCACACGACCGATGCCATCTCGAGCATGCGCGGAGCAAATGTTTTCTCACAGGAAGAAGGAAAATGTTCGATAACGCAAAATTCAATTCCAGCCAGTCTCATAGAGTCGATCCTTCTATCGCTATCGAATATATCGTGAATGCGTATGTTATATATGTTTTCGTGTTAATTGCAATTCACCATATTAAATATTTACGGCAGTAGATTTATGTAGACTAAATTTTTATGGAGGATAAAGTTTTAATAAAGACAGATTAATCAGGATAAATTTTTAAGCGGAAGTAAGCGAGCATTATACGACAGTCAAGAATCAACAAGTACACAGACGAGCATGGTTCCGAAAATAAAATCAAGAAAATATTCTCAAGAATACTTAAATTTTGGGTTTACCAGTACTGAAGTAAATGAAGAAGAAAGGCCCCTGTATATCATTTGCTCAAAAATATTGGCCGCAGGCAGCTTGAAACCTAATAAACTTAAACGACATTTGGAAACGGTTCATAGTGAGAACTTCAACAAACACAGAGAAATCATATAAAAAGCAAAAATCATTGTTTAAAGAAACTTTGTCTGTGAATAAAAAAGCTTTAATTGCATCTTACAAAGTTTCATATAAAATAGCAAGATGTAAAAAACCTCACACCATTGGTGAAGAGCTTATGTTGCCAGCAACAATTGAAATTGTAGAAACTATGGAGATAATTTTTCAAACAATAGCAGTCCGTACCTGTTTCAAAGGATACTGTTGCTCGTCGAATTGGTGATATATCTGAAGATGTACAGTGTCTGCTTTTCTCGAAGTTGCGTGAATAATTGTTTTCAATACAGTTTGATGAAGCAACAGATAGTAATAAAGATGCTCATTTAATTGTCTTTGTTCGATTTTGTGATAATATGTAAGTGGAAGAAGAACTACTTTTCTGCAAACCAATAGAGCTCAAAGCAACGGCCCTAGCATTATTTGCTTTAAATGATTTTATGAACGAGACAAACATAGAATGGAAAAATTGCGTCAGAATATGTACCGATGGTGCTCGTTCAATGTCCGAAAGATTCCAAGGTATACAAGCACTTGTGAAACAAAAATCGCCTCAATGCGTCTGGACACATTGCATGATCCACAGAGAAGCTTTGACTTCGAAAGAAATGAGTCCTGGTCTGAATATTGTGTTAAATACGGTTGTAACCATAGTAAATTATATAAAAATGAGACCCCCTGAAATCGAGAATCTTTTCCGCACTTTATAAAGACATGGGTTCAGTACATTCAGCGTTACTATTTTATTGCGAGGCAAGATGGTTATCAAGTGGGAAATTGTTGCAACGTGTTCATGAATTAAGAGAAGAAATCGCCATTTTCCTAGAAGAAGAAAACAGACCGGAAGCCGAGAATTTTCGCAATGATTTATCTGTGATGAAATTGAGCAACTTGGTCGACATATTCGAGAAATTAAATAACTTGAATCTTCAACTCCAAGGAGCAAATACACATATGTTGGATAAGGGTGATAAAGTTAATGCTTTTTGTAGAAAATTGGAATTGTAGAGCAGAAATTTAACGCAAAGAAATCTAACAATATTTGCAAATGTGGATGATTTAACTAAAACTTACAAGGTTGAAGAAGAACATGTAAAAGTTGTTTGTGTAACCACTGAAAATCAATTAGCCATGCTGGCAAAGAATTTAAAAAAAGTATTTTCTTGCTGACGAGAAGCTGATAGCAAGTTAAGAGTGAGTTAGGGATCCATTTCATAAGACTCCTGAAGGACTCTCAATTGATGAGGAAGAAAAATTCATAGACTTCACGACAAGTGGCGAAACTAAAAGACAATTTAGTAATAAACCACGATTTGAATTTTGGGCAGGAGTAGAGGATGATTTTTCTGCACTGAAAACAAGGGCATTTCGCATTCTATTACCATTTTCTACATCCTACTTTTGTGAAACTGGATTTTCTGCTGTGGTTTCTTTGAAGACAAAATATATATCTCGGCAGAACTGAGAGTGGCTATTTCTAATATTTAGCCATCCTTCGAAAAACTTTGCTCTGCAAGACAGGTCCCAGGAAGTCACTAAAAATTATTAAATTTGTTTTAATTTAGTATGTTTTGATTAAGTAAGTTTTGATTTAGTATGTTGTTTTACTTTAATAAGTTATTAAATATGTCGAAATGTATTTTGTTTTCTATGTGTATGTGTGCTTTTCTTTCAGTCAGTTTTTTTTAAAGAATATTTTCTCTTTTATATTCTCGCGCCCCCTTTCCTGTATGTTCGCGCCCCCCTAGGTTCGCGCCCCACAGGTTGAGAATCACTGTCCTAACGAAATTAAATATGAAATACAGTGTTTTATATACTGAAAAAAATATATTATGAAATAAAAAAATATGAAATATAAAATGAAAATGAAACAAATTTTTGAAAAATAAAGGATTTTGGTTTCATTTTTAATTTGTGGTTAGATTTTGAACTTTCAATGTCCCTATTGCATTACATATTTGTTGAAATCTTTTTGACAAACTTTCTAGAAATAAAAATACCTGAACGAAAACAAATTAATGGTAATATTAACGACGATTCAAAGTATTTTACGTATTTATTGCAGAAACAATAACTTTCAGTATTATTTAAAAATTACAAAATTTAAATTATGACAAAAAGAGGGAATTCATTCATATTTTTTGCATAGCTAAATATTAATAGTTTTGGTTCTGAATGCCTATGTATTTTTAAATCCATACACTTTGATGACAGCTTTGTTCTTTTCGTATTGCGAACCTGATTTTTAAAATTAATGCTGCAAAACACGTTTTGATGCATATATGGAATCCAAACTATTCTTACCTAAATGCAGCGAAATCAAGCTTCCATTTGAAAATTTATTATTATTAGATGTTTAGAATTCTCATAAATGTATTTCCAATCAATAGGATAGCTGCTTCTTTACCTTTTATTTCTTCAACAGATGCACACCACATTTTCCTTCGCATTCAGTCACCTATCTTATCTATGCATATCTGTTTATTCCTTGCATTTTTTTTCTTCCCTCTGCTTAATGCGTCATTTATATGCATACCCAGAAACGCGTGTTTGTGTTTTAAAAAGACAGATAGGCGTGAAAACCAACAAGTTCTAAGGTTTTTATTTTTTATTTGAGCTTGTGTTGCATTTCAGTGTATTTACAAAACTTTCAATCATGCACGAAAAGTAAATGAAACGGAAAAAAATCTTCCTAGGTCATAAATAATTCAAAATGCCATTCATGCCTCAGAGCGGCTTTAAACAGCAACATCAAAATACTTCGGAAACTACGCCGAAGTGCAATATAACAATAACAGACAAAACCTGTCTCCAGATGCTTGCAAGCAGGTGACTTTGCCAAAAAATAGAAAAGCTTTGCACATATTGAAGTAAAGAAAGCACAGCCTTAACCCCCGGGAGAGCCTACAGCTATAGATTCCATCCTGTAAAAGTAGTTAAAGATGGAGCCACGGCTATTTTGGTAGTTTTTTTTAAAGGGGGATTTTGTCATCGTCTTTATAAGATAGAATTTATGTCAAGATTCTTTAAAGTTAATGCTTGTTTCCTTTTCCGGAAAACCTTTATTTATTTTTTGCCTTAAATTCTAACTGTCAAGTTCCCATTACAAAATAATAAAGAATAAAATAAATTTTTAAACAAAAATTCAGTATACTCTTCACTAAAGGCTTTAAAGATTTTCAACTTTATATTTTTGTTAAGTCGAATTCACGTAGAAGCTGAATATAAAAAAATTAACTCTCAGAAACTGTTCTACAAGAAACCGTTCAAAATAGGATTTAAGATGATAATTGGTTCCAACATTGGATAGAAACTCCATAATACTTTTTCAATAAATTATGATGCTGTGTAGTAAATTATTACAAAAATAATATCCTTCGAAAAATATGTCACAGCAAAATATGACACATAAAAATATTTAAAACCGTTATTTTTACTTTTACAATATGATGTATAATGAATTAAAGTTTCAATGTTATGATTATCCAAAATTATTATTGAAGAAAAATATATATACCCTATTGTGAAAGTGAAAACTAATTTGATTAAAAGAAAAAAAAATACAAAATTGTGTGCTCTTTTGTTCTTTTAAATGTGGACATCTTTTTGCTACTAACATTCTGCATTATGTAATAACTTTTGATATGTTTTTGAATTTTTTCTATTAGAAAATAGCCTACTGTACTTTGAATGGCCGTCAGAAAAGTTAAATGAATTATCTGTCATACAATGAGAGGGTAATTAATAATGTGCACGCTTTTCATACGCTTAATACATATAAATAAAAGTAGGAGAATAAATTAACACAACTTCAAATCAATTAAATCCTTTAAATGAAAAAAGGCTAGAGCATGAATGGATTTTCAGAAAAGTGCTTTGTTGGTCTGGGGTTAAACTGTAATATGTCTGGTAAAATTGCTTATTAAAGGCCATTCTTTTTAATAAAAATATCCATGTTAAATGTCAGTACAGAATTTTACTTTTCTCATATAAAAAATATGAACAATGCATATTTCAAATTTCAGCTCATCAGAAATTATCTGAAATATTCTATTAATCTTATTGCAAGCAATAAATGAATAAAGTAATCACTTATTGTTTGGTTAAAGCAGGAAATTCCATATGTATATTTGAATCATATTTGCTTTAGAGAGAAATATATCATTGCTAAGATTTCTAAAATTAATTATGGATTTTTTTTCCCAACGATTCTCCTCAGAGCAAAACAATAGAAAGATATTTCTATGTTTTTCGAAATATGATTGAAGAATTACGCAAATAAATGTAAAACAAGCAACATTTTAAAAACATACTTTCACTATCTTTTTGTTTTAATTATTTTCTTTTTCTTGGCCTTTAATGTTATCTTAAATATTCTGGAATATTGACATAATTTTTTTTTTCAATTTCGTTACGAGGTGGCACTACTAGCATGTAAATTTAAGTTAATACATAAAAAAAAATATTTAAGTAAAAGCTAATTTTACTAATCGATCACTTAAAAATAATTTCAAGAAATATTACAAGCTTGTATTGTCATCATGGACAAAACTTCAGTTCATTAGCAAATAGATTACAAGATTTCGTCTTTATAAACATGAAACAATTCGAAATAGATAAAAGAGTAGAAGGCATTTTCGTGATTCCTTTAAATACGCACAGCTATAGAAAAAGATAGCGAATATCTAATATTTTTCAAACGTTAAGTCATTATTTTATAAAAAGCGGCGATTTTGCAAAAGTATGAAACAATATAATTCGACTATTTTAATGAAACTTTAATTATCAAACTATATTTTTCATTTCATTTTACTATATATTATTTTTTTAAATGTAGTCGGAAAGTTTTCTAAATTCCTTAAAAGGAAGGAAATAAATGAGTCATATATGAAATTACATTCTTTAGTAACATAGCAAAAAGGACTAGATATTTAATCAAAAAATTTCGTATATTCCTTATTCAATTTTAGATACTCTCATATTATTTATTAATTGGGATTGAATTTCAATGAAAATGATGGAACAGATTTTAAAGATAACTCATATTACAATTAAAATTCTTGTATGAATTTTTTGAAGAAAGTTGAAATTTTAAGCTTTGAAGCGTAAACATGTTTACAGCCTGTCAAATATCTCTTGCTCATTTAAATCCAGGAATTTTGTTTTTATATGATTTTACGAAACACTTTTAATTTTAATGCTTCTTTAAAATCATAAAATTGCTTGGTTTTTTTCCCTTATTGAATTTTGTGTTTCAACGCATATTAAGAATCCTAAAAGTTTGCCGATTATTTCAAAGTACATAAAAAAGCACTAAATGATTAGAAATCATACTAATAAGTATTACACTTGTGAAATACCAATAACATATATTGATAATTTTTTTGAGTCTTTGAAACGTAATTTGACTTAGATATGAATCACTATGAAGGTGAATTCGAGCATACGGGACTATTTTTCATGTTTTAACATTAACATGACCCATTACGTGTGTAAAATCTTGAAAGATTTGTTTCTTGCATTTATATTATTTATAATTATTCTATGGACATAGATTGCCTTATTTATCAGATAGCTGATGCATCTGGATACCAATGATTCTTTCCAGTAATACTAACAATATCGTTACGTATTCTCACATCCTTTGGAGGTTTCTTGTGGTCAAAGCCTCAAACAAATGTTGAAATGAAAGACTAATTGTTTTAAAAACGTTTTGCCCCCTTCATTCATCTTCTGTGAAAAACAAAGGATATGGACTTAAGCCCCATATTTATGATATTTATAAACGTTTTTCTAAAAATGGATAATTTTCTAAAAACATAGAAAAAAATTGAAATTGCTGTTCCATATGTAAGGTGGTGAATGATTATTTTAATGTGCATTAAGATTTTTCTATTTTATTGGATTTAAAATATTTCGATAGCATGACAATAAAATTATACTCTGGAAGAAAAATAGAATGTTTCATTTAAGAATTTCCTATTATTCTGAAGAGCATTCGAGTTAGAGAAAAGTAGAAAGCCCGAGTTTCAAAGATAAGAAAGATTCCCTACCACCTCAGAAATCGCAATGGTAGTCAGCATTTTTACGGGGTTTATATGCAAAGGATGACCCCCCCCCTCCCTTTAGCCGATGTCTATTACACAAATGTATGCTCGGACATCCATTGAAAGTTCTCAATAAATCTTCCTATCTCCCAAACCTATCTCGATTTGAATCTCTATTGAACAAAACATGCGCCTCAGGTATTAACGAAAAAAAAAAAAAAACATTTAACAAAAAGGAGGGAGGGGGGCATTTCTCAGTGGTATAAAGGTGTCTCTGATACCAGCTATAGTTACGTTTATTGAGCGTTTTGGGCTTTTCAGTATTGGTAAAGTTAATTATGCCCTTTATTGTACTCGGTACTGATATTAATTGAAGATCTGCAATTACCTTAGAAAATATAAATATTTATAAGACAATTAAAATCTCTTGACTCTCCTGCAGGGTTTAGTTTTCCTTTTCAGTTAATTTTTCGAATTCATGTCGGCATTCTAACGTTATTCCATAATAATACGATTCTACAAACCTACGAAAATTGAAATTAAAAGAAAAAGAAAAGTTTCTTGAAGATAAATATAGTCATACAATTATTAGGCAAACATATATTTAATTTTTTAATCTTGCTGTCTAGGAATCCATCAAAACTGAATTTTAAGTATAAAACACACTAAAAATGTTAGTTAATTGAATTGAAATATAATAAAACTTTAGAGCTCTTTTAAAAATTATAATTTTATAGCCTAAAATATCTGCACATGGAATATTTAGTTATATTTTGTAAATTTGCATTATTTTTCTTTCATTACTTAATTTGTATATATTTTTTATAATTTTTATACGTTTTCACGATTTTATATTTAATTTTACCTTCTTGAGAAATGTTATTCCACTCGCGTAGAGATGTTTTAATAAAACCTCCCAAAGAAAATTTTGTAATGTAATTTTCAGTTTATTTTTCTGTTTTTCGTTTCTTATATAACTACTATATTTTTCAATTGTTCATGACTTTATACTAAAAATAATTTGTTTTTTACTTTTTATTCTTTTCAATTTTTTAATTGAATTCAATTGAATACTTGACCAATCATGCTTCTGTAAGCCTCGTGAAACATTTTTCAAAAGGGCTAGGAAGTAATAGTACAAAAATATTTAGAAGAAAGTTTAAGATATACTTTTTTTTTTTTTTGAAAAATAAAAACCGGATTTAAAACAAATGGAATGGCACATTATAGATGCAAGTTCCCAGAAAAAAAACGAATACATTTTAGTATTCTCAATTTTTTCTAAATTTAAAATGCTTCCGCCAGAATCTCGTCGACAAAAAAGTTGCGTATAGTATCAAAAAAGAGAGCAACCTGGAGTTCTTCCATTATTTTTAATGCGCGAAGGAAGGAAAAAAATGGAGAAAAAATATTGAAAACCATTTCTAAAAATACCAAGATTATAAATAATGAAGAAGGAGACTACTTTATAAATCAAATTCTCTGAGGAAAAAATGAAAATATTCTTTCCATTTTTTTATTTATTTGTAAAACTGAAAGAATAATTTTAATGCTTTGATTCATGGAAAATACGTTTATATATATAAAATACAGCTTTATTGAGTTAGTATAAATAATTTATCTTCATTAAAATCCAAAAATTTTAAACTTTTAATGATTTTAAGATAAAAAATAGTTATTTTGAAATATTTTTATGGTTAAAATTACATTTATAATTATCTTAACGCTTTAAAATTAACTTGTATAATTCAAGAACAATATACATGATTATTTTTCTTTTAAGAAATAATTTATACTCTATATATTAAGAAAAAATACATTTTTTTTCATATAAAAATGAGTATCATATTAATTGAAACCATCTTTAAATTGTTAATTTAGCTTACATAATTCTGAATGTTTAAAAAATGCATTCATACTTACAATTATTTTTCTTTGAAAAATTCAACTGTAATCCACGTATTAGGAGAATAAATATTTTTGCATAAAAAATAAAAAACATGTTATATAAACTGTTTGTAAATTGCCATATTAATTTGAAATAAATTAGAAAAAAAAAAAAAAAAACTCGAATAAAAAAAAATAAAAAAAATTGCTAATCAAGGATGGAACTCGGGTCCCCCGTTCATTCCTTCATAGTCTTAACCACTAAACTGTTCGCGCCCTGGCAACGATTGCACTTTATTAGTATATAAGCTATGCAAAAAGTTTGAGGACCTTTTTCTCGAAAATGATTGGCCAATGCACTTTAATATTTTCTTGAGTGAACATTCAAAATGTATACTACCTTTATACTATATTTCATCCCGAATTGAATTCTCTACCTTGTACCCTCCCCCTGTAAGTGTTCATTACATTTATTTAATTCATTACTTTTTATATCCGTCGCTATAAACTATCATTTAGAATTTTGGAAAAATTCATATTAATTGAAATTCTTCTCATTTATTTTAATGAAATTGCATTGGTAAGTTTCCACAGAAATCCATGTTCACAATGGAAAATGTAAATACTTTGACTCCCTCGATACTGCATCAAAGCCATGAAATTGTAATAAGTTTCAGCGAGAGATACATGGAGTGTGAATATTATTGAAAATATATACATTATAGTTTGAACTGAAAGTTAACACCATATAACATAATATTTTCTTAACGATCAACTCATCTCTTCTACATTTAATAAAAAGCATTTAATATAAAAATTTACTCACTCTGGAAACTAAGTGAAATTATATTTTTCTATACTGGGTCATTTGTACAATATATCTGTGATGTGTTTATGCATGAAAACGATAAAACGCATATGAAACATATATTTACGGAATCTCATATACTATTTAATGCTAGACAAATCTTTCTTCAAAAAATGTCTTTAGAATATATTCTGAGGAGTTTCACTCCCCCTCCCCGTTGCGATTGAAAAAAAGATACTTGGAAATATATCAAAATGAGCTATAATATTCAGAGGTATTTTATCTGTCACTTGGATTGCGAATTATGGATGAAAAAGTATACCAGTTCAAGATCTGAAACTCAGCTGGGTGTGAACAAATTGAATGAAATATGTCTAGCCACGAAATAATATTTTTACCGTTTCGTATAACCCTTCTTTTTCCATTTCTAAAGAATGAACTATTGAGACGGAAATATATGTTTATTTATTTCAAAACTGAAGGTTCATTTATCGCGTAAGATAGTAAATAAATAATTTTTTAAACACAGGATTTAAATTATTTAATCACATTATGAGTATTTTATTAAAAGGTTTTGTTACATTTGAGGAGGAATGTTATCTGAATATAAGCTTCGCTTGTTTTAGAAATTAAGAGAAGAAAACAAGCATTAGTTTAGAGCAAGTATTTGCTTTGATGTTTGAATTAACAGCTTTCATTGAATTTTAGAATATATACAGAGATTTATATGTCGAGAAGTTCCAACAAGAATTCCCTCATCGATGTTATCTACAAAACATTTTGGCGATTTCAGTGAAAAGAAAAGTTGCATTATTTTTATTCGACCACATTGATAGCTTGTGCCTGAAATTTTTTTTATATTACATTATCAGAGCTTGCTTCAATCATTTCTTTACAGAAAGTTCAGTCAAGTATATTTCAAGATCCTGTTAAATAATTTGCAACAACGATGCAGAAATTTTAAACACAATACCCGTACTATCACAATTCATTAGATGTTACAATCGCCGTTTGTGGATTTTGAAATTTTAGGAAGCCAAACATGGTACGCCTGACAGTTTGCTTTTATTCTATATACATCAGTAAATATTGTGTGTGCATTCTGTGCTTCGTCTCTTTACAATAGCTAACAAATTTGAAATTCATCTGTAAATTGAACGGAACAGAATTATTATAGTTGAAGCGTTATATATATATTTTTTTGTTTATTTTTCATATTATAATGAAATACTGCATATCAATATGTATTCTAGAGTTTACAGCCACAATCTGATACTCAGTCTTTTGCTTTTTATTACAATAATTTTATTGGTCATTTTATAATGATACTTTCTCAAAAATATCAAATATTTTCAAAACGAAACGTAATTAGATTATAATTATATTTTTACACAACTTTTTATATATAAATATATAACTTATCAGGCCAAAAGTTTCAAAAAATAATTTGGCAGTTAATGAGTTCAGTACAATAGTTACATTGGAAAAAATTTGAAGCAACTTTTTGAAGAAGTATGATATTTATTATAGACTTATTGTGATTTTAATTATAATCAGACAATGTACAAAAAATTATAAAAGATCGTGCTTAAATTCCATTTTACATTTATTCTAATGTCTCATTACATTTCCCAATGAAAATCCTTATGTGTTGTCAAAAATTCAATATTGTCATAATCCTAAATTTTTTGTTTATTTATTTAGTGTTTCTTTTTATACTCTAAAATCTATGCTCAATTAAATGATATGTATATTTGCTTTATAAAAAATAAATGATAGATCATGTGTTTATCAAGTTTAAAAAACTTTTTCAAATGTTTTCACAGTTAAATATTCGCATGGTTATCTGAAATAATAATAAATTTAAAAAAAACCATTGAAAACATTTACTTTCGAACAATGAAGATTTTTGTTACTAAATTTTATTTTGAAAATACTAAAGATGAAAATTCCTTTAGTTAGATGTATTGGTTTAGCTAAACAAAAATTTTTCCCGGAATTTTACATTAAAATGCATGTAGTTTTCATGCATAAGTTAAGGACCGTTTTACATATGCGTACGTAAAGCTGGGTCTCTCAAGCTCTAGAGAGTACTATTCAATAAGTTTTGTTGGAAAAATAATGGGATTGTAAAACTCGTTCTAGTGCCATTTCATTTGTATCAGTTTCAAGCCAAAATGGTAATGAATCAACTATCCTTTAAGCATTAAATGACAATTTGTTTTGTTGGGACATTAGAACAAAACAATTTTTAGTAAATATTAATAATTTAAAATTTATTTTGTTATTTACTTTTAGTTTTAAAAGGCTGATAAATTTAAGAAGAGGTACAGATCAATTATATCCGTTTTTAAATGGCCATAGAATCTATAAGTTAAAAATTTAAATTTTCACCATTACACCGCAAGTAATTGGCATAAATACGAAGTAAAGCTACATACCTAATGCAGAAATTGAACAAAGAATTATTTATAATCAATGTTTTGTCTTATTTTTGCAGATATTCAAGGTGTAATGAGAAATAATTAGACTATAATTTACATTTGCTTATTTAGTGATTTATGAGGATTATTTAAAAAAAATCATATTAGTGGAACAAAAAACCTTTCTTTTAATAGTTTATAAATTTTTACATTCTTTTTGTAACAGTTTGAAGTGATGGAGATTTTAAAACGGTTAAGTGATGGATATTTTAAAACGGTTTGCTGATTCTTTCAATGAAATGCCTCGGAAGGAGCTATGTCTTGAATTTTTCATAGTGGAGCGTCTTTAGTTCAAGAGACTTCCCAAAATTTCATAATTTTTTTTCGGTGCTCTGTTCGCACTGGAATAAATTCAAAATAAACAATGAAAATACACTTGATGTTGTATCTCAAGTAAATTAATTTCAATATTTTCTTGAAAAAATGAATTTTTAATCAAATGGAAAGATCAAAAGCTATTCTGGAACTAAACTCTTCAAAATTATAAAAGAAATGAAAAAGAAAGCAGAAATAAGATAGAAGGATGGAATTGGAAGAGAAAAAAGGACAAGGGATTTGTACAAAAAAGTATTTGGAAATTTATTATATTTATTTTCTCTTATGAGACATTAGACAAATATTTTAATACTTCATTAATACAAACTTTTGAAATTTGCATTGAATATTTCTATATTTTTCAACCAGAATTTGCAAAGGCACTAATTTTAAACATATTAATCTTTATTGTTTCTTCTTTAAAAAGTCTAAAAAAGCAACAGTTTCTCTCTGGGAGATTTGTTTGGGCTTTTTCATGTCCTTGTTTACTTAAAAAGTATATCAAGAATGCGCAGTTACTCTTAATCGTTTGATAAAAGTGCATCTCGAAAAATTGCTTCCTAATTTGTCTAATTTTTTTAAATCCAACTCAAACTGCAATGATTGATTACAAATTGTCACTAATTATTGCAGTTTTTAAGTACTTATTTTTAAAGTTATCAGGTAACGGAGAATAATAATAAGAAAATAATAACAATGAAATAATTTTTAATAACAATGCACAGAATTTAACATATTTTAATAAACAAAGATTATTTTGCAATCCAATCGGTGGGAAATCAAATCTGAATCCGAAAATAAGCTGTTTTGTATGAATACATTTAATCACCGTTTATTTACATAAAGATAATGACTGAATATTATTGAAGAATGCGATATAATAAAAATGCTCTCAAGAAAGAAAAAAAAAAATTCTTCCTTTGTTTTTCAAAAATACAGACAGCACTGCCATTCTTCTTTTAAAATTGCCACAAAGTTGAAGAAAAAAATAGATGATTATGATGTTTTTCCTTTCTTTATGAAATCAAAAGAAATTAATACAGTAATTACTGACATTTACAAGACCTTGAAGAGTTTTATGTTCTTTTATATCTAAATGCATCTTAATCTCTCTTTGATAATTTATCAATAAGGAGAGCTTAATAATGAGAATAATCTTGAGTTCAGAAAAGGATTTTAAACATTTTTATCTATTATGGGAAAATAATGAGCCTCACTTAAAAACTTGTTTATAAGAACATTTTATTCTTCTTGTAAAAAACTGGCAAGTAAAGATTTTAAAATCTGTGAATATTATACGAAAACAATTTATAAATATGCTTAATTATACATTCAATAAAATTTTTTAAAATGTAACGTAAAAAATTATTCAGGGTAATGAACTTGAAAACTCTCTTAATTATTGGAATGAAAAATAATGAACCTTTTTTCTATTAATTTTTTACTTATTTAATGCTAATTTTGAATTAACAAGTGTGTTTGAATGAATTGTATTGTTTCAAAATACGATAAGATTTTCAGACAAATAAATTCATTTTTATTGGGTATAGTTTCAATTTTATGTTGTTTGTCCAATAATTTTAAAAAATAAAAGAACTGCAAATATATATATATATATATATATATATATATATATATATATATATATATATATATATATATATATATATATATATATATATATATATATATATATATATATATATATATATATATATATATATATATATATATATATATATATATATATATATATATATATATATATATATTACAAAATAAAAAAATATACCAAGAGAGTCTTACTGCGATGTAGAAATGTCGCTAATAAATATGAAATTGACTTAACGTATTAACGTATATCTTAAGAGGCTTAGTAAATGTGATAAATCATAAAATATTTATAATAAGACGAAATTACTTTACTCTCAGCATTATTATGATTTTAACGAAAATTCATAAAAGCAGTGGAAATATTACATTTTTGTTATAAAAGAAAAAAAGAAGGGAAGATTCCCATTCATAGTTAAACACTTTCGATGCGCATTAAATTGAATAGGGTTTTAATATTTTTGAGAAAATTCAATGTTACTTCTCTTCCGGACAACGAATTATTGTAAAAATAAATACACACAATGAATTTTAATTGCTTGTTTAACAGCGCAGAATATGATTGTGAAGTTGTATTCGCTATTATTAAATATACAGTTAAAATTATAGACACCAGAAGTAAAATAATTCATTTGCAGGAATATGACACAATTATAATATGAAACCATATAAATTGGAATCTGGAATATATGTCTAAAATTGATGTAGTATATGTTTAACGATAAAAAATATATATTTAGTGAGTATACATAAAACTAGATTTCAGCAGAAATTTGTCATATCCCTGACGCGTTTAATTTTTCTCACGTCTGCTAAGATTAATATTAAGTTTTTTGAAGATATATATGCCCATATTTTGCCATAAGAAAAAAAAGGAAAAAGTCCATTTTGATTAAATTGAAATATAATTTAAATTTAAAATATAGTTACATTTTAAATTCTTCAAATCCATGGAACAACATTAAGAAAAGACGAGCTTTGTTTCAAAAAATGAAAATTTTCTGTTTTTAAAGAATTGAAGCATTTTTTTAATTCTTAAAATTTATCTATTAGTAATATCTTTGAAAGGAAAAAATAATCCTTAAATTAATTCATAATATAAGTTTTGAGACTTAATAAATTTACAGAATCATGCAGTTTTTGTATAGAAATATACTGATCGGAGCGGCATTTTAAGACACAGCACGAGATTTTGCATGAACGGAAACAGAATTGAAAAGAAACATAGAAAAATGTTTCTTTACAGTACCACTCCAAAACTGAGCTCATCTGAGACAGCATCTATGGAGAGTCTGATGGATAATTTCAAAGATAACATTTCACGCAAATCCACAGCTGAATGAATATTCCAGCCAGAAAATCCTTCCGGAATCCGCACGCCAAAACAAGTATATTTAAAGTCACAATTTTGACCAATTATATAAAAATCGTTGTAAAAACGATTTTTAACGGTCAGGTGTGTAAACGATATTGGTTACTTTTCACCTTTCTTTCTTGAGATTGTTTCTCATAATATTGCTATACAAGAACATTCTTTTCTTTGTAAGCTTCACCGCCAATAACATTTTGCCCTATCATTTTAGAATGTTTATATGCATAACGCCATTCCTTATATTTTCCTAAATAAAATTTGTATCCTCGAATGAGACATGAAATATTTACTATGAAAATTGTTGCTGAAAAATATTATAAATGCTAAAACATATTTCAAAAACAGTTTTAACTTAAAAGCTATTCATAAATTACGTATTAATTGTTTTTTTCTTTCACTGCACTTAAAAAAACCCCCTTAAACGTAGCATTATCGTCGAAAATATTTACAGTCAATTAATTGTTAATCGAACATTTCATCCTATTCGCGTTAGGAAATTTCTAGAATTATTCAGAAATATCGAATATAAGAATTTCATCATTCATTCATTGTATAAAATGTTAATTATTAGAATGATTAGAATTAATTAAATGTGGAAAGAATAATAAATTAAATGGAAGGTTTAATTTGTTACAAGCTAAATGGCCTATTCGATATAAATTTTGCATTCATTTTCTACCGAAATTTCATTTTTATAAGGCACAAATAACTGACATTATGAATTTTTAAGTTGTTTTTGCCTTGATTATTTTGAATTCCATATTTTATATGTACATTATACAGTTAAAATTTGGAACAAAAATACTAGAAACACATCCTATAAAATGTATATAGAAGTGCATAAAAAATGTTGCATAAATCGCTTACAATGATCCCTCTTTCCCCTATTCAGCAAAACACTTTCATCGCTGTCATTTCGGGCGAGATTTTCAGAATATAAATTAGTTATCTTGGATACCTTTAGCCAGGGACATTATTTCAAACCTTTCCTTCAATTTGTTTGGGCATTAATAAATTTATAATTTTTGCAGTTAATATTTCTATTTTTTTTTCTCCTTCATGGTAGGATGAAAAACAATTAATGATAGAAATCAGAGTTTAAATAAGAAAATCCATGGATCCTTATGCATTTTTTAATTGTTATATATGATATTTTTTAACCCTTATGTAAAATTTAAATTGAAATGCTACTTTTAGAAGAAAAACATTTATTGCAAATCTGAGACGAATTAGGAAAACTGATTGAATGCTCACAATATATATTATTAAAAACAACGTGCTTGTTAAGACGAAGGAAGTATTTTCTAATAATTTTCTGCGATTAAAACTCACATAAATGAGAATGAAAATATTATAAAATAATGCTGGATTCATTTGCAGCACAGAGTATGCATTCTTTTTTCTAATTACTGTGACTAGATTATTCTTTACATTATTTATTCTTTATTCGAAACCATTATTCGAATGATTATTTAATTTTACTTTTCCAAAATTTTCCAAGCGCATTAGAGTTAATAATATAAAACACTCTCAATGTAATTGCATTAATTAAAATTCTTTATCATCGCACCCCCATCATATGAGGGTTTTTTTTATTATTATTTTCAACCTTATAAATGGACATTTTTTGATCTTATGACCTGAAAACATAAACCGAGAAAATATATAAGGATAGATTTATTTCTTTGGACACAATATATGAGCGTAAACTTCATATATCTACCACAGGAATTTTTTAATCAGTCATTTGGCATGTCTTAGATTCTATATTTATATGAAATGTCACCGTGTGAGAAAATAATTCAAGCATGTCACGCAAAAAAGTAAGAATACACTTTAGTATGACTTAATGATAAGATGTATTGGTGGAAGGAAGACAAACGCAATAAATCCTGAAGTAAGAGATGCGAAAGAAAAACACAGCGGGAGGGAAAACATTTATCTGTAGTGAAAGAAAAAATAAATAATGTCGAAACCATCAATACAATGTTTACTACTAGAAAGAGCATAGAAGTATTTTCTGAGATTGCAACCAAGGTGTCAGGGGAAAATAAACGAAATGAGACTGCGGTTGTTGCTTTATCAGCTTAGAGACCTGTTAGACATTCATTTGGTAAGAGATTGCACTGTAAAGGTTAACACAAAATGCGTTAATTGGTGCCATAGTAATAAAAAAAACGTGCCCTGATTTTTAAATTTTGTTACAAAATATTAAAAAATGTATAAAAGTATACACAAAAATAAATCGAATTCAAATTAATAAACTTAGATATCTAAGCAATTTCATCTCATGGAACTTCAAGTCAATGTATTTTTTTTACCAGTTTGCCCGAAATCTTTTAATTACATCTTAAAGTAAATTTGCAGCATTTCCAAACTTTTCTTACATCTTTCTTTTTCCTAGATCAATTTATAAATTTTTAAATCGTTGTTACTTAAATTATGTTTTGGAAAGGGTATTTATACAGATACCGCATTCTAAAGTGAAAACTATTGAAAAAATAATTTTGTTTCTAATTTATGATTACTTCTTTAAAATCTTGAATATGAATTTTTAATTTAAAATAAAACATATTCAAAATAATTTATTATTGCTGCCCCACTATATAATTTTTTTTTTTATAATTTTCATAAATTAGCATGTATTTTCCAATACTCACAAAATTTTAGTACAATCATTAGCAAAAGTAATTTCATATAAGAATAGAAATATTTTCATATAAAAATAGAAATTAAAACATTTATAATTACATAAAACAGAAACTTATGAAATACCAATTGTAGCATCATGCGTCAAAGCCCAATATTTAGATGTAAAAATTTGAATTGCATACGTATAATTTTAAAACTAACATTATCACTAAAACTCTTTTGTCGGTTTTAAATATTATTGAAAAAAGAATGTTAACATATTCGAAAATTTATTTCTTATTCCAAATTCCTTTTGCAAGATTTCCATTTCCTTCAAATGATGGGAAAAAAATTTACAGCTTAACTCTCACCCTCCACGCTTCATGACAGAAAGAATTATGCATCATTACGATAAGAAAATTTCCTTTTTAAAATATATTTTTTACGAACTGTATAAAACCATTATCATCTAGCGGAAACTTAAGTTCTTGTTAAAGCTGTAGAATATCCTTCTATGGAATAAAAAGGTATCAAAACCATAATAGGTTTCAAATATATGACGCTAAAATGCTTTTCTTGGAGAATAAGAGATGTAGAATTTCAGGGAACAAATGCAGTGTGAAAGGTGATGATTAAAATCGGAAAGTTATTATTTTGCAGCCTTTGCTGAATGAAATTTTTATCAGCTTAAAAAAAATGGACAATAAGAATCACTACGATGATATAAAAAATGTGAATTAATACATTTGAATGAACACTCTCGATTTGATGAACGCATATTTCAATAAAAAGAGGTTATTTCATCGATGTGAATTTCTGAGTGCATTTTATATATATAGGTATTATTTTAAATCCAAAAAATTTTAAAAAATCTGACTGATAAACCTGAAATCCTAGAAATGAAAACTGAAATTTAGGGAAACATTCTTTCACTTTTAAAAGAATGAATGTAGCAAATATACACTCATAATATAAAATTTCTATTTTTAATCAATGATAATACTTTTTATTTAATGTCTTCTCTTAAAAATGCCGAAGAAAATTCTTTTAGAACGGAATCATTTACTTAATTCACTATTTCTAAGTTTTCTAGTGGCTTATAGCAAATGGAATCTACAATTAAATAGTTCAAGACCAGAATGACTTTAACCATACATATTTTTGAATTAAACACTGATGTAATTTTCAAATGGAAGCATATTTCATTTAAAAAATAAAAACGTTCTGAAACTTAGAAATAATTTAAGCTTCTAAGAAAGAAAAAAAAAATCTAAATTTGGAAAGATATTACTCCATTGTAAGTATGTAAATAATTCTGCAATGAAGACTGTAAAACAAATTATTTGAGTTGATTCTGCAGGTAATTTCTTTCTCTTCGGAATCAATGTATTTGTTTGGTTAGATAACGACAAGAGGATTGTAGAGATTAGAACGGAACTCTGGAAATCATTCCAAAGATCACGTGCAACCAAATGTGATTTTGATACAAAAGTTAATCTAAAAAAGAAACTGCAGCGTTTAATTCGTTATTTTATAATCTTGCGTAACCGGTGGTTTAAGGCATTTCAGAAAGTATACAATTTGTTTCGTACCATCAATTTTATCACTTTCAACACTACTCAACCGTTTTCGTATGCCCATATACATAGGTATAAATTCTACCTTGAATGAGAGAATCCAACTTGTTTCTTATATTTTTATCTAAAAATGGAGATATTTCTGGTATTTTTAAACCTTGAAAAAATTATACAGAAGTTGTGAAAATGTTTGATTTTTCACAGCTCAGAAATGGTATTTGAGCAAATATTCCTTAAATCCCCGGGTTTACCTGGCAATTTTCAAATTACGCCAAGAATGCCATATTCCTTAAATCCCCGGGTTAATCCCAGTTATGCTTGTGTGACCTTGGAGACGTGTGGACGCGCGTTGTCTTGGAGCACACCCTCCGTGAGTAGCCCGGTCTTTTGTTTTGATGGACCTGCGTACTCTTTGGAGTGTCTCACAGTACACATCGGAGTTAATGGTTCATCTGCGCTCGAGGAATTCAACAAGTTGCAGACCTCGGACGGCGAACTCAAGGATGCTGTGAATGACTGGGTCTCGTCACGTCCACTGGAATTCTGGGAACAAGGAATCCTTCGGCTTGTTAATCAATGAGATCGCTGTGCTCAGGCCTATACTTTGAATAAAGTCTTCATTTATACCCACAATGTCGTTTCGTACCTTTTCATTTGAAAAACTCTTGTAATAAATTTATTTGACAATTTTTAGACTTCTCCAAGCTCCATTATGCATAAGATGCAACGATTTCACCAAGATGGTTGTATTATCAGGCTTATTTAGAAATACTTTCCGATCACGAAAAGATCGTTATCATCGAATTACCTATCGCCAAATTGGCAATGATTTGCAATTTTTGCCTATTTAAAGTGGGCCAATAAAAATAAAGACGCATCGACAAAAAACAAGAAAGGTCAGTCAAATCGCACTGCCTTGGATGTTTAGAAGTAATGTTCAATGAAGCTTCGTTCTAACAAATAAAATTCGTGGAATCTCAGTAGTATGATTCCGTAAGTTCTTTAATTATGCAGAATTTCAATAACTTTTTTTTTTGAAATTCTCATTGCAATTTCTTCACTTCGATTATAAATCGATATCATATTCTTAAAATAGAAACAAAAGAAAATTTATGGAAACATAAAAATAATAAAACTGTTGAAAGACTATCAACTTTTACAAAAATAATTGCAAAAATAACGTTTGGCCCTGAAAAGAGTCATCATCATCAAACTATTATACATTGTTTCTTTCATTAGTCCATATGGAGGAATGTAGTGTTCCAAGTTATATTGATTAAAAGAAGAATTTTAAAAAAATGATTATATTTTGCTCTGAGAAAATTAAACATTTCATTACTATATCTTGATCAATTCTTTTATTTAGGTAAGAGCTAAGATATAAAACAACGAGACCATAGCTTACTTGTTTCTATTTCAATAACCAAAAAGTTTTCTAGTTGTAAGAAAAAGCATTTGCGTGTATCCTGTTATTGTTTTCTAGGAAATAAGAAGTCTGAATTCAACTGACTATTTCATAATTATACAATTAATGCAGTTTTAATGCACTTTTCTTACATATGAACTAAAAGCAAACTATGTATTTATAAAATACTAGAAAATGAAAATACTTGATGTTATAACAATCATTCATTGATCATTGACCATCATTTCAGCCCTTAATTTTACTTTTATCTGCAACAGCGATAAACTATTATTTTTTTGCCTTTTCATACTTTAACCGCATATTTGTATTCAGGGTTTTGAAGAAAGGAATCTGCTGTGTTTGGATAAAAATGGTGTTGAATTATTATTTGATGCTGGATTTTACTATTTTATTTCTAAAAACTTGTGAAAGAGTCGACAATAGATTGTTTGTGCATTCTTCCACCTTTTTTTTTCTTTCTTTCTTATTTCGAGAAAAGCTTTTCTTTGTTTCTGAACGCGAAAAAGTCTTTCGAAATAGTTTCTCCGATAGTTAACAGTCGGATGTCGTTTGGAGAGTAGCCAAATAGAATCACGCATTACCTCTTGCAGACGAAAGAGAATGCTAAAGTACTGATTTATCCGTTAATATCTTTGCAATTGAATTCTTTTGCCTTGAATTTCCCAAAGATATCTCTTTCCAATTATTGGAATCATATGCCTTTCGGTTTGCAATAGCAAATATTCTGTATATTAAACACTATTAAATTTTATTCAATAAGCTAATGCAATCAAATATCTGTCAAATATTTATAAATAAGTGAAATAAAGTTAAATGTTTGCTAATTATCTTGGAGATGATCGATAATTGAGTTAGTACTTTTAGTACTACCACAATGACTCTTAATAATACATAACGAATGACTCAGAATTTCAATTTTTAAATTATTTCAGATAAATTAGAACTGATTTATGTTTAATTGCTGAAATCTTTGAGTAAGTGTTTCCAAATATTATTGTGAATTATTCTTCATTTACGTGTAATAGGGTTGATAATCATTCATATATATATTGAAACGTTATACTCTGTAGAAAATACTCTGCTCTCAGTGATACAAAATAAATCCAATTAAAAACGTTGTCTAATTAATGAACAATTTTAATTAATTCTTAATTTATTTACACCTCCTAGAATTTAACATACTAGAATAGACACAAGAAACATAAATCCATAGTTCTGTTCACAAATTTTAAAAAAATGACAGCTTCTCTAAAATTATTTGAAAACAAATTTTAGGAGAATAAAACCACCTCACAGAAATTTAATCATGAAATTTATCCTCCATCTGTACGATAATAAAATGAAATTTCAAAAATTGATCTCTAAAAGATTACCTAATTAAGGTAGTGATAGTTTCAAAGCGTAAGTAGAACATTTCACAAACAATTGCAGAAAATGCCTGACACATGAATGAATTAAAAATGCCTGACACATGAAGGAAAACTTTTAAAATGAGATGGAGAATAAAGCTTGATTGTAATTAATGTTTGCTCATATATATTACAATTAGGGATTGCAATACCGGTATACCGGGATACCGAATACCGGTATTTTGAGCCATTTGTACAATAGAAATTTGTAGAAATTTTTAAAATAGTCTCCACTATATGTTCAGGGATCGCCAACATAGCAAAATAGTATACGTTTTTGTTTTTATGTCTCCCTAACAGGCGAAATTAATTAGCTAATTAATGGCTTAATTAAGTGCTTAAATCTAAATTAGCGAAACATGGATTATCCCTGAAAGAAAATATTGTATCCATAACGACTGATGGAGCAACAATTATGAAAAAAGTTGGAAAGTTGATAGGTGCAAATCAGCAGTCGTGTTATGCGCATGGAATTCAATTAGGAGTAATAGATATATTATACCAAAAAAATAAAGAAAAGAAGAATCCAAATACTGTGGATATAGAAATTTTGGATTCCAACTTTGAAAAGAATAAGAGTGATATTGACAATGTAATTGTTGAAGAAGATATTGCTAATGAGGATGAAATATTAACCTATCAAGAATTGCTTCCTATAATTTATAAAGTTCGAAAAATTGTTAAGATATTTAAACGTTCCCCTATAAAAAGGATATATTACTAAAATATGTACTAACTGAAAATAAAACAGAATATATGTTAATATTAAAACACGTTGGAACAGTTTACTCCTAATGATGGAATGATTTTTGTAACTGAGAAATCCAATCCAAAAGCAATAATCGACTTAAACCTGTCAATTAATTTTTCAGATAGTGAATTCGACTTAATATCTAGAACTATATCAGCTCCTCTACTTTCAATAAAACTGACTATTGAGGCATTATGTTGGAGAGATTCTAATTGATTAACAGCTAATGCAACAATAAATTTCATGCTGCAGTCACTGAAAGAACAGCACACATCACTATCTGAAGAATTATATATTACATTGAAAAATAGAACAGAAGAAAGGCATACCGAAATAGAAAATCTCTTATGGTATTTGCATAATTACAATGATTTTAAAAATAAAAAAGAAGAACAGAAAATAACCAATTCATGTCTGATTAAGTTTAGAGTAAATTTTCTTAAAATTTTTTACCCACAAACCTATCCACATTCAGAAGATTCAGTTATCGAAGATTATGATGTCACTACTGTCGATAGTAAAAAGAAATTGTCTCTTGAACAAAAATTAGAATTAGCGATAAATAATAAAATTTCAACGAACCAAAATACAATACAGAAATCAGCTATATCCAAAACCATCCGACGAGAAATCGATTTATTTGAAGATGAGGGATTTAGAGGTAAATACTTGGAAAAAGTATATCGCGCATTTCTAACAGTACCATCAGCTAGCGTAGATGCCGAAAGAGCGTTTTTGACAGCTGGTCATTTTTATACAAAATTACTTTTCAGGCTTAATGACAGTACAATTGATGCATTATGTTTTTAAGATCACGTTTCAAAAATTTGTAATAGTACCACAGACTGAATAGTGATATTTATACTTTTTTTGTGATTTAAATAAATAAGATGTTTCTTTATATTTTTGTGATTATATTCTGTTATAATTTATAAGTTACAAATTATTTTTTGTGATATTTACACTCTCTAAGAAAACTGGCAAATAAAACAAAGAAACGCCTGTGTTTTCTTTCTTTTTCTAAAATTTCTAATACCGGTATTAAAACCGGTATCCCGGTATTAAGATTTAAAAAATACCGAATACCGGTATTGAAATTTTGGTCCAGTATTGCAATCCCTAATTACAATACGTACAATATTACGTATGTATGTTTCCAGTAATGGTAAAGTATTTAAATATTTGGAGAATTTAATTATCTGTTAATTGATAAGTTTTGTCAACTTAATTATTTCGTTCGGAAAATGCTTTAATAATGAATTTGAGAAAAAAATGTTTACGGGATTAAATAATAATAAATTATGAAACAATTGAGATTTTTAATAATAAAAAATGAAATCAAGATATTATTAGTATATTAATAGTTTTTTTTTTTTTTTTTTTTTTTTTTTTGCAAAAATATGGACGTCAGAGGCAAATTGTAAAAATGACAATTCTATACTGAACATCAAGCAGCACTGAATATCATGAAAAAGAAAATTCCTAAGCTTTCAATAAAAACTGAAATACTTTATAAATACGATATTCTAAAATTTACTCTTAAAGTATGCTTATTCGTAAACTCATCGAAGTATGAGAAATGCATACTCGTATTCGGTTAATTTTGATCTATTGATAAGTATTTGCCATTGCTGATTATAAATGTTAACATTTATGCTGTGAACTCTTATTTATCAATGAGCAATTCCTTTGTTGATAATTGATGCAAGATTTTATTTTTTATAATAATTAAAAATCCCTTTGCAACTTCTGCGTAATTTCTCAATGATTTAATAGTTTTGTTGCAGATTTTTAGAAATTATAGGCATTAACGTAGATGTTTTCTATGCAATATATCTACGAGCCGAATCTCTAATACCAAGAAGTTGTACTGTATTGGTAATCATCTTCTAATATTAGAGCAGGAATGCAATACAAGACGTTTGCTCAGAGCTTACAAGAGAGGTCTACTAACATAGTGCTTGAGTTAATGAACGATCAGCTATTATCTACATTCCGACCTCTCTCTTGTAGTAATTAACCTTCCAGCAGCGCTTTCTATACCAACAAGAAAGGTATTTCACAGATATACAATTATAAAATATATATTTTTAAGAACTTAACTATTAAAATCAAGTTGCAATTGTGTTTAATTTAAAAAGGAATGGAAACAATGAAATCCTAAAACCCTAAAACAATATAAAATTTCTAAAGAATCAGCTGAATGATGTGAAAATCAAATAAATGAAGTTTCCGGTGTTCCAACTGAAATACTTACATTTGTAATTCAAAACTGTAGAAACAATTATGAAATAAATAAAGCATTATAATTTAGCTATAAAAAGCAAGAAATCAGTTTCCTTGCAATGCCGCATTTCGCGAAAATATGCTTAAAATTTTCCAAACATATAATTTTCTGGCAAATCTCACAGTTAAACTTTGTTATTCTAATGTGCTTGTCATTTTGGCAGGTTTGCATCTTCTTTTCCCTGGTGATACATCATCCACATTTTTAAAACTTAATCTTGCCTCTCTTCTCAACACTTTTACTTTTAGCTCGCTTTGTAGTCTTCGATCAATGTATTCTTTCATAAGAACGTTTACCAGAAGTTGTAGATATTTCTTATCCATAAGTTGTATAGTTAATGAACATAACAACCAGTCATAATAATCCCTGTTTATACGACTTAGTTTTGAAGTAACGGGGTGACTGGCTGTAATTTAAAAAAAAAATCTTTCTAAGCAGCTTTTCTTTATCTACTATCAAATGAATAGTGTAAGTGTTAATTACGGCTTCATTATTGAAAACAATTAATACTTTAAAAACAACAAGGAAAAGGAGATAAAGTAAAAACGTGCCTCAATCTGCGAGCGTATTTCTGAAATACTAATAGCAGATGCGCAGAGTTCTATCAACGCTCTAATTCCCAAACGTGATTAACCTCCGTCATCAGGAGATGCAAGAATAGTCGAAGTGATACTCTCTCGAATTTTTCACATGTCGCAGGGAAGTTGAATTCTAGATTCATATTGATTCATATCATATTGATTAAAAGATGTCATTTCAGTACACAGACGATAATTCCATGAATTGACGAAGATGAATCTGTTCATTATATTGATGAATATACTATATGTACATTAAAAAGTGCACTGAATCTCAAACGCCAGTTTAGAAGATCAGCACTGACAACTTTAGAATTCAAAACAATTAAACTTGGTTCCTTATTTCGAGTTTAACAATAGAAATTCATAGTTTCAGATAAATAGTGCTACCTTAACATTTGGAAACATGCATTTAACAGTGCAGAATCGTTCACATTATATTACATTTTATCGAACAGAAGAAACTACTGTAATTTTAAACTAAAGAATCCTTTTAAAGAACAGAAATGCCCCAAGTCGTGAATATTAGTAAAACCATAATAATCCAATTTGGTTAAGTTTTGTAAATTTAATAAATAAATGTCATTAAATGCAAGAAAAATGTCCCATAATATGTAGAATCAATATTAAAAGAATTGGGAATTATTCATAATTAATCACATCTATTAATAATTTTCTACTATTCAAAAACTTTTTGAATATAAAACGATTTTTGTGTACATTTTTATATTGAATTCGATTTATTAAATAAATATTTTAAGCATTGTTTCCAATAAATCTAATTTAATGAGAATATTATTAAACCAATAATTGTCACAAAACGGCAATTTTTGGCACTTTGTTCTTGTTAGGTGGCATTGAGGTTTCTCTTTGGTTCCATTTACTTTCTGTTCTGTTTTAGTACCTCATTGCTATACCTATGTATTCCTCATTAAATAAATTTCCCACATCCGAAAACAAGTTGCATGAATAATTAGATTCGACGGTGACACACTTTCCGTAATCCATGGAATTAACTATATGAAGATAAGAGTGTCAGATGAAAATTTGCGAACTGTCAAGACCATTATAGATTTAAATTAGAGAGTGAAGCTGAGATACATAGGACCATAGGATCTCATTTATTTCTCGCATCAAACGGAATAAAATTTAAATCTGTGAAATATCAGGAATTATTCATGACCGTTAAGAGAATTCAAGAAATGCTTAAAACATATTAAGGATCATTCTTATTTTAATTCTGTACTCAGATTAATAGTGGCTTTTTCAAAGAGATGTTCTCATTCTTTTCTCATTCATTTCTATACCAACAATTGATCTTTACTTTTCTTTTATCCCTATAAAATTCCCTTAAATTCTGACATTTTCATGACTAATTCTTCCTCCTTTAAGTACTATGTTTAAAATAAAACATCAATATTAACGCATAGATAAATTGGTATAGCTCTGAAATTTTACTAAATACTAGAAATCGTCTTTAATAGCGAATTATTTAAATAATACAATTACATTAGCTCTTTTCAGAAACTTTAGAGATTTTTCTCTTATTGCAGAAGAATAGTGTATATACATAGTGTATCTTATTTGCTTACTTTTAATATAGCTATAACATATATAATATAGCTATATAGCTATAATATATAATTTTTTTTTTATATTTGTAGATATTTATACCAAACAAAACATTGAATTTAATGTCTTAATTTTGCAAAGGCGGTCATAGATATTAGTAAAAAGATACAAATGAATAAGTCAATGGTTTCTTTAAGATGACTATAGATATGAATCGCATTTTATGCTTTAATATGAATGTAGAAGTTAGTAATGTTGTTTTCATAAAATTGAGCCGCCTTTTATTTCTTAAATTTATCATTGCTTTCGTTTCGTACTTTGTATGTAACTAATAAAACAATGTGGAAAAATGAACATAAAATTAACAGATTATACTGGATTATTAAGGACAAATGACAGGATTGGTATTTTTCAATTCTTGTATATTTGTTGCCTGTGATTCAACTTTTCTCCACGGCATTCATCGTTTTATGATTAGACTAAACAAAGACTCTTAGGGAAACAATAATGTTAGTTTAACGAAGAACTTTGAGATTGGTTTCAAGAGAAACTAAAATGATGTAGTAGATGAAGCCAATACTTGGTCGCATTTCAATTATCTCATTTCATTTCCATTCACTGGCTCTGAGGCATACAGCATCAAGCGAACTTCCAAATCTAGTTTTCACAGGTTATTGACAAACCCTTCCATTTCAACCAGAATAACTGCGTATCCTTCCTAAAGGTGCTTCGTAATTCTGGTCTACTCTTTGCAATGAATCCTCTCTATTCTGTATTCTGCTTAGAATGCCTTACTGATTGCTTTTAATGTCGCACAAATATTTCATATTTGAAACTAAATAATGAAAAGCCTTGACTACAATCTATTTGAATTAATATATGAATGAAGGCAATAAGAAGATTCCAAATTTTAAATTATTTTTAAACGGACCCCTTTGTTTGAATTGAATACGCTGTCTTCTGAATTGTTTGTAAGCATATCTAAGAAAAATAGTGCATATTATATACGTATTTGCAAAATCAATATATTAAATACTTCATTTTTTCTATAATAGGAAATAATTTAATATTTAAGGAATATGATAAAAAACATTATATTTCAGTGCAGACAGTAAAACCTGAAATCAGAGAATATTAAGTTCCGCATATAACTTAAATATAAATGAATTATTTATGAATTCGAAAAAATATTTCAGGTCAGTTCTTATTTTAATCATACATTGATTAGATTATTTCGAGAGTTTTGCATATGTCTTAAACAAAAATAAAACTCAATTATTGTAAAATCTTTACAAAATTTCTCAAAACAACTTTATGTTTAAAACGCATCTAGATAATAATATGAATAAGAAAACTGTGGTGGAGTATTTCATAGAAGAAAAGGTATTATTATTGTTTTGGTAAATATAGTATCATTCTGAATAGAAAAACAAGGAAAACGTATCAGTTGTATGCATTTTGAAATGTTATATATTTTTGATGTTTTTTTCCCAAACAATTTGCAGCTTCCAGGATAAAAAAAGTTCATTGGAAGAAATCTTATATATTTACTCATGTTTCTTTAATAAAGGAAATAATGTTTCGCTAAGTTATGGAGTATGGACTGGAACAAAAGAGTGAGTGGGGGGAGGCGAAGAAGAAATATCTGTTCAAGTGAAATAATCAGCAGGTTGATTAGACACCCCACAAATGAACTACACCAGAAATGTGAGAATTTAATATTAATTGGTAAAAAAATTGTTGCAGTTTATTCCACAGTAAATGAAGTAAACATTCCTATTAAATGATATTAACAGTCTAATGTTGCTGAGATGCATACAATCTTGTAATGCTTTAACATATTATGGACAATTTTGCCTTACTGCTTCATTCATATGCAATAATTTGTGTTGCTAAATTTTCAATAGTTATTATATAATTTGGTTTCAGAAGCTCATGGCTGATTTACGACCTTCTGTTATTCCAAACTGAATCCCTGTTTAGCTCATGTCTGTTGCATTTGACAAAAAATTGAAAAAGATGAATGGAGATACCCAAATACTAACCCCTACTGTAGAGATTCTGATTATTTCATTTTTCCAACACCTGGCATCTGTTAGTATGTTAGTCAAGAAGTCAGAATGATCGAGTGACTAACCGGAGTTTATTAGTCTGTCATCCCGGGATTTCTTCGCATCATCTTTGATGATAAGGCTTTTTCCCACATCAGCTCAGTAAATTAATTTAATTTAACCTAATAAACTAATTCATATTTATGTGTCTCCATCTGAATGCTTCTTTTCTTTCACATAAAAGCTGTTTTTACAATATTGAAGCAAGTTTCTATAATTTATTTTTTTAGATAGAAAATGTTGATTATAAGCTTCTATAAACAAAATATAAGCTTCTATTGCAGACTTTTAGTAAAGTTTGCTTGCTTTTATACACGTTATGAATTAATACAATTTTGAAACTTTATTACAAAATATATCTAATCTTTATGTTTTAACATCTATTCAGTGGTAAATTTTAAAGTCTGCTTACAAAAATTTTGTTTGTAAGTAATAGTTAATTTATTAAATTAATGATTGTTAGAATAGAGAAGTATATTTTTGTAGACCTCCACAAGTTACATAGATTAGATTTAATTTAATATTTGACACATTTAAAAGCATTAAAAATTTTCTAACTTATCATATTGATTAACTGGTTAAGTTCGACAAATTGTTTCGAATTTATTTTCTGTGACAATAAGTTTAAAGATAAAGATCTCAATAATTCACATGTGTGGACTTGTTTACTAATGTAAGGAAATGAAGGAAATACTTGGTATTGTAATGTTGGAAGGCAAAATAACAAAATTTTTTTGCCAAATCAAAATAATTAAATTTTTTTAGTACATTAGTGTAAAGGATATTTCATTAGCTATTTAATCTGAAAAAAATTAAACTTCGTGTATAACTATAATATTCTAAACTAGTTTAATGTATAAAAAACACAATTTTTTTTTATGAAGATGAATACAGAAAACATAACTTGTACTTGTTGAAAATAAAATTAAAATATTGCAATAATTAGCAATCTAATTGTTTCTTAAACAGTAAGAAGCATAATTACATAATAATACTCACATTATTACATTTTATTATATGTCTTGATCCTATAAAATTAAATACGTGTTGTTATTGATTTTTAAGGATATTTTTATTCGAAGAAATCTCTTTAACTCTGAAAATGAAAACAATTTCATCTTGGTAGAAAATTATAACTCTTCAATGATATTTTTGAATTCAGATTTAAAGTATTATAGCTTGCAACGACGAAAAGGCTAAAAACATCTTTAAAGTTTAAGACACTCAAAATAATTTCAGACCTTAAAATCTTTCTTACTATCATTATAAAGAACTTAGAAGTTACCAATTTCAGGAGTTAAAAGCTTTATTAAACCAGAAATATCTGGAACTTTTGGGAAGAGTAACAGATGGGCCATTCTTTTCCCTCAAGGAAAAATGTTAAAAAAATATGTCTTCACCTTTTCCTTGAGGGACAGACAAGACCGAACGTAAAAGAATCAGATATTTCTGTTAAAGAACTAGAAATCAGAGTCAGGAAATAACATAATAACATAACCACTTATTTGAAGTTGAAATAAGGAAAATCTCAGTAGACTTCGCATTCTCAGAAAGTTTTTCGATATAACCGTCGATATAATTCAAGTCTCCGATGTACTTCGAAGGGCAAGTATTTCATTTCTTTGATAGAAACTTTAGATTTTGAAACGAATTGTTTGAGAGTATATTTGAACTTTCGTATGATCATTCACAATAAATTAAAAAGTCAAAAAAGAAATATCACAAGAAATACTCACCAGTTTTAAAACTTTTATGTAATTCTCATATAGATAGTTGCAAAAATTGAAAACTAAAATTTTATTTTATAATGTAGCAGATAAAGAATTCACATTGATAAATTTAGTTTAGAAATGCTTTGAAATAGTATTATTGGCTAAAACTAAGGATATAATAGTAATCAAATCAATCGTACTAATGAGGTTTTCCTCTAATTTGATAAATTTAATTTCATTTTAATCAGACAAAGAATTTTTTATCTTAATGAACTTCTCAAGGACTGTAATTATCCTGAATAATATAATGGAGAGTATTGTATATCGGAGGTGCAAAATATTAAAGATGCCTAACATTTTTCAAGGCTATTATTAATTTTTAACTCTAAACGACTTGAATTAAATAATTTCTTCACGTTTTTCTGGCATAAAGAAAATCCGAGGCAAAATATTCATACATCATGAACCATTTTTATTATTTATTATTGCGAAACATTGTTCAGATTACTTTTCTTTCAAATAGCATTTTGTGCATAATTGATCATTAAGTTTTAACATATATTTCTGTTAATTTTTTTAAAACAAAAAAGGGAAAATATCAATTTTTATTCAAGAAATATTATTATCTCTAATATGTTAACAAAATATTTTAAACTAGGTGTAAGTTACATTATGCTTTCAATTCTAATATCGACGATAAAACAATTAATCAAAACTGAAAAACAGGAATAGCTGCAAACTCCTGAAATCAGAATTGTACAGATATGTTAATTAAATGTATATATGGCACATTCATGCGTTTAATACAGTTTGAGGGTCAAATTAGGAAGATGGCTGATTCAAATCCTCATCAGTCAGATGATTTCAGATAGCTTACATTAAATATGCTGAAGCCCCTGAATTCCGTTTCCTTGTGTGCAAATTTAGTAATCCTGCTGTACATTATATCGTCTAGTCAAGATTCAAATAAATAAGTTCGGTCCTAGGAAGTCAGATGAGGTTCTAAATCATATCGCCAAGAAAGAAATTACATATCAAGTAAGTAAGAAGCACAAATTGACTAACGCTACCAAAAACCGTTGTCCTTAAAGAAAATAAAACTACTATCTAGATTTAAAAAAAAGGACTTAAATCCTCATACGGATAGAAACATCATTATCTTTAAGTAAAATATAATGGTAAATATAATTAAAAGTAAATTAAAAGCAAATAAATTATTTGTATTTAAAATGCCGAACAAACATTCAAAAATGAAAATTTTTAAAACACTTATAATAAGCCCATTTTAATATAAATATTTTAAATAACGAATTTAAATACTTATAATTTTAACGTTACGGGCCCCCAGTAACTTATATATCATCGAATTATCAAGAAATTTTCCTGAAAAGAGCAGATTAAAAAATGTGTAGCGAAGAGCTTCCGAAGGTTTGTTTGTTTAATTTCATTCAATCTGCCTTTGGAACAAAGTCATTCTATATGGAGTAGTAAATTTTTATATTTTCAGATTGCAAATAATAATTATTGAGCTATAAACATTCATTAATTAAGAATTGTGATTATGAATGTGCTAAGGAACACTTTATGATTGATAAACATAATTTTAATTATGGGAAAAATACTATATACTGATAAACAGCGATATTTTTAGCTGATAAATAGTGAACCAAATGACTAGAATAACATATTTCTAGCCTGTTATAGTAAAGTACGTAATGGGACATTTTTAATTCTAGAAATCAAAGATTTTTTGTGAGTATAAACTGCTTGAGGTCTCTGCAATGAATGCTTATAACCATAATAACTTTATTATATCTTTGGATAATCTTTATTCTTTATTGAATAGTTAAAGTGTTGCAATTAGAATCAAAATGCAATAAATATTAAACGAAGGAAAGAGAATCAAAACATCATCTTAGATAAACATCGTCAAGAATTCCATGCTCTTCATCCGTTTTATGAGTAGATGTATGGTATGTATAAGTACATTGATTGGCTGTAGCTACTTCGTAAGCTTCATGTCGCTCCTCTCTTCCCCATGCAAACTGGAAAACCATGTTCTTTCTCTGGAACATTCCTTGTTTCAATTCTACGTTTTCTAAATGGCGATAAATCAATCAAAATCGAAAGGCTTCCGTTGAGCTACGAAGATAAAGTACCAGACGCATTCCATACTTTAGTAGTTTCTATTCTGCCTTTGTATTCTGTCCTTTAACATTCATTTAAATCAAAAACATTATTTTTTTGAGTCGATTATAGATGATATGTCTATTTTATTGCTAAATCTCTTGTACATTTTTGACAATTCATCTTTTGTGATTTTCTAACTATATAATGTTAATATATTTATTTTGGTATTGCCTTGATCCTTGACAATGCTTTACTTATCCTAATAATAAAATTTAATGCCACATAAATCATTCGGTAAACTAACAGGAATCAGCTTCTTGCAGATAAAATCACTATCTTATTATAGTTGAAAGGTTTCAAATGATTTAGAAGAATGGAAGGCAAAGATAATACACTTAATTAATATATATATATATATATATATATATATATATATATATATTAATTAAGTGTATTAAAAAGTGGCTTTTATATAAATTAATTTTCACTTTTATATTTATAATGATTTAAATCATCTTCTATCTTGAAGTCATCATTTTCTTCAATTCTTTAGTAGCTGAGAATAATTATAAGAAATAAAAAAATAATTAAATTTATTTACTGGCCCGTAATTCTAACTTTTGAAATATTAAAATACTATACCATTACCAAAATTATGCAAATGTACATAATGTCCTAATCTTAGCACATCAGGATGTGACAGAAAAATCGATCACAAAATTTCATTTTAGCAAATAATGAAGAATTAATTCAAAAAGCCTTAGAAATGGAGATTTCTTTTAGATTTTTGTGGTAAAAAGCACTTTTATTAAACTTGGTACACGAAATGGCAAATGAAGAGATCTAACGATAACATATTAAACTACCGTTGATTAAAATAAGATTTATTTGGCAACATTAATTTTGCAGTCCTTGATTTCTTGATGAAAATTTCTAATAATACCAATATATATATATATATATATATATATATATATATATATATATATATATATATATATATATATATATATATATATATATATATATATATTCGCCTTAAATTCAAAAAAAAAAAAAAAAAAAAAAACTTCTGTCATTAAATCTTGGGGAGCAAGAAAGAATGCAGTCCCTATCAAGCAACAATGCTTCCCCGCACTATTTTAAAGAATGAAAAATGATTCATAATGAATCCATTCACAAGGATCTTCATTGAGTATCGATTTCCCCTTAGTAGAAAGCGACTTTTGAACAGAAGTTTGGGGTGAAAGATTCATTCGGAAAGAAGGGAGGACCCTTTTTTTATTTTTAGATGCCGATGATCTTTCAATGACTTCCTTTTCCACTATGATGGCAGCTGCTTTTTGCTTACACGAAATAACAATGATTAAAGATAGGCCTCTATTAAATAATGCAACAATGTCAGGTTTATAATTAAAAACTTCTAATTAAGTCGCAAAAGTTTCTTTAAAGGTATATTTACTAAATGAAGAACCGATGGCATAGATATTAGAATTTGAGAAAGAAACTTGTTTTCATTAGTATATTTGTGTATTTGTGTTTTTAATTTTCCAGATCTCATTTGTTGAATTTTTGTTGAAATGTTTTGATCAAAATAACAAATCATTTGAAGTAGATTGCCTTGTTTTACCCCCCCCCCGAAAAAAACCAGTATGTTATTCGTAATGTGTAATTGAATCACATGCAAGTGAAATAATTACGAAAGCAGAAGAAAAGCCAACGCAACAGGCAGTCTCATGTCAAATTACCTTTCAATAACATTAGTGGATCACAGGCTCATTTGTCATTTCTCTTTTCATAAATTATATAGTTAACAATCGAATAAACTATTATAGTTTGAAGTTAATGAATATTAAACTCTGAAAATTGTTACATTCTATCGACATTTAGTCGTATTAAAAATAGTCTTAAATATCCAACAATATTGATAAATGGAATAAGAATGGATACTATGAAATAATAATAACCAACCATTCAAAATTAATTAAATGCTTTCTGTGAAGTTTATTGCTAACGTTAAATTAATGAAAATGTAAATAAAAATAACCTAAGTGTTTTTCACTAATAAAAAGGATTCAATTTTATTAAAATGCAGATAATTTAGAGAAAATTCAGATACAGATTAAATGTAGATAAATAAATTTGGAAGTGCTACTTGCAGTAGTTAATATCGTTATGTATGTCTCAACATTAAGCAAAACACTAAACTGTACAAATCAAAACAGTATAACTTAGTACATAATTAAAAATTTCAAAAATAAATTACATCTAAATAGTAAATTTAAAAATTTAGAAATGAATATGATATCCATTAAGCGCATATGATTATACCAATAAAAAATTACTGAATAATTCATGTTTTTGATCAGGACATAACCTTTAGACAAACTCGGTTTTCAGAATTTATATAAAGTTTAATTTTTCACTGTTTGCCATTTTTTTACTTAAATATCACTAAATTTACTTAAAATTCCCTAAAATACATATGATAAGTCTTTACATAACTGAAAAAATAATGTTAGTGCTAGAAAGGTAAATATATTTTAATATTAAAAATTCCTGTTATTTTGCATATAATATATGATAGCATTTTCCTTAGAAATTCATTTTCTTGTAATGCCAAGTAAGCGAGCGATTACTCTAAAGAAAATACTCGTAGAGAGATACAAGAAGAGAAATATCTGACTATTATAGAATATCTGAGTAAATAGTGATTTGGTTACAATTATAAAATATAAATTAAAATAAGTTCCTTATATTATTTTATGTTTTTTTGCTTCTAAGTTACATCACGAATATTCTCTTTGCAAACATTTCTAGTATTCAAATGACAGATCTATTACATTTGGAAGGCAGCTTTTCAATCAATTAAAATTTTAGTAAGCGTAGAAGGAACTAAAGTATTTTCTGAATGTGCAGTAATGTACTATCTAGACGCGACTGATGCGATACAATGTTTCTTGACGAATGACATTTCATTTATCTTATTCAAACGTTGTTTACTTACATCACCTGTTTTGAACATCTGAATTGGACGCTTGAATTATAGATCCTCGCTTTCGATTTTTTTAACATTATCTGTTATCGATTATTTATGTCACTTCCTTCTGAGATGGTGTTTTAAATAAGTGATTTTTGAATTTTAAGAAAGGAATTCTTGAAACAAATGATTTGAACTATATTTTATAAGATATTTGGTATGAATAGAGACAGAATTTCTGGAATTTTATTTCCTTTCACCAAAGAAATTAAAATTTTTTAAGAGAAAAAAAAATCTATCGTTAACTAAAAATTATTTAAAGTAATACTAAAAATAAATCTTAATGATATTTAGCTTATTAACTTCTGTTACATTTTATACAAGTCAGTTGTTGATTTCCAAACTACGCTGGTTTGGATAAATAATACATTAGAATGATTGATATCTTTGCTTCATAGAAATTCCCTGTTAGAACCAAGCATCCATCTTGCATTGATTAAACAGAATGTTCTTGTAATCTTTGCTTTGTCAGAAATTTATTACTTTGAATGCAACAAAACAATTAATAAATTTATTTTTTGGTCATTAGAATTGTGCACTAGTTCCCCAGGGGAACAAAATGTATAAAGGTTTAACACAGAAACGTATTTAATATGCTTTCCAAAATTTTTGCTTTGGTTTGCAAATTATTTTTTTCGTTATTCCCGGTTTCTTTGTATGTATATATCTTGATAGACACTACAAATCACAGAAAAAAATGGTGTGTTTTACTTTAAGAAATGAAAGATGAAAAAAAACAACCTAAATGAATCATTTTCTACTAATTTTGAAAACTTCCGAATTTGAAAAGATTATGATATTACCCTTTATTATAAAGAATGATCCCATCAAAAGGAAAAAAAGCACGTTAATGATTTTTCTTGTTTCAAAATATCATCTGTGTAAGGTTTATCAATATTATGATCAGTATGCAATATGTACTACACATATATTGATAGGCACAATTATTTCTGTAACAGTGATAACGTTTTAAACCAGCAATAATACGTTAACTGATTTCTTTTCTTTTTCTTACGACTAGATCACATTTACCAGTATGCCGGTCATATATGCTTATTATTTACTACCCTTTACCTCTGAGTAAAAGTTTGAATGACACATAGATTCATTGCCTCCATTATTGTTTAGGGCTTAGATCGCCTTCAAAAATTTAATTTTGTTACCTTTAACGTATTTGCCTATGTTATATGGTAACTCTTTTTTATATAAAAATAACAAATATAGTGCATTGAAAATGAAACCAAAATATAAAATTAAAATTAATGAATGATAGTCTCAAACGTAAATTGTAAAAGTCTGTAATAAATAAAAAAAAATGGAGATGTTCCAGTGCTGTAATAACAATAAGAATTTTCCTGGGCATCTTTCTAACGAAAACTAACAAATCAGATTTTAAAGAGTGTAGTTTGAAATTGGTGGTATTTTAAATCAAATTGAGTAATTTTTAAAAGGAGAAAATGTTCATCTAAATATGCTTACAGCGGAGCAGATTAAATGTTACCTATGCCAAGTAGACAGTTCAATGTATTAAAAAAACATTTCAGTATTCCTCTATGATTGGCCTCCTTTTTTGATTAAGATATAAAAAATACTATTAATTACTTTTTATTTCTTAGGAACCCTTATAGGGGGAATATTGATAATCTCATCAAAGACACCATTAATGAGGGTGTTTAGATAGAAATTGTAAGGCATCGATGAATACTTAAACAACATCTACAAGAAATACTTCTAAGAATGTAGAAAATTTATAAAATGGTGGAAACACTAGTTGATTTATACATAAGGTCCTCAAATATTTAAACTAAAGCTAGTCTCTTAGGCTGGTGAAAAGATCCTTTTTATCACAGGACATATTCCGTTTGTTATTTTCCGACACTGTTTCCCCCTATCAGTTATCGACTTAATATTCATTCAAAGAATTCCAGGACTCCATTCAGTACGTAATGTCTTGCCTTTTTATATTGTCTTAGCATTTAAGAAAACATTGTATCTTGTTAGAAAATTTTTGGCATGAAAGAGTTCATAGCATTCAATTATAAAAAAAAAATCCAAAATCATGACTAAATTCATAACAAACAATGAAAAGTTCAATCAAAATAATCATACCAACTTTCTTTGATCAGTACCTTAAATGTTTTCTGCATTTTATTCATAGTTTTCTCCTTTTCCTTTTTTATTATTTCCTTTTTAATGTGATAGTTTTCGCCTTTTGCTTTGAGTTTAATACATAGTGTTCTTCTCCAGTTTTTTACTCCTTTTTTAAAGAAATTGTGGCATGCTACACGTTTTATCAATATTGCACGATTAAAAAAAATGCATTTAACAGATTTTTGATTATTATTTGTTATTTTTGTTAATAATAAGGCATGTAATTAAATTATTTTTAATTTTTTTCTTTCCATACAACTGTATGCTACAAGGTTTTTAAAGATATAGTTCATTTATTTTATACCAAACGTTATAGGAGCCACATAAATAGCAGAAATGGTGATGCGGCGCGATGTTATGATACGAAGTTTTGAGGCTTTAAAATATGTCAACAGAATAAATGAGTTAAAACACCATACATTGTGCTTTATCCTGAGTTTCTTTTGTTTCAACACTCTGAAGATGATAGAATAAATTAAAATCTCAAAATAATTAATTGCACGAAATAAAACCCAAAGCTTTTGATTCGAAAATCTAAAACCATGTTGAATTGAATTGGGACATGGACACGATTGTGGTAATTAATTTAAATATAAAGTGACCTCGAACAATAAATCAATTACCGCTACCAAGAAATCATCAATTTCGAGAAAAAAAAATTAATGCGTTTCTATTGTTCAGCTTTTATGTTTCCGAGGATTCTTAAATTCTTAGCTATTTAAGGGAATTGAATGATTATTCTAAGAAGAGACTCGGTTCCTCAGAATTGATTAAAATTTAATTCGAAGAACTTTTGAAAACTTTTCTTCGAATACTTCTTCCTTGTTAATCCTTAGCATGATAATGCTTGTTTTCTGTTTTTTCCTTTCTCTCTTTCAATTTAGTAACCACTGAAGTAAAAAACTCTTAAATGCTGCCCCAAACCATTTCTTTGGATGTTACAAGAAGAAGGGCGTGAATAACATCCTGAAAAATTTCATGGAACTTCCCTAGAAGCTATTTATGCATACGTTAGGCAGAAAAAAATAATCATTCTTATTTTAAACTTAATATGAAAGTTTTCAAAACTTCAAAGTTTATATTCAGGAATTTTTTTCAAACTTTTGTGTTTCTTTTCACATATAGTGAAATGACGCTATGTTTTATTTTCAGGCTCATTGAAGTTCATACTTTATTAAAGGATTTTTTTTTAACAAAGAGTGAGCTTGGAGGTTTTTTTCGTAAAATAAACTGAAATTACGAATCAGTTGTGAGCTAATGTTGAGCTCAAGGCTCGATGGTTTCTGGTTCTCTCAGTCAGTTGTGAATATAAATGCTTTGCATGTAACTATTTTTCCAAAATTGTTAACATAATTGAAAAATTCATATTGGTAAGATGTTTTGGTAAGGTAAAATTATTGGTAAAATGTTTTAAATGGCTTTCCCACAACACAATGAACCAACAAAAAGTGGTAACGTTAATTTAGGAAACAATAGAAATACACAATTGATAAAAAAGCAAAAGTGTACTTTATGTCATCATATATTGAGCAAGAATAAAATGATATCTGTCATAAGTTTTGGAAGTCTTTGAATTAAAAAAGTTCTGTCAATATATTACATTTTTTTAAATAACATAGTTATGAATATATGTTCAGTATATCAACGCAAAATGCTTTTTATAAGATTCGAGAATTTAGCATTTTTTGGAAATAAATATGGAACGAAGAATTAAAAGAAATTTTAATAGGAAACATTTTAATGCTTTTAAAGCAAACTAACTAATATCGCCTCATAAAAAATAAATAGTCTGTTTTCTGAGGAAAAAAAAAAACTCTGCGTATCACGGCCTATTAACCATTCCTTTCAGAGGAGGTACTTCCCGTAATAGAAAACAGGCCCGTTCACCAAACGCTATCACCATTATTATATTTCGATGTGATAATGGCGGTCTCTGCTTATTTATCATTTATTAATAAATAAGCAGGTTAATCCTCTTCCATATATATTTCTGTTCTACCGTCCAGAGGTGATACGAAAGAACATTCATATATATTTTCTTCCTAATAAAATCTGTTCAAACCAACAAAATAGCCCGTTGAAATATCTTAAGAAATATATTGACATATCTTATCCCGGCCTAAGGTATCATATATCTAACAAAAATATTTCTCAAATTGATTCTTGTATTGTACACTAAAACTTCAATTTCCTTTTTTCAGCTCGAAAAATAATTTTTCGTCAGTGACCGAATCTAAAACTGGTCTAAAATTATACATGGATTTAGAATTTTTAATAATAATGTTTGTCTTCAAAATGGAAGTTTGTTTCTACTTTTCTCAAAAATAGGCCGAATCTAACCAAGTACAAGTCGAATTACCGGATTCACGAATAAAACAATGTTATATGAAAATAACGATTATTTTTCAAACCATTTAGAGCATGAAACAAAAATACTCTTTGTAAATATGAATGAACTTATCATCATCTGCAAGCTAAATTCAAAAATACTGTCAAGTAGCATAAAATAATTGTTTGAAATATCAGTCAGATTTCTTTTTTCTGAATTAAGTCGAAGCAAGTCTGGTAAATAATATCAATATAATGTCAGTCAAAGACAATAATAACAACAATTTAATTGCGATATAATTAACAGTTTATTTTTAAACTATATTTAGAAAAGCCATTACGAATTGTTATTATTATTGTTTAAATTTAGGAGGAAACATTCACTCAAAACCATTTATATATCACTGTTATATATCATTAATATCATTTATATATCAGTTCATATATCACTGCACATCTTCAGAATTTCAAAGTATAAGTTTCAGTTTTAATGTAAAGAAGAATTTGGGTGTTAACAATAGGTTATCAGTAGCAACGGAGGAGAATGAAGTTTCAAGATCAGATCTAATAGTACACAGTAACGCCATTAATAGAATTTCAAAATTGGCTACAAACTCTCGGAAATTGCCGTAAAGAAGATCAGCGAGCTCCTTGAGGTTTTCCTCACGTCTAATACAAAAAGAGATTTGTTCTTAAAATACCTCTAAGGAACAACTTCTTCACAGTTCGTATTTGGAACATAATGGCGAGCTAGGATTTCCCTTCTAGATTTAATCAATAGCATCCATTAGATAATGCATTTGTGCTGTTAGTCTCGCAATAAATTGAAAGATAGTTTCTTTTTATTTATATTTTTAAAATTTAAGCTTTCTCGCTCCACCTTTTAGAAAATTCCATTCGAAGATCTCTTATATTTTAAAACAAATTAAATAAAACGATTTATGATTTAATAACCATTCCAAAAATAAAAATAAGATTAAAGTGTTCTAATCAAATATTATATTAATATTATATTTATTAATATTATATATTATTCATTAAAACAAAAGATAATTATAATTAAATAAATACTTAAAAATATTCTTTAATTGCCAAAATTTACCAGTTAAACTTCTGTCACTGAAAACAAATCACGAGAGCCTTTTTTTCAAGCTCCGATTACCCTCCCCTAAAAAAACAAAGTTAAAAGAAACAATTCTGTTTACATTTCCACATTATCGACGTGAGGATTCGTTATTTTGTCTTCTCTGTGAATCAGGTTTCCCGTCCCCTCTTCGAAAACAGTTTCCACTAGTAAAGTAAAATGGGCCTTAAAGCTTCTCATATCAGTCTCATAGTTCTTTGAAATCTATTTTAAGAAAAGAAAAAGGAGTAGGAAAGCTAAAACAACCAAAATCAAGATATGTATGAAAGCCATCCAAAATCGCAATTTCGACATGGTGGTTAACCAGCTCACTGTCTGGGATTCCAGAATCCTCCATTTCTTTAAAACGACTTCTTTAACTCGTTTAATAAAATCTTCTGTTGGGATAGTCTGGCGTTCATGCATCCCCCCATGGAGAATGGGGATTAGATTCAAGTCTCTTCTAATTAGAATTCAAGGATTGGCTAAGATACCAAAATAATATTTCCAGACTTATGATGAGCTTCAAAGAAAGGTCCTTGTCTAAGGCCTATTTTACATAACTTGCGGTAACATTTTTCGAAGAGAGATCAGAAGCTTTTTCACCAATATGATAAATCTTTGTAGCTTTACGGCAATTATAACAAAAATTAACTATAATCACGCACAATTTTTGGCAGTAAATTCGTTTTGTTCTAATACTTGTCTTTTTATATGTCCCATCGCAATTTGGAGCAAAAAGTTTTCGTGCATATCGTAGAAAAGAAAAAATATCGAATTCTATCTTTCATTCTGATTTATGTTTTAATATGATCTATACATTCATTTTTTATATATTACAATATGATATAGAATAAATAAATCAATATCCACTTTTAAAAACTGAATTACATTTTTCATGTAAATTTGATATCTGTTTAGTATCTATCATATTGTTTAAAAATTATTCGCCAGCGTAAGTATTCTTGTAGAAAATAATAATTTTCAAGTTTGCATGATTTTGTTTAGTTAAATAGGATGATTTCAGAAAATGTTCATGAATTCTTTTTTCACAGTGAAACACAGTAAAAGCTTGGATGAGAAGTGCATATCTTTCAATTATTTATCTGCTTTGCGAACTTCATTTGATTATAAATATTGAAATTGCAAGTTATTGACTTTAATGAAATGACGTGAATGAAAATAATATTTTGCAAGAAACTTTTTTGTTATATTGAAGAAAAAAGCAAGTATTAAAAAGTGTGTTAAAATTAAAGTGCTATAGTTACTATTCTTCGATTCTTATGAAAGGAGAATCTTAAAACGAAGGGAAACAGTTTTAAACGGTATAGCTGAATATTAAGAATCAAGTAGAATATTTTTTTCTACTTCTGTGATCAGAAAAGTGCAAAATATTTTTTTAAAAATATGACGGATAGTAAAATCATTTAATTTCTGATAGTAAGATAATTTAATCTGAATTTCAATAATCAAAAATATGATCAGTGTATTAAGTATAACTGTCTTATTTAAGTTAAATATCTGTTTCGAGATGAGAAAGTCTTAACTATGTGAATTCTTAAACCACGATTTTTCTGTAGATTCGATCAGTTTAATATATCAAGAATTCTATTCGATAAGATTGCCAATTTTTATCCTAAGTATCTACAGAAAGATAACGTTTTTCAGAATTTTATGAATAAATAATTTTCAATATTGAATTAAAAACTTTATTTTTTTCAGTTATTATGTTACTTGCACTGTGATTTATAAGTTATTATTAACAATACCCGCTGTTAGCATTAATAATAACCGGTTAATCTGAATGACGTAACAATTAAATTAATTATGTTAACAGTTCCATTGTAGGGTAGAAGCACCTCGGTGTGATGCTTTTGAAATTGCATATAGAATTTTGATTAATAAAAAATTAACCTGAATTTTGGCGTATATACGAGATAACTTCCGAAAATATTATTGCATAAAAATGAATTTTAAACTATTTCAGAACTTAAAATCGTCATTTCAATGACTCAAATTTAATAATCGTGTCAAGTTTTGCTAAAATTTGCATTTTTTAAAAAATATTTTTGACATGATTTCGAATAATGGATTACTCGTCTTGAAATTCAAACTATTATCATTATTTCAACAAATATGTAATTGATTTTTGAAATGATTTTTTCCCTTATAAGAAGACAGATGAGCCGTATTTTTAATACACTGGACTGGGATTGCCTCCTTTAGAAAAGCTCATGTACACAATAAATAGAAATAAAGCAGTTAAAATAACATGGCTTTGGTGTGAGTTAATTTGGTGGAATCATGGGCATGAAATTAAATATAACCAACATTCCCGACGAACTAGCTAGTCGCCTGAGTTCAAGTCGAGTTATATTTGAAAAATTTAACATGAATCGGCTACAACAGTATTATCAAAATCACCCCAATATTTTGTAGTAAAACACGATTCAAACTAATTAAGTGTTTTGGAAGAGATTGGATTCTTTTAAAATAAAAGAAAAAAATAACAGGAAAATTGATATAGACTTTTATGCTACTAATAACAATAACGAATCCAAAACAAAAACATTAAATGAAGCATCGAAATTGTCTCTATGATGAATGTTATGCTGAATGAACTAAATGTAAAATATTTTGTAATGTTGGAATATATTATCAAACCATTGTCAAAGTAAAAAATCTTGATACATTTTAAATACAATCATTGTTAATATAATAAAGCTTTATTTGTAAGAAAAAATTCCAAAAGAAAGTATTTACTAGCTTTCACGAACAGAGGACTTAAAAATTCGTTTTGTGATGACCCCATACACATCTAACGAGTGCCTTACAATCTGCTCGAAATTCCACCCGTTAACATAAAAGGAAGAAACTTTTCTTTCTGGTCCATATAAAAAGCTTTATTTTGTCTATCCACGTTGATTGTTGAAGACATTTTATCCTGTTTTCTCTTTTTACTTCATTAATTTACTAACATCAAATGTCACCCACTTCTTTAGCTAAATTGTTATTGATGTACTTACCGACTTGATAGATAGATATTAGGAAAAAAATGTATAAAATGCATTATTTACGAGCAAGCTCTTACACTTCCCTTATTGATGCATATTAATCCTCAAAGAGGGCGGTTTTCTCTTATTTCATTCTAGTTTTCAAAAAACTAAGAATATATATCAAAGCCTGATATTAAAATCAAGTTTCAAATAACGAAGAAAAAAATACGTTTACTCTTGCGTGATATAAGTCAAAAATAATTCACTATAAGTCATCGTTTTTTTAGAGAATTTTTTAATTTCGATTCTTTGCAATAATTTTTTACATAAAATTATGTGATATTTGTACGATTGCAGTATATATTTTTTTATTTTTTATGTTGAAAAGAAAGTTCTTAAAGACTTCCAGATTGTTTAGATTTTAAAAAATTGCCACTATCTTGAAGTTTGATTGAAGAAAGACTATTCATATAATATTAGAACTTCGTCTAGTACTACAATCTAGGTACAGTTTGAGAAGATTTTAAAACATTCCGATGACTGCCTCAAGGAACAAATTTTATTTGTCGGATTCCGTTTTTTCGAGGCAGTGTATGACTGGTATAAAATAATGATATTCAAAGCTTCATAACTCAGTCAGCTTTTATCGCAAATGAATGGTAGTTTTTCGTTTAAAATAATGATTCGCAAGAATATTTTATTGCATTTGAATAATAGGTATGGGGGACTGTATTAAAAATTTATATTTATTGACTAAAACTACGGGAAATGAATTTTTTGCTTTATTTAAAACATTTTTATAACTATAACTATATGCCTAAGGATTATGATTTTGTAATCCATAGAACATTTAAATGTTTCGGAATCAATCACCGAATTATGATTAAATTGCATCGCCAATTATTACGAAGCTTTATTTCCGATTTTGATTCCAAAGGCTCTAAACCCCAGAAATGTATTTCGTCACTCACGTTCCATTTCATCAGATCTTCTGTTGTATTAAAATAACAAATTATTCCAGTGCAGTGAGACAATCAAAGATTTGAATAATTCTAAATAAGGCCTAATAGAAAAGTTTGCCAATTTCTTGAAATTAATTTACATATCAAACCATATAATTCTATCTCATAAAAAATACTTAATTTCAGATTAAAATTACATGCCATAGTATGCGATATTGTATGATACAATTAGAAATTTTACAAATTTATATTTTACAAATGTATATATAATATAGCTTAATTACTACAGTAAATTTCCTAATAGTTTGAAGTGACGAATAATTTATGAATAAGTAATTTATTTAGTCAAAAAACTCTTTATTCATTCTTCTCATCATATTTCACATGATAATATTTGCTTGATTGGGTAAATTAATTGCTTGAATGTATTGCGATTTGAGGGATATATAACTAGAGGATGGAAAATAGATTTTATATAGTTACGTTATTATTTCTATTATTAATTATAGAAATTCTTTCGTTGACATAGAAAATAAGTTATTATTAACGTGAATAAGCTTACATTAGCGTTTTTAAGATTTTGACTGTAAAGAAATACTGATTCAATGGAAAGTTTGTTATGATTGATTTCTTAGCAAAATCCTATAAAACTTGAGAACAGATAATCCTCTGAAATTGATGTGCTCCAAATATTTCTCTTTAATACTTTTTCTTTTATGGAATATAATGCAAACAGGTAATGAAAAATGAACAATAACAATGAATAACAGGTAATGAAGGCTAATATAGGAAATAATTTATTGGAAAGATTTGCATATTAAAATTATAATTAGAGTCATAATGGTATAACAAAATTTGTAGACATTGCTCCTCAATTCTTTTTTCTTAGAAATCTGGGCAATGGAAAAATAGATGAAAAAATATCAGAATATTGCTTCCAGTTACTTTTGCTAAATCAGATTTCTTACTTTAATGGTTGTTTTCTCTAACATTTTTCGCTTTGCTAAATAATTATTAAATGGAACTCAAATAAAACTGTGATATCAACACAGTTCTCATAAAACATTGTTAGTGCAGAATTTAAATTTATTATTCATTTTCATCATTTAATCTTCATTTCACAAAAATGGTGTGGATATTTCTGTCAGATTTTTTATATTAACAGATGGAATTTTGTGCATTTAGTAAAATGTATGATTTTGCAATAATACATCTGTCATCGCAACAAATAGATATCAAATAATTGGGTTTTTTTCTAAATTTCTATTGAACAAGTGTCATTTCAATACATTTGATCGATGACAGGTCTTCAGTTTGAATTCTTGAAAACAGCTTTTCTCGAGTTTCTATTTAGAGAATGTGATATATGTTGATATCGAACTTGGAACACGAACTTATAGGCGCTTAGACATCCGAATACTCAATATTGATATTCTGTCAGATCATTCAATCGTTTCTATAGATGTTTGGGGTATACGAAGAAGTAAATAAAAGGCTTTTTAAAGATTAGCTTTGAATGACCACAGCACGAAAACTGGCATGCACAAGCTCATGATTAACATTCATGATACTCATCTTTGATAATTAGCTTTCAAAAGCAAACGTTTATAATTTAGTTGTTGACAGCTTGAAATTCTTTAACATTTATTTTGTTAAGAAACATTTTTATGTATCTTTTCCTTTTTCTTAAGAGATTTTACTTTAAATTTAAATTTAACATAATGTTAAGGTTAATAAAAAATTGATATTGCTCCATTTCTCATCAAAATTGTCAAGCTATCATCTAAATTGTCAAGATAATTGGTTCTCTGCTTTCAGTTTATTCCTGCCTCAACTTCTTTTGATATACGTTGTTTGTTACCTTCTTCATATATGCCTTAAATATTTTTGTTTGACTAATAGATAATTTGTTTTTCTTTTTCCACGTTAATTTTGCTTTTATTGGTGCATTGACAGAGACAGAGTTTAGCATAAAACAAGTTTTCATTTGACATTATCAGTGGGTAAGGTAGAGATTTGGATATTATAGTACTATCTTCTCACCTTAGTGTCTACTCATATGTTACTCTTTAGGGGCATGGGTGAATTATGCTACAATAATATAATTCTTCTCTGAGAAATAATGAGGATGAAGCATTAAAGCTAGAAAGAAGTGGTAGAACTTAGTAGTAGTAGGGAAAACTGGTTGGAGTAAGATAAAAATTATAGGAAGTTACAAATATAAAAACATTCTAAAAGAGTTGGAAAGCATCTCTAGCAACTAATTACAGGCATTCTTTGAAAGCTGCGTATAAAGGCCAAACAAGTGTGAAAGAAAGTAAAGTTTGAATCTCCTTCTTAGGGATAAATAATATTTCTATCTCTTTATGAAATTTGGTATTAATTTCATTTAAGAGATAAATATCAGTAATATAACTAAGTTTGTTTGTGCTACATTTAGGATTTGTTTGTGCTTTAAGATACATTCTTAATCCGGAATAAAGTGATTTTCGATAAGCCCTTACAGTACTGCACGTAATATATTATCAAGATTGTAAATAATTTATACATGGAGTCATAATTTGCGAATTTTTAATAACCTACATTTTTGAGCAGAAACAGCATCTTATAGCCTTACTAGATGTCGCTACGAATACATGTAATAAGAGAGAGAATAACAGAAAATTCTTCAACGATACTTCCACCCTTTTTAAACATGTTTTACAAATATTTCATATTAAACTAAACAATATACCTTCATTGCATAAATTGATATTTTCGTGGGGAAATTTAGAGTGTAATATTTTGATAAAAATGGTTTTCATCATTAAGAAAAACCATCCAGATGTTCTGAAACAATGATAAAAGATGTTGGAAAGAAGTTTTAATGGTTTGATACCAGATAATTTCAAGAAAAATGCTTATTTAAAGGGGATCATTTTCGCCTCTTATTACCTCTAAAACTCTGAAAACATAATCAATTTTATCCCTCAGCCAGATTCTTTTTCACTAAAAAGGCTCTTGTAATGCAAGGTGTAACGATTAATAAGTTATTTCAATTCAAAAGGCTATAAGAATCAAACTTCACCTTGCATTTTAAATATTTCATCTACTTTTGTAAACTGGAACCAATATTCTTTCATAGTTTGAGAAAGAATAATATGCCAGGAATCGTTTCTATTGTTTTCTTTCATTATTCATCTTTTTCATTCTAAAACTGTTTCAAACTGTTGTACAAGTGGTGTAGGAAGAATTGCTCATTAAATTATATGCTTGGGTAATTCTTTAGCATTTTCTAGATTTAATAATCACAGAGAACAAATGTATTACCTTAATGAATCTTTATTTATAATAAGGTGGAAGCTCAGTTGTTATCACGTTCCCATTTCCTTATTATTTTTTTTCAAAAACTGCATTCCTAAGATCGAATGAAAATATAAATCACTATAATTAAGTTTTTAGAGTTTTTTTTTTTAAAAATATGATTTTTATTTTAGAAATTGGTTTGTTTTATATCATTTGATGAACGTATCTTTATTTAACTTGTAGTTTGCAATTTTTTTTTTCTTTTTCACATAATTTTCTACATTTTTATGATGTTTTATATGTACTTCCTTTTATTATTATATGTACTCCTTTTATTTTACCAGAAACACTTCATAAATTACAGTTAAAAATTAAATTTACTTTCAAAGTTTTAAATTCTCAATTTTTATTCGATTTAACTTAACAAGGATAGTATATAATGGAATTTTTTTATTAAATATAATACTATAATTTTCAATTGGTTTCTAAATTATATGAAAAACAGTTTCGTATAGACAATGATTTATTTTCATTTTTGTAGTAGCGAGTTTTATAAAACGTGTTTTTGAAATTTGGTTTTGTTTGTCAAATAATATGTCAAACAAATCGAATTAACGACATACCCATTTTTTCAATAAGGATTATCATATGACATAAAATATGGCTTAGACAATGACACAAATACAGCTAGATCACTTTGCTGTTTTTTCAGAAGTTCCATAATATGGCTTTAAAGAGACTAATACTTGAAAAAGATGCGGAGTAAAGAGGCTTTTCTTGGAACTAGAGATATCCTTGATATGATATTTATGTCATATTCAAACAAACTTTAGAGAGATGAAAACTCAACAAAGAAGTTCAAGGACATTTTTTATTTGATTATGCCAAGAAGAGTCTTAAGAAATTTGTTTTAAAAATCTTGCTCTTACATAAATAGAAGGCAAGTTATTAACGTCATTTCCATTTAGTAAATAAAGATTATCAGATGATATGTAATAAGCATTAAACAAGGGCACAAATAGAATTAGATAACTACTCTCCCACAGTTTTGAAATGTGGGCTTTACAGACACTAATGCCTTAAAACGAAAGAAAGAAATAGACTGTTCGTGGAACAAATAATATCCTCGGTGTATAATTTATGTTATATTAAAACATACTTGCTTTTACACTTAAAAAGAAAATAGAATGTCTGTAAAGGACGTCTCTGTGTTTTACTTTTGACAGTTTTCAAAGAGAAGCTCTATATATTTTGAAGTTGATTCTTCCAAAGAAAGATTCAAATAATAGATTTCAACTACTTCTGGGTTTCGCAATCTTTTTAAAAAACTTTGAGGATTCTGAAAATTTTGTTTCAATTTGTTAAAATTTATATTTGTAACTTTTATTATATATGTGAATTTGAGGATTTTATGAATGGTATGTAACTTTCATAAAGTGAATGTTTTCATCTGATTGAATTAATCTGCAAATTTAAAATGAAATCATTTTTGTCGTAATGCAAGTATTACTAAAAACTTTTCGAAATGCAGGCAGACAAGGAAATTAATGGATAATGTTTAAAATTGAGAATCTTCGTTGGTAACGCATTTAAACATTTCATCTAAAATAAAAAATAATGTTATATGTGTCTAAAAATAATTACCCCTGTTTAAAACCAAAATTAACTTTTTAAATCAAATGATGATGATTTTTTAATATAATAGTCGAAAATGTTTTGAAATTCTTGAGGTAGTTAAAAACTGTTTACATATTTAAAGCAATCTTAATAATAATAATAAGCAGTGAAAAATAATGGACACTGTTTAATTTCAGGAAAGGGTAAATTTTGAGGTATTCTTCACTTGTTTCATAGAATAGAAAAAAAGATTGTTTATTTACTTTCGCACTGCTATATGATCAGAACAAAAGTTGGAAAAAATTTCCAAAGATAATATCTGTTCATGTTTGCACTTGTGTCTTGCTATCTGTTGGGGTCACTTCCCCACTAATGGAAATGCACTTAATGGAAAGAAGGCAAATTTTTTCTTTCGGAAAAATCAAATATTTGGAAAGTAGAGCAAGGACAGAAGATTGTTTTTGCTTCGGCTATAAGCTGACAATGAACTTCAGACCAAATTCTGGATTAACAGTGGAATTATTTTGCTCCATACTCCATCAATTATGTTTAATGTCTTAATATTTATGCCAAATATTATTCATAATTAGCCTTTTTTTTGTTAAAAGTTGAGGTCAATTAAATGTGACTGGAACCATCTTTATTTTTGTGTTAAATAAACAAAAACAAAAAAATAATATTCTACTGATAATTAAAGCATTTTATTCAATTCTGTAAGCTTTTTTTGTAAAGAAAATCTGAATATGTTCTTTGCCTTATGTAGTTTTATTAATTTAAGATTCTTTCTGGAAACCACACTGAAACTAAATTTTTTTAATGAATTCGTATTTCCGTAGATTACGGCTATTTATCTCTTATAAATAATTTATTAAAGACAAAAGAACAAAAATAATATTATTTCTTTTGTATGCAAAGTGAAAATTTATAATTATGCACATTGTTTGTTTCATTGAATCAAAAAAATTGGAATTCTAATTAAAATGCCCTGTTAACAATATGACATTTTTCTCGAAGATAGGAAATAATTTCCTTTAATCGAATGAAAGATCTTCCTCGATAATATATAATTCTAAGGCAAATAATTTATTGCTCTGCATAATAATGTATTGCCTTTCATTTCCCCCAAAAATAACATGGTATGAAGAAGTATGCATTATCGATTTATAATAATCATATATCATTAAGCATTACTTAGAAATTAATCTTAACAACACACATTTACGAAATCATGAGCAATAATATTTATTGCATGTCTGTCTGATGAAAAATTTCCGATTTTAAAAGTTTTAATCATTGCGAGGAAGTAAATTTCATAGACCTTAGAATTTTTTCGAATATCATATATATATTTTTTTTCTTTTAACCAAATATTTAACAAAAAAAGGTTAATTTATAATTCACATGAGATTATCGTTATTGATAAGAATTTTGAAAAATTACGTAATTTATTAATTGTTACGCAACTTTTTATATTATTTATTTAAGCAATAAGCAATATTTTATTTAAAATTTACTGTGACATATGTTTAGTAAATAATCAATCATTTCTAAAAGGATTTTGTTTGATATCTATTCGAATAACTTTATGCTAAAATTGCTTGAAATAAACTTCTAAAAATTAATAAGCCCCGATTATTGATTAAAAATTTGCAAATAAGAAAAGAATCTTCTATCTAATTTTAAAAGACAATGCCTAAAGAAAACATATTAAAATATCGAAAACAATTAATTGAAACTGATTGCGAAGAGTCGGAAGAAAATTATCTGAATTACTTTTCGATAATGATAATGATAATTGTTTCGGTTATCTTCCGAGAATTTAAATGAGATGTTCAGAAAGATTTTAAATGTTATATAACCTTATAACGTTCTGATAATTAAATAATAGATTTATGTGCTGGGATAACATATCCTACCAAGTGGACGTACCTTATTAAAATGAGTTATTTTAAGTATCCCTTGTTTCTGATAACATTCTAAAGAACTAATATATGAAAAAAAAATCAATTCAATTTGTAAAAGAATTTCTATGGAAATTATCTTACAAATGCATCTATTAGAAATAAATTCATATATTTAGCATTATGATTGAATGTTCCATCTGGTTAAGTGACAGTCTTTGTTAAAGTGTATTCATGTAACGCATCTGAGCTGTTTGATATCTTTAATAACAGCAGCAAAAAAAATTGTATTTAAAAGTTGACTTTCAATTTGAAGCATATAAAAATAGTTTTAAATAATAATAATACATAATGAATTTTGAGATTCTGGGAACATTCAAAAAGTTTTCTTACATATAAAGAAAGAAAAAATAGCTAAGCAACCAGTCCTATTTCCTATTTTCCAAAGAATCTCAGTTGCCAAGCATTAGATGCTCCGATTTCTAAAAAAAGTTTTTATTTTGAGAGCTCAATCGATTTCTTATAAATGGATGTCTCCAAGTCTATTTTCTATTTGATTTCTTATAAATAGGTGTTTCAATTCTATTTGAATCTTATTTCAGAAAGAAGTATCTCGAAAAGTTCAATAATATGTATTTGATTACATTTTATGGATACACCAATATCAGTTGTGGAAGTTTCAATAAGAAAAATATATATATATTTCAAATGCAAAATTTTATTTTATTTTCCCTTTCATACTATTTAATGAAAATGTAAGTATTTTATCCACAAAAGGCTGTAACGTTGATAACCATTATAATTGGCTACGTTGAATTCCGGTTTAAATTCAAATGACATGCTTTGCGATACAAACTAATTTTGATAACGTTTGAAGCGATTACACATTAGAACAATGTAAAAGTCTGGCATGTGAAATGCTGATCCACCACTAAATGATATTCGTTTAATAATAGAAAATACTAAGTAACAATATGCTCCATATTTCGCATCTACTTGTTCTTAAGGTTTTTATCTGCTTAATAAAACAAAGCATATTATCATAAAGAAAAAAAATAGCTAATAAATAAATTAGATTTTAAAAAGGATTTATCAGAAATAATTTTTATAAAATATTTTTTATACAGTTCAAGAATATTGATAAAATGTAACAAGAACATTGCACTGCATCAGAAAAAAAATTTACATTTTAAATTTCCAAATTTTATCGAGCTTCTATCCTTTAAAAGAATTTTTTTATCGTCTCAGTTATTGTCAAAAAATAGTGAAAGTTGTATATGTATTAATTCAATTGATTTTGCGTTCTAAAATAATAACTGTTACCTTCGGTTTATTGAAAACCAAATGCAATTAATATTAAAAGTAAGTTTGCTTTTCTTATAATTGTATTAATCTGTGATTAACTATTTGCTGATTTTTATTCGCTTTCTTCTTGGAGCAATTAAATTATTTTGCTGTTACTTTGCATGCGGAATTCACAGGGAATTATAATTTGCAAAACAATTGTAGTATTTTCCGTTTTAACTAAATCAAATTTATGTTGAATCTGAGCAGATAAATGTCATAGGCATTTATCTGCTCAGCGGCTATTTAGAGGCTATTTTTTTTAAAAAGTAGCATAAGATTATTTTTGATGCATGATGATCATTTTAAAATTTCCAACAACTCAAAAAGAAAAGAAAAAAAAAGTGCTCATTTTTTTGGAATTTTTTTGAAATTTAATCAGATTAGACTGATTATATCTATTTAATTATTTCCTTATACATTTTTAGCTAAATTCAGTATCATGAATTAAAAAATATTACTATAATAAAACCCTTTATTCCAGAATACTCATCAGAATTCATTCATATTTATCACATTTTAAGAACTTTTACTAATATGTGAATTTAACGTAGACTTTGGTTTTTATTAGTTAGAAACTTTTTCCGTTTTTTCGATAATGATATAATTATATATTATGTATAAATTTGTATCATCGCCAGCGAAATCCTCATAACAATATATGTGGAAATACTTTGATTTTCAAACTCTAATTAAACAAAAATTGCGTTAAAAATATGCTCCTTATTCCTAATATATTGCTTTATAGAGAAATTTATTATACTTAGTTTTTAGAACAAATGTTATAACTAGTAGGTTTAACACATATGTTAAGGCAACACAGTACTAAAAAAAATCTTTAAAAAAAAGGCATTTTTTTATTGGCCCACATGATAAATTCAGTCTTTCTAAATGTGCCTGTAAAACAAAAGCTGTAACTTTAAAAAAAAAAAAAAATTAAGTTATTGAAGAATTTTTGATGCACGACAGGAAAGTAAACCATGTAGCCACGCCCACTTTTCAAATTCAAACACCTGCAAAATGAGTTTATTTGGCAAAAATATTGCTAATTTAACAAAGCTTGCATTAAATGAGCTATTAGAGCGATGTATTATTCGATGCATGATACAAAACTCCAATGAGATTCTCCACAGAGTCATTTGGAGTAAATGCTCAAAAGTTACAACTGCATTAATCAAGCAGGAGAGCAGAAATGGAAAGCAGAATAGCAGAGATGTACATTTAATCAATGTTGATATAAGTATTCATTTTTTAAAGGTGTTTTGATATAGATTTGTAAAGTTTTGATTTTTCGTTAGTTTTTCTTTATATCTTCAATATACAAATATAATATTTTGTTTCAATAAATGTTTGCACTTTTTAACTTTAAACAATTTAGAATAAATTGAATGACATTTTGTAAAAGCTACAAGCAAATTGGATAGATATTAAATTATGATTTAAATGAATCAAAATTTAAATGTATTTTTCTCCATGTTGTGTTTTTGCTTATATGCTACATTTCGAAAGCCTAAGGCTTTCTTAAAAATGGAGGTAGGAGTGTGAGATTTTTTGTAAATGTAAAGAAGTATATATTTTATAAAATTTAGTATGTAATTAGCTTTAGTATGTAAATACTGTTGGCAGGATGAAATCCATTCTAAATTTTATGTAGTATATTAATGGCTACCTGAATAATCTTTATATTTAAAAAGTATTACAATTTTAAAAAAAAGCTCAACATTTTTTTAAAATTAAATTTGTAATTTTTTTTAATTATTTCAAAAAAAATTTTTGGTGAGAGTTATAGAGTACTGTTTTAAATAAAATAAAAGTAAAATATAATTTTAAACATCAAAATTAAAAAAATTGAGGCACTGTGTCGCTTTAAACTGACTACTTGAGATAAAAAGATATTTTTCACTTCCAATGAACTGTAAATTGGGATACTATCATGAATAAAATTATTCACTTTTTCATTGCTTTTTTTTGTTTATTCTTATTTATTAATATTTCGGAACTAAATGTAAGAAAATATTTTTTGTACATGAAATGCATATTACTTGTCACAAATTTCAATTGATAATATAGAAATTTGGTGACGTTTTATAAAAGAAAATATTTAATTCAAAATATTTTTTCAATCATTTCTAAGACACATGCCAGTTGCATAGTTTAATAAAAAAGATTATGTGATTTCATCATTGTAGTTTCGTTTATTTTTATCTAACTCTTATTTCAGAACACTGGTGGAAAAAGTACAAAAAAAGTAAATTTGAAAAGGGTAATACTGATCTTTGAAAAATTTAAATAACAAGGCAATAGTTAAACAATGCTGCCTTTTGATTTCTAAACTTTCAATTATTAGCAATGTGCTTTCTCTCATAGTTCAAGGGAACACATTTCAATGTTGCAGAGTAAAATATTCACTCTTTACCTGAGGGCAGCAGACTTTCTGTGAGAAAATTTGTGTAAAATTTACTCTTCAAGTATATTACAAAACAGAATGTTTTCTTATATCCCCGTATGCGCGAGCATTTCTACCACTCGACAGTTTGGTGCATGACAAGGAATTTTATTTTAAGCTAAGAACAGACATACATAGAAATAAATAAATTATAAAAATTGCATCCGATTTTTGTAATTTTCTACTTTGTAAATGTAAAAGAAGAAATATAAAGAATAATAATGCAGAGAATATTTAGAATCATAAGCTTGTACTTGTTAACATAATATAATGGATTGAAAAGCCGTAAAAAATTGATTAATGGGTTGGGAGAATAGACAATCTTACAATCAATTATATGCATGAACGTGGGGAATTTGCTCTGGTATTCTTTTATTAGTCATAGAATGCGAGGCACTTGATCATAGTTTTCATGCACTCTGGACTCATCAGAATTGTACAAAAAGGGAAGGAAAAAGTTTTTATATTCATCAACGGGTTTGACTATGAAATGTTTGATTATCTTATGAAATGTTCTTATTAATTAATTAAGAAAATAGTTAAATCTTATAAACTCTGAAAAACTTTAAGTATTCAATATTCTTTATTTTTTAACTTTTATAAAATTGTCTGAAATGTTGGAGGAGTGGAATACTTGTAAATTTTCAACGTTATTGAATTTCGAATTTGAATTTCAATTAAATTTTGCCGATCTAAGTTTTTTCAATTAATGAAATAAAATATGTATGTATATGGAATAAATCAGGATATATATTTTTAAAGACTTACAGTTTGTAAACTTTTTTTTGGTCATCCATGGGCGCTAGAATTATTTTTTGCTTTTGGGTTTTCTGTAAAGAAAAATTATGCTAGTACACTCAAGGTAATGCGATCTGAAACTTTGAACAATCAATATTGATTTACTTCAGCTTTCATCTCTTCAGTGTTTCAAATATTGTTCTATATTTTAAAATCATTAATTTGGAAATTTCATTCGCAACTGAACAAAAGAATATTAGATTGAACTTTAGATACATAGATATTATTTACAATTCCAAATTGAGATTAAAGTCATTTAAATATGATTAAGGCAATTGATTGTGAAAAGAATAAATCAGATATGAAAATATTTATTAAATTAAATATTTATTAAAACTCTCCAAAATGTATTTCTCCAAAACAATCAAACATTTTTTCATTAATTGTAACAATTAGATTCTACTTAAAATTATGAATTAAGTAAATCCGCATTTCATATTCGATATAAAGTAGTACTATTCTTTTTTCGTACTTGCTTTTATAAATATGAAAATAAGCGAAATATAAATGCCTCCTAGAGAACTCGCAAAATATTCAAATCACACTTTATATTTAGTAGATTTGTAACATCATGTTTTCATTAACATTATGCGTTTTAAATATTATTTCAATACTATAATTAAAATAATTGCTCTATATATTATTAATTACATTAATCTATGAACATTATTATTTAATGCTTTAATTATATTAAAGAAAATGAATTGATTTTTTTTATTATGTTTAATTTTGATGACAACAGAAATTCGTCATAACTCTTACCAGCTTTCAACTCATGTTTATCTAAAATCAATCATACAGGCTTTGCCACAGCTTTGTCCAAGATGAACTAAATCATTACTATATATACTCTCATTACAAGAAAATCGAAGGTTTCAGAGGTGTGAACAACTAGCAAAGATAATTCATCATTGTCCTCGGGTTCTTATACTAATGGAATGAAATTACTTTCAATAAGTGACAAATGAGAATAGCATTCTGTGAAGGAATATTTAATGTGGATGAATTGTTGGGAAATTACTACTTGGCATGGATAGTTATTCTTCTGGCTCCAATCTTCGTGCTGTATTCAAAATTTAATATATACCTAATATTGATTTTGATCAAAGGTAGCATTTTTGTAGATAGATAATGGAATATTTATTGATGGATGCGCTGAAATGTTAAAGTATCAAAAGAGATACTATGCATTTCCATCATTTACAGGGGAATTCATCTTATATGAATATGGATATTAATATTCCGGAAAAATATCTGCTTATGAAAAGTATGAAATGGAGTTTGGTTACAGAGAGATATTATTAAAATCATTATTCATGTTTAATGCTGCTCAGTTGAAGATGATTTCATTGAGATTGCCATTAATCAATTCAGTATGCTGTTTTATGATTATTCATTTTCTTTCTTGTCAAGATGGATTTTTAAAATTGTATACAATCATATATATTGAAAAATTACTTCTTGTATAAAAAGTTATTCCTTAGCAAAAATTATTTATAGCTCGGTGCATTTTCTCTCATCAATTTTTTGTATATATTGAAGCAAAAGTATTACCTTAATAATCAAACAACTCTTAATAATTTTCTTTAAAAAAAAAGCTGTATTTTTATCCAAATAAAGAAATTCCCTAATCTTTTAGTGTTTTAATTTTACATAAACTGCATTTTTATCTTGCATTTCATATGATGTTATGCAGGAAATATTGCAGTAATAAGAAGGAATAATAATTCATTACTTTTGGTGATTTAACTAATATTTTTTACTAGGATGTTTTTATTTAATCTTTATAGGCTATGATATTGAAGGAGTCGGTTTCTTCACTTCCAGAGCTCAAGAAGTTTGGAAAAAATAAATCAACAGGAAATGTTGAAAAAATGAAAATTAAAAGAAAGAAGAAAAGTCTAAAATAGCAGTCATAATTGAATTCTTATAATTTTTTATCGCATCTTCAGATGCTTCACGACTTTTAGTGATATTATAAAAAATAGTAAAAGACTCTGATATGTAGTTAAATTCAGAATTGCTACATAATAAACATTTGGTTACTTTGAAACAATTTTTTTATAAATTGGAAGTAAACAACAACTGCAAATTTAACTTATTAATAAACATTGATCATCTTATAATGTTAGAACAAAGGCCCAAAATTCGGTTTAGAAAATGCAAATTAATTGTTATTCAGAATTAAGAAATAAAACTAATTATTTTATTAACTCTCTAATTATTTAATATTTGAGATATTTGAAAATGTATAATCTCGTGAATGTTTAATGAAACATGTTTTAGCTTAGTAGTAAATTTCTTCCAAAATTTATTTATGATTGCCTGAAATTGGTATGATTTCACTAGCATTTTTTATTATTTACGATTATATGAATGTAGTTTTTACCGAGTAATGAGCATAGAGCAGCATGTGGGTATGTATTCTATGAAGAATGAATAAAAAAGCTTTTGACACTCTTTCGTGGATCCATTGTGCCAATGTACCAGTAACTAGCATTACCTTTAAAGCGTAGTAACTGTGAAAGTGTATCTCTATGATAGTTTGTGGTTTGTGAGTTTCAAATACAGGCAATGATTATTAAAGAAGGCGTTCACTATTACAAACTGCTGAATGTACTGTACAATATCCAAACTAACCTTATCTAATGATGTAATATTTTACTAATAATACTTTTAAAGATGCTGAACGTCACCAGAGTAAGTCAGATTATACAAGCAATAAAAACAGAATAAGGAATCCTCGAAATTTTCTTAGCTAATTTATTAATTAATTGTCGTTAAAACTACGGCAAAAATTTTGGAATTAAAATAATGGCATTGTTTATTCTATCTAGATGGAAAATATGTTGATTAAAAATGGCTTTCCATCTTGTCCGCATGAGAATATACCACACTGAAATACATGTCGAAGCTCAAAGAAAACGATGTTGACAAAAAACTTACCTGTTACATATATGATGCTTATTTATGTATAGATTATAGCATTTTAAAATGTAACACTAATTGATAGAAAGAAATTAGTTTTGAAAGCAATAAATCTAAATAAAAATTTTGTTTTATGTTTCCATGTTATGTTTCCATAAAATTATGTTTTTTTTTGTTTCCATGTTTTTATTCATCAATATCTATTATCTATAGGCTTGTTTATTTTAATATCAAAATTAATTATCCATAATTGTTACTTATTTCATTTCATAATCCAATGATGGATTTATATTAGTATTTTAATTGATATTTCTGTATTTTCCATTTTTCTGCCATATTTATCTTTTAACGTTATTTGAAAAATTGCAGCAAAATAAATTATATGGCTCAAAGAAATATATTTTAGAAAATTAACTACGCGAAATATAAACTAAAACTTCGTAAGTAAGGAAAAAAATATGTGATCTGAAGGAAATAAGAGAATGTGAAATATAAAATAGTAAAGTCTAAGGGAGGATTAAAATAAATTATTTCGTCTATACTGAATCTTACCAAGTCTTCTGGCTTGGTAAGATTCAACCTATTCGTTCCCAGAAAAAATCCGCTAAAACACAACATATTTCCTCTGTAGCATTAAAAGCTGCACACAGATTTCCTTAGAATTTTGTCTGATTTCATGGACCATGTAAAGCCAATAGACATTATCAAATTTCTCATTTAAAGTTAATAGCGGTTTCAGATAAACCGCCCTTTATTCGTAAAAAACTGCTGTAATTTTTTTTGGAAAACGCATTAAAAGAGAATGAGTGAAAAAAGGTTCCGATTCTGTAATTAAACATTTCTCATAAAGATTCCATCGATATAGACTTACGACCAGTGCACATTCCGAGCAATTCGTTCTTATGTTCTTTAAGGCACAGCATCTTAATAAATCTGAAGAAGTGTTTGTCTTGAGCACTACACGAATACATTCATCCTATTTTATAATGTGTTCTACATGCAGATGATTTGAAATCTTTTAAATTCTTCAAACCTTGTCTGGTGCTTCATAAACTCATCTAATATTCTGATCCAAAAAAATATAGCTGTGCAGAAGAGTAACTTTCTAATTTCAATTGAATAATAAATCTAAAAATGAGTACTGACTACCCATAAATGCAAGGTGCAGAAACGAAAATCATTTATCTGATGTCCTGTAGAATAATTATTTAAGCACCTAGCTAAACGCCGAACTTAAGCATCAAGATTCTCAGTATCTAGAGAGTACGACCAATACGTGTGTCTTTTGTTGTCATGAGAACTAGAATAGCAGCAGCTCCTCATGCAGAGCTGTCGAGAGAGAGAAGGGAAAGAACCTAAGGTAAAAATAGGCGAGGTGGATAGAACAGCAATGACACAAGGTCGCTGGGTACTTTGAAATTTGAAAAACAATACTCAGCTAAAGAAGTTGAGTTGCAAAGAGGAAGCAAACACGAGTTTTTTCCTGCATTTGAGTAACTTATAAAGAACAGTTAACAAAAGATTTTTTTTCTAATATGTGTTAATTTTTTTCAGGGAAAAACTGACTGATTTATTTTAAAATCCTGAAAAGCAACCATAGCAAAAAATCGATTTAGACATGTTTTTCTGTTGTTTGAAAATGAAAATGCAAAAATTTCTCACGACGTTCTAAATTTGTTACTGGAAAAATTCGGTTCAATCCTCTTTTACAAAGGGAAGCAAGTTTGCCTCATCTTCAGTGCATATATTTCGTAGGATCCTTGAAAAGTCGAAAGGTTTTAAAGTGAAATGTGTTTTTCTTTCAGTCTAACTAACGAAATTTTGCACAAAATTGAATTATCGATCTTATGGGAAAACATGTGAAGCAATTTGTTTTGTTGAGAGAACAAAATGTTAAGTCACTCGAAAGCATTATATGGTAAAATCATAAATTGTACATACATATAAAAAGATCTTTTTAAAAAATATATATATATATAATTTTATTTGCCTAGTATCCATAAAAATGTTTTAAAAAATATATACTTTATATAATTTTTTTCGTAAAATGCATGAGAAAAAGTGCGGAATAATTTTGTTCTAACCTGTGCAAGATGAAAATTAGATTATCTGAGTCATTTGTTTTCAAATAAGTCGTCCAAAAAGTCTGCGATTTTATTAATAAATTACTTATATGACATGCAGGAGGAAAAGCATGAGATAATATTTAGACACGAAAGTTAATTACACAAAAGTCAATGATGTTTAATCTTTAGTTTGAATTGCTACGACTGGAGTTGGAAAAAAGTCGCTAAATAGGTTGCTGTCGTTATTTACAGACTACATGGAGAAGAAATTCATTCACTGATTGCTACAAAGGGTATGTTCCTGCATAAAAGTGTATAAACTCATATCTGTAATGAGTCTATTTTAATACGTTCTCATATAATCTATTCAACATTATAGCTCTTTCTTTGTAATTAAAAGACTTGAAAGAATGCAGATACAAATCATACAAAATTTCTATTAAATATTCTGTTCAGTATTTTAATATTTACTATTTTCTAATATAACAAATTTTACAGAATTTCCGAATGAAATTTATTAATTGAATTTGCTAATATCCTTTTAAGATTTGAGATAAAAGTACATTTCTGATAATTTATTAAGCTATTAGCAGTTTGGTGACTTGTTGGCCTTTATTGATACTTTAAGAATTTTTCTAAAAAAAATATCTGACTGGCTATGCAGCATTTATTCATAAAATGAAATAAAATTTTGATTAGCAAAATCATGTTCTAATATTTCAATAACTGTAAAGAATTATAAAGACACATTCAAAATTGTTAAGAAATATAAATGTATCATAAATATGTATTCATTAAAACGGTATTACAATCAAACACTTAACGCTATTCATTTCATTATTTTACTCAAGAATAATAAATCAACATACTGAATTCGGGCACAACAATTCTACACATTAAGCTATATTTAGAACTGCAATTTTCACTAGTTCATTATGACTATTAATTCAACTAAAGCGAAAAGTCCATAGTGTTTAACTATGGATATTTAATCCATTCAAGCATAATAAATTTCAAGATATGACATACATAACCGAAGCGAAAATATTCGGTTAAGTGTCTTTCATGCACAGGAATTCTGTCGCTCATTACGCTTTCATCCGGTCTTCTAAAAGCAGGAATCAAGCATACCGTGATTGAGCCAGAAGCAACAGATGTCTTTGTGGATCATGGAAACCTGAAGCAAGACTATTTAATTATTTGCCGCCAGTAGATCTTTTGTGCTTTTCTTGTAATTAATGTTATTTAGGCACAGAATATCTCAGTAAATTCACCGCTGTTGAAAATGAGATCAGAGATATTACACCGATATTTGACCTTCTTGATTCTTTTATGAAGACACTTATAAATTTTGAGACATAATTGATGTTAATCAAATATGAAACCAAATTTTGCGGGAGTTTCAAAGATGCATGAAACAAATATAAGCTATTAAGATATAATAATGAATTTATACTACTGTTTTATTACAAATTTATATCTTATCAGAACACTGTTCTTTTGCTTTGTAGTTTTTTTCCCATATATGATTGATTCTGAGGAAAGAAATCAAAGGAAAATACTCTCACTAAATGAGTGATTTTTTTTATTTCACTTTGTTTATGATTAACCTTACATTAATGATTAACCAAAAGATTTATATATAATAAACCAAACTTTCATAATAAAGAATAAATTATTCCAAACCAAATCAAACCGTTTTGTTTATGATTATTCAGCATGCCTTAGGTGATAAATTTAATATTTTTAATTTCTTCATTATTCCTCAAACCTATATAATAGAAAGAACAGAGAGAGAGGGAAAAATCGTTAAATTATAAATAGCATGCAAAAAATGCTTCCTTAGTCATTTTTAGTTCCACTTATTAAAAGCAGATTTTGGAAATGAGTTTAGCAGTTCTTGCATTTGTAAAATAATTTGATTATTAGATTTGGAAAAATCACAATATTCAAGGCCAAATTTGAGAAGATGAGTCACGACGAAGTGTATTTATAAATATTTCTGTACTTTTAATAGCATTCAATAGTACTTTTGTAGCTTTTCAATAGCATCTAAATCGCTGGACTTATAAACTTTTCGCTTTAACTTTTTAAACTTCCATGTGGCTTTAATTATCTTTTTAACTATATGAAAGTCATATATACAGTCAGTCATAATTTTTAAACACATTTTTCCTTATATAATATTTTGATTTAATTTAAAACACATTAAAAGTAGATGTATCGAAAGCAATTATACTTTTGTCATAATTAACCGCTGGGAAAACCAGAAATAAAAATGTTGAAAAATATGGAAGGTCGGTTTAAAGACATCAACGAGTTCAGCATTTTTGTTCTTTTTCGCAGTTTACATTAAATAAATAAGTGTTAAAGTATCGATTTACGAAATGAAAACAGGTGCAATTATAACAGTTCATTAAATTTCTAGAAAGTAATTGAAGACAAAGTAATTTGCCATATTAAAATATATCTGGATAAATAGCGTTTTGTGTTTGACTTAAAGTTTTACTTTAATTCAAAGATAAAAACTTAAAGCTAATAATAATTCACTTTGTCTAAATGCTTTTTGTTCGAAGATAATTTTTACCTAAATGATAAGGCACCAAAAGGCACAAACAGAAAATATTATTTTTTATAGCAAATTACTTTTTTCAGCGAATAAAATCCATTGAATTTTGTTTATCTCAGGTGTTGATTCTGTAAATTAAATTTTCAGAAATAAACCATGAAATGCGAAAACAGCAGAATGCAAGTTTTATATTCTTTTACATCAGATGTATCTTTTATATACTGCAAGCGAGTGAACTGCTGTTTTCTTTTCAGGAAATCAATCCAAAAGTTGTTTTTTTAGCCCAGAAACTCTTTTTAGGTCACGACAGCAAATGATTGCTTCAACAAAGAAGAAGATGTAACAGTGTGAGAGTGTGTCGAAAATTACTTTTTCATACCCTATGGACCCGAATAAAAAAGATAAATAACTTACACATGTATGCTTTGAATTTTAATACATTTAACTTAAATTATTATAATATTTACGAAATGAGAATTAACATGAAATTCATGTTGTTCAATCAAGAAATAGCCATCGAAAGTGAAGGGACAAATGTTTACTTTTGAATTATTATTTTATTAGAATTTAGCAATTTCTAAACCTGATCATGAACATTATTTCAATGTGAAATGCCAGAGAAGAGAACAATTGAATGTTTTATAAAGGTGTCAAGACCCAGAGTTTAATCACTTGTCTCTGGATAATACCCAGAAGCAAGCAGTAAATAAAAGAAGAAGTTGATCAATTATATCTAATAACAAATTGTTTGACAAATTAAACAAAATTCTCCTTAAAAACTGAAATATCTTAAAATAAAAACAAGGTAAGCGTAATCAAAAATCATGATTGGCATACCACCTATCAAAATGATACTACTTGAATCAAACTCAATAAGTTAGGAAACAGGAGTTTGATGCTAATTATTCCAAATAAAGTATTTTATTGATTTGTGATTAATTAGAAAGATTGATTTCTATAAATATGCAGACATAACATAGCTTGCATATAATCACAATTTTAGTAGAAGAGGTGAAAAAATTGTAAACTGAAATAAGTATCAATTGAAAACAAAGTTAATAAGAAATTGCTTGTTTTAAAATATAATTAATTTAATGAGTTAATACCACTACGAAATACTTGAAATTTCGCAGAGTAGTATGTCAAATGCTTTGAAATAAAAAACCACTGTATAGAACAATAGGAAATTTATATGTTTACATAAAATTTGCATAACAATCATGATTCTATAAATAATGTTTTCAATTTATGTCACATGTCATAGAGCATTAGTTCTCTCTACAGAATAAAATTTTAAAAAAAATATATTGAGTTCATGGCAATAAATGATTAGTAAGATATTCATATGATTCTTTACAATTTAAATACATTTTGTACAATTATTCAAATTTTGCCTTTCAAGATTACCATATAGTTAAACTATTTGGATGCACTTTACTCCATGAATAAATAATAAGGAAATAAAAATTTCATTATCCAATGAAAGTGAGAATACGAAAAAAAATTCTTTAAATCATTAATGGAAACAAACAGATGATATTTTACATAAAAGAAAAATAACAGTATACGCTAAAAATAAGAAGCACTAAAATTAATAAACTACGTCAAAAGAAATAAAAAAAATAGGTCAATATACCTAAGGCATATTATTTTTGTCTTAGTTCTAAAGAAAGAAAAGCTTTGAAGGATAAATTTAAACTCAGGTAAGTTTACTTTGAAACGCAGTTCTTCTAAAAATTGAGCAATATGCATGAATTCGTCATTTTTTTTCTTTTATAGTAAATAAACTCTGAAAATTTACTTTATTTCAGAAGTCCAATTTCCACACTAAATAGTTTAAGATTATATTATTATAAAAGTTTAGAAAAACTGATTAACGTGTAGGAAGGGACTTGAGAAATAATTTTAATTTAGCTTATGTTTAAGGAATTAGCTTTCGTAGAAGAAAAACCAAGCATAAGAATTTTAAATTTCAGTGATTTCAACTTCTTCATTTAAAAATAATACCTATTAATAAGTAGATTATTTCATGCAGTAACGATCTTTATGTTTTATGTTTAATCAGAGAGAAAATAGGGAATTAAAATAAGGAATAGGGAATAAGGGTTCAGGGATATTAAAAAGCAAAAATATAGAAATATTTATTGATAAATAACATTTATTTTCCTACACAATTCAGAAAATATTTAACCGTTTAAATATGCCCTTTATAATAACATTAGCTTGATGTTGTTATATGCATACAATAAAATAAGCAGAAATTGCTGAAGTTTGATGAAATAAAACAGAAGAGAACGTGAGTTTCCACTTTTACCTTATAAGCTTATCACAGTAATTTCCCACGAATATATATTACTTGAATTGTAAAATTACGAACAACGCGGTACAGTCTTTCAAAAGTTCACTGTTAATATCGGGGAGAGATAAATTGAGGAAACTTTTCCATATAGCATGGGAATAGAACTTTACTTAAACAAAAGAAGCAGCATTTATATCAAGAATCATCAGCTGAAAGATTTTGGAAATTTGGTAACTGTCTCCATCTCTCTGATTTTGATCCACAAGTAATCAAGAGGATAAATATTTAAGTAGACAGAGAGCATGTCGGAAAGTCAAGTGAACTATTCCAGTTTTTTCACTATCTGAAGAGAGCGACTTAATCTCACAGATTAAACATGATTGATAATCTTTGCAGTTTGTTTTCGGCTACTTTACAAACACGATTAACTTGAATTATTTTTCAGTGAATGTAACAACTATAAAAATAATAAATTAAATTTAATTTGATTTTTTGTTACTATGTCTGATTACAGATTACAACAGCATTTTCCCAATTCCTCATCTAAATTCCAATTAGCTATACTTTTACATTTCACAATAGTTGTTCATTTTTTTATCGCTATCCGTTGTAACGAAACTTTAACAACGGCGTAATATCATCTAAATAATAGATCTGAATACTTTTGCTTAGATTTGGCAAAAACTTTTTGTGATGGTATAGCCGGTATTTTAAATTGTTGGCCATTTTCTGAATGGGTAAGAATTTTTTACTTATTCGCTAAACAATGAACCTAATCTTATTAGAAAAGAAACTGTAGAGTTGTCTTTTGAATAGAAGAAATGTTTTGACTGCAGACATAAATATATTTTTTTTTCTTTAGTTCTTCGAACACATACACACATACGTTTTTTTGCGCAATGTGAGCAAATAAGAAATGCCCGAAATTTCTAAGTTTCTACAACAATTCAAATCCTTTTAAAAGTCTCCTCTTTCTTAAATCCAAATTTATAACAGAAAAATTTCGGTACAAGAATATTTTTAAAACTAAAATGAACCAAGTTTGCATCTTTAGCATTCCAGAAGTAAATAACATAATCTCTTTCTTATATCCGATTTTTTCTTTCAAAATGGAAATCTTGAGACAGTTTTTATCTCCATTTTAATTCTCTTTTTTATTCCTGATACATTCCTTTCTGGATACATTATCCTATTACATTATAGTACGAATATTGAATAACCAACGTAAAATTACAGCACACCATCTTTGCGTGACAAGATAAATTACTTCAACCAGGTTTTGTTTTAGTGAGATTTCAGAATTCTTTGAAATATATTTTCTTTTATTTTTAAATAAAATTCCTTTAAAATAATTTGTTTTTTTAAGTAAAATTTCTTTGGAATAATTTTCCGAAGAAACAAATACTTCGAATGCAGTTTGATAACACTCAATCAGTATTTTAAACTAATTTCAATTTTTAGACAGCCGATTTTTTAATCAGATAAATGGTTGCATTTGTCCTAAATTAGCTTTAAAAGCGAATATTTTAGGGAAATCACATTATTAATTCATGCTACTCCAGTTCTTTTATCTCTAAAACATATGAAAGCAAAAAATATGAATTACAGGCAACTTTTGTCTGTTATTAGTAAATTTCGCTTTAATGACCCTCCTTTCTTTGGCGTATTCTCAATAATATTTGTGCACAATATCAACATTGAAGTCAATAATTTAAAGCCCTCCTTGTGCTTAAAATTGACTTGATTCCAGCACCTCCTATGTAAATTGTTCTGCTGTAGAATAAATTTATTTAAATAACATACAAAACGGATAGATAGTACTCCCTTCATTTTATTGAGTCTCTTGTCAAAGGATTTAATGATAAACCAAAAATTTACTGTTATAATTAGCTTTATTCATATAATTATAAATTTAAATAGTCTGAAGATTATGTCATCAGTTATATAAATAAGCCACTAAGAGTTTACAAACGGCCGGTGCCTTGGCTTAGGGGTAGCGCTTCGTCACCGTGATCTGCGCATCCCAGGTTCGAGCTACGGTTCATGGATTGTTCTTCTTCTGCGTTCTGTCTGTGAGGTGCGTGAATGTGTCTACCTGCAATGAGGGGCACATTCACATGCAGGCGAATGTGCCACATGAAATAGCTAAGTTTTACTCTTGTCCCTAGTCGGCGCTACTTAAAAAACAAAAGACACTCACTCGGCTTAAGTCACTGACAGATAACTCTCAGCGGGTTGGTAAAATGCCATAAGTTGCAACACAACAACAGTTTACCAAGAATTGTGAATTTTATCCAGAATATCATAAAGAAAAAGTATTCAAAAATACATCTCTTAAGTGGAAAAATGATATTAAGTATGCCTTATGTGAATGTAATGCAGCTACAAAATTGTCACAAAGAATAGGTCTTAATATGATTAGCCCAATAGACACCAGTAGATTTTGTAATAAATTCTTAGCATCACATTATGGATTTGTACTCTAATGACATTTATAAAGCTAATAAAAAAGAAATCCACGATTATAATTCATTCCTAAATCATATAACGTCACACCAGCTAAGTAAACACTTTAAATTATAACAATAATACGAGGGCTTTTTCACTGAAATCAAATAGTTTTTGTTTTTAAAGTTAGGATCCTCGAAGTTCTATTTCAATTTTCTAAAATTTCGCCCCTTTCTAATTAGATTACATACTAATGAAACATTTCCCATAGGTGCAATTTTTTCCAATGGAACCTTTTTGTTTACTTTCCCGAATTCTTTATCAAGGAACAGAAGCCTTCATTCTTTTTAATCAAAACTAAGAGTAATAGTCATCTAGATGAAATCTTAAGACGTCTGAATCTCATATGAGACTCCTGGAAAGCATCACTCAACATCTTTTAAATCCCATAATCTTACTTAATGGTGAAACATTAATCTCTGGCAAGGTCGAGATTAAGTGTAGAAGGTCAAGATGTAGCGCGCATGGAAATGAATATTCTTGAACTTTTTATGTTGATGGATCCAGGGAAAAAGAAAAAAAAAAAAAAAAAAAAAAATTCGGTTGAGATTATCTTATGTATAATACCTTACTTATCTCCAATTTGTTCCAGTATTTTATAAATGAAATCTTTTGTGTTTTTATAAATTGAGTATTTTGAAGAGGAAATTGTATGAAAATCAATATTTTGATGACAGCAAATTCTATAAAACTATTCAACGTTGAAGAATTTCTCATCTGGATTGAGATAATATAACGAAACATATACCTGCCATCACATTTAAATTCACTATAAAAGGACATTAAAAGACAATCTTTAAGAGGAAATTTTTTGCATTTCGGGGATTTTAGAAATATGCATTAGCTCAACAAAACATTACTTAAATTAGGTATTGCTTTCTTAGCTATATAGAACAGAAAAAAGATATCTGTTTTTCGATTTTTTTAAATGCATGACATAAGTGACAAATATATTTTTTAGTCATTTAAAAATTGTGTAAAGGAATTTTAAATGTTTAAGAATGTTTCAAATTTTGAATGGAACTTTTTCCTAAAAATATTTCTGGAATGTATTATTATTTGGAAAAAAGTGTTCCCAAATACTTTTCTATTTTCGTTCGGATTCCAAAATTGGAGGCTACTTTTAATTGACATCACAATGATGCATCAAAGGCCTTAATCTTCAAATTACTAACGTCAGTTGAGGGTAAAAGCAAATTCCAAAAGTCAGATTCTGTTCAAATAGTATACTGTGTAATCATTATACTATGGAGTAAAAAAAAAGTTAATTTGTTTTTACTCCTTGTTACTAACAATAGTAAATGTCTTTCAGAAAGAAGTGTAACCAAAGAGGGAACAAGAGATCTAATTTGGCATCTTTAAATGTAATCTGATTTTATGAATTATGTAAAGTGATAAAACAATTGATTTTTTATAAAAAAATAGACACATATGATTAATTTATAAAAACCTCAGCTTTTAACTTTTTTTCAATAATATTTTCCCTCATAATTTAATAATATTATGTCAAAACATATATAGAAGTGAGATAAAAATTAGTTGAAATTTTAAATGACATTATATACTAGCATGATGTGCAGTTAAGTATTAGATACTATTAACAATTATTTTTTTAATGTGACTTTGACAACAAGTGAAATTAGTCAACCTGGAAGTAGAAATAAAAAAATTACAAGTAACATCCCTTAATATTATAGAAAATTTTCTTATCAATTTGCCGATAAGAAATAAGAATAAGAGTTTCATTATTTGGACATTCTTAATAAACATTTAATAAAACTGAAAAAAATTCATCCCCACAACTATATAAGAAGAACAATTTATGGATATAGATTCTTTGTCAGACAGATATATTCTGATATTGAATAACATATAATGACTAATCTCGAGAACCCATAAAACTATGGAACAAACTCCTGTTTTGGGATTTCTCTGTTTCAAAAGTATAAAAGCTACAGGTTTCTCATTCCCTCCCTTGGTTTTAAAAATGTGCGTCACCCGTACATCTTTGCTCCACAAATCATCGCTCATCAAAATTTTGGACTTTCCACAATTTTGATGAGTTGAATCTTTTTATAACATCTTGATGACAACTTTCATAAAATAAATAAATATTTGAAAACAAATATAAATTAATTATTAAGTTTAAAATGCTCCAGTTCTTTTCAAAGTTCTCGACTCTTTAAAACAATTTTTGTAACAAAAATGTGAGTGTCTAAGTGTATGAATAAAAAAGGGAGAAAATATAAAATAAGAAACTCAGGCGGTATTTCATCATTTCAATTAGAAAATCTAGATTCACATTTTGTATTCCATTTTATTTCTAACTTTATTATTGTTTTATGATGCGCACACACATACATATATATTAAATCAAATAAAAAGAATATATAAAACATAGAATATTGCAGTTAAAATGCATTGGTGCTTCATCTGGGAATTAAATCAATTCCAGCCGAATAAAAAGTAAGTAGCGTTTTCTACAAATAATGTCGGGCAGTGAAAGGACACTTTTTCTCCGGTTTACTCTCATAATTTTTTCTTTTATATTTGAGGTAATTACAATTTTTCATATTCTTAAAATTAATTATCTTTTTACCTAAAATTCAAGCTGGAAAATCTCTTATAATATTTTCTGAGTGGCGAGTTTTGATTTCCTTCATGCCCATGGGATTTAATAACGGTTATGTTATTGCCTTATGTTGATCTTCTGCAACATGTGGATGGTCACGCCTCAAAAAAAAAAATCGTATTACTTCTTTTTCTCAAGAATGCATGAAAGACTCAAACGTCTACCTTTGTGGTTATGCTATTCAGTTTCCAGATCAATTTAATTTATATGAATTAATAAAAAATAATATATAACAAGTTAATTTATTGAATATAATTTAAAAATCCACATTAAACGGAACGCTTTCACCATATAATTAAGAGAAACGGTAATGGATGTCATACAAATGACAATTTCCCTCATCCTTTAATATTATATATAAATAGCATAAATCAAATAAAGAGATCAAACGTAAAAAATGCAGTAAAATAGTGTTGATGCTTCATCGGGGGAATAAAATTATTCAAGCTGCATAACAAGAGTTTTAGTATTCTGTGCAGAGACGCAAAATCAGTCTTTAAAGCCAGAAACGGTGGCGGATATTTTGACTAAATTATTCCCACGTATTCCCTAAAGTTTAGTTAAAATTTAAAAAAGGAAACACAAAAGTAATATATTGAGAAAGCGAAAGTTGCTAAAAAAAGTATATGGAAAAAATAAACCCGAATGCCCATCTAAAGCGTTTTGCATTGTTAAATTCGTAGACTTTTACGCTTTGAATACAAATTTATCCCGAATGACTTTTGGCTAGCAACATTACGAAATAAATACCATGAATATCCAATCTAAATTTAAAAAATAGTTTTATTCCTTTATTGTCAGAGCTAAAGTACATTCGAAATAAAAGTCAGTTTACCAGCATTTTTTAAAAAGTAAATTTGGTAGAAGTGAATTTATTTGAAAGAAAATATTTTTTCTTAGTTTATTGATTTTGTTGAATGTTTGTTGATTTGATTGTTTTTAAAGAAAAAGTCAATCAATGTTTCATTTTATTAAAATGTCTGTATTACTAATATTAAATAGTTCAAAATGTTCGGATATTTTTGTCTTAAAGAAAACTGATACTTTCCTTTAATATGAAAACTTTCTATTTTAATAAATATTTTACGTTTCATTCCAGCATGTTTGCATATATTCAAAACGTTTCCTTTCTATCAAAAGAAAATAAATGAAAATATATTCTTTTTGAAGTGCTGTCCCTTTGAATCTGCTCAGAGCTCATGTTTGTTTTCAACTATTGATTGTGTTTAAGTTGCAAGTTTGTGGCAGATTCCAGTCTTGTATACCGCTTTCTAGATGATTATGACATTATGTTATCAAGAAAAAAATTGCTGAATAATTATTTTATTTTAAAATACGTTGTTAAATGATTGTGATAAAATAAAGAAAAATCGATGAAAAAAAGTAGAGTAGTGGTGAAAAAATTAATTTAATGAAATTTGTTTGAAATTAATAAAATAATTCTAAATAATCTATAACAAGTTTTAAATTGTTTTTATACTTCTGTAGGCCTCATGTTGTACATTTGTGGTGCTCGTGATGTATTTAATATTGAACTATAAATATAAAAAAAGAATCCATAGTTTTCTAATTATTGAAAAAAAAAAATATGTTGAATTATGCTCCCTACTCTCTCAAAAACTGTTTCAAAGCAAATGTCCCTCTTCTTAGATTTTTGCAGAGGAGCAATAATTACCACTTACAAGCATAATTAATTTTTACTTCTATTACGTAGAATAAACTAAATCGAATAAAAACAAGTTTTGTTGCCTTTTGTATAATAAGCTTTATGCCCGGCAGGACACTGTGAAACCTATTTCTGTATTAGCATTTTGCCAGATGCTGTTGCCCTGCAATAACGATGATGTCAGATCAAAGTATCAAACTCTATTTAAATCTGCGCGCAGTATAGCCAAATATGGCTCTTGCGCCAATAAACCATATACTACTACTATACTACTATACTATTTAAATCTGCAATTAAAAGAAATATCATTTCTGAATGGTTAATAAGCAAAATTATGATTAAATACTCTAATCTGACTTTAAAGCCTTTTCTTTCTGATTCGTTAATTGGTGTAAAAAAGCTTGCAACTGATCTTCTGGCATAAAACCTCACATAAAAAAATTGAACCTCTTAATAAAGACCATTACAATCTTTGTTTTACAATGGCAGAATCTGTAATATTTTAGAACCATTAGAGATTATTTATGCTCTGTTGGATTGAGATTTTTTATGAAAACCAAAACCAAGCACACAAGGTGGTATAAAACAATTGGTTGAATTTCTAAAATCATTTAGCAACTATTCACGGTGAAAGGTTCAGAGCTAACAGTGTGAATCAACAAGTTTTTCCTAGTCTTCCTAGTTTTCCAGGCAATGACACCAAATAACATTTTTCATTTCCCGTAGGACCTTAATCACCACTCATACCTTCAAATTAGGCCATTAAATTAAATAAGGGCAAATTAAAGATCACAATTAAATCTACATATTACCTACTGACTAGAATGATTAATTAGAAATTTTCAAATACTTTCTTAACTTTTTATTGTAATGGAAAATTGAGAACAATTTTAAAATGCGATATAGTAAATAATTTTAAAATAAATCTTCAAAGATGTTAAATTTTGCTTTTTTATAAAAATTTTAATGTTTATATTTAAAATATTACATTAAGCGCAATAAAAAACAAAACGTAATGAAATCTAAATGCGTAATAAAAGTGTTTCCTATGTTCAGGTAATATAATCCTTTATCTTTTCAACACAATGGAAAATTAATATTTCAGGCTGAATGAATTTCAAACACATGTTTTCTCTTCAGAATTTAATTAAAATTTGAAGTTTATCTTGACAGACAGACTGCAGACATATTGCATTCCCTCCGTCTGTTACCAAATAAATCTGAAGAAATCGCAAAGCCCCCATGCTAAGATATTTGAAATATAGAATATTTTTTGCTTTTCCTTGGCATGCCAAAAAAATGTTATGATTCAAAATTCCTTGCAAATGAAAATAATAAGTTTTTTTTTACATTCTTTTATTACAAAACGCGCTTGAATATTAATAAACACTTCTGGAGGAGTATGCTTAATTTCATTTTCTCCTTCTAGAGCAAATGTATTGATATGAGATTTACTGAAATTTCAAAGTGAAAACATTATTGAAATGCGGCACTTTCTCATGAGACGATTTAACACTTTAATGAAATAATATTCCAATAGATGATACCTAATATCTATGAAGATAATTGTTTGATATAAGAATTCATAAAAGTATCTAGAGCATTTCTACTGCTAACGAAAATAAATTGAATTTATTCGTAAGAAAAACTCTAGAAGAGCTTGCAACAAAGAAATAAAATTAGAATCAATCGTTAAAGGTGTATTTCTGAAGATAAAAAATCATGAATGCGCACAATTTTGTGTTGTTTTTACATATATACAGGGAACTCTACCTTATTTAATTATATGACACTTTTGAATTTTTTATTCAATTTCAGCTATTGAAAAATGCATTCTTTACAGTTTCATTTTTATAAATGATAAAATTCCAACAAGCAAAATTATCAAAACAAAATATTTAAAAACCTATTATTTAAGTACAATCTGACCGCTCATTGAATTTGGAAGCAATTGAAGTTTAATGATTTATAATATTTAAGGCAACAGTTCTCATAAAATATCAGTAGATTTTCTAATTTTGGAAGACAGAACAGTTTTCTGGTAGGACGAATGTTATTACGTTTGCCTCTTAAAGTCACTGCACTATGAAATTTTCAAATAATATCATCCAAAATTCCATGACAGTATCAATATAACGATTTATTAGAAAAAAATTTTGAAAGTTTAACTTAAAAAAATGTTACTTAAACTTTAAAAAACTAATGTTAAATATTTAATTATTTGAGTTATTAATCGAGAGATTAAAGACAATGTTAGTATATTCATCCAATAATGTGAGATAAATGTACGTTTACTTTTTGTGAAATATTCGCTACAAGTTCAGAAATAGGATTCTTGACTTCAGTTCTAACTATTTAAGCTACTTTACGAAACTTTAGAGGCACACTTATTTAATTTCTCTTTAATAAAATTAAAAGATTAATAAGATTCCTTAAATATTCATAACGTGAAATTCGCATTGTACTTTGAGATTCTGATATTAACATATGAAAATTATTTAACTCGGTTTTTATTTTTGAATTCCAAACAGTAATAAAGTAAATCTATATTTCTGCATATAATTAATCAATATAATGTCGAAATGATTAATTTAATTAAATTTTTCATTGGAAAGCTATACTATTCTTATAAAACTTAAACACAAGAGAAATACAAGTTCTTATCTCACACATTACACTTCATATACGAGACCATGATTGTGAAAATTGCGAGTTTATTTGTACAAATGCGTATAAAAGTTGTTTATTCTTCACATCAATAAAATAAATTTCAAGAATATAAACAAACTGAATACAGACACTATAAGTTTCATTGCAAAGAAAGACTTAAGAACATATAATGTAGATAAACGCGTGTTAGCTTATCGGTTGAGTTACTAAATATAGATATAACATTCTGATATTATGAATACGGCTGATAATCAGTAATTTTTATTATTTGATTTGTTTCGGTAAATTTCATACAATTAATGCTACAAAATCAGAAGGATCGTTTGAAATAAATTAACTATCATCGTCATTTTTTTCAGCAGATAAAAATGAAAATTTGTTCAACGCAATTTAATATGTTAGTGTGTACATCTAAAGTGACAAATTATGTGATGTGGTTGTTTCATGAGTATGTTCATTCTTTGATTTCTTACATTAATAACGAATTTTTTCAAGAGACTGATACATTTATGGGTAATTTTCAGTAATTTATAGTAATTTAAACACACATATTTTTTTCTGAAAAAAATTCATAAGGAAATACGGAAATTAAATATCTAAATTGCAAAAGAAAGTGCTATCCAAAAAAGCGCGAACAAAACTAAAAAACTAAACAAATACAAATTGAAGTAATTTCAAATCAGTAATAAAGCTTAGAAAAGAAATTCCAAAAACATGAATCAATAAATTTTATAAATAAATTAATAAAAATTAGAATTTTGTTTTTAAAATTAAAATTTATACAGAGGATATGTAAAACAAATCCAAGAGATTCATCATTTCAAAACGCAACCAATCGACACTATGAATAAATAATGAATTTTATTTTAAACTAAGTTTTTAATATGCAACTTCCGACAAACTTAAGATAATTTCAAATCACCTGCAGCGTTGAAAACTAGGTTCAATATCCTTATCAATGTTAAGAGAAAAAAACTAGTTTTAACTAGAGTTTTGTAATTAAATATTCTAGAAAAAATAGAGTAAAAAACTTGAACTTAAAAAAAAAAAATGGAAACCATTGGAATCTCTTTCTTGATTTTAATCTTAATTTCCTATTCGAAGTAGAATGGCACATTTTTTCTGTCTTTCGCTTTGAGATATTAATTAGTTGGGATTCATTAACTAGTGAATTAGCATTTTAAAACTCTTAGAAAGTAATATATACTATTAAATGAAAACCAACATCAATCAAAGTGATTACGAGAAAACAACTATCTTTTCGCAGTAAGTCGTGTAAAAACAGAAGAAAAGTATCAAAATATCTTACGAACGTTACAAACATATTCCTAATTTATGATCTTACTAGAAGAAATATATTTAGGTAGAAAATTCAGTAAGATTAGAAATTCAAACTTGAGCTTTATATTCCAATTTTTTTCACTCATGATATGAGGTTATATTTATAAAGAAGAAAAAAAGAGTAGCAAAATTTAGATAAATACGAATTACATAATCCATTCGAATATTTCAGAATAAAGCAGCACTGCTTTCCCTCCTTTTTATATATATATTGGTCTTATAAAACATGGAATTTTACTCCTTTTCAGCCGATTTTTCAGAATTTCTACAATTATTTGGAAACGTTGTAGACTTCTTAAACATTTTGGTCGTTTTTAAATGGCAAAAATCGTCGAAATTTTATATTATTTAGACATTTTATCTGTAATTTTTGCAACATTACCATAAATTGCGTTTTGCTGTGTAAAAGTTCATGAAGAGAAATAGGGAGTGAAAAGGTGTAAATTTTGTGAAAAATAGAGAAAAAAAGTAAAATGGCTGAAAGTACAGCTACAGAAAACTTAATTCATACATCAACCAATACTGATTTAAAAAAAAAAAAAAATTCTAGCTAATATTTCGAAGGTCTTGTACCGATCTTACTTGGGAAAAGAAAATAACGAAATTCATAATTTGGATTTGTTTATTATGTCGATAATAATATTGTAAAAAATTTGACAACTCAACATTTCAAGAAGAGAAAATTACAGATTTAGGACTTTTCACGAGGAAATAATAATCACAAATGGTTTGAGGCATTAGAACACATTAGGGATTTTTTTTTTTTTTTTTTTTGCAATTTGGTTTCTAAGATAATGATGAGAAAATCATCGAAATCCTTCTTTATTCTATTAATTATAAACTAGGAAGAACATTTTTCCCGAAATTTCAAAACATTTTTTTCTATAGAATTAACAAAATTAATTTTAAAAACTTTTATAAAAGATACGTAATCAAAAATCTGATGCATTGAAATAACAATAATAAATATTTAAAAATATTTGAATGATTGGAGAAATTATTATTACAGCTATAATTTTATTTATCAATTTAAGCTTACATTTTTACTTAAAAACAATAAAATTATTATTAAGATTAAATGAAGTTGTTCTTACATCAGAAACAAAATAATATACAACAAGGTAACAAAAATAATTCCCTCATTACTATAAAGTCTTGAATTCATTAAATATTAATGAGATACTAGTTGTAACTTTTTAATTACATTCTGTTACTTTTATTTCTTATTCAGAATTTCCTTCTTATATTTTTCTCGTTTGTGGTTAAAGTACCTGATTGCAGATGCGTCTTTAAGTAGCTGATTAAAAATTAGAATTCCAATTCACTATTTTTTTTTGTAAAACATATTCCATTGCACATAATTAAATAATAATTTAAGTAGGCGACTTCTAAGCACATTATCCATCTAATTTGACATTACACTATTTTATTATATTCTTTTAAAATTCCTTAAATTCTGTGAAATAATTTTGCATATTATACGAATATTAATGAGAAGAGCGACTACAATTATCCTCGAAATCCGCCGAAAAAATGCTCTATTCGACTGTGAAAGAAAACATAATGAATTTTCAGACTTGCAAACAAGGAAATCAGAAGAAATGAAAATAAAATGTTGAAATCATTAAGAGCTTTAGATTCTGTTCCCTTACTAAAATTAGTGGCGATAAACTAAGAAGAAAATAGCAAATAGAAAGAAAAAAAAATAGAAACGTTTTCTCTTAAAAAAGTTAGAAACGGCAAAGATTATCCTAATTTGCCTTCTTAGCGTGAAACCAAGTGAAATGTAAGTTAGTAAAGAGAATATTTTTTCTAGTAAAAATTTAAATATCATGAAACGAAAAATAATTATTGATGTATATAAAATGAAATTTACAATCGTAATCTTTTGCGATTTATTATTAATGGAAGTGAAAGTTCACAGATATTCAACAGAGTAAGAAAAAATGAATGAAAGGAAATTGGTTTTATTCTGATTTTAGGTATTTGAAGTCAAGCAAATAAATTCTTAATTTGAAACATTCGGATAAAATTGTCTAATTCTATCTAGATTTTACATAAATTTAGCATTGAATTTTTTTTATTTATATGATAAAAACAGCTTTTAATAATTGAAAAGAAGTTGTAGAGGCAATCTAAAATATAATGTATAGTGAAAATGGAAAATCTTTTGTATATATGTAAAGACAAGACGCTTTTCATTATTTATTTTGCTTTAAGGTCACCAATATCTTAGTAACTATTGATTGAAGATCTACAATTGCTTTAATAATCTCGAAGTTCTATCTTGTATTGTTATATTTGATGCCAAATTTTTAATGGAATATTTTAATTAGGTGCATAGCAACATTATATTTATCTAGATATTTATGTCACATACCTCACTGTATTGAAATAATAAATAAGAATATCAAACGCATAGTTTTATTACATGTAAAAAATATAAAAAACTCAAAAGTGCAATATATAAAACTGTGCTGAAACCCATAGTGACTTAATAATTGATAAAACATTTACTCAACAATTCTAACTGAGTATAGCTGGAAAAAGAAATAATAGGCTCTTATTGGGAATTTATTATGATATATTTCCTTTCAACAAAAATTATACAAAGCAAGTCACATAAATGTATTAAATCTAAAGTTATATTTGTGTAATTAGTTTTGCTTCGTTAACTCATTCATTCTGAAACTAAAATAAAAATAATATTGTTTTATTGACTCATCAAATGTTTATTTTATTTCATATTAACAGGTAATTATTTTTAATCCTTTGGGTGTACGTTGGTATCGCATATATGAATTAGAAATACTAATAGACCACCGCTTTTTATCCTAAATAATCTTGTGAACATTGATATAGTGATAATTGCAGTTAAAAAATTATTTGGTAAAACTTCAATTAACTGTCGTTGTTTCAACCGTGGTTTTCTTTCATCCAACATTGTCTAAAATAATCACGCTAGAAGAAGTTTATTCGTTGAAAAATAAAATTGATTAATGCTTTAAAATTTTAAATGAGGATGAAGGGGTTTGCAGCAGGATTACTGTTGATGAAGAAGAAACTGATGACGAATGAAGGGTCAATTTTGAATCAAAAATCTACAGCTAACCTTTCAGAGGCAGAAATAGTGTATCAAAGTGTAGTGAGTATTTTGAAATGAAAGAGTAGGCAAATGCAGTACAAATATTACTTCCGCATAAAATACGGAATATCATAGAGCAGAAAGCCTCTTGATTCATAGAGCCTCTTGATTCAAGAGTTACTGCACATATGTACTGAGAGATTTCTGTTATCCATCTAACAACTCTGGTCTATAAGGAGACATATTAAACGAAATTTTACTTTAATTATTTTTTAAATAAGTGATACACCCTTGAACAATATAGTAAAAAATATGAGGATATCTGGGAATTTTAAGTTGATAACTATGTTAAAAGTATCTTTAATATCTAACTTTTAATATATCTATACAGTATCAGTGCAAAATTGTATCTCATGTGCATGGTTAATATTCATTATTTTGTAACTCATTGAGATTAAGCAGTTTTAAAACAATTTATTTATTCTGATTAAAAATTATTCACAGTTCGTTAGAGATGTAATACGATATATTGTTAAATCTTGCATTTAAAATTCAAAATTGATTGCATTTCATTTAATTTCAATGGAAAAGCATTTTGCCTAAGAGATTCTAAGGCTAATTCTTTTTTTAGGCAGAGCCTTTATTGATTTCGGCAACTGCTTGAGACTCTATAAAGCTTTAAGTAATTAAGAACGATAAAATTACTATGCAATATGTTTAATTCCTTTGTATTGAAAAAAAGCATAAAATTTCACATCATAACAATTAACTGAATTATTAGAAATAAAACTAACTTAAAAATTTTGTTTTATTTTTGTTCTTTTCTTTTTTTAAAAACTAATATATTAGTTTTTTATGTTATATTTGTCTTTTTAGGTTGAAATTTCTGATTTTCAAATACTAGATTGATAGTTAAATTAGTTAAAACCAATGGTCATCCCCATTCTTAAATAACATTTTCCTCTTAAGATAATTTTACTTAATGCATAGAAGCAATAAAAATTCTAATTTCATCTCAATGTTAGATGAGATTTCTGAAAGTGCATTTTAAAACTCATGTAGCAGAATTTTAGAGATTCAGAATTATAAAAAAAATTCTTCAAAAATAAATATAATATAAACTTAAATAGATACGATTGAATTTTTTCTAAATTATTTATCAACAGTTTAAAGATATAAATTAAAAACAGTAAAAACGTAGTTGAGAACTGACGGTTATATCCTTTTTCAAAAATGTTTTTAATAAAATGCTAGATGTAGAGCATGAAATTATCCCTTCAGATATTCCATCTCGAAATACACAAATCTAAATATATCCGATCTGCATTTGTCATATCTAGTTCTTAATCAATCGACAAGAAGTCTTTTTGCATGAAAAAATATCAGATGGGAATCGTTTCACTTGCGATGACTGAAATGAGGAATATATTTGATCACACTCGGACGAAGTTCTTGCTTAATGTATTTTTGATAGATTGCATTTATAAGAGATGTGAAAGTTTTCCCAAGAAAAAGTGCAAAGTATTTTATATACCTAGGGATATATCAGATATAACTTCGATTTCCTTTCATTTTCAAGGATTTGAGAAATATCCTCTTTATTAGAGTTAAATTTCTTGCTAGTCTTGTTTTTCCTTAAAATAAATGCTGAAAGAAAAGTTTTAAAATTATGACTCATTCTAAATTATCAAATCAAAAATAATTATTGAATGTAAATTAAATAATTCAGTAGTAATAAATAATATGTTAATTTACTTTGCTTTTTGATTCTTTGATTTTTAAGTTAACTTACTTTCACGCCACTTTCTGTACGGCGACACATTTGTAAAGCTCATGCAAATCATTGTTATACACTATACGGATTTCGCAAATGTTGTTTTCATCACATAAGAAAGTTTTAAGACATTTAATTAAATATATGAAAATGTATGTAAATTTTTAGTTATAACGATGGGTTCATTTCGCTTTCACACAGTTACAAAATAATAAATTTAAAAAAAAATATTATGTTTTTAAATAATCGAATTTAACACTCGATGGCTGCAGAAAAATAAAAGGACGAAGAAAAGAAAAGAAATCGACATATTCACTATCAGGGAAATGACAAAATATGAATGACGTCTTTGAAAATTAGATCACAAAATAAAGTAGAAAGCCAAACCAAATATTCTATATGCACTCTTTTATGTACACGATTTTGATTTGAGAAGAGAAAAATAGTTAACATTTTGAATGTTAGGGAGAAAAATGAAGCTGGGGTGCTAGAAATTTACAAAAATTTGGAAGGATTTGAAATTTATTGGATTGTGCAGCTGTGCATGAAGTATTTTTTCATTAACTCATTCAATATTATATTGCCTAAAAGGCCCCTTCAAGCTAAGTAATGTGGGCAAAGTTAACTAAGACAAAAAAAACACGCAATACTTATTAAATATAACATCATAAACGTAGCATTACTTACAATGGAAACAGAAACTATATAACTTAAGTGCTTACAAATTTTTTATGAATAATTACAGGCAGTGAAAATGACATGTCGTTTAAGGACCCAGAAACTTAACAGATACCAAGAAATACTTTAGGATGAAGGAAGCAAATATACATTGCATAGTTTAAAATAAGAAATTTTTTGGCTTTTACAGATCTTAAATGAAAAATTATAGGCATACGAACTGATCACGGAAGTTGAGAATTTTTAGCGATACTAACTTTCATTCTTGAGAAAACGGAAGATATAAAGTCATTAAAGTTAAATGGATCAAGAATGAATGTATTCCGAAACCACAATATTTCACTAAATTGGTCTCTAAAAGCGTGTAGTAAACTCTTTGTACACTTATTTGAGCGACTTAGAGGTCTACCGGGAACTTTTTATGTTTATTACATGGTAATGGAATTGACATTTGATACTAACATGAAAAATGAATTTTTTGGCACTTACACTTTTCCATATTTAATAATAAATTTAAGAGATTCTCAATAATGACATAGGAATGAGAAGCACCAGTCTCAAATTAAGTTTCACTATTTTGATAGAAAATATTGAGCTTAATTGAAAAAAAATTAATTACTTACTTACTTACTAAGCTCAATATATACTTAATTACTTAAATTCAGCAATTTTTAAAATTAATTTTTAACTTATTTTTTAAGAAGTTTTCTATTCTTTTTTATAATTACGTATAAAAGCCTTTATATTTCTTTACATATAAGCAATATTTCTAGAAAACCAAATAATCTTGCTTTTGTATTCATTTTTTTTCAACATTCATTGTCCTTAAATAATGAAACGCCTTTACTAAAAATGCTTAAGGGGGCATATTAATGAGTGAAAAACATTCGACAAATATTGTATGAAATTAAGCACGAGAGAGTCAAAAATAATACAATCATCCCACACTCTCCAGAAAGATTTCTTGAGAAACGCAAGTTTATAAATATCTAAGGCATATATCTCCCATTATCAAACTATTTTCTTATGACATTTAAGAGTTTCCAGAGAATTATTAACTGTTTTTTTAAATGACTTTCTATAGTATGGATTAATATTTGATACATAATATAAAACTTAAATTCCCTTTTTAGCTAAGCGACGTATTATTATTTTTATGCATAACTTCATAAGTGTTATCATAAATTTTCCCTCGATACAAAATAACATACCCTCAAGCGGCATTCAAATAAAGTCCTAAATTTATTCGAAAAGGATATAATGAAAAATATTACGAAATGGAAAGAATAAAATCAAAACCATTTTTAACCGATTGCATAAAAATACATTCCAGTAGAACACACATTATTTTAATCATGCATCATTAAAATGCGAAAAAAAAAAAGAAAATGAGAAAAGTGTTCTAAAATGAGTCAAAAATCTTTTGATTGTGAGATACATGAATTCGCAATTCGTTTCCTGAAACTTTTTACTACACAATGCACTGGGTCTCATTCGATTTTGCATGTGGTATCCTGAATAAATATAAGGTGAAGTATTTTGTCTCGCGGCTGCACACCACAGGCTAGAAAAGTTGATGCCTAAGGGAAGAAAGTCCAAAAAATTTGAAAAAAGAACTTCCAATAAAATTGCGTCGGCGAAACTTTTTTCAAGTGGAAAGTGTGAAGAGAGCAGGAAAAGGCGATTGAAATCTGGAAAAGATCGTTACTATAAAAGAAGAGGAATTCAACTAAAAAATCACTACTTTGAGCATGAAGTAGTGAAATTTACTGATTTGACTGTTTTTTTCTTGATGCTACGCAGAAAGTGCTGTATTGGAGACTTCCATGGTAAATCTTTCAGTAGATCTATTTCGCCCACTGGGGAAATATCTTTCTGGAGAAAAAGACTTTTCTGAGGAATAGTATCTATTTGTCGTTGAAATAAATTCACACAAAAAATCGTAAAAAAAGGTAAAATGAAAATATATCGGAATTATTTTCAGTAATATAATTTTGATGCATGGAATTAAATTTAATATTTTAAGACGTGCTATTTATATGTTGCATGCAGACACATAACTAAAGGAGTGACCATAGTGCTAATCCTGGACTTCAAAGGATATGCAGTATTATTTTTTACTGTCTGGGAAAAGTTATCAATAAAGAATTCTCAATAAATGCTGGAGTTTAAATCTGATCAAAATAATTGCAACAAAAATTTCAAGAACAGTCTATTATTTCTATGTTGCTTGAGATGACAACACAAAGTAAATGTATTGATATGAATTCAATATTTCAAAAACAGAGTCATCCTTGGCACAGTTTAGCCAATGATGGTTCTTGCTCCAAAAAAACTTTAAAAAAAACCAAAACTAAAAATAATTTGATTTTAGGATAATGCCAGTATGATATATCTTGTAATCTTGTCTATTTATCACTTTATTGCACTTATTCCAGAAATCTGCCATAAAAATGTATTTTTTTCCTTCTAAACAACTTTTTGAATCATAACTTTCCTATTTCTAAAGCCAAAATAATTGCGTACTTTCATTAATACATATGATAATAGATCAATAGTTAATGGACAAAATTTAATTTTAAAAATAACCCCGTAATTTTTTCATCAAATGCAAGAGCAGACCTTTTCTGAACCAGCGAAATAAAGTTTCACCAATTTGCTGTACTCAACAGCCATCCTTTGAATACAATTTTTACATAACACGCAGTTTGTTATCAACAGACTTTTATCATGAATAATGTCTTGGTTGAAGCCTTTGTTTACTTCAGAGACAATTTACAAAGAAAGAAAAGAATATAACCTTGAAAATTACTTTTTAAGGAATAAGATAAGGTGGGAAGCCCTCGAGAAAATTAATTATTGCACCCTGACTCTTATTAATCTGCAGTTTCTTCAAAACGCCAAATTATTTGTTGTCATTCGCTCCTTCGTACAATTGCTTGTCTTTTAGTGTCTTTGACACTCAGAATATTTAGAAAAATAGAGTTTAGAATTCAGAAGCCAGATTGCTTCCGAAACGATATAGTTCGCTCATTTACAATTTAATTTATCGAATATGGTTGATTAGAAATTATATAGAATAAATTTCTCTAGTTTATTATGAAATAAATATTTGAAAATCATTATTTTATTTCCCTGAGTTTGTTTGATGAATAATTTATTTTTAATAGATATAAATAAACCAATTACATCCGCTTGATAGAAATTGCTGTTATTTGCTAAGATATTTTTTTAATTTTGATTTATATAGATTTTTTATATAGATTTAATTAGAGAGTAAAATTATCTTTATTATCATGAAATAAAATTTGGAAATTCATAATGTTATTTGCATGAAGTTGCTTTAAAGATAATTTATTTTTGATAGAATGTAATTAAAATTAATCAATTACGCCCTATTTTTAGAAATTGCATCGATCGCCTTCAAAATGGTTAAATATCTTAAATTCTTTCCGATATATATATATATATATATATATATATATATATATATATATATATATATATATATATATATATATATATATATATATATATATATATATATATATATATATATATATATATATATATATATATATATATATATATATATATATATATATATATATATATATATATATGAAATAATTTAAGATATTTTGTTAATTCATTCGTAAACCAATGTTTTATGGTTAAAATGACACTGCGTAACACTATCATATAAAATAAAAATAATGAAATAAAGAAATAAAATAAAGGTGAATTACCGAGGAAAATCTTTGTAAAAAGTCTATTGCAGTAGTTATGGTGTTATCAGAGAAGAAATAGATAAGAAACATAGTACTTTTAGTTCATAATGTAAGTAGAGTATTCTTCACAGTTTATAATATTTGCAATCCGTATAAAAGAGTATGACGACAGTGCAATAACAATCACATCGTTTACATGATAAAATGAAATTTTCTTTTTTATGTTATTGATCCATATATACAAAGATGGGTTTTCATAAATAATCGTATTAAAACAAAACTTGACTGAGTTGACTAAATGTTAATGCATTGCTAAGAAGTTGCAGAAGCATATAGATAGTTAGAGATTTCTCTTGCAACAATCTCTGACTAATTCATCGTACATCTGGTACAGATCAAACTTTTGAGGTAACACATGAGACAATTAAACAGTGCCATCATAAAATGTCAAATATCTTATACTTATTCTCTATTATTGTTGAAATATCTACATGAATCATTGTTATGTATATGTAAAAGGATTGATATGTTTTTCTTACATATTTAAATTTGTAAATTCCTTTAAATTGACTCTTTGAATTTTCTTTTTGCTGCCTTAAAATAATCTTATTTGTGTTGGAAAATGGCAGAAATAGTGTTTTTTTTAACAGATAAGCCTGCAATTTCTTTTTGAAATTTCTTCTCTTCCCACGCCATCAAGCTCTTGATGCTGTCAATTGTTTATGTATTTAAAATGTTATACTTCAGAAATTCATTAGCAAATATATTTCAAGGTATTTCAAAATAACTTATTTTGACGTTAGGAAATTTCGGCAACTTTCTTGAGAATGCTCAAGGTTTAATAATGGAATTTAAAAAATGTCCATCATATAATTAATTTAAATAAATCATTAGTGAAGAATTAACACTCGAGAGTAAACAATGTAACTTAGTATTTTTGAGAGGCAAGTGAAATGCGTTATTCTGTAAAATTCGAAAGGATTTTTTTTATTTTGTAATTAAACCTATTACAATTTCATCATAAATATCATAAAAATAAGAAACAAAAAAAATTGCTGCACTTATTGTTCATCTACAACAATTAAAAATTTAAATGGATAAAATAGGTTTCAAATTGAAAAGCAGACACAGTGGATTTACGACTAAAATGTACACCGGAAATCTCTCTTGAAATAATATTCTCTCGGCATAGTGTAGGAAAGCTATTGTATTTTGTATTCAAAACCCGAGGCATATTTTTTTTTTTTTCGTTTTTGTATGAACAATCTCTAAATTTATGAGAAGAAGCATATACATAACCGAACAAATATATATATAAAAAAAAATATATAGTTAAAAAGACTGTGACAAAATGTCTTAAAATATGCAAATTTTAAGGCACATTTTTTGTACAAATTTTGATAATTTTTGGATAATGAAGCAAATTTTTGGACATCATTTGATTATTTTTTGTTGCAGGCAAGATCCTAAAAAATTATAATTATTTGAATACTCCGTGGCTAAATGTGTACTCAAAAGGAGAAATAATAAAAAAAGAATCAAAGATTTCATTGTTATATTTATGAGTTGTGAGCTGCCAAGATAGCATTTTTTTTTAAAATTTATTTGGTCCTATACTGTATTTGCAATATTTATTATTATTTTTTAATTATTTTTGGGCAAAACATAAATTTTTGTTTCAATAAATATATTTAAGAAAACAGATGAAAAATTCAAAATTAAAGGATGATTGAGGTCAATACTCCCCAATGTTTTACATTATGAAGAATTATTTTCATTCCCAAGAATTTAAAAAAAAATTACCATTTTCTTCATCTTTTTTGAAATCTATTCAATTTTCCTAACAACTTCTTTCAACAACCGTTCTTCTAACAACTCTTTTCAACAACTTATTCACTCTCTATCTGAAATCATTTATATAAATCTGCAGTTATATCCTTCATTACTTACGTTTATTAATTTATCCACAGACACAAATTTGTAAAATCTGGGGATTTTTTCTTTTTATTACGGCTAGGTTGATCATGAATACTTTTTAACTCTACACAGATGGATATTATTTTTCGCTTTAAAATTTTAATGCATTATGATAATAAAATGATAACAAATAAATTTAAATAAATCCTAATCATTTAGTTAATTCTGAACTGCATTTTTAAACCATTTAATTAATCATTTAAAGACTTAATTGTTTATTCGCGAAAATCTATTAAAACTATTTGATTTATTTATGATGACACAGAATAGATCATCTGAATGCATTTTTTTAATAAACACGATTTAATTTCCTAATTAGTTCGAATTAAATTAGTGATTTATTAATATTAACATTCATTGAATTATTAAAATCTAATCTTTTCGGGTTTCAATAGGCTTTTTCTTTTCCTTTCATTACTTAAATGTTCCCAATCAAATTAAAAGAAAGTCGTTACAAATGAAATTTTAAAAAAATTATCAATCGTGCTAAAGAAAATATTGTGTTTGACGAAGGACAGCGTAGAATTTTATTAAAATCAAAATCATAAAGATGTAGTCTTTATTTAAATAATAAAAAAGGTTTTCGCAAGATATTTTGTTACATGATTAATGTTTGGCTATGTTTAATGGCTTATGTAAAGAGAATTTTTCTGCCCACTGATTTTCTTCAAACATCTTTTGAACATTATAATAATTTTTAATGTAAAAAATTTTGAGAGATTCATTGGGCTTTACTCATTATATTAATTACTATACATCAGAATTTCACTGCTTTCAAAACCTTTAAGATTGAGTCAATATATTAGTTCCATATTATTGATAAATTCGAGTGAAGGGTCGTCTTTTATTTCTTGTTGTTTATAATTTTTTTTTAAAAAAAATATGTTTCTCTTTTCAAATAATGTTATGAACTGAAGTTAGATAAGTAAGTAGCGAAATATAGATGAATGTAAAAAAAAAAAATAATCTCTAATGAAATGTGCTATTAATTAAATCCAAAGCAAATGCTGCTTCTAAGGTTTGAACTTAAAAATATTTGTAGTACAAATACGGAAAGAGTTCCTTAACTTTGACAAAGGATATAAATAAGGATCATAAATATATAAAAGGATTCGAAGGCAGCGTGACTCATGTCATTGCAAAATTTAAGAGGAATATTTAAAAATATAACATTTTATATCATAAAATCAAAATCAATTTGTTTGAATATTAATACAATTGATTGATAAATAAGCATTATGTAAATTGAATGTAAGGAGAAACGATATTGATAATGATGATAATTAAAAAAACTAACAGAAAAACAACAAATAATTAGAGTAAAAATATAGTTTAGTGCTATCAATTTCTATAGCATTATTAAAATCATGATATTCATCGAAGGGAAATAAATTTTCCTTAGCTTCACTTAATGCTCTGATATTTAAGAAGTTAATGATATTCATTATATCAGAAAGATCTGTTAAGACTTCGAAATCTGTTCTAAAACCTAAAAACGCATTTATTGCATTGTATGCTATCAAATGTTGTTGAGAGATATTTCATCCATTCTGATTGTTGCTATTTTTCCTACATGATCCGAACGAACCACTGAGAAAAATTTATGTTGAACTTCTTCATCCACATTTTCTTTTACCTTTGAGCTGTACATTAAAATCAATATAAAATAGGGTGATTACTATTGGATTCCATTCGTATTCTATTCTAAGAGGCAATAAGAACCAAAGTTTCGCTACAGAACTTTGTGAAGGCAACGTAATGACCACATCCTTTAGATAATTTGTGCAATAGCTGAAAAAAGTCTTTCATTTATTGATTTATCTACTTCGGTAAATTAGAAATTCTTTGAGCATTGAAAATTATTGTGATGTTTAAACTGCCGATATTACTTTTTTAATTTTTATTCAGGATTATTTAATAATAATTCTTTAAATTTTGTTTTATTTTGTTAAATTTTTCATTTTATTGGCATCATATTTTCTTCTAAGCATATTCAACCACTTTTTATGAATATTTAAACTATAATTAATACATAAAACAAATCTCATTATTTCATTTCTTCATGCAATATTTAAATGGAGTTCGTTTTGAATTATTCAATTAGTTCAATTAGTGAAACGAGTATTTATCAGGGTTACGTTACAAGAGAACAAGTTTAAAATATTTATTTCGAATATTTATATAAATTTCATATTCATTAGATATGCATTTGTTGCTTGCTTGTCATTTACTGAAGCTTTTCAGCCCCAGAGGGGGATGCTGTAGTTGCCTGGAATAGTCAGTTACAGTTAATGTAACTGGAGAGATTACTAACTGTCTCTTTGGCTCAAGCATGTGGTCTTTTGAATTAGATGTAATTGTTGAATTACTGATGTTACGTTACTAATGAATTCCCTAAAAATGTTAATTTTCATATTTCTAATAATCATTCGTCAATTTTTCCTGATTCTCATAAATAGATTCATCGCAGACTGTTATTGAATGGTTATATGCATATAAGATGGAAATTTCAAAAAAAAAAGTTTAGTTAATCAGTATACTAGTGATGAATTTGGATTTCGTTTTTATTTGATACCTTTATTAGATTCCGTAATGCGCAACAACTTTACTTAATTAGAGCAATTTTTTATTTCATGGTGGGGAATCACATGTATATTATTATTAAGAAATGTAATAGGTCATAATCGCAAGCAATTCGAACTCCAAAATTTACAGAAATGAAAATTTCACTTCACAATAATTCCAAAACCTTTCGCAATATCCTTAAATTATCAACATGAAACTGTCTATTATTTAAAGCGCAATATTAAGTTGAAATTTCTGAGAGAGATATAATATAAAACATAATTTTTTGTCTTCGTGACTCGTAATTTCAGCTTTACTTATGAAGAATAATGATGAAAATTAACATCCTTTTACATTTTTCTTTCCTTTCGCAAACTTCATATGATTATGTTTTACAATAGCAAACACTTAGCAATAATACACATGAGAGCATTTTCCTAAAATTCACGAAAGGAACCACAAGGAATTCGAGTCAGGACAAAAAAAATCTAAGATATATCAGCCATGAGCGGAGGTAATATCTGAACTCAGCAGATTTCTGATATATTTAATTAAGAAGCGTAGACTAAAAGTTAACATCAATCAAAGGAAAGCAAATCTACGCATGAAAAAGTTTCAGAATTTTCATTTTAATAATTTTTTATCATAAAAACGTCCTAGTCCTAAAACAGAGAAAATATTCTTTATAGTACTTATCTAAAATGAAAAGCGTTGAAATATGAAAGAAAATCGTTGTTAATTTTACGCTACTCTTTAACTAGAATTATTTGCTTAACATTCCAGATTTTGTTTATTTTTTTCTTGATTACTTAATTTTTATCCTTTTATTAATCTACTCAAAATGAAAACGATTATCTAGTATCACTTCAAAATGTTTCTTTGGGCAAGCAAAACACTTTTTTAATCAAATATATAGCTTAGTAATTAAAAACTTTGTTCAAAAATTATAAGTTTAAAACAAGAACCACCCCGAATTAATTTATAATGCATCGCATGCAAGACAGATAATTAATTTTTACACATACACAGCCAATTTTATTTTATTAAGTTAATTTATTTAGAATTTTAATCAAAACTTTTATTTCTTAGAATAATTTAAAAAATTTCATTCACGAGTTTTTTTACATTTTTTTTTTTTTTTTTTTTGCTTTTAATAAATATACATCTTCAAAAACCAAAATATAAAAAATGCATATTGGAAAATATCAGCTGAAAATGCACATTTAAACAGAGCAGTAAATGTACAAACACAAACATAACAGCTTAATAATTTGTAAGCGAAAGATTATTTTTTATTTATTGCTGCATACGGCATTACCAAATAATTGACTTAAAAATGGCATTTCCTCCATGAAAAAAATATGTGTGTATTATTTTTGTCTTTGCAAGCATATGATTAAAAATTAACACTTAATTCAAGAAAGATAGATATATTTAAATTTTTCGAAAGAAATCGTATGTTTAAAATGAATTTAAATTGTAGTGAAAAGAAAAGATTAAGATAATTTTACTCTAGATGATTCAAGTAAACCGTCGAAAAATTAATACCGAATGTGTGCTGAAATTCACAGGTTATAAGCATATGAATTTAATTACACATGCATTTGAAAACATCACATTACGAAACTGCGATTTCCGGATCGAGCTACTATTTTCATGTTGTTCGGTGAATTATAACTTTAGTTTATCATCATACAGTACACTATTGAACACAAATCGATGATTCTATTTCTGTTCCTGGGGTCGCTGGGGTTTGGTGATAAGGTCTCGGAACCGGAGGGCTTTAGGTTCGGGACTCGGTTCCACCAAAGAATCGTCGTGTAAGCGGGACTAGTGCACATTAAATCCGTTGGGACCAAACGCCCTCCCGCTAGTGTGGTGTGGACGTTTGGAGAGGTGTCGTCCTCGTCATCCTCGTCATTGTGGTTTAAAATTACGAGGTCCGTCCAAATATAGTCCTAGTGTTGCTTTAAAAAATGGGGCGTTAATATAACAAAACCTAATCTATTTCTGTTCATATGGTTGTATGCTGTGAGTTTAAAAAATAAATTTAAGACTCAAATGGAAATATGCCGTAAACATATATTATACTTATATGCAATACAGTGTTGGTTTAAAAAAACTATTTCAACAAATGGACTTTAATGTAAGATAAATAAGATCTAAAAATATACATTTTAATAAAATACTGAAGTATAGTTAGCCGAACTATACAGACAGAATACAAAACTATATACAAAAAACAAAGTTGAATAAAAAACCATAGTCATTTTAAATCTGTTACAGGGATAAGAAACTTAAACTCGACCTTTTTAGGAGCTTCTGTAAAATTATGCTCTTCAGAGCATTGAGTAACTAGAAATTGCTAAAAATTATTTGAAACCAAATAAGATAAGTCTAATAACGAATTTCGTATTATTCCATAAAATTCACTTCGATATTTCGTAAATATCTCAACTGAAATAATACTGGAACAAATAGTTAACAATTAACAGTAAATTGCGACTGAAATATTCAATTATTAACGTTCTCTACCGTTGTTAACACATAAACAAAGAGAATTCAAAATCAATGCTCCTTCGAGACATTTTAGAAAAGTACCAGACGTTTTCTCAGGATATTCCGCCCCTAATGTGGCCCTTAGAAATGCGTTCGTGACCTGCTTTAATGGGGCCGTTGAAACACCGATACATCAATAAGTCGTTTCCTACTGATGGTAAGAAGATAAGGATTGGCTGTATAATCTAATTAGATTTGTCCATTTTCTTGGATGTTAGAATCGTATATTCTTTACTACTAGAGATATATTCTGTAAAAGTATTCCCTTTATAAATTTTATCTTAAAAAATTAAAGCAAGTATCATAAAAGGAAAAACTTGTAGAGATTTGTATGTATGAATTAATAAATATTGAAATATTTTATATGTAATATATAAAATTTCTGATCCTTCAAAGTCCATTTAAATGAATTATCTATTATCCGAATCAGTTTTCAGAGAAAAAGGAAAGGAACTGTCAAAATATAGAATATTCTCATGAATTTAGTTTTAGTTATGTTAAATTGCCGTTTTGAAGCAATACTAGTTATTTTCGGATGGATCTTGTAATTCTGAACCTCGTGCAAATAACGAGGAAAGCACCTGAGTTGGCAACCATTCCCATCTCCAAATCCCCGCGTAATATACCGGTGGGTTGGTTTGGTTGGTTTATGAGGTTTAATGGCACAAGAGCCTATCTTGGCTGAACAATATGCAGGTGGGAGAATGATCAATATTTTTCACGTGTTCTTTCAAACTCAAATGAGACCAATTTCGGCAACTAAATTAAAAAATATACATATTATATTTTTCATATATAATTTTCATACATGTATTACAATATTTACAATTTCTGTGATTTTTATTTGCTAAGCTTAATCAACTTAAATTTTCACGGGCATTTTTTTTTGTTTACTTAATTTAAGAACTTTACCGAATCCTTCAAATTTTGGCAGATCCAAATCAGCTCAATTTCCGTTTAATTTGGATAACTGGAATTCTTCTTAAATAATTAGAATCGGATAATTGGAATTGTTTGAGTTTTAAAACATAATTACTGCAGTAATTACTGTCCTAGCTACTAATTACCAAATCAGAGTTCCTTAACTATTGCATTTTTAATTGCGTGTATTCTGAGTTTACAAGTTTTTAAATTCCAGCTCTTAATTAAATACTTTTCTTTTGAAATTTACCGGTGATGTGAAATTACCGCAAGCCACATTTGGATAAAATGGGGTAAGATTCATTCTAAATTTTGCACACTGACAAAAAAAAGTTTAATTAAATACATTTTGAATTAAAATATCGTGCGAAGTCTACATTAAAAGATTTTTAAATTTTGTGGCACAATTTATCATCACAGGGCTAAGAATGATTTTAAATGTTTTTATTAGCCACCCGTGCCATTGGTTTCATTTGTCCTAAAGCGTTTTAATTGTATGTCTGTTTTAAAACGTTTTACATACCGTTCGAAATAGACAGTCAAAGGAAGTATTTTTCATTGCTTTAAAACAGTACTAATGTAACAGATATCGCAGACGAGAATTTACGGTAGTGGTGCTACCTCTATTACGACCATTCACAATCGGTTTAAGGGATACAGAGTTGCGAATTTTGTCTTAACAGATTTAGATCGCAGAGCCGCCTGGAAATGATGTATACGGATCTTATCTTAGCCATTTTCGGTGAAACTCCGCAATATAGTGTCCGCAAGATAGCAGGGACTAGAGACATTTCTATGATAATTGTATATAATCACCTGATCAGGATAGGATATGAAGTTTGGGTTCCACACCTATTGCAGAAACTAGCATAATTAAGCGCACATCTACGTATGATTTGCTTCACCAGCGATATGAAAGATAACTTCTTCAAAGAAGCGTGTACTGGTAACAGAACTTGGATCTTACATCAAAATATGCAACTTAAACATATTTGGTCTAGGGACAATGCACCTCCAACTATCACTAAGTCTGGACTTCACTGGAAAAAGTTCATTTGTTCTTTTGGTGGGTCTGGAAAGGGGTCGTCTACTACGAGCTTCTTCCTAAAAGTTCAATCATCAGTTCGGCAAAAATACTGCAATTAGCTTGCTAAATTAAAAGCCGCTGGGCCAAATTAACGGCCAGAGGACAGTGCAAAAGCCGTTTCAGTTTAATCTGGACGTTCTTCAGTATTTCCAAGTGGTGTTTCATCCGACTATTATTTGTTTCTGCCATCTCCATTATTAACAGTGACAATTCGAAAGCAAAATAAGAACGAACCTCGAATAATAGTTTGCAAGTAAGCCCCAAAAATTTTGGAATTAGGAAATAGTGAAGTTTCCAGAGTAGATTTCCAGATTTTATACACACACGTATAAGATAAAGCGATTTTTACTACAGAAAAAAAAAATAGCAGCCATGTTTACATCTTTTCATTCCTTATTTTTTAATCCTGCTGTTATTATTGTTTATTGATTTGTATTGAATGGATCAAGATAAGAAAAACACTTCCTTAGAAAGCCGTATTTATTCATGTAAATTGTTAATTATTTTTATCTCCATCGAATGTTGAATTAATTTTATTTTTATTCTGGTCTTATTTTATTCTACTTCAAAACAACGCTCAATAATGAAGAAACAAAGTTATTAAAATTATATATTATAAATAACTTATTATATGAACTATGCGATAATGTATGCAACTGTTGAAAATTAAGTGCTTATTTGAAATTAAAATGTAAATTATCCATTGGAGGAGGACTTCAAAGAATTCAATTTAAATATTTGTTTCTGCTTCTGGGTTATAATTGAATCTCAATTTCAAATGAAATTTACTGAATGCATAGGATGCGAATTGCTGACTTATTAATTTTTTTCGCTTTACTTTATAAAATCAAGTTCCAAATTCCAAGCACTTTCTAAATTAAAGAATAAACAATTTTAATTTCTTAGTGAAGAATGAAAACCTTTTACGGTATTTAATCTTAAATGAATAGCCTTCATTATAAACCTGAAATTTTGATAAAGAAAATAACTTTTTAGTTTTAAGAATTTCAGAATTTGCAATTTAGGAAGCCATCACTTATGACTGCGTCTAAAATTTTAATTGGAAACTAATAAGAGCTATTTTAGGTCCAAGTATAAAGTTTTACTAATCGCTTTAGAAATTCAATTAAACTTGCGCTTTCCTTGAATCACTTTATATGAAACGGTTTCAACTTTTCTGCTTGATCATAGTTTTGGTTAAGCACTTCTAAATTGCTTTAAAATCACTTGGTGCTAAGTTTTAAAGTATCATAGAGGAATTAATAGTAAAATTCCCGAGTTTCCCTTAAAATAATTTAAATAAATCTGTAGGGGAACGGACTTAATTTAATTAGGATATTCCCAACAAAATATTACAGATATAGTGCTAGTAAAAATATGGTGAAAGAGAATTCCGCGATATTCAATAGTTTTGGTTGTTTATTAATATTAATAGTTTATTTTTTGTAACGATAATAACAATCTCATATCTTCTGAAATAATTATCGATAATTTTTCACTGTGTCTCTAAATCTCCGTTTTAGGCAATCTAAGACAATTGAAAACGGCTATACTAACGTGTCTATAATAACTGCAGACTGAAGGATTGGATGGGTTTGTTATATACTTATTACCACCTTTTTTATCTATTGTAATTGTTTGACGTATGAATGTTAAATGTTTTCTGAAACTTATTTACAACACATGAATACTTTTTGGTATAATTTTGTTTAGAATCTGCTCCTGCAACCAGGTCACTGTTTTTTTATTCACTAATAGTTTAATCTAAACTTAAGAGCAAATTTTGCATCTTATTTTCATTTGCATCTTTAGAGCAGTAAATGAATTTGGGAAAATTATTTTCCAATAGTTTAATATGCAAATCAGGATTAATCAGCGAAATTTTAACAATAGAAAACTTAAAATATCATGCACTTTCACACCTAATATAGATTTTGTATCTAAAAATATTTAAAAATTTGTTTGGTTTATCTTTATTTCCACGTATTTTATTTCAAAAGTTGCATAAGAAATGCTGTAGTCTTAAGTCTAATAATGTCTTCCTGATTCGAAGTGGAATAATATACTTTTTTGGAAAGCTGAATAAAATTTAACCACCTACCATAAACATTTGGACATATGGAAGCTTTTTCTGCCCTCCATTCGGCAAATATTTGTTTTTGAAATTAATAATTATTGACATTTCCATTATAATTTAATCAGTTTTTTCTACGGCAAGCTACTTGCAAAATATTGGCGTTATAACTGAAACTACTTGATTAAGAAATGAAATAAATATTTGGATATTGATATGTAAGTAAAAATTTTGATAAAATATTTTAAAAAATAACTTGAAATTCATAATATATTTCCATACCCTGCACAAACTATCAAAACTCTAGTTGAAAGGGTGTTTGGAATACAAGGAAATGTTAAGCCCACAAAATGTTAAAATGTTATCGTTAGACTTGAACATGGTTTTGAAAATGATGAAGGCGAAGAAATTTACTTGGCTAGTAAAAACTGTAAGAAGTAGAATGCGGAAGTCATTTGCTATTATTCACAAACCTTTGTTATTGGATAAATATTTGAAATTGAGTTTTTCTGATCGATTAGCAAAATGAATTGTATTGACGCTAATAAGACGTAAGCTCTAATTCTACAGGATTTACAAATTCACTGAAACGTAGAGAAAAGATCAGAGCTGAAATTTCCAATACGCAAAGACCTGTACTTTATTACAAATGCCAAGAGTATACAATGTTTAGAATTCAGAACACCTACTTCTTTGAAACTGTATTTATATTCACCGACCACAACTGAGCGAAATCATGGGCATCAAACTACTTATGATCGATTTGTAGAAGATATCCCAGGAGTAAAGAGACCCGTGTTGAGATTTCCTATCATGTTTATTCATCGTAAATTGATTAACAATGGCTAAGGGAGTGTTCGCTTTTTCGACAGGCCGGCAGTCCGTTAAAATGGGGCAGTCACGTAAATTTCATTTGGAGAGAATCGGAAATACAATATCATCCTTAAAATTTTATACTGTGAGATTAACTTACAGCTTGTTGTATACAGCTCTGAGAATAATAAAATAATAAATAGCGTCATAATAAATTTCAACTTTTACATATACTAAACATATACGCTCCTGCATTCCTGTTTTCGGAATTTTCGAGAAGCTGTAGTTCCAAGAATCTCGATTATGATTGATATTACCATGAGAAAGATATTATTCCCTCATAGTAGGCAATGACCTCGAAACGAAAGGCATCAATAGAATGAAATGACCTTTGAAAATTTCATACTCATAACTTCGAATCGTTTCAAGTTGCAGCTATCCGTTATCTTTCTACATAATCGAAATGAAGAAAATTCCTTGAAGAATGTCATTCATTATAGCAAGTTGCCATAAATGGCTTGATCGACAGAAAGTTTCAATGCTACTATTTTTGTTAAAATGTAAAGTTCATTAAACAACATATTATAACTTTCATTAACTACTGTTAGGCAATTTTTTGTGTTTATGCTTTATTTCATAATCTCTGCATTTCATAATATATGTTATATAGAAGACTCGATAACATAAAATATATATTATATTAATATTCATTCATTGTATCAAAACATATTGATGCCGTCAATAATTTATGCATTGTTCAATACATAAATGCATTATTCAGATACAGTTACATTAGATTTGGTAAAACAAATAAAGAATTAAATGAACTATTGCAAGATGACTTTAAAATCATATATTAATTCAGATTTTTCTTTCAGCGCCCCCCCCCCCCCCATTTCTTTCACATTCTCAAAAACATATGCTGTAGGAAAATATATTTTAAATATAAAATATGAATGAAATCCTTCATTGAATTTTATCTGCATTTCTGTCAATACCAAAATACATATTCTTTAAGGAACATCGCTGTTCAAGCAATAATATCTTGATAGCAAAACATGTCTCTCACGCCCGAATGAGATCAATACGACTTCTACAAAACCGCCGCATGTCTTCCTTCATAGTTTTTCTTATTTATAGGAATTTCAGCAATTTAAGTGAAAATAGATTGAATTCCGAAATCGACAGTGGGAATTTGATGTTTAAAATATTTTTATTCTTATTCTAAAACTTGATATGATATATAGTGGAGGTATTTTTTTCAGGAAAGAAGAAATTTTACCTCTTTGCAGTAGGATTTTGGTGAATAACGGATAATCATTTTTTTCAGGAAAGATCGAATCAATATTTTCACAGCTGAATTCCTTTTATGTCTTAAATAGGCGATAAACCTCTTTTGAGGATATTAGATCTGCTTCCATAATTATGAAAACCTAAAGAGCATTTGATATGTTTAAGGACTGCCAATAAATAATCCTTCAATTTCTGTCTAAAAAGTCGTAATAAGTTTGAATCTTAGTTATCATTATCAAAACTCAATTACAAAATATTCCATAAAAGAGGTTACAGTTGAAATTGAGAATATTATAATATTCATCTAAATACACTGCAACAGGCTACAAATTATTTTTTCATTCTTGGTCTTTAATGATGAAATGTTCACATATAGATGAAAATAACATTATAAATAAATTTGTCAATCAAACTTGTCCTCTACGGTAGCATAAACTGCATTAAACGTATGATAATACTCTTAGCTTATGATTATTAATAGTATAAGCATTGATTTAATGAAAAAAACCAGATCAATAACAACAATCTGTTTTTAATCATGCCAAATCTTGTCTAAAAGGATATATGTAGAAAGAGACTGAAACTGGCAATAATTTGTCTTATGAAGCATTATGGCTTTAAAAGTAGCATAAACTGAAAAAAAAAACTGCTTACAGGGTGTTTTTTTCACTGCTTTGAAGTTTATGCAGTTTCAGCAATGTATTTTTTATTCAAAAAAGAAAGAAACAATCCAATAATTAAATGAATATAAAAGAATATGGATTCATCATTTTTTTTAATTTTATGTTTCGGTTTTTGTTAGTAAATAATGGATAGTTTTTACAATAGAGTCGAGGCAATTTTTTCTCCTTTGAAAAAGAATTAATCAAAATGTGTCTGCCCAATGTGCAGAGTTAGCAGAAAAAGTGATCTTTTTTTTTATTATTTTTTGTTGTTGAAGCTAATACTTTTTTTTTGAGCTATTTAAGTATTCGAATAATTATTACATATTTGTGCATTTAGCAATTATATAGGTCGGGGGGGGGGGTAAAAAAACTAAATCACAACTTTTAGCTCAAATCTTTTCTATTAGTTAATGATATTAATTTTTTAAGTGCTGCCACTTTACTGTCCAAAATTCTAACAAAAATATTCAGTAACCAATGCAATAAATGTCATGCATTTATTCAAATTCCTTCATGTATAACATCAAAAAAGTATTTCCTCTGATGCTTGACATACTTAAAATAAAAAATAATAATAATATTTATAAAGAAAGACCCCATTTAATTTGAATTAAGATAAAGTACAAACGTTCCTAATATTTCAAAAGCTGAAAGAGAACATATTATAGTAGAATAAATGTAATTGCATGCGTAAGCATATAATTGAAAATGTAACCACCAACTCTAACGTTCATTCTATTTGAATTTACAAATGACGTTGTATTTTAGGTTAAATTGATACAATGAGAGGCATTTCGAATTAGCATTAACCCCACATCTAGAATAGAACTATAATTCCTCTTATTAGGTACAATCAATTATTCAAAGTGATATATGTGTTCTTAAGAAAATGAAGAACCGCATTCTTATCCTTTGTTAAAAAATTACTCTATACTATAGATAATATTGGTGTCCATTAGTATGATTCCTATAAGAGTAATTGACCTTCTAAAACTTGTGATAGCGATATGAAACCATTAATAATTCCGTAATGGAAGCAGCTGGCAGTACATAAGTTGCAGAGAAACGCATTTCCTGCTCTTGTCAGGATCTGTTAGTCAAGAAAATAAATAGATATGCATGAGGTACCATAGATTTTGCACTAAAGTTATGTCTAACAATTTAATAAGAAATTATCGAAACAATATATAAGAAAGAGAAAAAATAAGTATCATATTAATAAAATAAAGAAATTAATCATGAATAATTTGGTTTGTTTCCGTCATTCCTATTTCACTTTTGACAATATATAATGTCGCATTCTTTCACTGCATCAAATATTTTTTTAATAATAATTTCAAAGATATTATTAACTCGAAAATTACATCGAATAATTAACTGTGAATTGTGCTCACATCAGGCATTAAACATACAGGCATTACAATAGAATATATTGGAACGAAATAAAATTCCATTGACAAGGAGTTTGATAAATGAATTTCGAGAGGTATGTTTGAACAGTAAAATGATTATATGTATTCCAGTTGTGTGCTGAAGAACAAGAGTTTTTCACTAAAAAATAAAACTAATACTAGTACTAATAGCACCGCTATAAGCATGCAAATCATGTTTACTGTAAATAAGCAATATAGCACATTAATAGTAGTATTTTCTAGATTAGGCTTTGTAAGTTAGATTTGAGTCAATAAAGTTTATAAGAAAAAAAGAAGATAATATCAGCAGCTTATTGACCTTCTATGAGGCCGTTTGATAGAAAGACTAGAAGGTGAATATTCTTTTCGCTCAGTCCAAAAAGACTTCACAAAAGTATGCATTCACTATGCATGATTCTCGGTAGTAGCGGTCATGAGAATGTACTGTTTGAAAAAGACCGGATGCTATCTCAAAAAGTCCGCTCACAGATCCTTACTAAGAAGGAAAGCCACCGTAGTCGTCGCATGTTTTTGGGCATCATATTGCATCTGTCATAGAAATTCGAGCGACTTTTGGTATTAGCGAGACAGAGTAACCGATAACAAATTGGTCATTTCAGGAACAAATTTGAACTAGAATCATTCTCTAACTTCAAATACCACTATCTACAGCTTCAGTGGCTTAAAGTAAGAACTCACTAGAGGTTCGAATTTCTGTCTTGATGGCAAAGATGGACGTGTGCTGGTTAGGAAGATGCTAAGTCAGCACATGAAATCAAATTGTGGTGTAGATGCTAGATCTACACCATAAATTAAGATCTGATAATGGTCTAGTATAAAATTTAATATTCTATAGTAGCAAATTTGTGTGCCAAATTGGTGAGTGAATCGGATTTGCTGCCTTTTTTTTATCATTTATTTCGTCATTTTTAACCACATATCTCTCGTCCCTCATACTGATGCAATTATTTAGTGAGGTGTAGAGATTATCGAAATGTTGCCTTGTACTATAAGATCACCAGATAAATTTCCAATCGAGCATCTACTGGTTATTACTGGATAACAATTCATTGTCATTCACAAAAAGTACGGGATGTAGTTCATTTGATTGACCAACTGCAATAGGCATGAAATATATCCCACGAAATATCTTAGGATGCCTGAAAGAGGCAATGTATAAGAGCTTGCATGCGTTCATTCAAAATAGTTGCTATTATAGTGATTTTTAATGTGCTGACATTTCAAGTCTGAAATGTCTCTTTTTCGTGTGGTTTAATTAGTGACCTTGGAGCTCTAAACAAATTAATGTTTAATCTAGACAAATGCTTTGCCTAAATTTCATTCCTTTAAATTAATTTCTCTTCGTTATTTTAATTTCCTTTTCCAACAGTGTAGTTTATTCATTTGCTGCAGAAAAGTAAAGCAATAATATCTTAGAAATACTACATTTCAAGATTTTTAATTACATTTCAAGTTTCAATTTGTTGAACCCTAATCAATCACTGGCTTTACTTCTGTTAGCTGGAAACAACGATAACAACCAATATTAGCTAAATCTATCAAGAATTTCAACGTTTTTGACATTGAAATGATTTAATAATTCGATCGAAGACTATTTTTTATTGTTAATTAAAACTGTATTATGAAACACAACATTATTCTGCTAAATGTGTGTGACCTCTAACTTTCTTAAATGTACACAAGAAAAAAAGATTGTACAGAAGTGGCATTAATATTTAAATATAGCATTTATTTTCTTTAGTAGATATCAGAATAAAATTATTTCTGTTTACATTTATTTATTATGTATCGGCCAGTATATTTGATATAATATCAGTAAAAATATTTCTTTCTGCATTTTCTTATTTATTTTGGACCTCCAATTAAAAAGACAAATTTTTAGCATTGTGGTAAATTGTGAAAACGTTAATTCAATTTCAATATATTTAAAGCTTATTTTCTATTTCTGGATCAGAAATATCAAGAAAGTTTATCATGAAACCAATTAAATGTTCATTAGGTTTAACACACGTAGTAATTTATATTAAATTAATTGACCGTCGCACAAACTGACTCTAAAGATTTCTAAATTTAATATAGGATAAGAATGTGCATTTTATCATAAAACCTCAAAGGAACTATACTCGAATCATGTTCCTCTCTTTAACATAATGAAATTTCCTGCCGCTTAATTCTGTTCTTAGCAATATCTAGCATAAATTCTATGGATGATTTGAATTCGGTGCAATCTTCACTTCAATCATTTTGATTACAGCAATCGGATTTCAGAAACGTCTCCTCAAATCCGAGAGGCAATAAACCCACTAAGCGTGCTGTTCTAAGTGTTCGAAAATCATTTGCTGAGTTGTAACCGCAGTGATAGTACTCCAATAGTCATTCGGATGCAGTACACCTATTATCGTTTCATACGTCAAGAATCCTAGAAGTCTGATCTTGACAATTTGGGATACATGCTCTAGTAATTATTTTCCTGTCTTTGAATGTTGGTAAGAATGCATTAATGCATTAGTGTGACAAGCTTAAGAAATGAGCTTAAGCTTTCCATTTGTGAATAACCAACACATTGCTAGAACAAAATTTCTTTTATTTAAATGGCATGCTATCTATAGAATAGAAAAATATAACCATTGTCTGCTTTCAAACAAATTACGCTTAGTAAAAATTTCAAAATGCTTTGTTTTAGAAGCTCTTTAGTCTATTTGACATTGAAAAAATTCAACAAATTTCGTTATAATTCAAATTGAATTATAACGAAACATATCACAATTCTCATTTTCTCTGATTTATGAATAATTGTGCTATAAAAATAGTATAAAATATACCTACTGAAATGAGCAAAAAAACACAAGGAAGAAAGTTGTTTTATTTCTGTTTTAGAATTATCTTGTATGAATATTGATGTGAGAATTTGAGCAACACAAAGAATTTAAAGTGACACCATTGTATTAGTAAATCAACTGAAGACACTCAAATTATATTTAATTTATTCCATTTCAAGAATGTGCTCGCAGAAAACTCGGTTTCGGAACAGAACAATAGCACATTCATCATATACCATTATCAGGCATCAATGAGAGACTGGTGCATACAAAATTCATAAAACAATGCAATGTATAAAGATGTAAAATGTGGAGCCAATATATTCCCCTTTGCATAGTAAATAGAGAGGATGCTGGCATTGGTGTTTTTCTCCTTATTTATTTATTGTTCAATAATAAGAAATTCCTCGTCGAGTAATTCTTGTATATCCTCAAAATCAGATGCTAATCCATCTATAAGTTATGTCTATGTGTACTTGTTAAAAAAACTAAATATTAGGCATTAACATTTTCAATATTGAAGTTTCCGAATGTCCCTGTAAACTTCCCATCACTGTACGACAAGTGATTCATTGAATTCCCGAAGCCCTTGCTTTGTTCGTCAAAGCGGTTGATCTTATAGAAAGAATGTATTTCCTTTAACAAATCCCTCAATAACCATCTGATAAGCAGCATAATTTTTTGGTAGTAAGTTTATAAGAAAATGAGTTTTCCTAGAGTGTTTAGTGCGAGGTTGTAGATTTTTTTTTATCCTTGTAAGAATAACTCAAGTATTCATTATTCGAAATTCTTAGATTCCAAAGCTCTTCTAATGAAAGGGGTGAATATCGCACTCTAAAATAAAGATAATTTACAGATTTGTAATGGAATTATTTTAAATAAACGAACACCTGCATTTGCATGACACATCAGCCTAATATTAAATTTCAATTATTCATATAAATACTCAGGGAGTAAATAAAGTAATATTAATAAAGAAAGCAAAGTCAAGAGTGTATAACAAGTTGAATAATTTAATTGTAAATCAAAAGTTAATATAAATTATTTGGGAAATATTTTCTTTAATTTCTTGGAAAGTAATACAAATTCCATAACTTAATTCCGATCCGTATTCTTTTCCTTTTCTCAGAAAAAACACCTTAAAATATAAATCGATATTGCCCCTATAATATTTTTTTTGAATTGTTTAATTTAAATGCAATGTGTAAGCTCTTCCATCTTTGAAACTAAACTAATATAAATAGGAGCATTTTAATCACAACTTTTAATATATTATATATTTCTACATTTAATTGCCTAATATAGATAACTACCTAATATTGATTATTGATGACTTCAAAAATGTGGTGCATATGATTGAAACTAGTGTCATTTTTATGAATTTCTGGCTGTACTCCGATCTTTAAAAGCTGGACTAAAACGTGATGTCTGGTTATCGGCCATGTTTAATTACTTATTTTTTGCTATAGTCTGAATTAATCAAAAAATACATATTATCATTATTTCTTCTGCGCACTATGCAAGCAAAAATCATGACACTTTATGAGTTCTTAAGGTATGCTCTACCAAAACTGATTTTTTTTTCTTTTAATGTACTAAAAAGACATATTAAAATTATTGAAAAAAATGAAATTTAGGGAAAAAATTTCAAATCTTTTTAGGGATTTTAAATTTTAAAATATCCTTATGATTTCAGCATTTAGTTATGATAGAAAGCTCCCCTAAATCTGTTATAATGAATTAATACAAATCTAAAAATTATAATCATAATTATTTTAAAGGCTCTTCCTTACAAATTAAGAATTTGACTTCCTTTTATATTGAGCATTCAAATTCATTTTAGGTTAATAGAAGCTAAATTTTGTTAAATTGTATTCCAAATATATTTTGCTGCTTTTAAAAAAAAAGTTATACAAAACATTGAAAATTAATTCTCTAAAACTGATATTATAAATCAATATTCGGACAATTATGCTATTTTGTACTTCCATTTTATTGCGCGAACTTTAAAAAAATAATGGAAATTGCATAGAATAAAAATGTGTGTCTAATTCTAACGAACTCAAAGATTTAATATATTCTTGGCTTTAACCTTTTTCGCTTTTATCTTATTGCTTACTTACTTTACTTACTTTTTATGTATCTGTAAAAGGAGCTAAGTGTCATCTAGAGTGCAAGAATAGAAATCCCCTGTTTAAGGATGATACAATAATGATGATCATATAGTTAACGACTTCATTTCTGATACTATTTTGTAAATTTTCAGACAGTCTATTTTACAGATTTTCTGGAACCGCTGCAGTTCGGTAATTCAATTTGCAGCATATGTTTGCACTAAAAAGAATTTTATAAATTTCTTTTCTTTTACATTAATTCAAGATAAGGTATGAATTGCTGATTGAATGGTCAAAGTGAGCGATCTTAAAATAGTTCACATAATCTCTCATTTTGTAGTTCATTGTTTTTCCCCTTACAATGGCGATAATTGCAAGATGGTGAGAGTTTGACTGTAAAATGTTATTCTTAGATCGTTGCATTTTATTAGATTATATTACTTGAATTTAATGAAAGAAATGAACTACATTGGAAAATGTATATGATATGTGCTATATTGAAAATCACTAATCGATTCTGTAATTTGTTATGAATTAATAAAGGAGTTAATCATAATAAATTGAATTTTCATATTCTATCAAGGCTTAATAAATTGGAAAATAAAATTTTCGACCACTAATAGGAAATCATTCTACAATTCAAATTATTATTTGGCTATTTATCTTTTCCTTCTCAAGCTTTCTTTACGCCATTCTTGATGAAACAAAGATATCATCAAGGAGATTCGATATCATTAATCAATTTTTTTTAATGAAATAACTGTGCTTCGCATTTTTTCTTGTGAATAAAATAAGTTTTAACGACTGAAACTTTTCTTTCTGTACTGCAGGTTATAATAATTTAATTAGAAGTGTCTGCAGTTGCTCAAAACACCATATTTTCAGCGCCTTACATTAAATTTTAAACTAGAATTTTGAAATAATCAATCTATTTGCTAAGAGGTTCGACGATAGACACTAAATTCAGTTATGTGTAAATCCTATAACGTAAAATATAAACTCTTTTTTTCATCCAATCTCACCAACAAGGGAAATTGATCCCCTCTAGTCAATGGAATCGAAATTTTCTAGATGGGATCTGAAGAAAGAACTTTTCCTTAAAATACTACATAAACGCAGAAAAGGAACTGATTTTCTGGTGTTTTTTTTAAATAAAAGAAAAAAAACCCGAAAAACTGGGGTTTTTTTTTTCGCTGACCTCTTTGGATTACTTTCTTTTATCGTAAAACTTCAGCATCAAAGCATGTTTTGAGTCTCATCGAATAAAAAATTCAGATGCACAAAGAAATTTAGCTGACTGCTCTTTAAATTGGCAACAATTTTGAGATATTTTAAAGTCTATTGAGATTTATATAAAATCTTTTTATCTAAATAAAACACTTTAGATGAAAAAGAAATACCCATATTGGTCGACGTTTTTTATTAAATTTCTAGAAATAACGTTCAATTCTCTATCTTGCAAAGTTTTTTTTATTATTATTTTATTGTTCCTTGGTGCATTTCGTGTCCTTGGATACGAAATAAAAATTTTACACTTTTAAAATTAAATCTAATTTTTCTAAAGTTTTCCTATTTATATTAGAAATTCTTTATATCGATCTAAAGATGGAAATAAAAACGTTTATTCAATTTTTTAAGCAAAGTAATCAATTTAACAAACTTCTCTGCGAATTAGCAGTCCCGAGCAAAATTAAAATATCTTATTTTGTAGAATTCATTAAAGGGTACAAAAGAAATAAAAAAGTCTTTTTTTTAATGTTGTACCTATTTTTATATAAATATACTATTTATTTCTAGTTCTTGCTACCATATTTTTGAAAGGAAAAAATTTACTTACATTCAAAAGCGACGTAAAAATAAGAATTTCGTGCTCAGTTTTTGTTAAATTATATAAGTTTTGCATGAATTATTGATAACATTTTTATTTTTTTTATTTTTACCAAAGTAGTCTTTAAAAGTTAAACTTTATCCAATTCCAATAGTATCCAATTTCTTCTCTTATATTCCTTTCCAAATTGAAAACGTTTTACAAGTTACTAAAATTAAAAATAAAAAGGAGATTAAACTGGAAATTTTGAAATTAAAAATACTTTAAATATATAAGGCACTTAATACTATACTGTTTAATTTAATTTAATTATACTCGCAATTTCTTTTTACTTTATGATTTTATATATAAGAAGAGTGGATCTGCGCCATTTTTGCAAATACATTATTAACAGAAATTCCAAAAAGTACAAAAATTTGTTTTTGTGTTTCGATATACAAGAATGCCTAGCATATATTTATCTATTTTTTTTTTGTTTTAGTAGTAACATGCTGAGTAATCAATTATTAGCATTAATACTTTTTTCTATCAAAATATGTTTTAAAATGTAGTCGAAAAGCTAGTTTAATTATTAATGAATTTATCATTTGGACAAAACAAATTTATAATTTTTATTTCTTATAAGATTATTCAAAACTCAAGACTTCCGTAAAAATACTCAGATAATACTCAGTATTTGAAGAAATATTTATTTAAATACAATTGTAAAAGTCAGTTTCAATTAAAAAGTCACATTTTAAGAAAGATATTTTTTATTGTAGGGTAATAAATGTGAAAGTTTCGCGTGATTTTTTTCATTAAGTTATTATCTAATTTCTTATTCTTCAACAAATTAATTTATTAGTTTTGAGCATGTGGATACAGATATTAATTAAAATAAAAAATGAATCTAAATTAGTCAATACGTTTATAGTTAAAATAGAGCGCAGAAATATATCAGCGACATTATCAAATTATTAAAGACCTCTAAAAGAAGCTATTTAACTGATACACTTTTAAGAATTCATTTTTTCATAGAAAGACAGTCTCATGAAGAGCAAAATAATTTCCAATAATGTGTATTTATTGCTTATATCTCTCCAGAAATTCTAAAATTATCTTGCGGAATAAAAGAATTCCTTCAAAAAGTCCTATTTAATAAAATTTTAAAGCATGAATTTTTAACTGTATTTTATAATTTAAAAGCAATTTTACATAATAAATTTCAAAATAAAATAACGTATTAAATAATGCATTATTGTTTTATAAAATCCACAAGCCTAAAACTTTGTGAAGAGCATATTCAAAATCATTTTGTTATCGCAACCGTGCATTCTGAATGAAAAGTATTGCATCTGTTTTGCTCACTTTTATAACATAACTGCATATATTGACCGGGCGTTCATATGACACCTATATAGAAATTTAAAAGTTTAAACTAAAATTCAGAAGCCTGCATAAAAATCCTCCCACAGACATAGCGGTGCTTCAAAGATTGGTTTACGCCTTTGCATTCTGTTTTTAATAATGTAGGAACGCAACACAAAAAAGAAGTTAAGTAAAAGAAAAGTAACTCTTTCATAGTGAATTTTCCTAGATATATAAGGAGAAGATGCTTCCTATCTTGGTAGAAATAAACAGCTTTTGAGTTAACGTGAGCTGAAACTTAGTTCTTGACGAATACTCCAACAACTTCTCTTTTTTGACTGATATCTTATGGAGCAGAAGATTCTTTTTTTTTTTTTTCATTTTGTCTTTGCCATATTTCCAGTGGCACATCATTCTACAAATCTTTCCTTTCATAAAATGTGTCAACATGAAATAAAAAGAAAAGGAAGTGTCTTGTTTCTTCTGTTTTATCTATGTTTTCTTCATTTTTCTCAAGTTCTGAAGTCACTTTCAATCAATAAACAACTAAAATATTGCAGTTTATGATAGTGTTTTGAAGTTGGGTTAACATTTTCCATTTTGTTCCAGCTAAGATATTTATTATGTGTCCACATATTTTTAAAGGTAAAATCAAAAATATTGACTTCATAAAATGTTCAAATATTAAAATGTTATAATCTCATTAATTGTAAAAACTGCTTCTATGCAAAAATTTTAGAAAGAAATTATAGATTTGTCTCTTTAAAGTAATTTGGTTGTAAAATAGTGTTACATTATAACATAATAATTACATTGTTAAATTCCTTCATGCATCTGCATTAACACCTAATTTATAATTAGCTGCACTGGATGATATTATGTTAAAAAAAGTTCCATTAATTCAGCGATTTTCAGCCAACTTGGAAACATTGGTCGTGTGCCATTGGATATCTAATTTTTCATTTATGTTGTAATAGCACCTTTTTTAATAAGCTTTCCTTGCATTCGATACTTTTCTCTTTGAGAATTTCGTAATTTTTAATAGTGTAAGAAAAAAGTTTTGTTATTTATTTGTATTTATTTATTTAATAGGTAAAAAAGTTTAGGTTGTATCCCAAGAGTATTTTACTGGACTCAAAATAATGAAAAATAACTACATTTTAATCACATTTTGAATCTCATCAGACATTTATATTTATATCAATTTTATAATTAATGTCTTTAATAAATTAAGATAAAAGAATTGCATTATTTAACGAATTAAAGAATCCAATTGAAAACAAAGAACATTCTGTATTAGGGTCAACATTTTTGATATAATTTGTAATATAACGTTCTTTCAAACAAATGATCGACACGAAATCTTTCTTCACAATGAATAATGGAAAGCATAATATGATATTTTTTTATGTATTTCTCCTCCACTCCTTTTTTGTAAATTGCAAATTTTTAAATAGTGGCTTTTTGCTATCTTTCATAGGTAATTACGTATTTTTAAAAGTAATATTTTGTTTTGTACAAACAGAAATAACACTATTTTTGGTTCGGATTTAATGAGCCAAATTCGGATTAATTAATTTGGTTCGGGTTTAACCTTTCCTTTCCATTCCTTTTTTTTTTTTTTTTAGTTTATTCAGAAGAATAAGTAAATGAAGTACGTAATCTTAAAAATATGTGTCTCCATTGGTTGAAAATTATTAAATAATTTTATTAGTATTTAATTTGTAGTCACAATTTTTATAAACTAACTTAAAACTAATGTAATTTTTTCTAAATGTGAATTTTATATTTAGTTATTTCTTAATTTTAACTAACGAGATATCCAGTTGTGAAGTAAAAAAAGCGCCTTGTAATGATATCAATTTGGAAAACTAAAACTTTTAGTCGGATTAATTAAATTATGTTTGAAACAGGATTAATCAGAAAATTAAGTATAGTATAACTTTAAAATTAAGCGTGTTGAAACATTTTTTACAATACTACTGTTTAATCTTTTTTGTTTGAAATAAAATTTGACAAAAAATTAATAAGAGGATTTGAACTGCTGTTAAGAAAAACAAAATCCTAATATTCGTTATCTTGTGGATTATTATTAGTTGCAGAGTTGTGCTTAAATATTATTATGGCTTTTAACTGAAAAATTTCTATTTGAATTATTTCCATTTTTGTTTGATAAATATGAAAAACTCTTATAAAATGTGAAGTTGTTATTATTGTAGAGGAAGAACTGAGATTGAGAGTGTCATTAGTTAAGAAGTTATGGACAAATGTCTCAAAATAATATTATTTTAAAACAAATGTTGAATTAATTTGTATGATTAATATCAGACAAATTTTAACAATAAACGCGATACGTCAGTACATTTTGAGATTAAAATTGTCATGAAAAATGTAAACTCATATAATGGAATATTGAAATTTTATTAAGATTCTCTAATGTAGTGGGTGTACTATAATTCCAGGTATAAACATTAGCAATAAACAATGCAAATTTGCAGATAATTGCATATAAAAAATCAAGTAGTTCTTTTATGAGTATTCCAGGAGGAATTCAAGGAGGAAATATTTTAGAATATCATGAGTTTTCTAATTCTTGTATTGTTTGATTACTTCAGTTTTAAATGAACATTGAAACTTTCCAATAAATATTTGCTTACGAACATTAAAATCTGAAAAATTAATTATGATGAAAATTTTATTTATCCATTATTATCCATTTATGATGTAAATATTATTATCCAGTATTATTTTAATATATTTTACAATATTATAGTCTCAATAAAGGCAGTTTAAAGCAGTGAGTTTCAGAAGACATATTACATTCCGAGCATCTTTTAAATTTTATTTTAAGAATGATTGAAAGCATTTTGAAAATATTGTAACTAAATATTCTAGTAAATTCTAGTTCTAATAAATTCTAGTATATTCTAGTTCATCTTTAAAAGAATAAAAAAATATTTTTATCTGCCTATTTTTAATTGGTTTGATTTTTAATTATTTACAGATGATTTAATATGAATATTTTTTGTGCAAATCGTTTGTTGTTTGATTTAAATATATTACACAAAATAATGTATGGACTTAAATTAAATTTTGGATGTAACTTAGCAAAACATTTTTTTTTTGTTACGCATAGTGAAAAATGAGAGCATTTAGTAGTATTTTATTTTATATCTTATACATAAAAGAATTTAATCATTGAATATTTATTGTATGCCTAATTTTATCAAATACATAATGATAAAAACATATCTTTCTGATATCGGGGGAAAAAAACATTGGCATTTTTAAAACATGATGATGATTAAGATATTAGCAAGGAGAAAAATCCTTTTGCATTTTTGAATTTGTAAGCATTTTAATTTTTCTTCTAAAAATTAAAATAACTTTTAAAATATTAATGTTACAAATTTGAAATGTTGACATAATTAGTAGAAGGGTGAAAACAATGAAAAAAATTCAAATCTATATTTTAACTAATTTTTGGTTAATGCTTCGACTTAATACATCATAAATAACGGACTTCTGCCTAGAATCGCAACCTGTTTTTGAATGACGGGGATGGGAGAGGGGCGTTATAACAAGAGTAATGCGCTTAGTTACAAACTGACCATCACTTATTCAGGCATGAAAACCTCCCTCATCCCGAAAGAATTACGTCCTGTCATCGTAAATGCGGTCAACATCTCAACATAAGCTTGATTGTACCCCCAGGGAAGCGAGAATCGCCTTAGTTAGCTACTTCTCTGGTTACTTCTTATCCGTGTATTTGTTGTTCTTTACGGACAGAATTATTAAAATGATGTAAAAATAAATTTCTTAAAATTTTATTTTTTAGTTTCGAATAGCAGCAGAGCTCAAATTTGCTTCCTTGCAAGTTAATAAGCAAAAAGATATTTTATAAAATCATGTTTTGAATCTTCAGTTCAACCATAAGATTTTCAATCTGAAAAGAAGGACAAAAATAAAATCACAATTTACCTGTATCCTAAAAATCAATTATCGTATTTTTTGCTACTAATTTCCTCTGATGAATTTTAGGCTCTACTAAAGAAACTACTAAATTCCTTCACGATGCAATAAATACGTCATAGATTCGGATATTGAATGTAGATGTAATGATTAAGTTATATTAATTCTGCGATATTATAAAATTATTTTCTTCCGAAATTAAAATAACCCATGCGAATAGAAAAAAAATGTCTTATGTGTGATGCTTTAATTATAGTCTAAATTCTTTTTGATGAGTATAATTATTTTTAGCACTGAAACCAGAAATAATACATTCAGCCCCCATCCCCTTTTTTCGCTCCTTATATTCTAATTTCTTTCCGCACTGCTTGTACAAAATGTCGAAATCATTATTCTAAAATATATCAGGACACCATAAATGTAATTACCATTTTTCAGATACTGTTAAGAATTTCAAAGTGGGATTTGTTTGTATGGTAGGAAAAATCATAATATCATTAGATCATCATTTATTTCATTGGATCACAGAAAAGTGCCTGGATACATGACTATACTTGTCATTGAAATATGTCCGCCACACTTAATCAAGAAGTAGTTCGCATATATTCTTCATTATCTCATAATATTTCTTGACTTTTAATAACATTTCTTGAACTTTTTTAGAAAAGCAAGCACAAAGATATGGGGCTCTCACTAAAGAGTTACCCACTGCAATGAAGAAAATAAATATTAAAGTATGATCAAACCTTCAAAAACAGCTATTATGCCTGAAGAACTTTTGTTATAAGTATATTGGGTAAATATTTATTTTCCCATATTTTTTAAGATATTTTCAAAATAAACATCCTTTATTGACATTTTTTCAAATATTTTGAGGGAAATAGCGAAAGAAAAGCGTCAGAACTTTTCCTGGGCTTTTTACAGAAACTTTAAACCTGTCTTCTTTTCTTCTGAAAGAAGAATAATTCAAGACTTTCTTAACTCTATACTTTAACACTTTGACATGTAAATGCCCATATATATCATGCTTAGATGCTTTTCTGAAATGCTTTTTATTAGCAGAAATGTGAATCGACTTTGACATAGAGTTATTCCACACTCAATCCATTGCACTAAAAATGATACAATAAAACGTCAATATTTCATCTTTAACAGCTCTCCTGGGATTTAAAGTTTTGAAGTTATAGGTATGTTTTTAAAAGTAGTACTGAATTTTTCAGCGTTTTATTCATTTATAATTTACCCTGTAAGGAATTGAATATTAATAATAATTTCATTTAAAATATTGGCCATTTTCATCTTTAAAGTTATCAATTTATTTTTCTAAAATCTAGACATGTCTTCTTTGGCATACATTTTTTCATACATATTTTAATATTCACGTCATTCTTTTGATAAAAAAAACATATCACATGCATAATTTTGACCAAGCAAGTATTAGTAGTTAGTAGTATTAGTAGTAGTAGTAAATAATAATTACAAAAAACTTCAAAAAGTAAATTTTTGAAGAAATATTGTTTCAAAAAAATTAAAACGAGCCTGAATGAAATCGTGATATCAATGCTCTAAATCGTAAGTTATGGACGGAGTTTCAAATTCCATATCTTCAAATGGAGTCAGACAACGGCACAACAGACTTTCTAATATTTATAATTCTGTATCATTAGCAATTATTTAGCCGAAAATGAAAAAATTTTCTTTGTCATAGTTTCTAAAATGGGTTTCATACATGTTAAAGCGAAAAGCTTTCGTTCATATCTTCAATGGATCTGTAGATAATGTTCAACAATATTTCATTTTAAGAAATAAAAAAAAAAGCTGAGCATAATAATAAATAAATCATCCAATAAATCAATCAATAAACATACAGTCATCTTCATGCATAATAATTTGCGATTGTGATAGATAATAATGGCAGAATATCTTCTGAAACCTAAGAATACAATCAGAAAAGGCTAAATAAAATTTGATAATGAAAAGGGATTTCAACGAATCAGGCGGAAAGATAACAAATCTGCTACTACCAAAGAATTTTTAAAGTAACTGGAGTTGTTTCTCGAAATTTTTATCGCATACAATCCTTATAAAGGTGTTATCTTTCTAACACCAGCATAAAATCTGCGACCGTTGAATAAGGAAGAATGTGAATTCTTAGATTCTTATTTTCAATCAAACGCATACAAGACTTTTTTGCTTGTAACCTAGTGAAAAAAAAGCGGTTACACATTTAAGATGTCAGATTAAGATTAAGACAAAATTTGATACAAAAGTGTAACTTTAATAAAGACATCATATACCAAATTTCGTTTAATTTATTGCGCTTTTGAAATTTTGCTTTAATATGCATGCACCCATCAACAGATTGACCATCTGGTACGTACACGGCACCAGATGGTCAATCTGTTGATGGATGTGGTTTAAATAGTGTAATGTCTTTTAATGGACTGATGGTTGTGTCTGGTGTCCTGTCATGAATCTACAAATTAGATTTTAAAATTATGAAAAAAAATCTAACTTGTAACGTTTTGTAATCACATAGACTTCATCTGAAAGGATTTCATACAAAATTTGATAGAAATCTAAAAATACGGTTTAAAAACAACATGCCAGATTTCATTGTTCTAGCTGAGAATGTTTATGATATATCATATTAGCAGACATAATTCTAAAAATGCATTTTTGAACTCGGAAAGGTCTGAAATGCAATGATACCTCAAAGTCTCGAGTTTAAATTTTTTTAGCGATTTCAAAACTTTCTCTTTGTTTACTTAATGTACGAGAAAGTAAAAGGCATTACCTACAAGCAATTTTCTTATATCTTTCAAGAAGTACGTGTGATTTTGATTGCGCGCTATCTAAATTGGCTGTTTAAAGATTTATTTTCTTTATTGTTATTTCATTCAATTTGGTAAACATAGGACATTTTAATTTTGCTATTACTGTAGAACATATTTTCTTGATTTTATATATTTGCATAAATTTTCAAATGTAGAAATAAATTTAGGAAAGTATATTCCACGGATATTTTTCGAATTTCTTTTAAACACATTTCTAATCATTTTAATTTTTTAATGAAATATACTAAATTACATTTTTATAATGCGTGTTTAATTACTTGGCTATCTTATATTTTAATTAGCAAAGATTGTTTTTAGGCTCATTAAAATATCAACATTGAAATTCCATTAAATTCATATTATAATGAATATAGATCTGCATTCGTCATGTAAAATTTTCTACACTGAAGTGAAAGATATATTCGTTTTTCTTGCTGGGAAATTCAATTTAAAAATACTGAAAATTATCAGATTAATTAAAAAATAATTGATGTTTCTTTTACATCTTTCTACATTTTCTGCTCTTTCATTCGTTTCCGCTCAACTTGCACTGCATTCCGTTTGAGAAACTAATTCTGAATAACTGAAACAAGCTGGAGTTGGAAATGAAACTTCAAAGCATTCAGTTTGACGTACAGGTCCATTTGTTATTGAATTAAAGTCTCGGTTCCTTAAAGAGGAATCCGAATGTTTGGTATTTATCAACTTGAGTATGACGTCATTCTTTACATTTCGGAAACTAAACTCTATAGAATGCAGTTGTCAAGTTTATTTAAATGAAATATATTATTTCAAGCACTGGAACTTGCGTATGTTAGATATAATGGTTAAATCCAATGTTATAAAATCATCGTTTAAATTAAAAATAATGTAATTTTTATACCATATGCATAGCAGACCGCTATAAGAATAATTTATTAAAACTGTAATATGCTATACTCAGGAAATTGGACAAGATTCTAATATTGATACTTTCCGAAAACTTCAACATATTTAGAAATATTTGGATTAAGGTCTCCACGAACAAATATATATTTACAATTATATTTATTTATTTCTTTTTCAAAAATGCTATTAAAATAAAATAAATAAAATTTTAAAATTAATCCAGTTTTCTGCCCTTATATGATAATGACAACTGTTCAATGCTATTTATATAATCTACAAAATGTTGAAACAATGTTACCTAAGACATACTTTTGCTTTCTGAACGTTAAAAATCCTATACCACATATTTTAAATATATTTTGTATATATTGCATTAGAAAGGAAAGCTTTCAATTTCAAAGATATTGATATTATTAATAATTAGCTTGCATAACTTTACTCAATATAATGAATTCATATTATCTTTTCGAATTATTTCTCATGGAATATATCCTATACGAATTATATATGGACTCCAGAGAATGCATTCCTGAGTAAAATAAGAATATCAAAATAATCTTTAATGATTAATGATCTCTTTGCTTTATAAATCTGAAGATGATAATCATGAATCCTATAACTCTGCTTTCATAATAAATAATCCACTAATACCAAATAAATTAAATTATTAACGAAGCAGTTAATGAAATATAGTCACACGATCTTCAGTCACATATATGCGATATTTTTTATTATTACGCAGATTTTATAACAATATTGCTGACTTTTGCAATCATGTACTTAATATGACGACTGGCTATTAATTCCACCTAAACATGAATAAAGAGAAAGTGGATTATTTACCAGAAAAAAACTGTTTTCGTTATTTTCAACCAGTGGCAAAGTGCAGTTCAAAATGATTGACATTTCCTATCACGCAGAAAAAAAAGAGGAACGAAGCCTATTCTCTTTTTTGTTGCCTCTCAACATTCTTCGACGTTTTTCAAAAGAGAAAAATGTATATTTCTTGGTGTGCATGGTGCTCTTGTTCTTTCCTTAGAGGAAGCCAATACCTGAATACGAAACACTGTTTCCCGGAATTTTTTGATCTACTCTTTCCTTTTTTGAGTCACCCGCTGCACCTCGCATGCATACAACGGCCTTTTTTATTTACATTCCTAACTGATTCAGCAAACAGTTTTCTAACTTTCATCTAGTTTTGCTCGTTTTCCAATCTTCAGACTTTTCCTATTCATTCTCCATTCTTTTCGTTTTACATAGCTTTTCTATTTGATTCCTCTAGGATTTCAACTTCGGCTACCACTTGACAAGGACTGACATTCATTCTTAGCTCGTTAGAACTGAAGGATGCTTGTGAGATTCGTCAAACAGAGTACGGAGGATTGTTGCAGACATTCAACATTACTTCTTCAGAAGAGCATTTTCTTGTGCTTCTTCAGTGAGAAGAAAATATGCAAAAATTGAAAACAGAATTTTATTTACAATCATAGAAATTAAACAATGTTTAATATTTTAAAGACACTTATTTCTAATGCATAGTTTTTTTTTCTTTGAAAAACTATATAACTATTATTTCATAATGTACTCGAATTTTTTTAGTGGAGAAAAGTTAATATAAGATTTCGGATTGGAAAAACAAGAGATTTTTTATTTATTTATTTATTTCGGATCATAAACTATCAGTCATTTTTAAGCATTCTGACTAATTATCTGAACGAGAAATAAAAAACGGATGGAAAATATCTATGAGATTTATATCTAGAATGTTTGATATATATCTTTTAGCTTGATGCTTCAGCTTAGCATCTAAACATTCGATACATTTACATCCGATATGGATCGTGATGTCAACGCATCATTATTATACTAAAAATTTTCATACCAAAAGTGTATTGATAAGGACTGCATGTTAATTGTATTAATTTTAAAAAAATAATTTAAACTTAATATAAATACTTAAACATCTTGCAAACATTTTTAAATCGTTCTGTTTAGTTTAATTATATTAACGTCTACTCAGAAGCAATACTAAGACATTTTTGGGGATGGATCTAGTAAGTTTGAACAGCGATCAGATGACGAGGGCGATATTTGAGTTGGTACTGCCCTCACCAAACTTTCTCACTACAACAACAAGATAATATTTGGCTCTGATGGAGTTAATGCGTATCAGACCTGTTTACCCGGCAATTATACGGTAGAATCTGGTCTCGAATTTTGAACCTTCCTTCCCTGAAACCAAGACCTTATCACTAGGACAGAGTGGCATTGAAATACTTTTAAATCGTTGTCCAATAATGTGAACTATTTGGCATACAGCAGCATTTTTGGGTTAAACAATACTGACTGGTAAAAGTTTATAAGTTAGCACACACTTCGACAATAAAATTTAAATAATTGTTACCAAAATGAGCATTTTGGGTTTTTTCAACACATTTTAGAAACTTTGAATGCAGAAAAAACTACTGTCAACGACTTGTAAAGAGGCTCTATGCTCTATTTCAATTCTTTTTTATTTCAATGCATAATGTCCTACCTCAGAGACTGAAAGAGAGAAATTTTTGGCGCTAATTTAGTTGGTGAATCATTAAGCATAATGGTTACTATTTTGGACGTTTGTCGAACAATAGCATGACTAAATATCGTATACAGGAAAGTGACCAAGAGTATCTGAAAAGTTGAAGTAAGAAACACAGAAAAGTAATGAATTACAAATTCTACAGGGGGACGAAACACTAGTTTCAGGATAGTTCTGGTAGATATTTTATCTTCTTTCTCTCGTACCAGCCCTGATGGCATTTACTACATTCTTTCGTAACATATCTTAGTAATTATGTCATCAGCGACAAATACCAATGTAGTTTTTAATTACTTAGAAGATTTCGGACACTTCCATCTCTTTTCAGATTGAACAACTTGGTATTTACTATGTTTTGACAAGAAATTTGACAACGATGAACTACATTTCGACAAGGAATTTTACTAAGGAAGCGCTAAGTTTTGACAAGGATTTTTCTCTTCCCAATTTGTCACTAATGGTGTTTACCATTTCCAATTTCCAACTGTGAATGGAAATCATTTACTGAAAGTAATCGTCAAATATTAAACTAGATTGTGAGCACCAGAAGAAGACAACCTTAAGCAAAGTGACAGAAGAACTTAATCAATATGTGCTCATTTCGCTTTTAACAAAAACATCTACATGGGTACTACCCAAACAAAATTCTACAGCAGAGTATCAATGCTGAAACCACTTCTGACAGATATCAATCTAAAATACAGTCTCAGCTTGTTTCACAGCCATAAAACATGATCTATAGAAGCAAGGATACTTCCGATAAATAATCTTCTATAATTTTTCTCATAATAAACCAAATGCAGGTCTGGGGTAAGGTCTTCAGAACCGCCTTTGGCCACCTATGCGGTCATGGCGACGGTTTTCACTACTGATTTCAGCAGCAATCTCGCGTTTTTCTGCTGGTTCTATTTTTTTCCTAGAGAGCCATGTAACTATGCAAACATAACTACTTTTAGAACCCTACAACATAAATTGCCTATAATGGATACAATTTTCTACTTTTAAAATGCTCTTGCATTTTCTTGCCTTATTTTGTGCGATCGTATTAATTACAATTCGAGTGCTTTGTAAATGAATCTTTCCGCATATTATCGTTTTTTATCATGCCAAAAAATGCAGTGTTATGTATTTGTGCGATATATTGTACTGCCATTTTGTATCATATTGGAGTGTTTAAAGGTGGCATAAATTCTAGTACAATACAAATAATTTAATCTGTTAATTTTCGAGGTGAAATTATGATTATGTGGATTTATTGATCTAAACTGTACTCAAGAAAAGCACCAAAAGTACGTGGAAAAGAAGTATCTGGACTCTGTTCCTGATTTCGCCAATAAATACAAAAAAATGATAAAATATCGGCGATAACAGACCATACATTCCTTACGTTTCATTTGGCAACACATTAGATAATTTTAAATGATTTGATCAAAAAGAAAGTTTATCACACTCAGTCCATCATTTGTTTTTTCTTTCTTTACATCAGTCTAAGACGTTTTCTTTAGGCAAAATGTTTACTCCTATTTTCAGATTTTAGAATATTTCTACGAATACAAAATGGCTGAATGAAACATTCATTTATAGCTGAATGAAACATTCATTATTGAAAGAAAACCAATTAATCACATTCAAAAGACAATTATAAGAAAAACATTAAAAGAGTTTACATTTAAAAAGTATAACTAATCTTAGGAGTCCACTAGATAATTGGATATTAATAAAGTGTTCTAATTAGTTCTAAATCTGATTCTGAAATATTTCCTTCCATATTTTCTTATTGCATACGTTATTTTTTACCAAATATGTTTCAAAGAAAATATTGTAAATGTTTTCATGACCCAAAAGTTCATGCATTTAGGGTGAGAATAATTATCAAAAGAAATAATGGATTTTTGTAAAATTCAACCTCTTTTTTTCTGCAGAAGTTCTCGTTCCTATTTTAAAAAAAAACCACTTTATCTTTAAAACTGGGATATTTCATCAGAATTTCCAATATTTCACTAGATAATTCTTAAAGAGTTATGACTAATTGCATGCAGCTGAAGAGAATGGTTGAAGGGTGCAAAATAGTTTTTCAGAAAGAAAGAATAATGACTCGAGAGAGTTGAATTGACCCCTTGATTGATTACTCTGATGGAGACCTCCAGGGGAAAATGACGTCAGAAACATTGATTCACTGTTATCTGAAATTTAAAATTCTGGGAAACTTTTACACGAATGTTAACCGTTTTATGAAGAAGAATATTTCTGATTGATTCTCTATCATTACATAACAACTGATAAATAACTACAATTGAGATATACCATGAATTTATTATATCTTCTTAATGCACAATTTTAGGAAGTATTGTATCATTAAATTATATAACGTTCTCATGTTCATTTTAATCATGTGCTTCAGGTTTTTAATAAAGCAAACATTTAATTTTATATCTCTTTTAATTAATCTATTTAATTCTAATGTTTTATATTTTATTATTATCTTTGAAGTAGGTATTCCTATCCTATATTTTCTCGAAAAATATTATTTGATCAAGTTTGGTGTTTTAAACTCAGTACTGAATAAAATACAGTAAATGTAAAAATATTTACAGATTTTTATCTTTATTATTTTCATTCCCATTTTTCAATCAAATAATTAAATATATATTGTCAGCTAAATAAATATTTGAATGAAAACATTTACCCTTTACTTCGGGTTTTTTTTTCATTTAATAACGGCAAAATAATTAACATATTCTCGTGTTTGAGACTTCATTGTAATTAGAAAAATAAAACCACAATTTTGAGAAACTTTAAAAATTCTGCACACATTTAGAAAATTTGCGATAAATGTATCAAAATATGATGTGAATTAAGCTATCCAAACAAAACCAAGCAAAAACGTCGGTAACCTTTTCATATATTTCCTTTGATTTTTAGATTGCTATTGGCTTTTGCGATAGTTAAGAATGTAAATTTTAAATGCTGTGAAAATGTTATTTCAATCATTACCATCACTATTAAGAAAAAAAAAATACAATGGAAATAGTTAGAAAAACTAAAAAGTTTTTGTTGGAGATTAAATTTTCTTCTTTAAGAAATCTCAAGCTCCTCAATAAATTCATTCAATGTACAGCCTCAAGTACTTTTCACGGAGTAAATTACCTAGCTAAGAAATAAAGAAAAAATAACAGGAATTTTAATCTCTCTAAGCAAAATAAAAATGTTACACTCAGCAAAAATGTTAAAGTACTTCAGAAAGTAATTACAAGCATATATAGAAAGGAAAAGGTGCAAAATACATTTAAAGTGAATAGACACGTTTAAATTTCGTAACGTCCGTTGAATTAATGACAGAAGTTATGAGTCAGATTTTAGGAGCGAAGTCATTGCCAGATTTTTTAATGTATCAGCACGTTCAATCCGCTCACTAGTCTATAAATTATAACATACTTTCAGATGAATCGATAAATGAATCAATGTGATTAATAAATGCACTATTTGAACGATGCTCACTAGAAAGGATATCTTGTAAAAAATGTATGTTCTTTCTGAAAACTAATTTTGTGGTTGATAAATGTATTCATTCTATTTCTGTTTTGCATTGAAAGAAATCTTAATAAGAGATTAATCGTATTTGATGATAATTCTGCTAAAAAATATCTCAGAAAGTATATCTGTGCGGTTTGAACACCTACTTAACACCTCCATCACCGATGACGAGACGTACCTCTTTATTTAGATTAAAGGCAAGAAATGCTCATAAATATTTTGTCTTATCCTTGCACTACTGTCTTACCATTGTCAAACAGATCGAAGTGATTTTTTCATGATACCGCTCTATTTTATTTAAAACGAACTTAGAGTACAATCACACTTTTCCTATCTCAGGGAAAATGTAGTTTGATTTTTGCTTCTCCTCCGATGCCTTGTTAACGATATCATCATTCCTGTCAACGATATGATTGTTAATCCCTGGTTAACGATATCATCGTCGATGACAGGATGTACCTCCCCTGAGAAGGATAGATTTATCGTAAAGGGAGCTATTTTGCACAGAGAACAGTTCATGTATCTCTTATTTAAGGAGTTCCAAGCATTTCAAAGCGCGAGTGCATTGAGTTATTTTTTATGGTTGCTGAACAGTCTAACAGTGCTTAACTTTAATTATGTAAAGTATTAAAAATATATTTATATAAAGTATTGGCTGGTATCACCAAATTAAAGAAAATAACATTCGAGAAGGGAAGGTTACAGGTTACAAATAAGATTTTCTTGACGATTAAGTTTGTATGTAAAATAGATTTTAGAAACTTTTGGATGGTATAAAACGAAAGTAAAATCATGACCCTCTTTATTTACCAATTTAACCTCAAGATCACTGTTTATTTCATATTCTTTGAAATGTATTTTAAACAGTTAAAATGACTGAATAGCTTCAGCTTTAAATAGAATGCTTATATAATATAGCTTTAAACTGAATGAAATTTCAAGCATTTTTCCACGGGAATAAGCTAGTGAAATACATGAAAGGCTGGAATTTTATTTTTCTTACCTGGCTTGAAGATGTCTTGTTTAAAACATTTGTTCGTCAGGTGTCAGTTAGTTGTCTACGTGCAATAGAATTAATTTTTCGCTTCCTAACTATTTGAAATAGTCTTTAAAGAAACTTCAGCAGAAAATTCTAGGAAACTCTTTTTTTTTTTTTTGTCTTACACTTCTAAAATTTCAAATGTCAAATTAAGTTAACTAGAATAATTAGGAATCAAATATGAAAAGTTGTAAGAAACAGCATTCTTTTCTGCCACGAAAGAGTCTATATCATCTCTAATTTTCATTTAGCGAGTGTTTTACTTTATTCTTTGTATGTGCTAATTTTGCCTAATGTTGCGTCTTTCTTGAAAGATAAGATTAATAAATATAGTATTCTCTAGATTTAATACGTCAAATTTAATAATCGGTTTTAAGTTTTGCCAAAGTTGTTTTGGGAAGAACCATATAAAATAGTAAGATGACAAGGACAACGCAGGAGATAGCATATTTATCTTCAAACTCCACACCATACCAACGTACTGACATTCTCAACATAGAGCCTTTTAGAATTCTAACTGAGCAAGTCATTACTTGCATTAAAAATTTTTCGAGATGTTTAAATGCATTTTAGATTGAATTGATTTATTAAAATACAAAATGTTTGCATAACAATTCAATTAAATGCTCGTATAGTAAGATATCCAGATTAAAGAATCAATATAAGCCGTATATATGATTTCTTGCAGAGAGTCATTGATTTAATATGTAAACTAAGCAGCAATATGATGAAATTAATAATTAAACATAAAAAGCCTTAAATTGCAATCAATACTTCGAGAAATCTATCTTTCTAGAGTTTAATAATCTTTGTAATTGTAAATTTCATTTTAATCTTTTTAATTGTACATTTTTTATGTCATTTCCTGTTGAAATAATTCGATCTAAAAATTAGAAAATAAAAGTGAAAAGTAAGCAATAATTAAAACGCAAAAAGAAGAATAAATTTTAAAAATCGAACAAACTCTAGTGAAATACCATCCATTAAAGAAGGCTTTTAAAAATATAATTATAAATACAGATAAATATGAAAAAACAGGGAATTAAAAAAAAAAAATTTGTTGCGTCAATTTTTATCCTACGTGACTTCACCGAAGAACGTTACCCACAATTTAAAGCGCTTTTCTATATAAAATCTCCGCCTTTAAATAGATATGAAATTTAGTTGTACTTACATAATATTATACAGCAGGAAAAATATTTCTCAATTTTTTTTTAAATTTATGCTCAAACATTTATGTATTTTATTTATCAACTAGCCGCCTTTGGCGACCAGCCGGTTCGCCAATCTTAATGTTCATTAAAATTTTAATAATTAAATATTTTATGCAATTTCTACTTTAATAGCTTCTTCATCAAAATATTTTAAAACTTCAAATTTTGATTATCATATAATTCATTCATAATATTATAAAGGCCTTCAGTCATAACGTAATATGTATCTCTCTCATTTTCTGTTTGCACCCGTAGAATTTATGCTTTAAATTAAAGTGGAAAGAATTAATCTTCAATTAATATAATAATATTTTTTACTGAAACAAAGCATTTTTTTTATAATCTAATTACTGAAAATAGAGTCACTCAGCGTTTAAACTTTATGGGCACTAAAGAATATCTTTTTTAATTTATGTAATATCTCAAGAGTTGGTCAACAAAATTTTCTTAGAGTCATTATGAGCAGATCAATTAATTAACAATGTTTAAATTTAAATGCATCAAACACTAAACAAATAAAACGAATCGTTTAAAATAAACGGTTGAAAACAGGTTTTAAAAAAACTACTTAAAAAACAATGTACTTAAAACTATAAGCATATACAAAAATATATAACTAACATAAATACAATTTACTTACAAAAGCATGCAACTAACCCAAAAATAATTTAAATCATCCATTGATAACGGTTGTCATGGCAACAATCAGAACAGAATGCGCATGCGTGAATTTTCTTCGCCGGTTACGTAACGCAAATACGTGATTTTTTCTACGCCAGTTGGGGTAACGCTATGCGGATTAGAAATTTTTAATTTCCTTTATTCTGTTTTATTTTAATTCAAAAGTACTTCAGAATGAATCTGAAACATCGATTAATTAACAATGTTTAATTTTAAATGCATCATACATTAAGAAAATAAACAGAATCGATTGAAATAATCCGCCGAAAAATTTTAACCCTAGCCTCATTACTGTAGGAAGAAAAAAAAAATTGAAGCCTTTCTCATTTGGCGGTGGGGAAAATGGAAGATTTTTTTGGCGGAAAAGTTGGCGTTGGGGAAAATGGAAGATTTTTTTGTTGGGAAAGTTAGTTTTTAATTAATAATTAAAATTCTAATTAAAAATTCGAAAAAAGGAACCCCAGGTGCACATTCCCAACCTCCAAGGTATACATGTACCAAATTTGGTAGCTGTAGGTCAAACGGTCTGGCCTGTAGAGCGCCAACACACACACACACACACACACACACACACACATTGAGCTTTATTATAAGTATAGATTAAATCAAAATCAAGCAAATAAGTAAATTCAAATCGTGGAATTTGATTTGCATTAGATAAGTTTAACTGGTTGCAAAGAAATTTACTGTTCCGGTGTTATTCTTATAAAATATTTTAAGCATCAAAGATATGTTTTCCGTTTCAAAACATTCGAAACTTTATCTTAAAATCCTTTTTACATGGCATTTAATACTAAAAACATTTAATACGTCATTGAATATTTCACTGATTTAGAACATTGAATATTTCATTGACATTGAATATTTCACTGATTTAGATTTATTTCACTAATTTGTTTTTAAACTATCAGCCATTAAAGTGATAAAAATATTTAATCTAATTTTTTATACAATTGCTAAGGATTAAAGGACTAAAAACAATAAGGATTTAATTCAAAATAGCGGGATTTTGTTTTATTTTTATAATCTATGCGCTACTATTCGGCCTATCCAACACTGCTAAATCGGATACAGTCTATTCTTACTCCACTATTTCAGATTAAATAATGCAAATTTTGCTCTGTATTTCAACATTTGAGATTAAAAAGATAAATTTTTATCCAAAAAATGAAAATATATACATTTATCTGATCCATTTCTAAATACAGGCATTTTTACGCATAAGTCTTAAATAAATGTATATTTTATTAGAAAAAAAAAAGAACATTAAGGACCGACATAAAAAAAACGAAGTCCTTGATTGATGATTCCTCCGATGAAGACGATAAAAACACACCAGACCTTGATTGTTTGTATTGTAATGATGTATTTTCTAAGTCAAAGAAAGGAAAATGGTACATTCAATCTGAAAAATGTCTTGGTTATGTCCGTGAAAGGTGCAATAGAAAGGAGGGAAAATGTATGTTGAATTTTCTAACTAATATTCCTGAATCCTGAAATAAAAAATAAAAAAAACTACTTCTTTTTATAGTAACGATATAATTTTTCGTACTTCTCATAAAATTGATATAAGTACAAGACCATTCCTCTCAAGTGGGATAAAACCAATATATTTTATTTTAAATCATTGATAGTAAAAGTAGCCAAACTATGCCTTTTCAAGAATGATATATTATAAGGAAGAATAAATTAATAAATTCTGAAAATATTTTGGTAAAATAAAAGGCCTTTGAATCTTAGCTACATGGTCTTACCCATTTCCATTTAAAGATTCTAGGTTAGGAAATGTAAATTAATTTAAAACTATTCACTACATTATATAATAAAACACACCTATATGAAAAAATATCTAATATTAAAGTAAAAATCACTTATTCTTTTTTTCATTAATGCTGAATTTTAAAAAAAAAATATTACTAAGTTATTTAATTACAGTTTAACGATAATTAATTGCAGTTCATTATCATTTAATACTGTTTTCTCGTACAAATTAAAACGTATTCTCTCCATTCTGAGATTAAAGCTTTCCAATCTTGCTTCATAAAATTTTTAATTCGATAATATAATAGATATATTGAAAATGCAAAGAAATATGTTGAAATAATTATAGAAATAATGAAAAAAAATTTTTGAATCTTTATTAGATTACTTTTTATTTTTTAACTATTCGTAATTGTGCCATGATTGCAATAGTAATAATTATTATTATTGCGTGCCAAAATTTAGGTAATGCATCAGAATAAATTAAAATAGAGAGGTTGAAGGTATTGATTATACCCAACTTCTATACATAAAAATGCACATATAGAAAATAAACTATAATTCATACTTCTTTTCCATGTTGAAATTACAATTTCATTATTAAAAGCAATTAAAATGTATTTGAGGTATTGAAAATATTTAACAGGATAAACGAAAAAAAATATCATAGGAGCGTTCTTATGAACGCTGTTGTTGAGTTCAAATACCTGAAATATATTTTAATTTTGATTTCATGTCGAATATAATCAGAAATTCAACATAAAAAATACTCAAAATATTTATTTACTTATATAAGTTCGTAAATCTCTTCAAATAGCGATTTGTTTTATACGTTTGCTTTCATTAATTTTTATTTATAATTATGGATCGGCAGGCAATTTGTCAGAATATTAAACAATTCATGTGTAACGTTTAATTATTTAAACATTTAGTAAAACAATAATATTATATAATGCAATAATATTATATAATGCAGTAATATTATATATTTAAATAATAATTTAATTAAATATTAAAAATAATAACGATGGGGATTTCCTCTACTTGGTAACAATAAATTCGTGCGAAATTTTTATTATTAATTCAAAATATCAAGACTTAAAAAAATCTTCATTTTTCAGTATACATTTACATATAAATATGAATTAAATATTTATATAGACCAATCCGTTTTATTGCTCAAAAAATTATTTAAAATTTAGATAGTGAAAATTAAAAGCAAAACTGTTTTCAAGTTACTCGTGTTTCTTGTAAGCAAACCTTTTCTCACGTATATAATTAATTGAAGAGCAAACACATAACGTTCACAAAAACATACAGTAGCAAAATAAATCATTAATGAGAATAAAAACAATAAATAAAGAACATGAAATGAATTAAATATTAATATCAACCCATTCATTTATTGCCAAAAAATTGTTTAAAATTTAGGCACTCAAAATTAAATGCAAAATATTATTTTGAAGCTCCCTGTGTTTTTTATACACCAACCTTTTCTCACGTATATAAATAAGTAAAGAACTAACACATAGCAGGCACAAAAACATGCAGTAGCATATCAAATAAATAATAAAAATAAAACAAAATAAAAAAGCGCTTGTAATGACTTACCTTGGAAATAGTTGATCAGTCGACACACAACTTCTCCAAAGATGAAATTTCTTAGCAAGCTTCCAATGAGAGTGAATGGCATGCAAAACACTCCCAGCAACAAGTCGCTGATCGCCAGATTTAGCAAGAATACATTTGTGACTGTCCTCATGCGTTTGTTCTGAGCCAAGGTGAGGATGACAAGTGCATTACCGACGACAGAAAGAATAAATATCGATGAATATAGGCATATAATTAATGGGGCGTCACTTGGCAATGAATAACCTTTTTGGCGATTGCGGTTATTGAGAGTAGTATTGAAATCAAGGGGATAAATGCCGTCAGTCATATTAACGATGGCGCTTTCAAAGTCAAATATAGTTCCTCTATCTTCACTGGAATTCGTGAACTCCATTTTGGAAAGTCTTTCTTCAAAAGTTCGGGAAGATAACGGCACAGATAAAAGTACTTTGTTTCTTTTGGCTTTGGAGTGTTTCAAATAATTGTTTTAGAACATGTATGTAATTTACATACTCATGGATATACGTTGTGTATATCAAATTACGTGAAATAATTGAAATCGGGAAAATCGCACAAGAGTTTTGCGTTAAAACGTAGACATATCGACAGGATATATGAAACGTATTTCAGATATTATCAATTCACAAAATTTCTTTTTCACTTACTTGTAATTGATACATCCATCTATGAAATTGACGCTCTGTTGTAAAATCCAAACATTACTTTTTGATACATTTTAAAGCGATAGTACTAAGAAAATGCTAAAAAAACATGTGTTTAAACGAAAAACTCAAAAAATTAAATAAAGATAATATTAAAAAATAAACTCACATTTTAGTGAAATGATTTTAACTTTTGCAATGCGAGGAATAAAAACTAAAAACTTATCCAGAAAGTTGCAGCTATAATGCAATTTTTACTATATTAATAAATCTTATACATATTTAGAAAAAAAAATTATCTTTTGAAATATATTTAAAAATGCTTTAAATTAATAATATTACGAAAACGAATGTTTTTATATATATGCCATATTATTTAATGAAAGTAATAATAAAAATTCGTTATTTAAAAGAAAATTAAATTATTTCCTTACCAACTAAAAAAATAAACAAAAAAAACTAAATATGCAAAAATTGCGCACAAAAAATGAAATGTTTCACTAAAACCTTATCGTAAATACATTTTCGAGCATCAGAAATTCATAAATGAACGAAGAATAAATTCGAAGGAAATTAAGAAACTTTTATCGATGAAATAGACGAATCCAGGAAAATTTTTGCTTGTTCAAAAAGTTTTGAAAACTTCAGAAAAAAAGTTCAAAGATGGAATTGTTCGTTAAATATTTTTCTGTCGATATTTTCTTTTTCAGAACAAGCATAAACTATCAAATCGATTCGACGAAAGTTTGTCGAAAGAGGTTTGAAATGGAAAATCGGCTGGAAAATTGTACAAAGGAAGCAGATTTCGATTTCACGCGATCAAGTGTCCGTCGGACAATAATCGTCCCGAATGGTTGCTGCTCCGGAAAATGGGAAAACAGGCGGAGCTTAGTGACGTCACGGTGCGTGATGTCACGAAAATACGCCCTCTAGTGCGTGTGAAGCGTGAGATTACAAAGATCGAGGACTAAAACCGAGCAAGTTAGTTTTCTTTTTTCTTTTTTTTATTTATTTCCATCATTTCTTTTAACGCTTCCTAAACTCATTTCTCTCGTTTGTGAAATCCATTGCTATTTTTTTATTATCTCGTTGTCTTTGGAATGCGGACTTTTAATTTCAGAATGGAATTTATTTGGATGTATTATATGTCTTCACTGTACTAGAGAATTTTTACTGCCATGAATTTATGAGAAATAATATTTTTTCCTTTTTTCTCTGTTCAATCTTCAAGATATAAGTTTACTTTTCGTTTATAGAACCGTATTATTTGAACAAATATTTGATCACCACTCAGTTTTGAATACTAAAATTGCTCGCATCAGATACGAAAATCAAGCTGTGATGAAGGCAATAAACATTATTTTTACGCTAAGTTGTTACAGGAAAGATTTTATTGTCTTTTTTTATTGGTAATTCAAATGGATTCCATGAAAATAAAATGTATTTAATCAGCCCTAATTAGAAATGTTGATCTTTTTTCTCACAAAAATTGAATGAGTTGTTCATCATTACTTTATTGCTTAATTTTCATTTATAGTATTTTTGCAGAAATATAAATCGAAAATAAAATATTTTTTAAGCAGCACTGACAAAATTGAAGCATTTATCTACTGGTTCAGAAAATTCAAGAGCAGTAAAAATTAGGTTTGTAACTAAAATAACAGATTTAAGATTCATTGCGTATCCTTATTTCTGAAAATAAAACTGAAAGAAGATTTTGGAAGTCTTTGTTCTTCGAGTACTCTAGTAGCAACTTGGATTATGCAGCGTTATAATCTTAGGTCCAAAACTCGTATATTTAGGCTAATACATATTTAAACCTTTTAGAAGGCAAATATTTTTTTTAAACTTTAATATCGGGTAGTTTGATACTGCATCTGAAAAATCGCCTGTAGTTCCGATTTCTTGGATGTTTTTTTTTTTCATCCTAGTGAAATTTTAACCAACAACACCTAACAAAAAGTGAGTAATAGCTTTTCTTATTTAAAAATATTCTTAATTACGATTCGAAATAATGCAATGGAGTAGGCGAAGAATTCTAGATTCGTAAATTACTGGCAGTTTAAATGTGTGATTACTACCGTAGTAATCTACAATCTAGATAAGGTAATGTGTCAAATGACATTACTATGCTAACAACAGTTATTTGAATTGTTATTATTGCATCTGGGAGTTTTATTAACTTCATCATATGAACACAAATATCAGGCCCTTTTAAAACAATCTGGATGTTGAGTAGCAAATTCGTTTCATCGAGTGTCTCATCTAGATCGAAATTCTATTATTGAAGTGGTGACCCAATCGGTCAAGATTATCTAATCTACAGATCAAGAATATTTATAAAATACATGAGCCAAGGATTGATGGCAAAAAGTTCTAAGGTTGGTCAAAAAACTATGGAGCGCCTAGATATCACTTGAAATAGAAGTTTGTCCTTAATGCAAAAATGTTGGTTGATTTTCCAGAAGACTTTCAGAGGAAATTGGAGCACATTTTGGTTTGTCTCCGGGGGAAAAAAACCAGAAAAGAATCCAGTAGCGATTCCGGAAAAAGAGGAATTTCGTTACTACTGCATGCATTGGTCTATTTATTTTGTAATGGTGAATGAAATGACATTCACAAAAAAGAACTTAAAACCTGTCTCCCCCATTTCATGCTTTCCTGCCATGGCAATCCTTAACCTTGGTAAATGGAGAGTTATTAATACAATTACATTCTTGTGTTTGTCTGGTAATTATGACAGATGAAAAAATATTGATTGAATATATATATATGACGGGAACTTTTTGAGGTTTGGAAATTTCTTCTAAAACTGTTGTATACAATCAAAATTTTTTCTGATTCCGGCTCTTCCATCTTCTCTGTGTGCTTACATTTTACATCTTCAATCTAAAAATTCGATTATATCAATGAAATTCTAAAGAACAAAAAGCGTTAAAAAACTCGAAGACTGCTACTTCAATTCAAGTATTAAACATCACACATGCACATGTTTATGTGTGTTTGCGTGCATGTATGTGTGTGTGTGTGTAATGCATATATCTATTTACAAAAAGAATATAGATAAATTTATTAATTTATTTTAATAGAAAAAACAGGTTTTTGTTTCGTGACCTTTTTTTTTATTTTTAGAAATTTAAAAACACTATCAAAAATATTATTTAAAGAACCCCTATAAATAAGAAGCAGAAATTTATCCAAGGGATATCTCGCTTAAAAAGATGGATTTTGCCTTTACACTTTTCTACTAATACATTTGACGAGACCGTCCCGTCCTTCTTTTATTGTCTTTAAGTCAGAAGAAAGGTGCAGAATATAATCAGTAAATGGATACTGTCAGTTACTAAATCAAGAGTTCTGTGATATGCTCTATTTCTTTCCCTGCAACTAAAAGAAAACCCTTGACATCTGCATTCCTTTCTATAAGTTGCCTTAATTCTTCATATCTGTAATAAGAGAAAATATGCTTACAAAAAGAAACCAGAAAGTTATTCTGTTTTTACTTGTTTCTAAAATTCTTAAAAAGAAACCAGAAACAGTTACTCTGTTTTTACTTGTTTCTAAAATTCGTTAAAAGTTTCTGTAAATAATGTGAATGTTCTAATTAGATTAGCAGAATAAAGTCTTATTGATTTCTTTAAAAATGGAATTAAATATTTCGTCTGAGATCAATTAAACGAATGCATAGCTTTTGGCGTGAAAAAGAAGAAAACTTGGTGTAATTTACTGAATCTTTAATCACTGTTTATTTATGTTAATTATTCTCATCTAAGGTTCGGATGAACTTTTCTCTCTTTTAATGGAAATAATGCAAATTTTAACTAACTCAGAGAAAAAGAATAACGTTGTTCGGAATTAAATTAATTCTTAGATCATTTTAGTTCTTGGGGTACTTATTTATATTCTAAGAGTTGAAAAGTAAGAAAGTTCTTTATTTGTAAGAATTTGGATTTTAGCCTACATAACTCAATAGAATATGTAAATAAAATTACGTTTTAAATACTTTTTAATGAAATGTATAAAGTTTAAGAATTATTAATTTTCTAAAAATGGTGTTTACGGAACGTTTTCAGAAAATAACTTCATTTTCTCATAAGTTTAACCATTTTTGCATGATGCTCTCTCAATATGAATATTTAAATATGTTCTAATTGTTAAATTAATTTTTAAATAAATTAAAGAATCTGATATGTACTTTTAGAAAATTCTGTTAGCCTCTATATTAAGAATGGTAAAAAATAATAAATGGTTCACTGTAATTTTTTACTGTTTTCCTCTGGTGCTGATATTTTGAGCGCGCTATTTTTCTTATTCGATGTAATTATTTTGCAAACTTCTTTTGAAAAAAAATATCTAAAAAATGAAGCAGTTTTTCAAATAAGGGGAATTTTATGTTTTAAAACAAATAGCAATCGATTTTTTTTTGAAAACAAAAATGATTTTATAATTTAAAAAAGAAATATTGATTTAGTTAATTCAATAAGAACAAAGATGTGAAGTTTAATTTAGTCTTTTGATTGACACTCCTATTATTTCAACCGTAATATGATGTTTCATCTTAAATAATTTAACATGATTTATGACTATGTTTGCTATGAACCACTGGTTGAACTGGTTTTAAAATCTTCAATTCTTCAATATAATATCCGAAACTCTTCATCAATAAACACTGCGGTCTTTTGATCTTCAAAGGCCGGTATTTTATTCAAATAAGTAAATACTCTGACACTTAGTAATAAAGGTTTTATTTTGTAGTCAACAACAAAAATTCCTTTTTGTTTTATTTTCAATAACAATTTCATAAGTTTTTTATTTTACTCATTTTGATAAAAGATTGAAAGGAAACTTGAATTGCTCATTTCTTGTTTAATTTTAAAAATTCAGGCTCTAGCTCTATTTCTTCATGAAAAAATATTTTGCCTCCCACTTTTTACTATTGATATATAAGTATGATTATGTATGATTGTATGAGTATGTTTAGAAATACAGTCCAAGCTTCACACATCACATTATAAATTTTAAAATAATGTCTTTTGAGGCTTGATTGAATCTTATTATAAATTACATTTATTAGTTGAATTTTTATTATACGACTCATACCTAAACACTTTTGCCCGCCCATGTTCTAGCACATTCGCAACATGATAATTAGTTTTAAGTTCTTGATGTGATACTTTGAGCTGCGTTGAACACTTAAGCAATCTCCATTTGGTTTTTACCCCTCCCCTCGGGTCTACCAATAAGCTGTCACATTAGTGCAGTCTTCCAGACGTAGTAACTAGATTAAGAAATTTCTAAGAGGAAAAGTATTAACCGCAAAAACGGAATTATTTAAAAAGAATTAAATATTGGAAAAGTGGACATATGTCCCTTGCATATCTTTTGCAAAGGATTACTGCATAATTTCAATACTTTTATACTCCAGCTTAATTAGGGGTAATTTTGCTTTCATTTCTAAATAATTAACCACTGAATTTTAGCCCAAAATTTTAATCAATGAGTATAGAAAAATATCCTCTAATATATATATATATATATATATATATATATATATATATATATATATATATTTAATTTACAAAGGCGTTGTCTTCATATATTTGGGAGGTTTATATTCTGTATCACGTTTGCACTAGGAATAAGAATGGTTAAAATTATACGAGGACTCTCATCAAGAGTCCTTCTTAAGATACAAATTAAGATACAAATCTTAAGATACAAAATATTTCTATGAAGCAATTTCTTATCTTCCTAGAAAATTCCAAAGAACCGTAAAAGAATAAAAAATATTTTGCAAATCTTCAAAATTATAATTATAACTCGAAATATGGAAGTTAATGGAGAATGTTAGCCCGTGATGCATCGTACCTGTTTCAAAACGACATATGCATTAAATCCTTAATCTGCATTAAAAGGGTATTCAATTATCGCTTTTCAAACAAATCAGCTTAAATGAAGTAATTCAAAGATGCTATAGTTTGACATTAAAGTTACACATAATCCACAAACATGTCAAGTTTTCCACGTATTCCTGAGATAGATAGGTAATCATAATAGGGAGCGTATCATCTAATTAGATAATTAACAAAGCAAAACAGTTTAATGAGCTTATAGAATTCCTCTAATTATATATATTGTACACTTTTGTACATAGATATTTTATATTTACAGAACCTTTTCCGATAGAGGTGGCTTGTGAAGCTTAGTTTAGTTTAGTTGTATTAACGTCCGGTTTTAAAGCAAAACTAGGGCTATTTTGGGACGGACCTCGTAATTTTGAGCCACGATCAGATGACGAGGAAGACATCTGAGCCGGCCCCTGTCCAAACTTCCACACCACACCACCGGGAGGAACCTGGTGAAGTATCTTTACATTTTTAAATGGCATCTTTAAATTTTAAACTCATGATCATCTATTTTTAATTAAGAAACAGACAATACATAAAAACAGTTTTTAACAAAACAGACTTAGCATATCTTACTATGATGGCATACATTTGCCATTTATGAAAATATCTTTCTTTAAATAAAAGAAAACAAGTTTAGTATTTTTATATTTCGTTACATTTCATCAAATACTACAATTATCCTTAGATACTATCTTTATTGTAAGTAAAATCTTGAAAAATAAAGGTTTTTTAGAACGGTCCAACAAGGAGTATATTAACCATGATAAAAGTTGAGAAATTTGGTTCAGATATCTTGAAGGATTTTAAACAACATATATTAATTAAAATTTCCGATGGATTTTACATGATTTTCATGAACTTTACAGGACCAAATATTCTTTTTAACAAAAAGTTTTCTTTGATGCTTAGAAAGTCGCTATTCTCAGACTTTGAGAATTTAGTCTCCTAGAATGTAATTAATGTCTTAGTCACTTGCACGCTAAACACATATCTATCACCAATGTTCTTCAGAGGAAAAGGAAATTGAAATATTATTTATCAAATAATCCACTGCTTTCTTCTTCCCATCTCACCTATTATTTGATATCCCCTCCTTTTTATTGATTTACATAAAAATAGAATTAGCTATTTATTTACTGTGGTATTTTTCTAAAGCAAAGGTAAGTTTAAAAAAAGAAAAAAACCGAAAGAACACTTTTGTCCAAGGCAACTATTTGGTACAATTCACCACACTTCTTAAAAGAACATGAGGGAAAAATTATATTTTCGTTGCGGAGATTTCTAAGAAATCGTTATTGGCCAGGGGATATAAAGGTTATGAAAAAAACATCACTGAGTCAATAAAATGAAAATGCCTTTCCACAGAGCTCGACAGAATATACATTATTTAATGAAAATATTTTGGACATCTTAGAATAATTTTAAATAACTAAATATCAGCGGGAATTCTTAAAATAGTTTGATTCACTCAAAAAATAAATATATACTATATATGCTAAGCTCTTTATATAGGTACAGAATTTTATAAAGTAACTTCTAATAGCATATCAAACAAGTTTCGGAACTGCAATGAAAGAACTTAAATAACGATTAAGCATTTCCTATATGTAAGAAAAATTTTGAAAAAAAGAAACAAGTATTGCTATTTAACAAACATATGGAAGGAAATGTAAACTTTGGTTACAGTATCTATTATATTTCTGCAATTCATAAATATTTCTAGTTACAAGAATTCTTGAAAATCAGAATGGTTATATAAAATTTATTTCGTAAGTCTGTAAACTTCAAATATATAATGTTGACATTTCAAATCCTATGAATATAATGGCTGTCAGTATCACATCTCAAAGGAATTTAAAATGACACCATTTAGCTTTCTTACGAGTTAAGCATTCCTGAGAACAAAAGTCTTTTCGATAAACTATATGTTAAATATGACTCTAATAATGTTCTATAGTATTAATATTCATTAACTTATAATAAGTGCTAAAGATAAGTAAACATAATAAATATTGCTTTCTATAACTTCTAACTTCTTGTAATTCCTTCACTGCTTGAAAAAAAAAAAATCTTTTATAATTGATGAATAAAAGTACATCATTTGTTATATAAAACATTCCAAATAAAATGAAATAGCATTTATTTATTTAAAAGTATATTTGAAGATAATTATGTTGTTTTATTGAAGAGAATTAGGAATTAAATATGCATAGTATATAACTAAAAAGATATTTCTTTAATTCCTTTTCTATGGAGATATAAATTTATATACATTTTTATAATATAAAAAGTATGCACATATAATATACAAAATAAGAATATATATTTATTCTATCACTGCTAACAATCAATTTTGCATTTTTACAATCAATGATAAACGGTGTAGAAAGTAGTTGTATTGAATAAAATTGAACTACACTCAAGAAGATTCACATAAGTACTAAATCAAGTGTCATTTTTCAAATAATTTCTGGTATCATTTTTCTTATATGCTGTTGTTAAATTTAATCTTTTTAGGTCCTTTTTTTAATTTTATAATTTATACTATAAATAATGAAAATGAATCCGTCTACCTTTTCCTTAGCAAATTATAATTCATCTTTTTATACTACGATTCTTCTAATTTAATTTCTAATTTTTTTAAAGCTTTTTAGAGCTTAAGGTTTTTTATTTTGTGCTCCACAAAAGTATATTATTTCCAAATTTGTCGCTAATGAAAAAATATAATTGTTATTTGAGGAAGGAATATTTCAAGTCATGCACAATATTATTTCCGATGCTCTTGTTTACGACATGTTAAAAGGAATGTTCTATTCCTAGCTGAGTCAATGGTGCAGTAGTCTTCTATACAGAGTTAGTCTCCATCGAAGCTCTAATTGGAAGATATAGCGTACAATTTCCATTATTTCACTAATAGGAAAGCCACCAAAATTAAAAGAAAGAAATTTGAAGTCCTAATGAAGAATTATTTTTAACAAAAAATAACGAAGTTAAAAATTAATTTCAGACCAATCTGCAAAAAATAATAGCTGATTGTTTCTTGACGTACCGTCCAATTACCAATCTTTAGTGCTATTTATATTAGTAGTATTTTTAAGTACATGAACTTTCAGTTAAAACTGACATTTCGATCGCAATTGCGTTTGTGGAAAACATCCTTGACGAGATATAACATTATCTTCTAAGAACATTTTCGAAAGAGTTTTATTACTTTTAGTTATTCAGTGCATTTATTTAAATTTTTGTCGGACCGTGCCAAAAAAGCAAGTAAACAAATGTTACTTTTAAAACTAAATACCATGCATAATTAAAGTAGAAAAAAATCTGATCTCCTTACATCACCGTTTTTCCACTTCTTAAAAATCGGTTTGGATTATGACCACATTTTTTCTTCTAAATCTTAATCTTCTTTTCAACCAAAAAGCGCTTTAATACCTGAAAAGATAAGTAATTTTTTTCTTTGTTAGTTTTTTAAACGCATCTTTAATTTTACTTAACTTCATTTTTTCAGTCATCTTTTTTGCTAGCTTTATTTCTTTGCACTCAATGTCCTTGACATCATCGGTAATTTTAATCGCATTAAGATGCATAAAGAGAAATTTTCGCCGTGGTTTTTTTCTTAATGCAGCCAAGAATGAATTCAGTAAAGAATGCAAGAGTTTTAACTTGCCTTATAACCCCCTTTTAATACATCCGAGAATAGTTAGAACCGTATTTTTCTTGGCAGTTATCATCAATCTCATTTAAATTTCTTTCAAACTGTTCTTTAATTAATGTTTCATCCGTACATGGGTGTCCAAGATACTTAACACATGTTTGAGCAATCCGAAGGAAACACAAACTTTGCATGTTAAGCAGCTTAAAAAATAGCACCTTCCAAGAAAAGAAAAAAAATGTTGAGAAGAACTGAAACATATTAATCCCAATTTCACTAATATAATAAAGGAGATAAGCAATAATTTAACGGTTATATTTTATATACAATATATTGAAATCTCCTTGATTACGATTTTATCGTGAACATATTTCTGTTTTCAGATACGTTCGGGTGAATTAATTAACTGCTTTTATCGCCAGATAAGCTTAATGCAATCACTACATTATTTTTCCGCACGTGTAATATTTTCTTTCAAAATAAAAAAAAAGTAATTAGTTTTTATCAAATATCCTTTTTATTTTTCTGTTCGTCTCTGAATGAAATATATGAAAATTTGACATAAATATTTTGTTTACCAGATAGAAATAAAAATCGCTGTGTGGTATTAAACTTGATATTGATAATGTATTCGAAGAGCTTAGCTTCAAGGCAATTCCTAAATATTTAATGGATAAATGAAGTCTTATTTGCATTAAAATGATCATGAAATTTTGTACTTTTATGCAAATTATCTACTTTTTGATAGTAGTCTATACAATTTATGAACGTTTAATCAAAATTATTTTGATGCCACGGAAGACATTTACGTTATATTAAAAAAGCATTTTGATGAAAATAATTTGCTGAAAAAACCTAATATTTAAATTAGGTTTACAGTGTTAATAATAAAAATTAATTTTTCATGGGATGTATTTAAATAAAAAAAAATTTAAAGAAAATAAAAAAAAAAAAAAAAAAATGTTTCACTTTGGACGGCATTGTCTATTTTCTACACTGTAGGAATGGGAAACTCTTTTACTTGAGCCCTAGGTGATCTAACGATTTTTTTACGTTAGTGTTGGATGAAGGTAATTTCAAAACAAAGTTTTACTTTACATATGAGACTGGTGGATGGCGAAATTGTGCTCTTGAATCAAAAGATTTGAGCTAGTGTGGAATGAAGACAACAAGAATAGTACTCTAATGCTTTGTCGAGCTTTAATATCTGGTATAAACTATCTTTACTGTCTAATAGAAATTTAATTAAGTAAATATCCAATAGTTGACACTTGAAAACGAATGCGTAGAGGGAAATCCACAAAACTGAATTGGAAATCAATATAGTTTATTTTAAGTGATAATTAGTTTAAGAAAAAATACTTATAAGATCACTTTATGAAGGAAAAGTGGTTGAAATCATATAACATACGATGCAACGTAAACCGGGATTTTCATGGGATAAACAAATGCAGTACTCTCAATATAATCTGAATGATGTCTACTTTGGTCTCTTCATGGCTTAGTTTTATGGCCAGTTCTCAGCAACACACTTTTGTTATAGCTTTTCTTCTAATCTCAGGATGTAGTAAATGAAATAACATTGAGACAGGAATGAACCACACTCTATACCACTGACAAGAGGTAGGCACGTGTTGGAAAATTGAGTTTGAAAATAGTTTTAGTGCATCTTTAGGATATTCATTCATTAAAGTATTAAGCAATAGTCAGCCAATTTCTCTTCAAAGAAAAGCATTTATTTCAACAATAAGATAATTTTTTAGAAATTATTCAAGATGACGAGAAATTGCAAGCTTGCCCCCCGTAAATGTTATTCCTTCAAATGTATTCAACTTTGCAATGTTTATTTTTATAGACAGAAAAAAAATCGTACTAAGTATGTACAGTATTTTGTTTATTTATTCGAATGTGATGAAGAAATAAATTCTCGTGAAAACTTCATTGTTATACAATAAATATCAAACTATACATTAATCAGTTGTCATTGCTAATTTCTAACAAGAAGATACGGTATTCATAATGAGCTGTCCAACTTTCTGTTGAAAAAAAACAATTTTAATATAAGTGAAATTTGTTTTTAAAAAATATCTTAAAGAAACCTCGCTCTTAAAAACAATTATCATTCATCAGTTGTAGAGTGTTAAAATATATTTTGTTTCCAATGTTTTTATGATAGTTACAATTCTGGATCTTGTATGCAAATGAAAATTAATGAAGTCAGAATAAATATATAGAAATTTTGATTATTCTTTTAAGATATAAATAATCGTAATTAATATTTATCACCATTTAAGATATATTTATAATTATTTCTCTGTTTAAAAGTTAAATTAGAAATCAAATATTAGGTGAAAGAATATTTATTTATGCATAAAAATGAATATCATATTAATGAAAACTTTATGTAAATGGATAATTTAACTTGTATAATTTAAAAAAAAATTACAAACCCCCCTATATTTATAATTAATTTTCTTTAAAATTTTTATTATAATTCAACTATTAATATAATAAACACTAATTTTTGCTCAAAAAATGGAAAACATTAATATGACTTGCTATTGCTCTTTAATATTTTAATGAATGAATGCCCTAAAGATGTGCAACTATTATATTAAATCTTATCCGGAACTATATTTTCCAATCAGTACCCTCTCCTTATGAGTATAGAATCTTTCTATTTCTTAATTAGTTGAGTGGGCTTGATCTGGAAGGAAAAAATAAAAATCAGTACGTCCCCTAGAGCTTTACAAATGGAAATACCCTTTGCTTCTTCTAAATTGATATTGGATTGGAGTGATAAAATTTGAATAAAAATAGTGATATCCGACAAATTATCAGCGAAAAATACTTATAAATAAAAAAAAATTAATAGAAGTTCAAGTCTTTCTAGCAAAATGGGAAAGACTTTTACATTTCGTTTGCAACAAATCTAATTTCAGTCGGAATTTCGTCAGATATTGAATAAGACTTCAATTTAGAAATATTGAGAATATAGTTTCTTGTCTAGTTTCGATTGTATTTTGAGAAATTATAACTCTCAGAAGCACGTATTATTTTGATACTAAAAGCAGCAGAAATTGTTTCACATATACATATGTAATCTTGAACGTACATTTTGAGATTGGAAATTAATATTAATTAATTAAGGAATTAATATTAAACACAATTGTTCTGATTTTTAGAATTAAATTGAGGATTTAATGAATGATGGGAACTTATCAGCGTAGTGTTGTATTGAGGAGCACAAAATAATAAGAAAATAAGAAAAATAATACAGGTTTTGAATTCCATACATCTGTCTCAAACAGAGCTACTTAAGGGAACTTTTGAAAAAAAATTGAAATTTTTTCTTTGGTGCGAGAACAAAATTTTGCATGACGGTTTTTCTTTTTTATATAAAGATAATATTCTAGCATCAGTACTATCCCTTCATTTTAGCTGTGATATCTTTTAATTTTTTTGAAATTCAGAGGCAGTTTTCCCAATAATAGTACATTGTTGGGAAAAACTTGATAACACCATTTAGGACATCTGTTGCTAATTACGCTATATTAATGGATATAATTTCTAGAATTTTTGACAATTGGCTTTAGTATTTTAAATTTTAGAATCTATATTTACAATTTATCCAGGGCTTTGAATATATATATATATATATATATATTCCTTCTTGAAACTCAATATGCGAAATTAAAATATATTATATTAAAAAATATATATAAAAAATATTATTTGATCAGCAGAATTACATGTTCAATAATAAAAAATATCAAAATGTTTTCGAATAAATTACTGTTTGAAACTGGTCATCAAATATAATTCTACCCAGGAATGAAAAACATTTTAATCAAAGGCAAAGCTCTAGAACTTAAAAAAAAGATAAAAAATAAAAATATATTTATATTTTTTTCCGGATTTATAAATTTTCGAATCAAAGTAAAATAAAAGTTTTCAACTCTTGCGTCAGAAAAATTACTAAATGAGATGTTTTCCCTACCGTTTATAATGATGACCGATGCCAAAAGATATTTTTGCAAATTGCTGATGCATACATATGTAAATGATATCAACAATATGCGAAAATATAATTTTAAATTTTGACAAAAATAGCTCTGAAATCTGAAAATCATGAAATTGAATTAAGTTTGCTGGTATATCATGGAAATTTTATTAAAAATACTTGGAAATAAGATATATTAGAGAAAAAATAATCGATTCGGTGCATATTTTAATTTCAGTGCGAAATATTCTAATGAAAAATCCTAAGAAGCTTAGAAGTGGAAGTAATATGTTAACTTTTTTTGAAATTTATATCTTACTATTCATATTTCCTCAGATGCAAATAAACTCTATTTCTCAGAATCTGACACCTCTCACCTTTCCTCAATATTTGTTTTCTCCGTTTTCCATTCCAGGTTTTGAAAGGAAAAATAAGATATTTATTTTTAGCATTCAATCCTTCCTTGTGTGCATTATCAGTTGCGCTGGTTGGAAATCTAAACCTTGTGTTTTGACTTGGAGTCGCGTGTTCTCTTCATCCTATTTCTTTTGATGTTCTTTCCCTAGAATTTTCCTGCCCCCGCAATTGAAAGTTTCCTATGTTCTTTTATTCACGAAATCTACAGTTTGTAAAAAAAAACCTATGGTATGAAAAAGATATTTGATGCAATGCTGTGTAGATTTGCTTTTGTTTCCAAAATATCGTTTGAAGCACTTACATGCACCCATCATTTTAAATAAATTATTAAATTAAATTTACCTGTTTGGTTTTCTGTTAACATATTTCTAAGAGATTATTGATTTGATAAAAATATTTCAAGTAACAATTCTGTAACAAGAAAGACGATTCATGTATCAAAACACTGTGCTGTTTTTACTTAATTACGATTGTTTTGTTTAGATTTTTATATATATTAAATAATTTATATAAATTAAAACGAATAAATGAGAAAATAGATTTTGAATAGTATTAAAAATGCATATATTAATAATAAAAAAAGGCAGGAAAAATGTAACGGAGGAAAATAATAATTACAAGAGATATATATATCTGTAAGATATTATCCGTCAGGAGCATAAAACACCCACATTATTGAAACAGTTTTGTGTTTATTTTAACTCTTCAAATGATAATAAAATTCGTGCTATGATGCTAATTCTTCCCTAATAAAAGAACAAATCAAAATTGAATTCAATAAAATTCTTAGCCATAAATATGTAAGAAGAAAAATTTGAAAAAAAAAATTCAATATAATACAAGACAAAGTTATATGCAGCTTAAATCGGAATTCCTTTGATAGATGAGAATATAGTACTTTCACTATGTTGCATACAAGTATCTACACTCGTACATATTTTTGTAGATATTTATGGTATATGACTAAAAAATTAGAAGTAGGGATTTCAATACCGGTATACCGGGATACCGAATACCGGTATTTTGAGCCATTTGTACAATTTTGTAATATCGGTATTCACAAGTTTAAATACCGTTTTTTCGGTATTTACTAGACATTTTTAAAATTGTCTCCACTATTTTGTTCAGGAATCGCCAACATAGCAAAATAGTATGCCTTTTTGTTTTTATGTCTCTCTAACGGGCAAAATTAATTAGACTGTGAATACAAAGTTGCATCGTACAATCAAGAGAAGTGATAAAATGCGGTTTGACAACAACGGATTGTAAAATGTGTTAGGATACGTTTAATTCGACAAAATAGTGATGAGAGGAAAGATGAAAGGAGGAGATATCTGAGATAAAATGAGGAAAGGAAAGATGAAAGGATGAGATGTCGGAGGGATTTAAATTTATTAACAGCTAATGCAACAATAAATTCCGTGTTGCAGTCACTGAAAGAGCAGCACACATTACTATCTGAAGAATTATATATTACAATGAAAAATTACACAGAAGCAAGGCATACCGAAATAGAAAATGTCTTACGGTATTTATATAATTATAATGATTTTAAAAATGAAAATAAAAAAGAAGAAAAGAGATTAACCAATTCAAATCTGATCAAGTTTATAGTAAATTTTATAAACAATTTTACCCATAAACCTATCCACATTCAGAAGAATTCGGTAAAGTTATCGAAGATTATGATGACACTAATGTCGATAGTGAAAAGCAATTGTCTCTTGAACGAAAATTAGAATTAGAGATAAATAAAAAATATTTCAACAAACCAAAATACCATACTGAAATCAGCTATATCAAAAAACCATCCGACGAGAAATCGATTTATTTGATGATGAGGGATTGAGAGGTAAATACTTGGAAAAAGTATATCGCGCATTGCTAACAGTACCACCAACTAGCCTAGATGCTGAAAGAGTGTTTTCGACAGCTGGTAATTTTTGCACAAAATTACGTTCCAGGCTTAATGACAGTACAATTGTTGCATTATATTTTTTAAGATCACATTTCAAAAATTTGTAATACTACCATAGATTGAATAGTGATATTCACACTTTTTTGTGATTTAAATAAATTAGATGTTCCTTTACCTTTTTTGTGATTCTTTATATACTATTATAATTTATAAGTTACATATTTTTTGTGATATTTACACTCTCTTATAAAACTGGCAAATAAAACAAAGAAACACCTGTGTTTTCTTTATTTTTCTAAATTTTCTAATACCTGTATTAAAACCGGTATCCCGGTATTAAGATCTAAAAAATACCGAATACCGGTATTGAACTTTTGGTCCGATATTGCAATCCCTAATTAGAAGCATACTGTACTCCAAAAAGCAGAATATATATATACAGATAGATGATTGTGCCGAGATGATTGTAAGGAACATTTTACTAATTGATCTTTTACAATATGTGGAAGGTATAAAAATTTATCTTCTTAACTTTTTATTTTCTATCTCCACAGAAATCAAAATGATTTCATACAGTTGCCCACCTTATTTAAAAGATCTCTTAATTTAGAGTATATACCTAAGTGCAATAATTAGAGAAATGAACACATGTCCCACATTTTAGGAACACACTGTACATGTATGTAATTAAAAAAAATGTTATTTTCGAGTATCTATATCGGGGAAAATTTCGTCCTTTGTGAAAAATGTATAGAAAAAAAATGTAATAAATGATCGATCTTCCATCTCCACATGGGATTTTAAAAAAACACATAAAAAAGGGGGAAAACCGCCTGTTTTTCATTCATCTTTTAATTTAAAATTTTTTATATGCTTTTTGGTGCTCAAACTGTTAAATGTTCTACATCTTAAAATAAATAAAATTTATTTTGTCATAATTGGTCGAGAATTTCACCTTTCCTGAAAAATAAGCATACATTACAGGAAAATAAGAAATTTGACTCTCTGATGAAAGATGATATGAAAATATTCTATAAAATAAACAAATGCTTGAAAAACATTTAAATAAGCTCGACAAAGTTCTTTCTCAATAAGAGTTATCATTTTATTTTGTATCTATTAATAATAATTTATATCTTGAATATTGTTTACATTCAAGTACTAATTCAATTTAACTATTACTCAGACTTCCAAACAAGTGCAAACATCACATGGGATTCAGGAGCTTTAACATGTGTCGCCAGAATATACCAATATTTTTCAAAACTTGTAAGTAAAAAATATTTTATCCTCTTCTGATAAATGTTTTAGAAACGCATTTTAGTTGAAATATTTTCTATTGAGGTTGCATTTATGCATAAAATGCTTTATAAAACATTATAAAAGAAGAAAGCACTGAAATTAGGCTTAGTCTGCGCTTGATAAAATTAAGTTATTGAATTTATGCTTCATCTCTAGCTATTTTAAAAAAGAGAAATTCAGTATTATATGAGAAATGAATTAAGACAAAGAAACTAAATGATGCTCAGATATTGCGGATGTAAAATATTCTATATTGCTAAAATAGGTTATTTGAAGCCTGTATAAAGTTAAATTTTTTTTAGTCTCATTCTCTGTTAAACTTCCATGCCTATCTTTAGAGTTTTGATACCTTGAAATTGGTAGAATATTTCACATTTTTTTAAAAATATGCTTGTAAACAGACATGATTTTTGCGTTATAATTGATGTAAGTGTTGCTTTTAATTCTTTCTGGAAGTTTCTTTTCTATATTTTTTAATTTCCACAAAATACAATAATCAAAATCAATAATATAATAAGATTAGATTAGATTAGATATTTAGAATATAATTCGAAAGAAGAAGCAATAAAGTTTAAATCGTAATTCCGTATAAATTATTGAGTTGGGAAATTTAGAATTAGCTTTCGTTTCTGATGTCTTTCTTTTTAACTGACCATGTTTCAAAATAACTCGGTACGCAGCAAAAAAGCTTTTGACTTTCTTCCAAACGGTACATTACTATGACAATAGTAATCTATATTTTTTGACATATAGTAATAATTCAAAAACTAAGGCTAATTTTTTTATAACGGAAAGTCAAATCTATATTTGTTTTTCATTCCATGATTTTAAAATGATATGATTAATATTAAAGCTTTAATTATTTTTACAATTAAACAATTCTTTAATTATATAATTAACTCATTCCTTTGAATATAGTTTCTTTTTCTATACTTAGATTAATAAGAATGAATATCCAGCGTAAATGTTATATAATTTGGATTAAAAAATCAAAACTCTTTCTTATGAAGTGATTTGTGAATTTGTGATTTTAAAAATCGTTAGTAGTGAAAAGGAGAGAAAGAATTAAGGGTAATTCACATTTAATCAAAAGGCTTAAAAAAGATTAATGCGCACATAGAGTAGTAGTGGCATCTTGCTTGGAAAAGAAGGGAATTATTCGAAAAATAAATAAAACTACTAAACGATAGTTTGATGTTCGGCTTGCTGCGAATTCAGAAAGGAAAAACATAAAGGTTAAAATTACTATATAGTTAAAACTTTTCATTTTTGGGGTAAATTGAAAGGAAAAGATTGCATTCTCACCAAATCACATTTTGAGTCTTCAAAACTTAACGTAGCAGGGAATTCAATGAGAAGAATAAGTGTTATGTTTTCGAAAGAGATTTTATTTTATTCCATCGAATAAAATACAAACAACTCATATTGAAGTTGTATGAAGGCGGCTGAATTTTATACCCTAGAGAGAGCGAAAAAGCTCATCCCCTCTTTTAGATCAGCATAACAGCATGACAGGTTTTTTTGTTAATTTTTATTTTCACATATATAAAAAAATTGCAAAAGTAACACTATGCATAAATTGATAAAAACTTCAATTTGACCGAATAAATAGAAAAAAATACGAAGATTTGATGTTTTTTTCAAAAATCATTAATAGAAGAACGTTGATCTTCATCTTTAGAACCCCTGTGGCTTCTATGAGATTCTCGGATTAAGAATAGTTGGATCCATCATTTAAATTTTATTTCAAAAATTTCTTTTGTGTGCAGAGGACTAATAAACACTAACTTTATGAGAGATCTAACAGTCTGCAACTGGTGTGATTTTTTTTTTGAAAAAAAAATCAAGTAAGTATCATAATATAATATAAAATATCGTAAAAACAATATTTTACGATATTATAAAATTTTGAACAATATTGATTAATATAAAATTGAAATAAAATATTGCAAAATCGTTTTTTATAATATTAAAACTTTATAAAATACAAAACTTTGATTTTTAATATTCAAATGACCTTTAGCTATCAGTTAGTCTCTAAAGGTCATATAAAACTGTTAAGCATAACTTAATATTCATGCTTTCCGGAAGAAAAAAAAATTAAGCATTACATTATGACAGAAACTAAAGTCGTGTTATCTGAATAGACTAACAACTGTTCTCTTTATTGTATACATCAAACAACCTAATAAAGTCAAGAGCCCCATGACATCGCATTATTTGAAAACATAATCGTTTGATTATTTTGTATATAAGTACAGTTATCTTGAGAACGAAATAGCTCGGACAATTTTAAAGGTTTTGGACCGATGAACAATAAGATTTAGGGATAAACTAATTATTTTTAGTACCGATTTAAGATAAAATAATATTTTTGCACCGATATTTCACGTTATGAGTACTTTTAAATATTTTCGGTCCCTTTTTATGAGTTTTAATTATTGCACAATACTGATGATATAACTTTCAGTATTCCTAATACTGTTCTATATTTTATAATATTTCAGTGTTAATGGGATCATTGTTAATGGGTGTCATCAGTGTTAATGGAATCATTGTTAATGGGTGTCATCAGTGTTCATCAGTGTTAATGGGTGCGAATTTTGTGTAAAAAATTTAGGCAGACCATTGTGTCTTAGCAGAGAAGTACGCATTTCACAGGCGTGTAACTTTCACAGCCATAATTTTAAATAAAAGTTTTGCTTTTTTTAGAAGTCTTACGGATATAGTTGTGTATAAAGGTTTTGCTTTTTTAGAATTCTTACGAATATAGTTGTGTATTGAGGATTAGTATTCTTAGTTTTGGGGATTTTTAGCTTCTTTAAGAGTATAACTTTAATTGCTGTTATTTGTAGAAATTAAGAATAGGTTATTTGGAAAGAATAACTTTGATGCAAATGAAGATGCAACTTTCTTGATGAAATTTTTCACAACAGTTTTATTAATTTGTTTCTGTGTAAATTTAAATGGTTAAATCATTTTCTGTAATCTGATAAATCGAATAACTAATTAACATCATTTTTATACGCCAGAGCTTACATCTAGAATCTAGATTATGCTGCTTGCGTACGTGCTACTACGTGCTCTTACATAATAATTAATGCCATGATTTATCATTTCACAATGCTTGAAAATATTTCAATAGTTAAGCCGAATTTCTAAAAGCATTTCAATCAGTTAATCGAAAAATTAGACCTAAGCTGAAAAGCGAAATCCCAGACTATCACTGCATTTGGCGAGAAATTCTGCTTTAATTAACTTCCTTTATAAAGCAACAAAGATGTTTAAATTTTGAAAAAGGAAAGAAAAGCAATGAAAGAATAAAGTAAAAAGAAATCTAAATATATCAGTCATTTTAGAAATTATTCTTAATTCTATTATTTTGTTAATTTCGTATATAATTAGTATTTGCTTATTGTGGAAATGTATTCATTTTGTGGGACCTTAAAAAGAAGGAGAACGAAATGATTATTTAACAAATAATCACATTTCCGAATAAAGAAAAGAACGGATATGCTCTTTATATTATATTCAAAATACAGTTTTTGCTGATATCCTAAAGGAAAATATTAGAATGAAATGAAAAACCCTATTCCTTATCATGTAACAACTGAAGGTGAAAGTTATCATCTGGGTAAAATTTAAGATTTTGCACACATATTAAAATTCTACTCGCATATCGACTTGATCTGCATACAGAATTGCTTTAGATTTCATACACGATTGTTAAACTAGAAATAGGCAACTATTTTGACACGTGTTTGAGAACAATGATCTCCTCAGATGATAGTAGTTTCTTCAGAATGTATGTGCGAGTTAAACGACACAAGAGAGTGATCCTTTACAAGCAGACCTGCGTTACTTTAAATGGCCATCTTTTCAAACAGTGCACTGAATATCAAGAAGTAATCCCAACTTATGCTTCAGATTTTGAGTCTACATATAAATTTCGAATCTATCGTTTTTGGTTGAATTTTAATATATTAGGAAGTGACTTCACATTACCGTTACTGTGCCAAAATGTCTTTAATTTAAATTTGCTTTCAATTGTCTAAAAAACTGGCATACCAGTTAAATATTTCATTTCCTGTATAAATGACCACAGTTATTTTATTGTTCGAGGATTGTATTTGATTTTAGAAATAGGTCATAGGGAATATGACTTCTACTTCTTGACGACCATTCCATAATTCGACTGCATTCCGAGATGTCTGTCCGATAGCACACTGTGTGTCATCCAAATATGTGCTATTAAATTCAGATCGAAGAACCTATGATAAAACTGGGAATTTCCAATAATGCTAGTGTAATTATAATGTGACATCTCATCATTTGTGTAAAAGTAAATTCTCTTTTGAAACTAGCTTGAATGCATGTCCTGATATAATATACCAAAACAGATAAGCATGTATCATTAACCCCTAATAGTTAATTGTAGGCACAACAATAAACACTTCCAGCCATACAGGCCATTTACATACATATCGCGAAAATAAAAATAAAAAAAAGATTGTAATAATGAAAAAATGCAGATTTATTATCTAGTGGGCCTTCAAATCATGGAAGTGTAATAATCTGAAATCATCTCGCTGATCCACATTTTCAAGAATAGATGCCAATTCAAGATGGTTTTATTCCATTCATTGCCAGTTATGAAGCTTTGTTCCGTATCAAATAAAAAAGTGCTCCAGATTTTGGTAATCTTTTTTTCTAAATCATCTCACCTGTTATTTGTCGTATTTCGATCAGAACTTCAGGGAGGCCATTAAACAATTTGCTGCATTAATATTTTGGAACTATGATTTTGTTATATTACTTCCATCACGATATGCTATTTTAATGGTAGATACATTAAAGTAAGCTGTGACAACAACAAAATAATAAATAACAAAGTATTTGTGTATTTTTGAATCTACTTTTTTAGAAATAAATGCAGGAAAGCACAGTTTATTAAATGCAAAATAGCAGTATTTCATAATAAATCCACGAATCATTTGAAGTTTTGAGAAAACTAGTATCTTTTTCTATTTACAGAGTACAACAATAAACTTCACAAATTTATTGATAACCTCTAGTACGTCTTATTAATTTTCCTCTATAGGATGATTATTCAATACTGATAAAGCAACAGCTTATATCTCTCCTTTTATTAAAATTCGTTTGTTTGATTTTTGCATTATTTTAGATGTACTAAGAACTGATTTAAAAAAAAAAACATTTACTTACTTAAAACTTTGAACAATCTGCAATGAAGGAAAGTTATAAACATTATATACTTTAAATATGCTTTAATTGTCTTCAAATCTTTACAAAGGTTAAAATATAGTGATTTTGCTTTTTATAATTTTCATAATGAAATGCTCAGAAATAGATTTATTAAGTTTATTCAGTAGCATTTAAAATTTGTTTTAAACAATGAAATGAAATTTCTCTGTTCTGTGTAAATTTATCAATAATCATAATGTTTTATTTATATTTTAGCTTTTACACTTTGTCCATAAACTTGAAAGGAATTAGTTTCGCATCAATCGAGCGTACAAATGAATCGGACAAAAGAGTGAATATCTTAAAAAACTTTTTTTTTTTTTGTAATCTTCTAGTACTGCAAGCTGGAATGTGATTTAAAGTTGAAATGTTAAATTATCAGGTATGTAGTGCAAATCAATTCTACCTATATTACCATACTTGTAATTGATTCTTTTCCTAGTTGAAATTCATATCTGTGAAGTACCACTATGCCTTGAAAACATTTCAAACAAATCTTGTTAAATCAATGAGACAACAAATGTTATATTAAATTGTGCCAATTCCATTTCGGGCAGTAAGTGTTGTTTAATAATTTAATTCATAGAGGGACTTTGAAATTTCTAATAATCATTTAGATGAATGAACATATGAAATTATGCTATTTCTCACGATAAGTAACTCACATATTTTGGTATTAATATGACCTAATACATATGTAACTTAAAAGTTTTTTATATTTTTTCTTTCTATGTATAGTATTTCCTGGAATTTCAATTTAAATAATAAAAATAATATTGACATATTTCAAAAATTTCTACATCTGAAATACAAAAATATAAATAGATTTAGTTTTTTAAATGAATTTCAGCTGTGTTATAAAATTATAAAGCTTCCGTAATTAGCAAAATTCCGCATTCTTAGGTTAAGCAGGGTTTCATTGAATGATGAAATTACATAAATAAAAACATGTCAAAATATTATTCGAAATATATTTTATTAAATAAATCTGGCATATATTTTAACATCTTCAGTATTCGTAAATTCGCTGCGAAATATGTTCGGAAAAATGACATTTCAGTCAAAGTGCATTTTAAACTTTTCATAATTTTAATATATGATTCTATCCTTCTTCATGTAACGATCTAGGAATGGTTTTGATATTTGCGAAAGTTAATGACAGTCCAAAGTTTTGGTTGGATTGTTGTCCTACAAAATAAAATGAACTAATTTGAACTGGTGAAGCTTTGAATAATTATTTGTTACTTATGACCACAAAGAATAATTTGAAGAAACCCATTTTATGATTTCCAAAATAAGTAATTAAGTTTTGCCATAATGATTATTTGATACGTAAATCATGTAATATTTCTTTATTATGTTGTAGTTAAAGATAAAACATTTATTTTTCGGCAAAAAAATTGCTTGTACATTTGAAACAACTTCATTTCAAAATGCTTTCATTTGTGGTTAGTCCATTGTTACTTTCGAATTCATGCCCTACAGCATCTGAAAAAATTCCTAGAACTTAATGTTATGTTTTCCGATTGTTGCTGTTTTCCAGTTAAAGAATTGTGAGATATGTTACTGATGATACATAATTTAACTGGCTAGCAATCAGCATTCCCATTCGTATGAAACGTGTTCGAAGGGTTGAGAACGAAATGTGAATGATAATCACGTTCCATGGCATCCATTTTCTAAAGCCATATCAGAGAACATATTGGTTTGGGAAAGAAAAGTTATTTTGTTGATATAGAAGTATGATCGCTCTTTAAAATATATTCCCATAAAGTTGAAAGCATGTAATTATCTGCAATATCTGAAGACATTATAAAAAAATCAAAGCCCCGGAAGGAATAATCCCAGAATGCCTTCCCTATTTCTGAAGTCTGTTATGGTTTGGATCTAAACCAAACGCACATTAATGAATTTTTGAATAAATTAATAACTTAAAATATTTGAATATATTTGAAGGTTGTCTTTTAAACATTCACATCCCCTTATGTGAAGCACTTCTAGTTTAGATTACAGAAGTTAAAATTCTTAAAATACATTTTACACAGATTCCTTACAGAAGTACTATTGCGAAATATATATATATGAATTTATGAATATATATATATATATATATATATATGAATATATATATATATATATATATATATATATGAATATATATATATATATATATATATATATATATATATATATATATATATATATATATATATATATATATATATATATATATATATATATATATATATATATATATATGTATATATATATATATATGAATATATATATATATATATATATGAATATATATGAATATATATATATATATATATATATATATATATATATATATATATATATATATATGAATATATATATATATATATATATGAATATATATATATATATATATATATATATATATATATATATATATATATATATATATATATATATATATATATATATATATATATAAGTGTGTGTGTGTGTAATAATTATTTTAAAAAATCCAATGACTAACTTAAGGAAGATTATACATTCAAAGAACTCCGTCTCCTCTAGGTGTCCATGATTTTTCCCAAATAACTAGATTCAAGGATTCATAACTCGGTAGAGTTTAATCGCAGAAGAGTGAGGCATTTTTATTTAAAGTGCTGGAAGATCAGTGCTTCGATGACATTGCTACACATTTCTTTTCTTTTTTTTTATACCTTTATTATTAATTCGCGATTTATTTCCATAGATGTTTTTGAATTGTAGCTTTTTGCGCATTATTTCCTATGTGTTCTATATATCTTCTCTTTTTACTTCATATGTTTCAAACACCTTTTTCCTTCATTCAGTTTACTTTCTTTTACAATTTATTTTATTTTTACTTGTATTTTCTCTTTTAATTGCATATTATTTTGTATATAAGTATAGTTATCTTGAGAACAGAATAGCTCGGACAAGTCTAAAAGTTTTGGACAGGTTAAGAATAATATTTAGGAAGAGTGAAGATATCGGTCGAATTCACAAATGAGTTATCAACTCATAGGATGTAAAATTGGGAAGGGTTCAAAATTTTTATATCCCTTCAATTCCCTTGCTATTGAACATAAAAGAATATTCCAATTAAGTGAATCATCGCCTCTTCGTACCTAAAAACTAATACACATAGATTGTATTAAAAGATTTTTAATATCTGCAATAGCTATTAAATTAATGCTAAAATGTAATTTCGAATCTCACTTCCTTGACCGTGGTGTCACATTGCTCTAAAACTCTCAAGAGATTCCATTATTCTCAACTTCTTTTATCCTCATAGCTTCACTTTTTAGGAAATTAAAAGAGGAAACGGCAAGGGAGGACTTTGACATTATATCTCGGTATAACTGGAATCTATTTCCGCCTTCTCGTTTCTCTGCAGGATTTTTTTTAAATAAATAAAAAAAATGTTATTTTTCTTTTCAAATCAATAAAAGATAGGATTCATAGTTATTTTTGGCCGCTCTTGATTAACAAGTGAAAGTTTTTCCAAGGTGATTAAAGGACATATAGATTAGTTTCAGGTGGAGAAAGAAAGACTAATGGCTATGCGGAATAGAATCGCTCCATTCTCGAAGTATATGGTAAAAATTGATCGGTCATATTATCTATAGTATTCAAGATACTACTTATAGTATCTTGGTTCTTAAGAACTTTGCAAAGTGAATTCCATGACGAAAATCTTTATTACCTGCATTTATATTGAAGACGCCGACATTTCATGGGAATATGGTAAAAACTGGCTGATCATATCACCACGGATAGAAAGACGATTACTAAGAACCATGTAAAATAGAATCGTGGCGAGAATTTCATGCATAGAAACCTTATAGAAAAGCAAGTCTCTTCGGAGGCAACGAAACCTCAACAACATTGTTTTACTGCCAAAGAAATAAACACCTCCTTACAAAAATTTACCTTCCTCACATTCGAGATGTGAACTTATGGACTGGTCTGAAAAGAAAACTTTAAATCCAATACCACATGGATGATCTGAAACGATGATTTTTATTGTCATTCATATATTTTTCAAAATAGGCGCCTTTAAAAGATTTTAGAAAATTAACCACATACTAATTTCTTTGTTATTAATGAAATTTGATTAAAGAACAGCACATTTCGAAACGGAATTGTGAGTAAACTCTTCTGTACATATGGCCATTTGCACCAATATAAGTAAACGCTTAATTAAAATTCTTTTCTAGCAGAAAGGTAATACAGTCATTTAGATAGTTAAAAAATTAAAATAAAGTGATGAATATATTTTTAAAAATATATTTTTCGTATTTTAGATTAATTCACACGTATAAAAAGTGGGGAAATATTTCTTTCAAACCCTACAAAGCAATTTTTAATTGTGGTGTTTTGCTTGCATTTCCTTTTTATATTCTTAAAAAGCGAAGAGCGTTTCATAAATTTAACGATAAAAGCAAACAGTATAAAAAGAGACAAGAAAATAATAGGATTGTTTTGTTTCTAACATTTTGTTATGAAATTTATAGTTTCCGCCCTCAGAAGAAATAAACTTAGATGAAACATTTGGTAGAAATATTCAGCTGAATTAAAAATCAGCATTTTTTGAGGTTTAAATGTTTTCTGCACCAAATTCTCTCTCGGAATAGCCATAAATTTTTTATCTTATACTCGAAGAACGCTACAAGATTGTATAATAAAACCGAAAATATATTTTAATTCAGAAAACTGATATTTAAATTATGGTAAATGAAATCTTATATATATTTTTTATTGCAAAATATTTATGTTTCACGTTCGGTGCTATAAAAATATTTTTTACTATTTATTTACGGTTTCAAATTTATGAACAAGATTCTCACATAACAATGGATATTTTTTTAAAAAATATTTATTTTCATTTTAAAAAATCCGAAAGGGGGGATATAAATTTATAGCATTGTTACAACGTTTTACTTGCTTAATGACAAATTTTAAAGTTTTTTTCTCGTTTCGCTATTTTTGATAGTAAAATTCAGAATTATGGAATAAAAATACGGTTATTTAGCAACATAAAACGAATATTATTTTGTTAGTCATTATCCAATTATAAATGGTATTGACAAGCATTCTAAAAATTCGATAGTAAGTTTATTTAAAACATCTTTAGAAAGATGTGACAAAGGCTGCCCTGACGTTCCTCAAAAAGTTAACTCAGCCTTATTTATTGTATTTTATATTTTATTTTATATTCATTTATATTATTATTTATTGTATTTTATAGAAGTATCTTCCTTTTTTTCTTTTAATTTTTTTATTTGCTGAAGAAATGAAAGAGTGATATTTCCACAGATACTATTTAAAATGCATTTTATCTTTGCTGCGATATTTTCTTTTAAATAAAAGTAAACAAAATCGTGAATATCGTTTTGTATTCATAAATAAATTCTTTCAAATACAATATCTTCAAAAATTCTATTTATTCCGGGATATAAGTCAAAAGATATTTCTTCAGATATTTCGGAAAGGAGAATTTTATAGCCCTCTATGCATCGTCTTTTATGAAACCTGGAATTGAATTTTTATGTAAATGAGCGCTATAGTCACTGAAATCTAGGTAGTGATTCAAAGCAATTCAATAATCAAAAGGCGAGATTTCACAGTTTAAAATCTGTCTATAACACGATGTTCGAAAAGATTACGATGATAACTGTCAATAATGCGTATTTTAAGTAAGGTATAGAAAATGCTTCAATTTTAAAAAAGAAGTTTAAATAGGATTTTTTATATATACATACGGGGGAAAAATACAAAATATCTAGAACATTCAATTTTTGAAGTATGAAATTTTCTGTATATTAAACTCTTTCATTAACAAAATCACTTGTTATGTCAATTAAATAAACTCCTTTTTTGAAGATGATGCCGTTATATGCAAATTATCCACTACTAATAATGTATGTGTGATGGTGTTTCATGGACTACTTCAAGTAGAGCTACCGAGTTTGGGAGAAATATACTTTGAAAACTGGGTATGAGCATCTTTTGACCATTACTTATAAATTAAAAGAATTTTATTTTGTTGAAAATTAAGCGAAGCTTTGACTTACATCTACGATATTTTCCAAAAATATAATTTCGCAAAAAAATTTCTTACTCCATATTAAAATTTAAAAAGTATCCTTTTAATTCTATCAATTTTATTTCTCTCATTTTTTTTCTATCTTCCTTCTTTTCCCTAAATTTAATTTACTTTTAAAAACATTTTCTTACAAAACTTGGAACAATTCTTTACATAGTTGTAATGAAATTCAAACCGTTTCTATTAATTAATCAAATATTTTATCGTGTGTTTTTCTTCTGTTGTTAAAAAGCTAAGGATTGGAGATCCTGGAGTAAAACATTTGTTTTTCCTAATATTATTTCACTACTACTTTGGATCGAAAGTTAAGATATTATTAGGAAATAAACCCAGTACGCATTAGCCGTTTTTTAATTGCCCATCATCTTATTTGAATTTAAGTTGTATGCTGTTGGACGTGTCGACATAATGTACGTTAATTTACTGTTCTACAGCACTTACAGAAAAAGAGTTAAAGTACTGTGTAAGACAACATGCAGCTAACTATATGCTAGATAATGCAAACAGTTACGGTTTCCTTGGGATTATGACTATTGGGATTTGATTGAACTCTACTAAGAATGATCCTACTCGCAAAGAGCAGAAAGGTGCGTGATAAATAAAATAAGGAAACGTAATTTCTAAGCATCATTTTTTGATGAAACCTAAAAATATCAAGTTAATCATAAGGGGTTTCATTGAATCATACACAAACAATACTTGCAAATCCTTTGCTCGTCAGAGACGCATGTTCATGGAAACGACTCAAAATTAATATATCGGTTTTACTAATGAGTCTCTTCCTATGTTTTAATATTTTATCCCTACTGAAATTTTGAATGCTTAACTTTAACATAGCATGCGTATTACTATATGTTACTATTGTTTCTATATAATAGTTACAATTGTTTCAAATATAATAAAGATGAGATTTCTAAATATTAAATAATTCTTGACTGTCAGATTTCCTCAAAATAAAATATAAAACATAATGTTAATAAGGGAACTGCTCATCTACTATGGACAACAGTTTGTTTCTAAGTTAACACAATAAACATTTTGCTATTTCGATAAAAATAAATATTTTTCTTCTTTCAAGTTCTTCACCTTTTTCTTCGTATCGGTTTTAAAGCAAGATATTTAAATGGTTAAAGTTTCATAATTAAAATATAGGTACTTTCCATACTAACAAGGCTGACCCCCCCCCCTGCGATGTTCATTAGAAAAGCTCATATTCAAAGTATTCTGTGTCTATTTGCAAGTGAAATAAATACAAAAAGAGAATGTTCTGATGCAAATTCTGAATAACCAGCAAAAAATAAATAAATAAAAATAAAAAAAATAAAAAAAGATACATTGTTAAGAATTTAAAGGTAAAAATGGATCTATAAACTTTCAAAAAAATCTGTGGGTCACCTTGAATTAAAATGACTCCCTTCTTCATAATTTCTTTTCCCCTGAAATCTACTTCAGACCTTGGCGTCTTTTGTGTGCATGTGTGTGAATGCGAGCCATTACAAAATGTACTTTCACATTTTCACAAAGGGTTTTTGAATTTCTTCGTTATTTCCTAACAAAACAACACAAGCCATAGGATTGCTCTCAAAATACAATTACATTCCTTTGTAAAGCCACGTTTCTTAGAAACCTTTCAATGGGAGGAATGGATAGTTTTTTATGAGTTTTTATAAAAAATAAAAATGAATAGATCGGAACCACAGCTGACCACAAAAATAGATTCCAAGGAAAACATGGTTAGAAAACTACTGATAACCAGAAACATGATACGAGAGAGCAAACATGGAGAACAAACAGCCAAAATTAGAGAAGCCACAGCGGAGTTTTTATATATAGAATATTTCGAGAGTTGATCGAAAATGTCCAGAGGGAATCCGGACGAATGCCTTTATCTAGATTCAACTTCTACAATGATGTTTTTTCCTAACCTTGCTTAGTTTACTAACATGAATGATACACAAAAAACAAAAAAAAGATTGTTTTTTTAAAGTAACTGCTTGAAACTATTGCAAGAAAAGAAATGAAGGAATTAAATAACTGATAAAAATCAATAAATAAATTGGTTTGTTTGCTGAAAGAAAATTAAATTAAACTTTAAAAAATTAATTTAAACTTACTTTTTTGGAGTAAATAAACTTTATCATAAATTAGATCATAAATTCTTCTAGGCTCCTAAAATCTAAAATTATTCAATGTTTCATTGCAAGATTTGGAACTTTAAATGTTATTGTGCCTTAGGACTTCCAATTGTACCATAAGACTTTATTTAAATAGTTTTTATTATTGCGTTTCATCTTAAACGGGTCGACACATAGTTTGATATCACATTTTGAGAAGTATTTGCAATAGGCTTATTCTAATATGCTTTCCTTGGGAATATGATATTGCACATTCGTTTGAAGAACAGTAATTTATTTTTTAAACTGTCATTGAAAATTTATTCTTCCCCTGTTCCTTTGAAGATTCTTATGTCAAGACAAAGAATCGGGCTTTAAGTAGTTTTCTGTTTGTTTTGAAAAAGGATTGGTTTGGTCCACCTAAAAACTTGCGAAGAATATGGATCCGTGGTATGGATTGAATCTCTTTTTCTTTAAATGCAACAATAAAATTAAAGTGCAGTATAAAAGATGGAATATAAAATGTTTCAAAAGTAATTCTAATTACTTAACAAATTTCAAGATATGTAACTAATAAATTGTTGGCAATGTATATTAATGAAACATTGCAAAACTTTTTATTCACAAAATATAAATTATGTGGCAGTTCATTTCAAATTCTAGATTAAATGCTATTTTAACCCGTAACTGGAGACATGAATTTCCTCGCATGACTAGAGATATGGAATCAAAATGACTCCATTGTTATTTTTCTTTTTTCGTCTTTTATAAACAGAATAGGAATTTATTTTAGAAATACAATACATTCTGGAAATTACATAGTTATCAAAAATTTTAATATTAAAATTTTTAAAAGTTATAATATTAAATGTTGGAAAGATGTTATAAGAAAAACCTAACCAATCTTTTAATGAGTATTTACTTCGTTACGGTTAGATATTACGGAATGGCACTAATGCTAATAACTGATAGAATTTAGCAAATAAAAATGAAGAATACAATATTTTAAAACATTATTTTAAGAATATTTCTTTATTCTTTTTTGCATTATTCAAATTAAAAATAGTTTCAAAGACATGGCGTCAATAATTCCATAAATAATAAAAACTTTGAAAAGCTTAATAACTTGATTATACAAGCGTGTTCATGCTTTGATTTTTGCCAACATGAAAGAACAACTTGAAGGCACTGAGTTGATTGTGTTCAAGAATAAAATGCTAGGTGATAATCAAAGCTAATGAACAACTCGGAGTTATTTTGACTCCAGTCTCCAGTTACGGGTTAGTAAAATATGCTTTGAAAATGAATAAATAAAGTTGTAAAAAATTTGCAAATAGAAATAAATTAAAATGCCTACCATTCAAATTTTTTTATATGATTTACTTCGTCAAATGGACTGTAAAAGCTTTTCTCTCTAAAAAAATTTCATTGTGCTTCTCTCATTTTTTATCCGTATAAAAGTGAGGCAGTTTTAAAGATTAAAAAAAACTTACTTTTTATCTAAATTTTTTCGTGTTAACGAATTTTTTTTAATCACAGTGCTAAAATTAAGTAGGAACAATTTAATCTGAGTAAAAAAAAAAAAAGAAAATGAAAAACTTGGATCCGAAGAAATTGATCTTAATCCTAAACTCAAGCATCAAAAACTCTAGTTTTACACTAAGTTGACAAAATTCTAGGATTTAGCAAAATGGATTTTTTTAGTTTGCTGCCTCATTTTATCTTAAAACTTTTCATGACATTACATAATAAATGCTTGAATTCTGCAAAATATTTTGGAACTTTCAAAATGAAAATATTATTCGTTTGTAACAAAATCACATTGTACTTCTTTTAATTGTATAAACTGATTAAACACTTTTTGCTAATCTTTATTATAAACTGAATAAACAAATACAAAAACACTAAAATCAGGATTTACTTTAGAAAATGCCTTAGAAATATCGACGCTTTCACCATAAAATTCATTAGAAATATATTAACTAGTGAACGGAAGTGTGCGTAACAGTTTTTAGAAGAATAATTTAATAATTGAAAAAGAAGTAATATAATAATTTCTTAAATAGTTTTATTCATAAAATTTAGTGTTGAGAAGTGTTTTTTATACATACTTTATATTTAGAAAATATGCTATCTGACAATAACATGGATTTTCTAAATGAGAAACTTCGCAAAGCTTAATTGCATTAAAAAAACATTTAATAAAAGTAAGGACTTTTTTAAATAAAACTGATTTATGATTTAAAATCGAAATGATTTTTGAATAACACACTATCCCTAGAAAAAAGACCATTAATTGATCTAAATTTAGATGCACATGATATTAGAATTATTTACATAATAAAAGCAATTCATTTTATTCGCCATTTGCAAAAATAAGTAGAAATAGTATATGTACTTACTCCTATTATTTGTAGTAATAAGAAATGTTTGTACCTTAAAGGTATTATACACGTGGCCAACATTCATAAAAGAACACTCAACAAGATTCTAACACAACCAATCAATGAATCGATGAAGACTTCCCTCCTTAACAAAACAGTAAGCCTAATTGCAGCAAGAGCTAATAATATACGCTATATATACGCTTTTTAGATAACCGATTCGCGATATTTTTCCAATATATAATTAAAGGCTCATTAATCTTTCTGTCAGCATAAGTGATTAAATTTGTAAATAATTATGATTTGATTAATATAATTCATATTTTGTTTCTATAAGAATTAGTGGATTTATTTTTTGTGATATACTTAAGACTGTTCCAATATTATATTTTTCACATCTTCGTCTTTCATATTAAATAAAATGGAATCTGTATATGACTGCTAAGAGCATAAATGTGAAATTCTAAGCAAATGACAAAAGCAGAAAAATGTTGGCATCATGCAGGCAAATTTTTCACTAAATTAGAAAATGAAAATTATATTCTTCCTGAACCATCTTCAACTTCAAAATTAAAAAGCTGCTATATGTAATGGACAAATATTTTTTTCTTATTTATTTTTTAGAAGAACAGATAAATTTAATTAAAAAGCATGCAATCTCTATGTTGTTTTATTTTCCAGCAAATAGAAAATATAATCGAATGATATTTAAACATTCCAGACGTCAGAAAGGTAATACTTTTTTACGAAAATGTTTGATTGACCATCTTTGATTATTACAGTTTATTGATATTCATGCAATATACTTATGACGTCAGTTAGAATTTGAGCTCGTAGAAGGAGAAAACCATAACCATAAATCACAGCATAAGCCCACTTGAATTGAAATGTCAGATTAAATACATAGTTACTCTCCTGAGATTGAGGTATTTCATTCGGTGACTGACTTAAAATATAATTCTAATATCAGAAAAAAAGTGTTTGTTTATTTAACTATTAATATTAGACTTATATTTCCAGATACAAAGTTTCATTGAATATCTGTATGAAAACACTTTGCCTTCTTTGGAGATTGACAATAAACAGTTAAAAAGATTAAAATCTTATATGGCCTCCATAGCGTAGAAATGTAAGCTAGTAAAATATTTAATTTATATGCATCTATATACAAACACAAGATTTCATGGTTCTATCTACAATATATGTAGAGATATGACTATTATAAAATAAGTGGGGTTATCAAAAATTTAGATAGAAACAGTATTGCATTTAATAGAAATTTGAGAAACTTAACATTTAAGATATCTCAGAAAAAGAACTGGGATGCCGAAAGAGAAAGTAAAACTCTTTTCTTGAATTTTTGAGGGTGATATTATGCTTTTAAAAAGATTGACACATTTTAGCGAAGAGGAACATTTTGTTGCTTATTGCTGACTTAGTTCACGAATTTCCAACATATTTCCAGAAGATGCATTCGCAGAACGGTTTAGAGAAGGAAAATTGCGAAAATTGCATCAATCATGAAAGCAATCATTTATCAAATAAAACAAAATCCACTTTTTACACAAAAATCTCATTATCAGTAACAGTTTTTCATAAATGGCTGATGTGGCACTTTTAGAAACTCTTTGGTTGATCTGAATTTGTATAATAGTTATGCACTAAACCTGATATACTCAGTCTGATTTGAATATCATTATTAGGGATTGCAATACCGGACCAAAATTTCAATACCGGTATTCGGTATTTTTTAAATCTTAATACCGGGATACCGGTTTTAATACCGGTATTAGAAATTTTAGAAAAAGAAAGAAAACACAGCTGTTTCTTTGTTTTATTTGCCAGTTTTGTTAGAGAGTGTAAATGTCACAAAAAATAATTTATAACTTATAAATTATAACAGTATATAATAACAGTATCTGAAAAATTAATTGACAGGTTTAAGTCGATTATTGGATATTTGGATTGGATTTCTCAGTTTCAAAAATCGTTCCATCATTAGGAGTAAACTGTCCCAACGTGTTTTAGAATCTAATATTAACATATATTCTGTTTTATTTTCAGTTAGTATATATTTTAGTAATATATCCTTTTTATAGGGGAACGTTTAAATATCTTAACAATTTTTCGAACTTTATAAATCTTCTTAAAAAAAATTCTTCAACAATTACATTGTCATTATCTTCATTGTCAATATCACTCTCACTCTTGCTCTTTTCAAAGTTGGAATCCGAAATTTCTATATCCACAGTATTTCGATTCTTTTGTTCTTTATTTTTTTGATATAATACATCTATTACTCCTAAACTTTTTCATAATTGTTGCCCCATCAGTCGTTATGGTTACAATATTTTCTTTCAGAGATAATCAATGTTTCACTAATTTAGATTTAAGCAATTAATTAAACCATTAATTAGCTAATTAATTTCGCCCGTTAAGGAGACATAAAAACAAAAACGTATACTATTTTGCTATGTTTCGCGATACCTGAACATATAGTGGAGACAATTTTTAAAATTTCTAGTAAATATCGAAAAACGGTATTTAAAAGTGTGAATACCGGTATTACGAAATTGTACAAATGGCTCGAAATACCGGTATTCGGTATCCCGGTATTTCAATCCCTAATCATGAACGTTTTGGTCTTCCACATTATGTTTTTAGGCGTAATCGCAACTAGATGGAGCTCCTCCTCACCATTCCCAACTGTAAGAAAATAATTGGATGCCGAATAACTTGCTAGTCGGATTCGTTTACAAAACCCTGTTGTATTTATTTTTGTATCATCTGACTTGACGCTTGTCAACTTTTATTTATGGGCTTTCGTGTGTTCTCCAATATAAATTAATCTCCTCTAAACACAAAAGATCAAGTAATGAACTGAATCGCGTGTACGCAAATAATGTTAGGCGAATATAATTTTGCCTTGATATCGAAGATGCTCATTTTGGAAAAGTTTTTAAAAAATATTACCTTAATGTATAATTAATATATTATTTAACCTATTTTCAAAATTTATAAATGAAGATAATAAATGCCTTATTATACAACGGCATTATGATTCTTTTTAATACGCTCTTGAGATATGTATATTACCACTATAAATGATAACGGAAGTATTGCTCATGCACCAATCTTAGCTATGGAAAATGATCTAATTAAATAATTTTGCTTTTTAATATCTCAACAAATTTTGTAGACAGAAAAACGAAACTTAGTTTGCTTATAGATACGCGTAAGAAAACCGTTTTACTTATCAACATTTTATTGGTAGGGGTTCAATGTAAAATAATAATTTTTGTCACTTTTTATTATAAATCTGCCAAATGTACAAAAACCAAAATGTTTTCAAACGTTTGGGTAAATGATTCGATGAAACTGTTCCCTTTATAATGATATCCTGTATATATATTAATTCCATCTTCCAGATTCAATTTTCTTCTGAAAAAAATGTGCAAGGAAAATATTATATAAATTTTAAATAATCAAACAAAGTTACTAAAACAAACTCAAAAATATTAAAAACTAATTTGAACTAAAGTACAACTTATTTATTTGTAAAATAAATAAAACTGCTTTTATGGTCTAATTTAGAATGCATAAAGAAACGAGAATGTTGCACTTCAAGTAAATTAAATATTTCATAGTCCAATATTCCGTGTTAATAATTAGAAAATTATAATAAGTTATGTCAACTCAGAACATGCTTTATCAGAAAACATTTGAAAAAAAAATGAAAGGTCGTAAACGAAATGTGTAAGAAGTTCTATATATAGTTTCTCAAAATAAAATATTTTTCCTTCTAGACATTTCTCTGAGTATTTTTTCTTTCATGACCAGAAGTAGATGAAAAGCGCTGATCTTTATTCGCATTCAAATATACTGCATCGAAATGGGTTTCTGGAATCGCAAAATTGACTTGGAGGCCTCAAAGACTGAAATATCGATAAGTTTGTATGCATGGATGAGTCAAATTGGCAACTTTAGTACACTTGGTGCATTCATTACATGCATGTGTTAAGAAAAGTCAGAAAAGAATTTTGATTATAAAATCAATAATAATTATCTGTAGTTATTTATGGAGTGAGCAAGGAAAACGAATTTTTAACCCATCGCCAGTCAGTGGACGACACACGATTCCAATAACTTAGTTAACATGCCCCAGTACCCATTGAGTCTACCAGTTTGATATACTAGGTAGACATTTGTGTATAGCTGGGCACCCCGTTACCATTGAACACAGAAGTATCAACAGAATTGTTGTTACCGACTGCTGCCATATTCAACATAAAGCTACGCAATCTAGAAGCAATTTTTCATACAACAGTCTAAATAGAGAGCGCTGACTTTTCATCAATCTCTATAAGCACATCATATAGAAATAATCGTGTGTCTAAAGTCACCATTCTAAGTTAATCACTTTCTTGTTCACTGTGGTTGGCCCCAGCCACAAGCATCAGACGAAAACTGACCTCTTCATTTCAATAACACCTGGAGTCCCAGAGAACCGAGACCCAGGCACCTACATAATTATTCCTGATGATTACACAATTTCAGATGGTTCCTACCAAACTAACTCCCTTAATGATGTTAATAGATCCCTTAATAATATTAATTAATCATAGATATTGACCAACCAACTTTAAACACTAACTCTGAGACCAAACTTAGATTTTATTTATTCTCCATTTTTCCCACTTACAGGACTTCGTGAACTCACCGGCACGCAGCACTCACTTTCATCTTCACGGTATAAAGCTGGAAACACACTCCAAAAAGACAAACGTCAAATCACATTCCACTCATGTGGAAAAACATATATTTTCCATCCATATAGGAATCTGAAGCTCTTCCTATTCCTATTCATATTCCCCATTCTGCATTTACTATCATCTCGTGTCCTAACAACTGATCGGGACATATTTCATTCCTACAATTCCATATATTCTTAAGTTTGCTTACAAATTCCAAACCTGCTAAATAGCAGGACTTATTCTCACCGACTTTGATCATCCACAATTCTGAAACTCAATATTACGCTGGAAACTCACACCAAAGAGACAATCGTCAAATTACAATTCACTCAAGTGAAAAAAATATGTTACTCCTATCCTTATGGGACTTCGAAACCATTTTTATGCGTAGATCTAACCGATTAAGTTATCACAATTTGAGCATTCCAGATATTACCATCCCCTTCATTTCAAAAGTCTTTCTGTTCTACATCTAATATAACAACCCGATAATCAACACCCACTCCAAGAGCAAGATGATATTATGTCTTTCCTATTACTAAGTAAATTCCTCGAAACGTGGATGAAAAATATTTTTCCCTATTCAATAGGGAACATGAAATGTTCCTCGAATGGGTAGTTTCTACTTTCACACCGCCCAAAAGAAAAGAAGAGAAGAGAATCTTAGGTACTTCGGAATTGAAACTTGTATTCAACTACAGGAGGTGAGCCCCTCAAGAATCTAAATAGACATTTGAAGAAACCGGATCTTTATGAATGTTCAATCTAGAAGCTGAAAGTCTGCAACTAATGCCAAAAGGATTTTTAGTACAAAATATTAGGTTTGTTGTTTTAGACTAATAAGAACTTTGTCAAACTAGTAAAAGATTAGTACATGCTGCATCAATTTGGTAAAACATTTCATAATTAATTCCGAAAATTCTGTGCCAATTTACCCAATGAGCATTTTCCTGCGTTAATTCGCATTTGCCAATAAATCAATAGTTTTATTAGTTTCAGCTAACGAGATTAATACAAGAGAAAAAAAAAATTGAGACAATATAATTTGCCTAAAGTAATTGTTGTAATTGTTCTTGACAGCTATTCTGCAGGAAAGTTACAAAAACTGTAAAGTGTATAACATAAAAAAGTAATCTTACAAGGATTTTTATAAGTACATTGAATATGAATCACTACTGTGAACTAAAATAAGATGTGGAAGAAGTACTTTTTGAATAATTAATTTTTAATAGGAAATTAGTAATAATAGAAGAATTTATTCTGTATACATTCATTGATCATCAGTTGCACGCTTTGCTAATAACTCATTTATATTTATCTCTTAGTATTATCTAATATCTTAATATTATCTAATTTTGCGATAATATCTTTGATTTTGGGTTTTGACTAAATGTTTTCCACAAACTCACCTTCGTGAGTTCTTTATTTTCGAAATGTTTTAATGCATCGATGTTTGTTTAAATTCAAGAATTATATTTTCTTAATCTTGTTCTTTTTCCTATCTAAATGGTATAATATATCCAACTTTTGCATTATTGTAATTTGTATGCTTAAGAGAAACCATTGGATGATAATTTCAAGTATTCATTTATTTCGCGTAATACTTTAAATACTAACAACTATTATTTTTCAGCAGTTTATTTTAGAGATAAATCTTTATTTTAAAAGTATTAAGGAGTGTATTTTATTCTCTCATAACAATGAGGTATCAACTTGCAATGTGATTGCAATTCATGTCCTAAGAACTTCAGTCCTAGATTGAAATTTCTCATTAACATGAAAAAAATTAGAAAAGTAAACCGTGTATATATTTATTAGCAGATGTTGTTGTTAAATGTATTCCTAAGACTGTTCACTAAATATAAATTGCGGTCTTATAATGCAAAAAAATTTGCATAGTTTAATCATTTGATAAAACCGTGTTCAGCTCACTCTAAGGTAGTCTCCTTTTATCAGAAGCTCTTTTCAGACGTATAAACAAAAACCACTTTTCTACAGATTACATCGATTAATATGAATGTTATTGAGCTTCTACGAAAACTTTTAGCATTCCTTAATTCAATTTCTTTTAAATTCCAAGGAAAATATATAAGTAATAGAAAACATTGCTGTAAAAATCGTATCTCCTTTTTTAAATGTTTTTAGCACAGGCTTTCTAAATGAAGTTATCTCAATAGATGAAAAAAATGGTCATAGTTTATTTCTGTTATAACAGAACTTTTTAAAAGTATTAAAATTAAGAGTGAATAATTTATGACTCATTAGTGAATCTTTTCTGGTGAAAAAACTGCAGGTACTATAACAAGAAAAAAATAAACTTTCTAATTTTTTTGATTTTACAATAACTTTCTCACTTATTAAATGCACAGAAATTACTTTATTGAATATACAGCATATATTCTACGGTACTCTCTATCCCTTCAAATTTCTTTTTAACTATGAAAAAGATTCTTTGAAAAAGTTAGAGCTGTACGTTAATAATTTGCAACTGGCCTTAACTTAAGTGGATGCTGAAGTAAAACTTTTCTTGATAAAAAAGTGCATCATTTTTATTTCAACGTAAAGTCTGATATGGTGAACTTACCGCGAAGTTAATTACGGTTAGGGAGAATGGATTACCAGAAGGAGAAAAACGATAATTACTAACAAAAATGCCCAAAAAATGACCAAGATTAACACAGATTTTACTTTCTTTTAATATTTTTTTGTAGAAATGCTGAAAGATGCGAGTTTTCGACTTTTCATCAATTATTTTTCAAGCTTACAAGTCTTCATAAAAAAATACAACTCTTATTCAGTGTTAGGACATGACATTTTTTTTAACATTCGCTTGTTAATATCTTTTATTTTAACTATCAAAATTGAATAAAAAGAAGATTCACTATAAAGTTTGCTCATACAACCTGTTCATAATCGATACAAGGGCTGTAACAAGAAATATTTGAGCACTATATTTCTACCTATAATGGAAGACCGAATCTAATTTAAATAGCCATTCTTCCTCAAAATAGGTTTTAACACATTCTGAAAAGGTCACGATTTAGATTTTTGAATTCATTTTTAGTTAATATTAAATAACGCCCCGTTTTGAAGATATAGGAGATTCTGCGGATGGTCTTCAGAATTTTCAACCTTCTTAAATGGACAATGATAACAATTCAACTGGTTAATTATTTCGTTAATTTTCAACATCACACTAGTAAGACGTAGTTTGATTTCGATTGTTTATCATGCATCAGGTCTGCAATGATGACACAATGGCGACTTGAATTAAATGACACGATGCTTTTTTTCTCAAACGAAACTTTGCCTCTAGGTTTGCGCGGCCCTGTCTATTTTTGTAGAGCTTTTTTAATTTCACGTTGAAAGATAAAAAGGGATTTATCGAGCAAAAATAGTTCACTAAAAGTATGGTTTTCAATAAGATAAAGATAATTTCAGTAGATTTATAATTAAAAACGATTGTTTTCTGAAGCAAAGACATTGATCTTTAATATTGGTATTAGAAATTACGTGCTGCTGTCTCAACACGGATGACAATAATTTTTAAATACAGTTTACCTGAGTGAACAATAAAATGCTTGTTGCACTACATTTTCAGTTCGTCCCATTGATGAGTGGAATTTATTTTTTCGGATAACCTACTTATTTACTGCTTACTAAATATGCTAATTAATTCTATTATAAGATTGCATTTATCAATAAATATTATGCTCTCAATTACAAATAAAATCTGCAATCGAATACTTCAACAAAATCTAATCCGTTATTTGACAAAAGGGAAAATTTTCAAATATGTAAACGGAACATGAGTTTAAAAATTTTCAAGTAAGTTTGAAATACTATCAGGTGTCTTCCTTCTTACTGAATTGACTTTGCCCGTTATAGAAAACGATGTTTTCCCTTATTCATAAGTGTTCTCAAGGGTATAAGAGTCATCTGAAAAAACCCCACAGTTATTTTCTGCTTTGTTCACCTCTTATCTTCATTAAATCGCATTTGCCGTCTTTTATTTGAAATAATAATTCTCTGGCTTCAGCGACAAATCCCTTCATTCAAGAATAAATGAATTGCGCATGCTCAGAGTTTTCTCTATTTTCACAATTTTCGAAGGCATTCTTTGTCCTCGCATTCTTTATCGCAGAGTTTTTTGTTTCCCGGATGAATTGATTGGTAAAAATATATGTGTTGGGAAGAAAAGCTTGAATGGATATACTTTAAAAATTCGCACAAATATTCCAATTATTTTTATGGCTTCTTTTGAAGCTTTGATTATTTTTTCTCTAACTGAGAATAAAATATATTTAAAACTCCAAAACCTTCGGCTTTAAAAGGATATTTTTTTGAAAGAGCATTCTAGTGTTTGAAGGATTTTTTTATGATTTAGGCATTAAAATCTAGGAATAAGAAAAAGAAAACCTAAATAAAATAACAAAAATAAAACCGTTAGAAAAATTTGAATAAAATGAGAAAAAATAAGTTAAATTAACATATTTTATTTGTATCAATGAAATATTTTAAACGTTGTAGAGATACTCGAAAAAAGAAGTATACTATATTCTGTATATTAAATATTATGTATTCTTGAAATCAATCTATAAATGCAGGAGAAGATATTGAAAACAATAAGACTTCTTAGAATTCAAATCAGGGGTTGTATTCCAAAAATGATGATTTTTTATTGTTTTAAAGGAATTTTATATGCGGTAAACATTTGCAGCATACGATAATAAAACAATAGGAAATCTTAAAATATGATTAAAAGTGAACTAAAGCAATGGTAGAATCATTTTCGTTTCAGCTTCGAATTATGTATCTAACAGAACACCGATTATTGAATTGCTTTATATATAATGAATAAGAATGCTGTGAATATAAGTGTTACAAGAATGAACGAATGATGCTTACTTGGGAATTAAATAATAGAAGTTTTAATTAAAATTTTTATTATTATTAAGTTATTAGTATTGAACATAAATTTATGGCAATTAAAGTAGACAATAATCTTAACAAAAAAGTAAAGATTAAAGATCAGAATACAAAAAAGCAAGTAAATGCGAGAAAGTAAAGAACTATCCTTAAATTTAACAAAAAAAAAGTATTTTCAGTGTAATGTCAAAAATAATATTATTTTATGATGCCATCTTACCAAAGAATCACCTTATCATAAATCACATTGATAAACACAGGATTATTGATCTAGAATGTCAAACACAAGAAGACCTGTATCTTCGATTTCATTCAGAAGATGCATTGTTGAGAAGGCAAATTATCGTGAAAAAGAGATCATGGGGAAAAACGGTGAAAGCAAATAAACATTCTTTTACATATATTTACCTACATATAGTCAAAATTGCCTATATTGATATCATGTAATGCTGACACATCTTCTCGTAGGAACGAAATACAAAACTCATTGATAAATTTTATTTCATTTTTAAGATAAAACTTTTCTGTTTTTCAAGTATCTTGTTTTTGAGAGTAAATATACTTGAAGAATTTGAAATTTTTTTAAGTATATATGTCTAAAAAGGATTTATGAGTTACTGAAACAGTTGTAAAACAATAACTTTTGATAATTCGAAATTTGATAACAGCATGTGCTAATTAAATGATAATAGTTCAGCTGAATAGCACTTTGTCTTAGAAAAAAAATACATAACTGTAATTTTATATGTTTAAGTTGTTGAATTGGCTATTAAAAACTGGCTGTAATTTTTTTTTGAAAAAAATTACATCAATGATGTAAAAATTTTGCCAAAGATACTTAATAAAAATTCAAAAATTTCGCACAAATTTAATTTTTTTAATTCCAAATTTTTACTTACTTAGAATTTGCTCCTGATTTAACTAATTTATCATTGGATTTCATATTTCATTTTATAAATCTTTATAATATTTTTTATTTATAATTTTGTATTGATATAATTAATATTTAATAGTTTTGTATTTAAACTTGGAAAACGATGTTGAATCTTCCAGCCTCTCCATTTCTAATCGGCCAACATTTCCAAGTGCATAATTCGAAATTAGTTTGTATGGCCAAATCAATAATTTAACGCTATAAATTTGCTATTTTCGATCTCTTTCCCACGATTCGCTTTTTTTATGACAATTCGTCTGGTAAATAATTTCATATACTTAATTTTTGCCCCCATACAATTCTGCCCATTTTTGTAACTCTTTTATTTAACATAGGCTAAGAAACTAAGAAACAAAATGTGTTACTCCTTAGTGTAATTTTGTGATTAACAAAAAAGAGAGTAATATCCAGATATGACAGCATACAGAATAATTTCAACAACTTTCTATCTACTACAAATACTCATTTAGAATGTTCAAGCCCTCTTTGCCACTTTTTCTCTATAAAAAGAAATGGATTCTCTATTTTTACATCACTTTTATTACAAATTTCGTGCGTTTAGTATAAAATGATAAGAGCTTCGAGGTGTGAGTCTACAAACATAATGAAATGTAGAAACTCAGATGGTGCTTATTTAAGAGTGCATTTTCTCTTTTCCTGATTAACATTATACAACAATCCAAAGCAGTATTAGGTTTGAAAGTCGTAAAGGAAAATAATGTCTTATCTTGCTCTAGATTTCTTGCGTAATGACATTTGTATATAAGGTCAAAAGTAAACGAATTTTGTTATCGTTAACTTTGATAACAGCATGATTAATAACATGATATCTAGATAAAATTTACTTGATATCTAGATAAAATTTACTTGATATCTAGATAAAATTTACTTGATATCTAGATAAAATTCACTGATATCATGTTTGTTACATATGAATTTCTGTATTTATCATCAATTTCTGTAATATCAATTTCTGTATTTGATATTACCAATTCTGTTCATACTACCTTTATTTATAAAGTTTAGAATATTGGTTTAGGGTTTAAAGGCTTAGAATGCTTAATGAGTAAACAAAGAACAATTTAACTTCGTCGTATATTTATTTTCCCTTTAATTTGGAAAGCGAAAAAATTAGCATTACAAGATAAGCATATACTATTTGCAAAACACCTCTATGCCTTACATTGGGTAAATATGCTAATGACTAATATTAGAATTTTTATTTCAATAAAACAATTATAAAGTCTTTGAATGGTCAGATTTAATAAAAATGTAAGGAATTGGAAGATTATCTTTTGGGTAAATAAAAATTTTCTGGTTCTCATATTTCTGTAGCATAGATGGATTGCTCTGATGAAATCAACCACATCTGTGCATGACATTACACCGTTTATATTCTACCGTTACACCACTATTTATTATAAAAATCAGTTTTTATATTACTCATTCCTGATTTTTGCTAAATAAATAATGTGCATGCTTCAGTAATTACAGTGGTTTTTTATTTCACATAATCTAGTTAAGTTTTGGTCAGGGATATTCCATGTTGGAGATTCAAATACTAACCTGTTAATAAACTAATACATTTTCCCTTATCTGTAAATAATATGGCATTATAGATTAACTATGTGTAAATGTTCTTTGAATAAATTGATCTTGTTTTTATTAAAATATCACTCAAATTTAATAAATTTGAAGTATTGTGCAGTTTAGCCAAAAATGTTATTTTAAATTGACGTTAAGTTAAATTGACTACTTTATTATTAGCTAACATTTTAATGATAATATGTTGCTCAGATCATTTAAATTATATAAATATATACAATGACACAAAATAAACTGATTTTAATAATCCAATTATTAATCTTAGATTATGAGTCCATTCTTTATCTTTACTAAAACACTACTTTACGCAGAAACGTTTTTTATCAGCGAGTCATTCTTTTATGATGGAAGAATGAAAGGCTTTCACAGAAAGGATAGACCTTTCAACTATTAAAATTCTTTCGCGCATTTTAATTTCTGGCTACTTATATAAATTGGATCATTCTAAGTTAAATGAATTAAAGAATTTGCTAGAATCATCAATAACAATGTTCCTTAATCTTGAAAATAAAATGTAAGCTGGAATTTAACGAAAATATTATTAATAAGCTATGATTTTTGGATATGCTCGGTTTACAACAGGCAATAATTAAGCTGATAAAATAATCTATACCAGGCAGTAATTACCATGACACTAGAGTTTCATAAAACTTCAAGATTAAGCTCTTTAACTATTGATTACTATTTAGTAGCTGTGAGAGCTAAGAGAACATGAAACGTAAAGCATTTTTTAGTAAAAATGCATTGTAGGTCTTCAGAAGAGAAGAATATTATCACGTTTTAAAATTTCTCCGAACACATTCAAGATACATTGTTTTCTTTAACTCCTTTCATATTTGCTTGTAATTTTTCACCATCAATGTTCTTGTACGATACCTTATAAACTTCCTTCGAGAACACTTATCCCAGGGATCATTGAATTAAAAATTTTCTTGGCCAATAATTGATTATTAGAAGTGTATCTTCCATAGATTTTTTTTCTGTGAAAGCCTTTCTTTTTTCTATCATAAAAGAATGACTTGCCGATGAAAAACTTTAAAAAGAAAAAGCATCTACTCATACCCTAATAAGTTCTTTACACACCTTTGTTTCAATTCTCTTAGATTTGTTCTAAGAAGTAGTTTTATTTACTCTTATATGTTGCTGTTACCACTCTAGCTTAATTGATTGAAGTGTCTCAAGAGAAAAGCTCAAACTTGGTGGGATCTTCTAAGAAATAATTCTTCTGTGTGAAACGAAATAAGTCACCACAAACCGGAATTTATCTTCCTTTCCCCTCTTCCTTCCAAGCACGGACTTCGCCAACCTTATCGTTTCTTTTACATTTTTCTTTCGAAAATAAGCCGCCGGACAGAAAATTTTGAGGATCTAATCTATATAACTTTTTATATCGTTCATTTTCAAATACAGGTCTTTTTCAATATACTTAGGACACAAAGCTAAAAACGTTTGCTCATCTCATAAATATACTAATAAAATATATTTCAAAATGATTTATTGCCTTTAAGAGTCATGTGAATTTTATTAATAAAAAAATTTATTTAATCTATTTTCGATTTTTCTTTTCGCGAGGTTGTATAAACTTAAACCTAAAACCGTTTAATACTCAAACTTTAAAATACTTTTCATAACCAGTTGCTGATTTAAGAATTGCGGCAATATAACATGTTATTTATGATGACTTTCTTTTAATAAATAGGTCAATTTATTTCTACATTTCATTTTGAAACTTTTGTTTTAATTGTTTATTTTCGATTTATTTAAATTTGTAAAATGTATGTATTCGTTTTTATTTACTTATTTATTTATTATGATCCATGAATGGCTTTACACAATATTGTTCTTTATTTATGCACAATATTATTATTTGAGTAGAGACTCAGTGTTAATAAATACTGCTGCAACTAAGCAAAAATTCTTAAATAAACAGAAACCTGACCAATTATACTTCTCAATATGTGATATTGTTTTAATATTTTATGAATAATAAGCATTTTTACATTGATATTTATTCGGAAAATATATGGTCTTGTGGCATAAAAAACGAAGTTGTTTCCACTCTGTAAAGCCGAATACAAAGGAAAAGTAGCTATGCATGAAACTGATAGAAAGGTTTTGGTGATGCATTTCTAAGAAAGATTTGGAAAATTTAAAAACTGAGAATACATGTAAATATTTTAAGAATTTATCAAGGACTATTCATTAATTCGATGACTTAAAAAATGTTAAGTTTTCGAACAATATTTAACACCGGTTTGATATGCTTCATTTCTCATATTAATTCATATTGTTTTGAGTACCATTTCTTTATTGTAAATTAATTGATAAAATTTAAATAATTTGCATTTATAATTGTTCATATATAATGACGATATACTGGCAAAATGATGTGAGCTAGAACCTCAAAATGTATTTATAATAATTGAATATAATCATATCAGCAAACAACAGCAGTCCTTTTTCACTATTTTATAGATATTGTTTATTTAATAATCTGTACATTTTCCTAATTATATATACAATGCTTTGCATATAAAAATATCACATAAATTATCAACAGCAAGTAATAACCGATAATAAGTGAGGTCACACAATTTGAAAATGTTAAATTTTATATGTCGGGTGAATGGTTCTTATTGAAACTATTTGTGAGTTACTTCAGAATTCTTAATTTCCGATTATCAGCAGATGACATGGTATCAGTTTATGACTAAAAAGTTATGAAGTTGTGTTTGGATAGTAAATCAGCCAAGTAAATTTAATTTAAAATTTTGAATTTTAATCCATTTCAATAATTTTTTTTTGGCTTGGTAACAGAAATATGCAGTTTAAAACATATATAATTTAATGTAATATACTAAAATTAATCTTGAGTTTTTTAAATAATTTAAAGAATTAAAATATAGGCAGGGATTATGAAACTGAATTATTCTAAAGCATCTTATAAATCACGAAGTTGTTCATTAAATTTTTCCTAATAAAATATTAAGTTAAGAGTTAATTTTACTCTAAAGTATCCGAAAGATTACCAAAAAATTTATAGCATGATTATTCAACAAAAAAGGCTAGCTTTGAGGAATTATAAATGTTTGTTTATTCTGTAAATAATGTTTCATTGAAGTTGGAAGGCAATCCAAAATTTCTATATTTATAATTATCTTGCTCAAAATTTTAATGAAATTTGACGCTTAATGTTGCTTTTTGAATAAAAATTCGAACATTTAATTAATAATAAAAACTTTTCAAGCAAACATGTAATAAATCATTTTCAATCAAATTAAGGTATTTATTTAAAAAAAAGATTCATGAAAACATTTGCCCGTTTTAATAATATTTTAAAACTTTTCATTTTTAATGCTTTAGCAAAATCAAGTGACATCACAATTCTCTATTTAGTTAGTAAGATTCTTTTCTTAACATTTTTCCTGAAGGAGTGAATAATCATCACTGTTTTCCTTCCATTAAATATAATTTCTGTTCATCCTTTTGATAAATAAAAACTATTAAAGACAATCAATAGATATGGCATTCCATTTAATTTCAAGTAGAATTTTGTTGAGATTTAACTAGGCATAATAAAAGGTTTCAATATAATAGTTGAAGTAAAATTCTTGAGTATAGTAACAGAAATAAAGAGAAGCAGATTTTTCATTTTGCTAAAAGTCATATTCTATATTTAACGCCTTTTTAAAAACACCATCGTTAGATAAAAGAGAAGTGCATTAATGGTCTTCATTTAAAAATACAAGAAAAAAAATTAGATGAAGGAGCGATTTTACTGCTCACCCTCAGGTATTTGAAATATAGCTTTTTCTTTTGCCCTTTTTTGGTGGCAAACATAAAAGTGCAGAGATATATAGCCACTGACTTAATTTAAATGAATGTAGCATAAGTGTGTTTAATATTTATCTACAATTGTCTTTATAATGTTTATAGAAAGTTTGTTAATATAAAATATTTCTTTGTTTTATTACAATATACTAAAAAAGTTCACCGAGATGTTAGAAAATTTTTTCAAATGTTTGGTACCACTATAATCTTGCACTGAATGCCACAGAAAAATGCCCAAAAATTTAATTTATTCCTGCTAAAAATAGCTAATATCAAACATAAGAAACTGCAAATGAATCACTAAATAGGACAATTTTATAAAATAAGATTACATGGAAAATCTTATATGAGAAAAAATGGCATTCCAGTTAATAAATAACTATCTAATAAAATTAATAGAATGTAAAAATAATCTCTCTTTTCTAGTCTCATAAAAATGGGTCTAGTTGAGGGCATCAAACTGAAGAAGAAATGACTTTGAAAAGTTATTTCTCCATACAACTGGCAGCAAAATTCAGTCATATATTATGAGGAAAATGATTTTATTTTTTAGTTTAAAAAAATAATATTATAGTTTTTTGTATACGTTATGGTATAGTTTTTTATAGTATAACATTATACATTATGTTATAGTTTTCATATAACATTATGTTATAGTTTTTTTATAACTTTATGTTATTTTATAGTTTTTGATATAACATATTATATCAATTAATATGTTATAGTTTGGAGTAAAGTATTAGGGCATACGGATATTATTTTAATGTTTATTTAATGATGAGCAAAGGAATTAAAGAAAAGTAGAAATTTTTGTCTAACAAGATATAGAAGATTTCAGACATTCTTTAAAAATTGTGACACACTGTCAGATTTTATATTTAAAAAAATCAAACAATCATAAGAGAAACTAAATGCAATTATAACTCAACAAATTGGTACTTTTGGACTCTTACGAAACTACTGCTTCTTCAAACTACTACTCGAAAAGTTTATTATAACCGTTTCAAGTTTCATCAATAACATGAAAACTTCTCAGTTTAGCAACAAATATAATGTTAGTACAATAATTTGGCTGAAGAGACCTCCATAAATGAAATGTTCAATGATAAATATTACTTAGTGCGCCATAAAATAATATAAAAAAGGCAGTTCCATATTTTGATAAGTCTTAGTCCTTCATATTTTTTGCTTACCAACTGCAAACGATTTTTTGAGGGGTTAAAAAAGTATTTTAAGGTGATAAGTAGGATAATCAGGTGCTTAACATTCGATTGAACTACATTACTAGCTCAAAAATACATTTATTCTATAGTTAAATATCATTTAAATTAAAAAGTGGTGAGTGTGCTTATCACTGCCCATTCATGTTGCGAGACATTCATTTCACCATTTGTCATTACATTTTAACTCAAGGAAATATTTTCAGAAATCAAACACCACTGTGTGGTGTTCATTATGTCAAAGATATTCTTATATTTAATTATCTGCATTTGTCATTGAATTTATTTCATTTAATTTCAACATTCATGTTTAAAAATTAACAAAAACTGTTGGAGCAATTGGAGTTTCTTAAAATTCGGAATCTACCTGCAAATGATTTTATGCATATTTTGATTTTTTGGATGTTTCAATACTGTAGTTTATGACACTTTAACTGATTTCTTAACGCAAAACGTGATTACGATATTATTAATAAAATTGCATCAGATTGGTGAAGTTTTATTTTTATGCGATGCGTCTAGCCGTCATATCAAATGCAAATTGAACTTCAAACATTAATGTAAGACATTATTGAATTTGAATTCGTAGTAATTCCATGATTGCAAATTAAAAAAAAATTGAATAAAGTTAATTTAAATCACCTAAACTTAAGTGGTAAGTATGAAGAAATGATGGATATTCACTCACTATCATCGAATGTTCACTGGATGTTCAATGATGAAATGCAGCAAATAAGAAGCGAATCGAGTGACTAAATATAATCTAATTCGAGTACATTTTATTACATTCGAAGTAATAAATGTTGCCACGTGCAGTGAAAGAATTTGTAATGAAGTGAATTAAATTATTACCGCAAGAAACATCATCACATCGTTCTTAATATTTTTGCAAACTAAATTAGATATTTCATATTAATATTTAATTAATAATTGAATCCGAGATCAGTGATAATAACATTTTTGAATTTTTAACAATTTAACTTTTGTTGATAAGTTTTATGATTCAAATTATCATACAGTTTCACAGATTACTAAACTTAAGAACATTCTATTGCCACACTATCGTTAAATTTCTGTCAGGCTTATATTTTGAATTTAGTTTCAGACAAATGACCTTTGACCTATTAAAAATATAAACTATTTAAAATGTAATAGTAATATTTTATTACAAGTAAATCTGTTTCGAACTTTGTATTTAGAAAACATCTATCACCAAAAATGCCAAATAAATGTAAGATATTTTCCAAAATAGCCTGCAATGGATAATAAAATATAATCTGCTCGAAAAACTTCAAATTAAATAAATTTAATTTTTCAGTAAACTAATTTAAATGTAATGTATTAAATAAATAAACTAATTGTAAATAACAAATCTTAAAAAGGAAAAAAATTATTAGAAGTAAAAAGCAGGGCCTTAAACTGTAAACATTTTTTATATTTGCAAAATGTGAACATTTTAAGTTAGGTTTAAATTAGGTAAATTTCGTTAGGTTACGAACTATATTTTGTTATGTAACAATCTAAATATATATTTATAAAATATTATTATCACAGACACAAGCATCCCAATAGTTTATTAAAATGAGATGACATACATTAATCCAATGTTCTACAATTCAGTGAAAATCAAAAGGAAATCAAGCCCTAATGATACGCATACTATTAATTATCAGATTCGTTAAATTCATTGTTTCAGAAAATGAGAGATTTGTAATCCTAATTGTAAAATAAATTCACAAACACAAAATTCATTAATTGAACATTCTTTCAAAAGGTACGTCCGATCAACAAATATCGATGATTTTTATACTTCATATCTACGATATCATTTGTGAACAAAGTGCAGCTTGATAAATTTCTTTCAGTTATATATACTTTTTCGGTTATTTTATTTCTCCCAATTTCCTTAAATGAGATTCTTAAGAAAATAGATGACATAAAAAAGGGCAGGAGAGCTCATTATACGATGGTACGTTTAAATTACGATTTTTTAACGATTACCGTCATTAGATAATTTCTTTCGTCTTTGAAACAAATAAGCTTGCTATTTCGATTTAAATGGAAATGCATATTATGCTATTGTAATGCAACCAATTGTAAACCAATTTAATTGCTTCTTATATTTCTTTAATGCAAGCTTTTTGTTTCTTTTTCATGTGATTATCGATGAAATTTACTGAAAAACATCCTGAAAAGTAATGATATACTAACAAGTGAACTTGCTACTGCTCTTCAATAGCTATTAATTTGTTTTAACAGCACGATTTAAAGTAGTATTTTACTTTAAATACTCTGTTTCTTCTTAATTTAAACAAAATATTCGGTATTTCAGCTTCCTATTTCGGATGATCAAGCAAAGATTGTTTAAAATGAAATAAAAACCGATAATATAATCGATAGATATAATCGACTAATTATTTCAGGATATCTTTATTCGAGTGGAATAAATTAATTTTCTCCATATCGTTTCACATTAATCCTGATGAATGTTTGTTAATAGGAATTAGGAGTCTCCTCAATTGCTATTAGGGGAGATAATTAAGCATTCAGTTATAATGAAAATATAATTGCGTGAAAACTAAAACAAGAGCCTTTTAATTCGATCTCAAAATGGATACTTAATTTTTTTAATCCAATTGAAATAAAAGTTTTTTTATATCTTTGAAGTAAATCAATGGCGTTTATGGCTCTCTTATGAATATAGATTAATTGAAATGATTAATATGCACAAATAACAACTGATTGTCTTTCGAAGCTGCGAATATTTCAAATAAAATTCATTGTCTTTTTCTGCCTTCATGCAGTCTTAAGTAATTAACTCACAAATCACATGCAGATTTAAAATGCTTTCTTATGAAAAAAAAAGAAGGGAATTATAGCAACTTACACACACACATATATATATATATATATATATATATATATATATATATATATATAGAGAGAGAGAGAGAGAGAGAGAGAGACTTAACTTACAATGATAATAAATGTTGTTAAATAATTATAAATTATAATAAGTTTTAAGATAGTAATATCTTTCAAATAAATATTGAAAAAGGATTAACTCTGTAAGAAAACCTTGCACTCTTCATTCCGTAGATATTCTATAACTCGCGTGTAAAACATAAAAATGTTTTAGAGCAAATATCGAGTAATTAAGAGAACAGAAATAAAATATTTAAAGAAAAAGACATATTAAACGATAACCATTTTATTCCGAAAGATGGAAAAGTTTTTCTTTCAGAGCATAGATTTTCCATTAAGTGATTTGCATTGTTTTGAGTTTTACCGTTGCCCGGAATTCTCTTGCCAGTATTATCATCACATTCATCTTTGCAGAGAATTTTTATTCTATTGTATATTTCAGGAAATAAAAATGGTAATTGAGAGTAAAGAAACATTCGAAATAAAAATTTACTACCATAGAGATATAATCCAAATTATGCAAATCGATAAAAGTTTATTTGGACCTTTTGAATTCCTACACAGTTGCTCCATTGCTGGATAAAAGTGAATATCATTGGAAATCTGGGGTTGAATTGATAAATGGGTTATGATATAGAAATTTGTTGCTAAGCATTTTTATTGTTGACATAATTTATAATTAAATATGAAAAATAAAATTCGAACATTTTTTTCTGTAAATCCGAAGGAAAGATACCGAAATAATGTATAAAAATATTTATTTTTCATTCAAATGAAAAATTTTAAGTCAATTTAATCTAGGGAGGGAGATTTTAAACTGCCATCAAACTGAAATAATAACTTCATGTATATATCTTTTTTTTTCCAAATGAGCTATGCAAATATAAACGCATTATTTATAATATATTATTAATTTATTACAAAGTAACACAAAACTCTAAATTATAGAATAATATATCCAATTTATGCGACATCAGAATCATAAGACAAACATATAGTATTTAGCTGCAAGCTGTCAAACATTATGTTGTGACGTCACATACTTTTATTCCGACGTGATTCGCAGTGGCTTCGAAAATTAAATTGGGTGTAACGCTTTTGATGTATGTTATGGTCATGATTCTATAAAATAATTTCATTGAACATATCAATAATTGAAAATGAGTAAGTATACTTTTTATAAGACCTATAAACTTATGATCGTCAAAAAAACCCAATTGATTAAAGATTTAACTTGCTAAGACATAGATGTAATATATTTGGAATTATGCTTATTATCAAAGGTTTGGTTAATAAGTGAATCCTGATAATGAACTTGGGTCTATTATGCATACAGAATGTGAATAATAATCAATGCTATATTGGATAGACATGCTTTTAGATGAAAACTAGCAAAGGCGATTGAAATGAAAATCATTTCACGAATGTGAAAGAGATTTGTTTAAATGTTCAATTGTTAATAAAATATCGTGCAAACGATAATCCAATTCATTTAAAACATACTTCATTCTACATGTTAAAGAACGGTTTTAAGTTGATGAATAATGATTTCTAGAGGCAAAATTTTTCCAAGTAAGATTTGATGATAGAGACAGCAAAAGAAAGAGGTCTTTGTCATCTTGGACAAGAGTACGATGCATTCATTAAAAGTAGACAGAAGAAGTTCAACGAAAGAAAAATAAAATAACGCTTCCATCATTTATATCAAAATGTAAATCAATTAAGCAAGCGCTAATTTTTCGGGTTTCTCCTCTTCATCTGTCATGGTAACAATTAGTTTCCAGAATTTCCATCCAGTCCCCTGTTTCCTTCTTGACAACCATCAAGCATATTCAAGATACTTGATCTAAGCACTCTCTTGAATTCTTAATTTATGAATTATTCACGAGATGATGCGTCAAAATCTATTTCTGACATAAATTACACTTCTCCTCAACAAAAATGAATCAGACAGAGACATGAAAGAAATTTAACAATGACAGTTCTTCTTATGCTCCAGTAGAAAATGAAGAACAGTGACCTCCAGAATATTCTTAATTCAATGTCTTAATTTTTTTTTTAATATTTCATCTGAGATCATGATTTGTAATCCTCTTTTAATGACAGGAATCATCAAATATAATCCTAGCTGTCTTGAATTTGTGATATACAAATAAGTTTGAATGACAAGTGGAGATAAATGTCATAACATGCAATTATTTCATTATTTCTTTGTGATGATTTTTTAAATTTGTTCTCTAAAAAATTAAATTCGGTATTTTTGCTGTTTATTCTGTATAAGTGGAAACATGACAATTAAAACATTTTTTTGTGATGCTTACAAACTAATTTCAGATAATAGCTATCTATTTCAAGTTCATTGTCTTATTATCTCAGATTTTTTTTATTGTTTTAATTAGCACATGTTACAAAACAGCTTATGTTACGAAGTATCTGATTTCATAATAATAAATATGTCAAATATTTTTTTTAATGTTTCCAAAGTTAATCATCTAATTTATGTGTGTTTGTTTTGTTTCTATTAGTTAATTTCTGGATTTTCGTGTTGCTGCGAATTATCATATTTATCTGTTTGCATAGTTACAATGTTAGTTTTCGCAAACTACAGATGAATAATCAGAATAATTTTTGTAAGTTTTCGCATTACTGTCGCAGTCACAGGAAGTAATTGTTTGTTAAATAATGCAAAAGAACACACTTATTTAATATTACCTCAGAGGCATCTGAGTACATGCGATTTTAATTGTTGTCTATTCATATCGGGCTATAGGCATGAACCAATATGATAATTTGAATGTACATACTCGTAATCATCAGAATTTGAATTTCTATTCAAATTCGCTTAATATGCTATATTTTATTATTCTCTTTGCTTTCAGATAATCGTATATTTCCCTGAATTCCTTCTGATGTGAAGAAGTAGAAGAAAAAAAACACAAATATAATAATCGAAGAAATAAGTAAAATAATTCAAATTTAATTGATAGGCTATTCATATCAAACTATGGGTAGGGACCAATACGATTATTACAATCTGCATACTAGTAATGGTTCAAATCTGAATTTTCATTCAAATTCGTGTATTATGTTATAATACAGTATTCTGTTTGCTTCCCGATGATTGTCTGATTACTTAAATTCCTTTGATGTGAGGATGAAGAAAAGAATAAAATAAATATAAAATGTGTTTTCTACTAAGTATCAATGGCATGAAATTGGAATTTTAAACATAATTGCCAAATGTCCGACCTCACATTCTTTTAACATTGAGATGGGGTTATCGTTTTTGAAATTACTTTTAAATAAAAAAAATAAAGGATTAAAGTAATTGTAAATTCATACAGATAGTTTTCTACTAGGTGTGGTTGACATTACGTTGTTCTGGAATTATAAGTCACTATCCAACTTAAGAAATTGACTGCGGTAGAAAATTACCCGTTTCTCGCAAGTAAATTTTACTACTTGTCACCGGACTATGTGTAAGATATACAAGTTATCATCTTATAAAAATAATACTATTTTACAAGAGCTGTTAATGCTATTTTGCATAAGCGGAATTTTCAAATATGATAGAAGAATTTGTTGTTCGAATTGGCATGGAAAAACTTTAAAATAGTGAAGCAGAAACCATAAGGAAATTATATGATTTTATTATTACAAGCATGATGTTGATACGCTTGAAAAAACTTGGAGAAAATAATGAATCAAAGGAATCATAGTTCCACTAAATAAAATTCTTTTTTTTTCTTTCCTTGTTCAAACTTGTCAATAATAAATCATTTCGTCCTATTTCTTCGTATCATGGGCTAATCTATTTACAATCCTTGTATAATTCTCTTTTCACTAAAATGTTGAAATATATTAAATGAGTTTAGAGATTAGAGTTATGCGTAGGTAAGTATGTAATAAATTTAGATTACTTTCAGTTCACATAAACACTACCGTTGCAATCATGCTAGCTAGTTTTGCTAGTCATGCTAATACTTTTGTTTGATTTCTGGATCACTTTGATTTAAGTAGATATCTGAAAAATGGTTTAAAAATATCAAGCAATCACTACAAACAATCAACAGAATGAAACACAAATATTCATGTGCCATCTGACAAGGCTCTTATTTGTTTAAAGTAAGCGCTTTTGATAAATTGCGTTCTACCTATGTAAAAATACTTTAATTGAATTTAAAATATTATTCAGTAAATTGTACACGTCCTGGCGTTTCCTTTTTATGAATGGTACGGTTAAAAAACACTTGTTTCATCATATTAATATCTATTGTCTTAACATGGTACGGAGTTACTCTTACGAGGAAATTACATGATTGCTGGATTGCCAAATATAAATGCATAATTTCTAAGCCATTGTACTTGTGATTTTCATACTTATTATGCATAGATCACCAAATTTTACAGTTTGTTTACAGGATTTTTAATATTCTCCAGAAAAAATTAATTATTCAAACATGTTTCTTGAAATTGTATCATAATATAACTATATGACACAATAATAACAATCATGAAGACCATTCTACTCAGAATGGTTTATTTCATCGCTTCCAATCTTTTGTATAAAAGAGATTATTCCTCTAATTCCTATTCCTATTGTTTCTGTGAGATATTTATGAAATTCTCATTTAAAAATATTTTTCATAACAAAGATATTCAAAAGAAAGGAACATTTCGATTTGAGAAAAAAAAATTAAAATTCTCGATGTTCCACAAAATGCTATGCACTCAGAGAAATAATTTTTTTTCTTGTCTAAGTAGAAAAAGGGATCGCATGAATCATTTCTCGTTCACTTAATACTATTATTTAAACTGAATGTTCCTAGTTGCCCTTTTAATTCGTACAATGGTGTATATTTATATTTCATTCGCAAAAGAGTAATCGATTATTACATCAGTTTCGATGAAACTAACTATAAGTTGAGTATTTAAGTGTCATAATATATCCAATCATAAATCTTACACAATAACACACCAAAAGTTTCGGATAACTAATATGTAATAGGTGTGAATTATGTATTATGCAACTGTTAATTTCAGACTCCATAAATATCTATTTTTCATCTGGAAACATTTAATTATTCAGATCTCCATTCTTGCAAAGAGCTCGATACACACCAAGATGGATTGTCTTCTTATAAATTAAATTGCTTTGAAACATGAACTCAAAGGTAAAGAAAATCTACAACAATCAAAATTTGAATATCTCTAAAACAGTCACGCAATGGTATTTGACGTTAAAATTATAGTAATTACTAAGATATTTGAGATATTACTAGAGGTACGAAGTGGAAAGGAAAATTGCATGCCAGAAATATTTCCTACACTAGCAGCTTTCCATAAAATTGATTGATATTTTCACATCTTTGTTAATATAGCTTGTAGGTATTATAAATTTAGCTAATCATTTTCAGTAATGCGCCATTTTCTATTAAAGCTATAAATATATTTTTTTTAATTACGAACATTATTTTATTGTCAAAAATATATTTTGCGGGAAGAATAACAAAACATCTTTCGTTTGTGAGGTATATTCTTCTCATGAACTATTATTACATTAAATTGCTTAATAACTTGCCTATGAAATAAAAATTTTACAATAGTTGCAAATTACCAAATAATTTCACTAGTTCACTGGTGTCCAAAGTTATGGTATAAGATATTTTTAGAAGCTCACCATTGAATGAATGTAAATAAAGTTAACAAATATTGATTATCTGAAGAAAACTAACATTTATTAAATAAAATGAAGGAAGCATATTTATAACTCTTAAAAAAATGGATGTTTTTATTAAAGCTGAAAAAAGCTATGAATATCTTGCTTTTTCAATTCGGGTAAATTTTCTAAGAATAATTGCTTATTTTCAATTTTAGTTATAAAGATATAGCAGGAAAAGTCTCAAAGTAGTTGTGTAACTAATTCATTAGAATTGCAGATGATGAGGTCGATGGAATTTGTTTTAACACGCAAACGCAAATAGAAATATGTTGGTGCCAGAAGGACTATATATCTTGGTTCAAAGATTCTGGAATCTATTTCGGTCCTAAAATTCAGTTTCAAGAAGACCTTGTTCCAGATGAGCCACGCATTACAGTCCCAGAAGAAGGTCGTTTTCTTTTGAATCTACAAAGAAAGATTATTAGTGCATACCAAGTCATCTTTACAATCACGAAATGCACGCAAAAAGACTAAATGTGCGCATATCACTCAGGTGACGACAGAGAAGCGCTAATTTACTATGGTCCAGAGAGCACGTTACCTGGAATATAGATAGACAGCAAAAAATTTCTTCTCTTCAGAGATACGATACTCTTGAGAGTTATTCATGATGTTCACTAACGAGGAGAAAACAACGCACCATATACCATCGATCTTCCATAGTTTAAAAGCACACTTAAAAAACAGGTGAAGTAATTGTTGGTCTGGAATCTCTCTAAGTGGCCTCACTGCTCTTTACAGGCTCAAGGAAAATCCCTCACGTCTGTAAGATATAGACACGAGATCCTCGTTCCATATGGCAGGCGGTTGTTGTTGGTAAAGATTCATCTTAAGTGGGAATTATGTTCAGACTCATCGAGTAAGAATTGTTGTTAAATATGTCGAGGTTGGTTAGTTGGCTGTATGGGTTTCAATGGTGCAAAAGCCGTACCTGGCCATGATGCGGCAAGCGTATGGTAGATTCAAGGGACCACGAAATATCTCGAGGATCAAATATTTGAGACTGGGCATATATTGTTATCCTATAAAGCATATTTGAGGCTGCCTTGAAAGAGAGGTTTCGATTTCAAAAGTCACTTTGAGATCATTAAATAAGTGAGAAGTGTTGCCCTGTCAATAGCATATTTTGATTTCCATCAACTTAATAAAAATAGGGAAAATCTGTGCTTCTTATGCATCACAGCTAGAGGAGAACATATGTCTTAGTAAAATGTATTGATTTGAACAAATATTTTTTATTCATTCCTCTTTTCCAAAATTGTACTTTCGTATGAAATATGTAGTAATCTCAATGTAAATTAAGTTTGATGCTAAAATTTGCTAGTGACTATTTAGTATATAATTTTCCAGTTTTCATATTTTTGTGCTAATTAATTTGCTAGGTACATATACAAATAAGTTGCTAACATTGCAATTTATTTTAAAATGATTCATAATGACAATGCAAAATAAACATAGGACAAATTAAATTCAAGGATTCATTTGATAGTAAAATATTTCAAAGTTAGAAATTTGAACAAATAATAATAAATATTTCCTAAGCATAAATTCAGAAAGCTCTAACATTGATTAGACATTGGTTGAATGGGTTAAGTATGATGCATTTGATGAAGTCCAAAATATATAATGTATGTATGCTAAAATTTATATTAAGAAAAAAGTTACATATAAAGAACTAATTAATATAAAAAATTTAAGAACTTATGGGTGGTAACAATCCTAAAATGCTCCATTGCAACAACATACTTTCTGATTAAATGTTGTCTGCAATAAAAAACTTGGTTTTTCCAGAATACAATGAAAATCAGGGGGAGTTTTCTTCCAGAAACTCTGTCTCAAACTCTCTAATAAATATAATTATGCATTACTAACTTCATATCATTGGCGAACAATAGTAATCAAAGCGTCTATTAGGGCGGCGATGTTTTTGTCTGTTAATCGTTGAAATGTGGCTAATACATAAGTTCGAAAAATCAGAAATGGGTTTGGATTTTTTCCAACTCAATGAAACTAAGATTTGACACAGAACTATAATTGTAGTTACAACTTTACCTACCACATTTCATATGTTTACCTCATTGCGTTTCTGAGTTACCACGTTCAAATTCTTGTGAAAATGCAGACAGACAGACAATCAATAACTTGAACAGATTTGGTTTGAAACATGATCTATATCTAAACTTTTTATATCAAGTCTGTGTAGCAAATTAAATTCATTTAGTTCTCTTTGTTTTGTAGTTATTGTGTTAACTTATATTTGGGTAGCTAAACAGACAGATTTCCTCTGAATGAATTTTGTTGAAAATTTAATAGAAATGTAAAATTTGGGGCCAAACTATATACTAAATTGCATCTATCTAGCTCAACCCGTTTTTATCGTGGTCATAGACAGTCATAATTCCAAAAACAGTCATAATTCCGGAATCAAGGAAGTCAGAATCATGAGTCCGAAGTTCTTGACGATTACATCCCCCCCCCTCTTTGCTTACTTCTTATCTCAAGATGTAAAAAGTATAAAGACGTAGGCTGAATGAGTGAATAGCCGAAGCGAACAGTAAAATGAAATTAAAAATCATTAAATAAACTAAGTAACATGGCATTAAATTAAAATGGAAAAGGGCATTATAAATAGCACAATAAGTAAATAATTTGTTTAAAATTTCATCGCGTATTTCAAGTTCAGCAGAGTTAATGATGAACAGCCAAAATTGGAGTGAAAAGTTATTTCTTTCACTCCATGACATAACAATAACACATTCACTTTGCTATTGTATTACTATTTTTGTTTATTTTTGCGTTGTGGCTAAAAATACTCATTTTTGCTTTTAATTGCAAAGGAATTGTTTTATATTGCTCAAATACTTAAGAGTTGTTTCGGATAAGGCAATTTATCTTTTCTCATCTCTCTTCAAACTATTGGAACGGAAGGATGCGATTTCATAAAATAAATTATATTGAACATAAAATTTAATTAAATTACTTTCAATATGGACCGTTGTCTAAATGATAAAGTAGCAAATGGAGAAATCATTAGATTTAGCGAAAGAAACACCGTAAAATTACAAAGCATACGCGCCTGACAAGTGTACGTGTGGTGGAAATATACCCGTAGTTCGCAACGAAAATTTTCCTAAAATGTGTATGTTTATAAAAAGAAACAATTTGAAGCTTGAAGATTATGCATTCTTCTTTTGAATGTCAAGAATACTATAAAATGGCCAAACTGAAAAGAAGGAACAGATCTCATCTGAATCGACAATAGATTATCATCGACAATAGATTATAATTAGACATTGGAAGATATTGTGACAGACAACAGCATTAGAAAGAAACCATATCATGAAGATCAATATTGGAATGTCTCTGTTCTGAAATTGGCTTAAAATGAGAAAAGCAGAATCCGTAAAAATATTTTGCGGCAGTCCAAGAGCCACAATTATTTGGGTGACTGTTTTTTGTGTGTGTCTGCAAGCAAGATTCGTGACATCCGCTTGCTTCCGATCTTGACATTTCAGCAGGAAGATGTGCTTTATTACGGCACATTTATTACGTAAGTGTGCTGTGCCTTGGAACTTAAATGTATGAGTATGTAAGAAGACCTTTGACTTGTGTTCCCTTGATGTTGTAGTACAGAAAAAGCTGCTTAAACTGTGTTCGAGATCACTTCAACTAAACAGAACAGCGGAGTTTCATTATCTTTACAGATGGATGGATTCTGGACAGCCTGCCAGAGATTAATAATTTAAAGAAGACCTGGAATTCGATAACAGGCCAGCGACATATGTAAATTGTACGCATTCAGGATTCCAGTCAAAATCCATCAAACCTTAAAAGTTTCGGGTTTGATGGATTGTGCCGAGACTGTAGTCGGTAGCAGTCTTGGATACATTTCTTGAAGCAATAAGTTTCAATTCTAATTTAATGGTGTTTTATTCACTTCCTGAACAATTTCGAAATCTTTCCAAACTAAAAGTGAATTTCCTCAGAGTGATGACTCATATATCACACACCATCATAGAATATTTTATTCATATAACGAATCAACGCTGTCGGGCATGTGCTACCAATAGATATATCCTTTACCGTACTGACAAGCATACACCATCGAACTTTTATTTTGCCTTCAGCACTGCTAATTTTCTACTATCCAATATTATTTAACTAGATACAAAGCATTTTCTTACTATATATTTAGACTAGAATTGCTTGGCCTTTAAGATCTATCTTAGATGTTGGGGTATGAAGTAACTGATATGGAAGTTTGTTCTCGCTTCTGAGGTAGGTACATTAAAACTATAGAGTTTAATTGCCTCCACTTAAATAGCAAGATATGCTTCCTAATGAACAGGTTGTACGGGGCTGGTGATGATGCCATTAGAACAGCAAGCGGGAATAACTGAGTGTACTGTTGACAGGTGAACGTTTCAGCAATCTCAAATAAATAATTTTCATGTTATCTATTTTCCTCATTCAGTTATTTTACTTTTAAATACAAATGTATATAAATGTATATCTTTAAAAATAACTTCTACCGAAAAAATATGAATCAGTACTTTATTATATAAGTAGATTTTATTTTAAATTATCATTGACAACATTTTTAAGTGCTCTTTGAATACCGAAGAAATTCTGAATAATACTATTTTTAATGGTATATATTTGCCCTTTTTAATTGAGTGACTGGGATATTATTTTTCTACATTAGTTTTGAAACGAGTTAGGAAACAGAGCAATGTTAGTTTTTTTATAGCCGGTAAAAATGTACGGAAATAATGCATATGAGATTCAAGAAATTATAAAAAGGAAGAAAACGCTCGGAGCAGACTTTTGATTTGTTATCATATAGACTAAAAAATGGAAACTCATTGGAAACCATCCTATAAAAATATCATTATATTCATTACTGGCTAAATAATAAAGAATCTCGTTTCTTTCCTTTTAATTTTTCATAAATATCGGAAATTTTTTTAAAAAAATGTTTAAAACATTTAAAAAATGCTATGATTTTGTACCAATTGGTCAATATGTAGTTTTGTAAAATAGTCATTCTTCATTTTATTTATTACATATTGTAAAATATAAAATTGAAATGAACTGATAAAAATATAAATTAGTGGCATTATTTCCTGTTATTTCTTCCAAAAACAAACACATTCCTCAGAGTATTTTACTTTTTAAAGATTTATTGGCTACAAAGAACCGAAATGATTATTTATTGAAGGACATTGTCAATAGCTATTTAATTCGAAATTTCATTATGTAATTCAGGAAAAGTACATTGAAATAGCATGTTAGAGTGTGCATTATCTGAGACACTAATGTCACAATTTTCTGTTTTTCTTGTAACGGCAAGATATGTCGAATGATATCCTCAAAAATTGATACATCCTCATATTCACAATATTTTGAATTTATCAAAGCAAATAACTCAAATTCATTATAGAAACGAGATATTCTCGTATATCAGTAAAAAAGTGTACAAGGACGAGATTCTTCATATTTTTGTTTTCTGTATGGAGCTATTTCACTATCGAATAAAACTGAAATTTTAAAATGCGTGAATGAAATCAAACCCATAAGAAACTGTAAATGGCTTTGGATTAATTATAAATTTCTAATTGCCTCTTATTTTATAAAAGTACTCTTTTATACAATCTTTCAATAAACTATTTCAGTAGCAAATATTAATTACGAATGAAAATAGATTGCCTTTTGAATTTAACTTGTATTTTGAAATTAAATTAAAGCTTTTAGGGAGAAAGAAAAGTTTATTTTTGTCGAAATGAATATGAATAGATCATTATAATTTGCAGACTTTTTAAAAGTAACGTAATTATTTACATTCATTTTAAAATATGGTTTTTTAATTATTTAACCTCATTTTTCAATAATAAATCGAATATTTCTGCAATAGTTTGAAAAAAAAATAATACTAATAGTTTGGAGCTAAATTTAATTGCGAAAATAGTTTGCATTAAAGTATACCTGAAGCATATCAGAGCTATTTCTTCTTTCATTACTTGGAGGCATCGATTTGCGAAGAGCCAAAAATTTTCCTTCTAATCATATTTCCTTATTTGCAACGGGCCAATAACTTCCATCTAATCATATTAGTTCATTACATGTCCAAATTTTGTGTTAAACCTCAAGATATTTTATTTCTGTTTTAAGCAATATCTCTGTAACTCAGATAAAGTTTTCGGCACATTAATAAGGAAGATCGTGCCTAATTTCTGATACGCGAGATCTCAAGGTGTTTGATAATGTGTTATCAAAATGCGAATCTGAAATAGATGAGGTCTAATTGATGGATTGTTGAAAATATTAAATACTTAAAAATGTATTTGTATAATATGTATGTGAATTAATTAAATTTCTAATTGTATATCAGCTTGTTGCTTGTTATATGTGTCGGCGAATATGAAATCATTTAATGGTGCGCTACAGTCTGAAGACGGACACCCTTCTCAAGCATCACCGAAATTTGGAACAATTTTCACAATTATGAGATTCATATATCATGTAGCTTTATGATATTAACTAACTATATCCAATCTCCCTAATCACACTCTCATTCCCATCGAAAGAAAAGCTACTCAAGAACTTCAAATGCATTAAATTTGAGTTCACTTAATGTAAAAAAAAAATGTTCTTCCTATTTTAAGACACAAACTTTTACAACATCATTTACAACATTTACAAAAAAACCTATTCATTTCGAATAGATTTATTTGAAGGCCATGATTAAAATACAAAATAACTTCATTTGTGAGTTAATTCACAATAAATCTCATGTTATTTCTATTTTCTGTTATATGTTTCATTTATGTAGTTAAAAATTCTTTCTTGAATTGCTAAATATTACTTATGGGGTATATATTAAGATCTTTAGTTGTGAAATTAACACTCATGTCCAAAATTAAGGTCACAAACATAAAATCTGCGAAAAAGGAAAAACTATTCACTGTGTTGCCACGAAATTTGGCACAGAGGTACACTACAATGGAAGAAAGAACATAGACACATAACAACATGGAAAAGATTTTAATTGGGAATTAAGAAACAGGATATACTAAAAAGTGTTACATTATGAATCAGAGATAAAGCATTTATCTAGGGAAAAGCCTGTCTAATATGGAATGTGACCACCGTGCACTGCTATACTGGCTTCACAACGAGCTTTCATACTGTTTATGAGGGTGTCAATAAATAATTGGAGCAACACAGCCCATTTTTCCAAAAGCGCGGCTTTTAACTCCTGGAGGGCATTAGGAGGGGGATTACGCTGTGCAATGGCTCTTCCGAGACCATCCCAAACATGCTCAATAGGACTGTGATCCGGAATCCACGAGGGTAAGTCCATACGTCGAATATCCTCTTCCTCAAGAAAATCATCAACGATCTGGGCTCTGTGTGGAAGCGCGTTTTCATCAATAAACATGAAATCTGGGCCAAAAGCACTCCGGAACAACATCACATAGGCTTCAAGGATCTCATCTTTATAGCGATGTGCATTGACAGTACCCGCATCGAAGACGTGCAGTGGTGTACGACTGCCCAACATTATGCCACCCCAGATAAATATTCCTCTGCCACGAAATCTGCCGATTTCTTTTACGTAGGAGAGATGATAGTGAGCTCCTAGCTCTCTCCAGATGAAGATTCGACGAGTGTCCCTCTGTGTGGTAAATCTCGACTCATCACTGAAAAGAACACGCCTCCATTCTTGCTGTGCCAAAGACTGATATGTTAGGCACCACAACAGTTGGGCTTTTCTGTTGGATGCAATCAAAGGGACACACTCAATTGGTCCCCGGGCATAATTAGCCCTCTCTGCTAGACGTCTGTATACTTTTTATATGGAAATTCTTATTCCAGACGCAACTGCAAGGTCACGAGCAAGTTGAGGAGCCGTTGTCAGCCTATGCCGTCATGCGCTTAATGCCAAATAGCGATCCTCTGCAGGCGTCGTTGCTCTGTGACGGCCTTGGCCTGCCTTCCTGGTTACAGTACCACTTGTTTTTAATTGATTCCACAACCTGGATACCACTTTCGGTACCACTTGTAACCATCGAGCCACCTCCGCTTGAGACTGCCCAGCTTCAAGCCTACCAACGGTTCTTCCTCTCAAGGCATCATCTAATCGATTATGAGAACTCATTTTCACTGGAAACAGGTTAAATTTTTTGTTTTAATGCAATATTTACAAAATTGCAGTCAAAAATCCCAGATACCTAAACGGTCTGTTTTCAGTAGTTCCCTTAAAGCTAATGCTAAACAACATTTTTTCCCACAACAAAGGTTAATATCGTGTTAGCAGTCCTTCACAATATATAAAATATAATTTGTTTAAAGTTTACTGGTAGCCATTTAGAATTACTTTGAAAAACATTTTTGGGACTTTAATTTTGGACATGAGTGTAAAATACTAGTAGTAGCTAGAAGCAGAAGTACATAAATTTTTTTCATTTATATTTTTTCATACATTTTTTCTGTAATTATGTAAAAATGCAGACACGATTTTAAAAATGCGTAAATTATATAGCATTCGTAGGATAAAGCTCAGAAAGAACTCCAATAATCAAGCGTCTATGCAACTGCGTTTATCCAAAAAATCAGAGAAAAATGATTCAAAACTCTTTTCTACTCATGGTCATTAATTTCATTTTCTGATATTCATGACTTTAAGAGTTGAATTAAATGAAGTCATTTATTGCAGCATAAGATGCGGGACTTTCGATTAGCTATAAGCAGAATTTTCGTTACTTTGTTTACGTGTTACTTTTCTCATTTTTCACATCGACTTTATCGCATGTGAAGCAGCTATTCCTGTAGCTTTCAGATTACCTTTCTTTCGACGTATGCATTAATGAAGCCCCCTTTTTAATTTTAATATCACTGTGTAAAATTTCAGTCAGACAAGAAGCTTCATAAGATATTAATGTTCATCTTTTCTATGAAAAGAAAAATCATCAAATGAAAAATGATTCTTAGAAATCTGAATAAAAACTTGAGACGCTAGAATTTAAGCATTTATTAAAATGTTTGGAAATAAAACAAATAGTTTTATATTTTTTCAAAATGAAAATTTTGGAAGGAAAAACTATACATTAAAAATTGATGCAAGTTCGAAACGTTATGCACTTAGCAAGCCATCTTAATTTAAAATGACGTTGGTGGTTTTTGATTAGTAAATTGTGGTCTATCTTAACTTTTCTTTAATCCCTATTTAATTCAAAATAAATTATGAATTTATGTTTGCATTTAATATTTAATCAGAGTCATTAACCAAAATTTCTTTTATGTTTATTACATAATTTTTTCAGTTAAAATAGCAATTTTCATATGAAAAATGCGCTCATTTGTTTATTAGATGTTTATCAAACATGTAAAATTTGTTTTATTATTGGATTGAAAGTACAGTAATTCATATTTCTGCTTCAAAATAAACAACGCGACTCAATGGATATCATGGCAATGACAGTAAATTTCTTATTACTTTTCATTTAAATACAGATTTTTGGAACGTATGCTAATAATATTTATTTCTCATAAATAATATCTAAGAATAATGACATACTTAGAAAGAAACGAATTTTGTATTGAAATAAATCCTGATTGATTTAATGATTTTAATTCCATTTGTATTCTCGCACTAATTTTTAATAAAAGATATTTTTTGAATGCACGAATCAGTGAATAATGTAAATATTTTAACTCCTTACAAATGTAATTTTTCTAACTCCCCATTTGTTTTGAGAGGATTCCCTATATATCATGCAGAAGTTTAAAATCCTTGCTTTTTTCTTTTCTATTTTAATTTTTTTTAAATTAATTCGGAAATTAACTTTCACTTTGTTTCAATAGCATTAATATATAGCATTAAAATAATTGTAATTGTAAATTGTATTTGTCTCACAGGAAATAAAAAAAAAATAAAAAACTAATCACGAAAAATGATCTTTAATCTGATCTCAGAAATTAATATAAAATTGCATGCTTAGAAACAAAGCATTCCGAGAAAATTTAACGCATTGTATATTTGAATAAAATCTTTTATTACATCAGGTAATAGGCAATTTAATATAGCCTAGTCTGAAAATGATTGAAGAATTATTTTAAGTAATACAATAAAGAACTTTTGAGAAACAAAAAATTAATTTCTGCTTCAATGGTACTTCATGAAACAAGGAAAAAATACGCACTGAAATAAATAACGAAATGTTTACGATAACTTTTGATTGATTTTGTGCCAAATACATGTTGATGATCAAACAAAAAGATCCAATGTTTTGGCGCAATAAACAAATGTTATGCGCATTTCTATAAGAAATACATGCTCAGTGTCTGTTTATCCTTGTTTACAGAAACAGGACGCTATAATCGCTAAAAGTAAAAATTAAAATGATTTAAACTATTATTTGATGTAACTCTCAAATCAATGAATTAAATATAGACTACCTTTGCGTTTTAAATTACCTTATGAAGGTAATTGAATATTTTGGAGTTAGCATGGCTCTACATTTCAAAAATAGGATCTAAGTGATTCATTTATTTCTTAATAAAGATCTTTTTATGTGCACAGGTGTTTGATATTTGAGATTATTGAAAAAATAACAGAATGTGTACATTTAAAAAAGGCTATTGATAATTATTTTTGATTCAGTTTTTTATATTAAGCAATTCAGAATAATTTTTAAAAAATCATAGAAATCAAAAGGCTTCACGGTTCAGAAAAGAGGCTGTGTATCACATCACAAATAAATTTTAATTTTTCGGTAAGACCAACATAGCTTCTGTTTGCCTATGCCGGGCATGACAAATAGACTTATTTAAAAATATCATTCATTATCTGAGTTTAAAAATGTGAAAGTTTTAAAATTGGGTGGTTTCAGACAATCAAATGTTTAACTTTTAGTAGTGAGGAAAGTCATTTTAAGGTAAAAGGATTGAATATTTATTTTTCTTTTCCTTCTTGAACATACAAATTCTTGATTCGTTAAAATAAACATATCGAATACTCTTATTCCAATGGCAAAAAATACCTTTATTCCAATTGCATTGTTGCAGCAGGTATTAATTCTATAGCATTTTTGTAATCTTCACAGTAATTAAAAAAATATGCCCGATTTACTATATTTGATATTCTTTTTCTATATCTCACTTTCAGATGTAAGTTTACCCTAATGCTAACTTTACTCTAAATCCAATCTGATTTCATAATAAATTTTGTGAATAGTTATCAGAAATCTAATTTATGGTTAGATATATTGATTTTTGTAAACAAACTCCTGAATTCACTACAAACACATTTTAACGCTAATATTCAAATACTTCTAAAAGAAAAAGAAAAAAAAATGCATTACGTAGCTTTATAACCAGAATGGCATAAGTAATATTTATTCAAAATAATGTAATTCTTTTTCAAGAAAATAAGTTAATACAAATAAGTTAATATATTTAAATGTTGTAGTAAATGTTAACGATGATGACGTCATTTCTGATTTTCTTTATTTGGTCTAGATGAAATACGGTTAACATAATTGAAATCTAGATTATATGACGTAAAAGTTTACCAATACTTAATTTTGTTATTTTTGGGTATGAGACATATAAACAAAATTCATCCTCATCAGGAACTACACGAGTAAGTGGATGAGAAGCCACCAGTTCATAGACGAGGTTCTCGCTTCGCAAGTGGACACGGTAATGCTTGCAGTCAAGTTGTCTTCACTCCAATGGTGGGGGGTATTTCTTACAGAGAGGATTGTACCACAGCCAGTGATGAACTTTAGTAATAATTCGCGGTTTCCTCTTGTCGTGACGATGGTCATTCAATATTTCCTGAGTGCTTTGAAAGGGCGAAATTAACTTCTTTATGCATGGGATTATAAATGAAATACAATTATTGCAGGAACATATATATAATGTAATTAATTAAAGATTGAATTTGATGAATTTCTTTCAAATTTAACTTTTTTTAACTATTAAATGTAGAAAGGTCAATGGCTTTACTTCATTCTTTAATATTTAAAACAAGTTTTTTTAAACCAAAAACGTTTCGATTATTATTAACTAATCTAAAAAATATATCGCCCGATATTCTGAAAAATTAAACTTTAAATTAACTGGCAACATTAAAGTAAAGTAAGTGATTTCCTGAAGTTGAAACATAAAAGAATATATATATATTTACATTTTTTTTTGTCAAATGTACCACCACTTTAAATTAATTATGAATATTTAACAATTATTTGTCTTTCGTTTATTTAAATTTTCCTCATCATTTATTGGACGCATTTATAGAAATTAGAAAGAATGAAATCTACTTTCAACATTGTAGAACTGAAATTCTGGATACGTCAAGTTAAAAATAACTACAAATTATTAGTTAACACCCCAACATGAAACTAAGGTTAACTATAAAGAAATACGTCACAGTTCAACGATTGTTTAAAAAAAAAAGATTTTCTTAAGCGGGCAGACATTAAAGTGAAAAATATATGATCAACTTTTCTCTTTTCTCATCGTAGCTACTACAAAAAATACTATTTTCGAACATTCCAGGAATCTCGCAAGAACGCATCCCCAACAGTTCCAGTAATTGATGTCTTTTTACACTGGAATGCGTAATTCGAAAGCAAATATTTATCTCTTCAATAAGAAAAGCAGTTCGTTTCATCTATCGTGAAAGATTATATTTCATTGGAAATGAGAAAGGGAAAGATGTGTTGTTTCTTTCATTTTTTGCTTTCAATCTTTAGTGTAACTTAATTTCATATTGTAAAAAAAAAAAAAAAAAAAAAAGAGAGAGAGAGAGAGAGATAAAACATTAGGAAATAATTGAAACACAAACGTCGTAGAAAATAAAGTAACTGTACAGCAATTATTCTAACAATTTTAACTAATTTCTACATTTGTAGCAATCTTGAAGAAATGTTAGTAATTGGTAAATCATTAAAAAAATTAATTGCATTCATTTTGCTGACACAATAAGTTTGTTTGCTTTTTTCAGTGTACTTAAAAAGATGCTTAGAGATGTTTTGGAAATGTTTACTTAAACCAATTACTTATTGACCATAGAAGTAATTCTTACTGGGGACCACTTTAAAAATGAGGATGAGAAGTTTCCTATATATGGTTGTTTCTCGTCGCCCTGGTGGGTACAGAAAGAGATGGGGGTTGGCTACCTCCCAACGATGATGGGACGTACTTCCATAGGGAAGGGCTGTGCCATGGATAGTGAGGGCTCTTAAGATTCAACCACAGCTCCCGCCAGTGTTGATGTCGCGGTGGTCCGTTCATTCAGTTTTATACGTGTGCCCACGGTGGGTCGGGGTAATCAGTTATAGACTATAGAAACAAACACCTGTCTATCAAAGAAGCATTCTTCGAAAAGATAATGATTGTCATTGTAAATTGGATAAGGGCACAGTTACCTATTGCTTGTGTGGGTGTAGCACGTTCAACGATATAAGAACTAAATATTTTCTGACAAATTATGGTACTCTTTGGATTATGGATATAATTAGACATATGATGGCAATGCAAAGATTGATTATTATAGTTAAGAAAGCATGGATTTCTGATTGTGTTATTCTCTTGTATGTAAATAACTTTGAAATGTTGAATTATTATAATCTTATATGTAGCTCATTATGTTGTGACTCGTTGTTGGTATATAAATATGAAATGAATATTTAACCCTTTCCAGGGCTGTGAGAAGTATGCTTCCCACCAAATTTTTCAATCTTTGTATGAAATTATGTCTGTTGGCATATGTTTTGACAATTTTCTCAATAACACCGAAACTTAGATGCTTTAGTTCCTTATCTCACATAAAATGGTGACTCTTGGTTTTTTACTTTATTATTAATTAAACAAATTAGTTATTAATCAAATTAAATTTATCAAATAAGCTAAATGAATTAACTTTCTTTAGCAAATCTGAATCTTAAAAATATTATAATATAATATTACTTAAAAAAATGGCTTTTTAAAGGGTTAACGGAATTTCAAACGGAATTTTATTTCAACAGACATCACAAGATAAGAAAAAAAACTGATTTTTAAACACTTATATTGCGCCTAAAAGTAAATCAAATATCCATAGCAAAAATGACTTTCATTTATTGGCAGAAGAAAAGTATTAAACAATTTTACATTACATTTATTGAAAAAAAATCTGGTTTTATTTCAAAAATTTAGTTAGTTTACGTTTCAAGACTGGATATAATTATTATTTATTCCAAATATTCAGTGCTCTATTTCTTGATCTATAAGTGTTTCGAAGTATTTTTGAAAGAGCAATGATTCAATTCATTCCGTTCAGATAATCATTTTAAATCAATTTGTAATAATATAACACGCGCTGCATTAACAATAAATGCTTATTTTGAATTTTACGATTTAAACACGCATAAAGACAATATATAAATTAGCCTAAGAAATATAAGACAACCAAACTTTGGTTACAATTGCTGCTTGTTTTCATACGCTTTCCTTAAAAGAAAACAAAAAAGTATAATTCTGTCTATCTCGGAATAGTTATTGTGTCTGGAACCATTTTTGAAGAAACCATGTGAATTTTTATTATTATTATGTCTTGTTATATAAATGAGAGAATTTTTTAGGTTTGTGCAGTTACTAAAATTCAGAATTCGAATATGTGTGCTTTTTTTGAGAAGGAATTTGCAAATACAGAATAATATTTAGAATTAGATATTAAAGAAAAACAGAATCACGAAAAAAATATGACTTAATTTTGATAAAAGGTTGCACGAATATTCATTTGATGGAGCATACATATAAATAACAAAGGCGCATATATAAAAAAAAATATTAGTAATAATATTTTGGCTTGCAAATATTATTTTAAATAAATTAGAAAAAAAATATTTGAAATATTTAAACTTATAAAAAGAAGCGATTTGAAATGTTTGATTTTGTGTGTATGAATGATACCACTGAAAATAATATATATATTTGCACTATTCAATTTATACATCAAAATGGTATTCATTTAATCCTGACTTAATTTATATTATTAATGATGATAGAAACTTAATAAGTATAATGTTTGAACATACTAAGAAACATTGACAAGTTTTAATAAATGTGTTATGAATAAAATGAGGATATTGAATACATATATTGGATAAAATTATTATCCAGATAAAGTACAGATTAAATCAGACAATAAATAGATAGGTCGTCTTGGTCACTCACGATTTAAGATTTAGCAATAACGACATCGGTGATATGAAAAAATGATAACGGAAAAAATGTTCTTGTAAGTGTTAAAAATAAATGAAGTGGGATATATATAAGTGAAAAAAACATAATGATATTGTTCAATTGCGTCGTTATACTTCTAAATGCCACTTTATTACCACGGTGAGATCAGAAGCCAAGTCCATACAACAACGGATTCTTAATGTCAGACTAAAGCTGCTTCAGATGATAGCGGCTCGTAAATCTTCTGAGAATTTTGCTCATGGGAATCTTAAAGACCTTTGTTGCATGTTCCGGTGTCTCTCGGTACATTGAAATATGAATTTAGTTTCTTACTATCTGAATCCATTTAAACCTTTTCTGTCTCTTGATAGGACACAGTTGGTCTAACAAAGAAATAACCTTACTCACAAGTTCCAAGTGGCTGTTAACGGCTTCGAACCATGTTCTCTTCAAATATTTGCTACACATTTTCTATCTTAGACTGAAATACTATTTAATATTCTTCAGAATATTTTTGATAATCCTATATCTTTCATAGTTCCGATTAAGTAAATCTGGACTTTGTTTTCACCTCCCTGTTAATACCAATTCTTGATCTTTCGTTGCGATATTGTATCTGTGTCTTGTAGTGGCCATGATAAAATTAAAATGTGTCAGAATTAATGGAAACTGTACTACCATAAATTAAACTAGGTAAATAACTTACTATAAATTAAGAGTAAGATTACATTTTATTAATCAAAATGAATGGTTTATGTATCATTGATTTTTTTAACAATACGATGTGAAATTTGATGTTCATTTTATCGCAGTATAATTATTTCCTGTAGTGTATTCACCACTCATCAAGGGTCAAATCTGCACACAAAATCCAACTACAGGATATTTGGACTACGTAACAGTTAATTATTTATATAAAATCTTCGCCAATCATAAATGTTTAAATAGGAGGCAAAACATCGTTGTAATTTTTTTTTTTTATTATTTTTTCAAAATTCTGTACGATTTTTTGACAGACCCTTTCTTGGGTGAATAATAAAATGAGAAAGAAAACTGATAATTATAATGTTCTTTTGTTATTTCTTAGAAAATAATAACTTTTTACAGATAGGGAAAATGCATGAATGAGATTTTAACTGATTAGGCAATCAATCAAATCAAACAGCTTTTTGGAGCAATGTCAACCTACTTTTCATTAGTTAATTAATCTAATATAATAGTTTATTTCCCTGATTATACTTTTATAAGCAATCACATCATATGGATGTAGAATATTTTTTCCCTGGACAAATCACGTTCTCACATTAGAGTTCCCTTTTTCAGTCTTCGTGCTTTTACTTTGATGAAAGCAGTGACCTCAGGTGGTATCAAAAGCTCATTATCCAAGATGAGGATAAATAGATGGATTAACGAATTCTGTTTCAGGAAGAAAGCTCTTACATCTTTTTTCTTGTATGGTACACGTTGTTTTATTAGAATAACCTTGAAAATCAGGAGAAAATAATTTTTAAGACGATACATAATTTTAAGAAATTATTTGCAAGAAACGTTTTTTCTTTTTCATTGATGGCATTTTTCAAACTTTTCAAATTTCAAGATTTTAGCTTCTCATCTAAAAATGTAAAATAGCCATATTTTTGAAGAATCAAAGGATCTCCGACAAAAACTTTTAAAATGAGTTTATTTTAAAGCAACGTTTTATATAAAATATAAAATAATGAATAACATTAAAATAAGTTTGATATCCGAACATTTTAATTAATCAAAATGTGAATTAGATTCTTTAAAAAAATAAATAAGATTTATATTTATACTCGAAATTATATCAATATACAATATTATATCAAGTATATAAATCAGATAAAAAAATTTCAATTTTATTTTATTACTACTTCTTATTTTCGGTTCCGATAGCAAAGCACAAGCTAAAGGTTGAAGAAATACTGCTGAAATCGGATGATCACATAACTATGTGATGGAAAACGATATAAAGTAAAATTAAGAAAATAATAAAAAATAAAGTAAAATTTAAGAAAATAAAGTAAAATTTAAGAAAATAATATGGAAAGAAAAAATGAATCAATTACTTCTCTCTAATAATAATTAGAATGTAAGCTTCAAATGCATGGGATAATTAAATGCTTTTTTCTTTGATATTAATTTGAACAATAAAGATACAACCTTTATTCGAATAAATTATTATAATATTATAAAGCCATTAATATAAACTGTCTACAATCAATAATTGTATTGTTGCGATCTATTAGTCCGATTTCAGATATGTAATAGAATTAATTCATTTTTATATATTTTCATCTTTACTGAGAATTTTTTTTTATTCCAGTATGTGAAGCGATGAACATTAAGATTTTGGGAGACACATGCAGGTTGATTGATAGTAAAACCATTATCAATCTCGCTAAAGTATATGAATTTCTGAAGTTATCTGTAATTCAAACAAAAAAATGGCATTATTGTGTATACTAGCACATTTAGTTTTACATTTACAAAACGTATATTCTCTAATATCACACTTTCTTGGAAAATCACTGTTTAACTGATAAAGGTATTGTTGATGAATGTGAAATCGGAGTTAAAGCCACGGGGACACTTTCAATAATCCTCTTTAATCATTGAAGCCTTGAAAACGAAAGGCAAACATGCTTTGATTAATTTAAAGAATGTAGCAGTTGCAACTTGATTACATTTGTGAAAACATTATTACTGGAAGTAAAAAATGAAACTAAGAATAACCAGAAACAGAAATTAAATTAAATAATAATTTTTAAAAAATCTAAGTAATCTTTCCATGTAAATGTCAGGATTGCAGTGTTTATTTATAACAATATTAAAAAAAATATTTATAGTTATTTTAATTATCTGTTATTTGATATTTGTAATTTATTAATCAGTATAAAGTGTAAGTACAATATTTTTTTTTCGAATTTTCAAAATATTTTTTAAAGTAAGAATCCTGGCCTCAAAAATGCGATGTTAACGATTCAGTTTCAAATTCATTTAATTCATAAAAATTTGGATGTGAAGAAAGTGAAAGTAATTCCGGTAAATTTGTTTACGAAAATTTAAAGTAAAGTAGTTAATATTATTAATTAATACATCTAAAAGCTCATAACTTTTCTACTGAAACATACAAAATCAGTTGATAAAGTTTTATTCGGCAGACGCATTCCTAAATACTTCTTCTGCATTACAAAACACTTTATTGGAGCTCTGCCAGGCACCTTCTGTTTACCTTCCTTGGGAAATAGTCTGTTTACATACAGAAGATTTACTTTTCAATAGTATGGATTTCTTGAAGTCTGAAATATATAGAACTGCGAATGCACTTTTTAGAATAGTCCTAAATAAACTATTTAAAATCTTTCCCCTATCGCCATTCTTTGAAATTTAGTTAGCTGTAATGAAATATTTAGGGACTTGTATATTCACAAATGATTATTAAATTCCTAATTCATTGTCTGTAAAGTCTTACAAAAAGTCTTTTATAGCATGTGTGATATATAAATGAAAGGCTTAGAATTATTCAATATTGATTTGAAAGGAATATTTTATTGAAGGTATGAATCGAAAACCTTTCTCTTTAAAATCGATACTCTTTTTTGCTGTTGCAGAATTCAGCAATGGTGTAGATGGCATTTTGATACAATAGATAACTATTTCCACAATTTATAAATGGTCATCAAACATCACAAAATTATATTATAGGTCTATGACCTGTTGTCATTTTCTGGGCTACTAGGCAGCCCTCACTGGAAATTTCAGCAAGATAATGCTTCGATTCACACTGCTAGCAACACAAAAACATGGTGTAATTCTAAGAATATAAAAGTTATCTAATGGTCAGCATATAATAAAGTTCTTAATTAATTAAAAATATCTGAGGCATCTGGTGGCGCAAAGTTTACAAATACCCTAATGGTAGTCAATTTTCTTCTGAGAATGAGCTCAAGAGATCTATTGAAGTTGTATGTTACGAAGTCGAGCTCTATTACGTGCGCGATTTTGTTTGAATATCCATATTTATAAACTAATCAACAAGAATTGATGCACAATCAGGTTTTTAAAATCCTGTTTATTTTTATTTCCTTTCATTTGTGTGTAAACTTTTGATACATTGTTAATTTTGCTTTTAATTTTTTAATAACTTGCAATACGCTTAAATCATCCTTAATTGATATTATATTGTATACGTAGTCATGTTAGGAAAAATCGATTAAATGTGTATCAAAATCTTTGTGAATTTGCTCATCGTCTAAACTTTAGAAGGGTATCTCAAAAGCCCCGCCATTCTACTGCCCGCTGTCAAAGCTTTTGGAAAATGGTGATTTTTGCAGTCTGTACGAAGATCGGGAAAGGGTAGTTTAAATAATGAAAAATATGACTAGAGTTTTATTGCTTTAATCATTTCAATTCTAGTCTACTATGACTATCTCAAGCATTACATTTCCAAAAAGTGGAAATTATACGATTGGACTAAGAAACTGAAATAATGCATTTTAGTTTTTACTAGATAATTCGAAACCGACATATTCAATTCTAAAATTGGTTGATAAAAGTTTTATTATAAAAAATTACGTAAAATTAATACTATTACTACATATGTTAGAGCAGAAGTATGATTAAGAGTTCTTATAAAACTGCATTGATTTCTCCATTTTTTTTTTTACATTGGAGAAATCCTATATGTGTCATGTTTTTCGGTCAAAACATGACAAATATAGTCAAGGAAGATATTTAAATAAAGATTCTAAGCAAAGAAAAATATTTAAATTATATACTTAAACATACATTGAAGCACCACTATTGGAGCAATGATGTAGTGTGAATATTTGGAAATGTGTTCAAGCTAAGACAGTATCCTATTTCACAAACTATTATTCAAAATTATGAGGTTCATACGAAAATAAATTTTATGTAGTTTCTAAATGGCAAATTAATCCAATTATTCTAAATAAGTTTCAGTAAAGTTAGAAAAGTCGCTACTAATTTTAAGCTTGAATCTTAAAAAGGGGAAAATGAAAAATATGAAAATTCAGCAATTGAGACATTGCCTCTCTTCAAATCTCAAATCCAAATTAAAAAGTGGTCATGTAGAAATTCCAGTGAATCCGGGAACGTTTTTTAACAGGATCATTTTTAGATGTCTTTTGAATTCCCGGTCATTGGCCTATGTTCAGATTGCTAAAATGGAGATTCTTTTACTCCTTAGAATATGGAAATCATTTAGCAGAATGTCGGGAACATTTGAAATAGCATTTATATTGAAACAAATTAAATTATGTCTAAAAAATCCAAAACAAACAACTTTTGAGTCACTATTCTGATTGAAATTCAACGATAAACTATTTGTCCTATTTAATCTTACTTAGGATGATTTTTTTTGTTTAGTCTCTTGTTTATAAAACCAATGCAGCTATATTAAATAACAAATATTTACCACATTTTTTCCTCTAAATAATTTTTCTTCCCTTTGTTTAAAATAATTTCAAGGTTAGTTTGATAAGTTTAGAAATATATTAGGGTCGTGGTCTTGCCAACGAAACGTCGCTTTAAAAATGATTGTGATATTTAGTCATGGGAAGTACAAACATCTATAAACCAGGTTTTTACTTGGATAAATATTTTATTTTTAAATCTTGTTTAATTTGAAATGCAAAAAGTATCATTTTAATTGGAGTAAGAGACATCACTTTCCTCCTTGTCTTTTCTTGAAGGAGACAAGGAGGAAACCTAACCTCCCATTCAGAGGAGCTCATGAATGGGAGGTTCCAATTTTATGTGTTTGACCCCTCCTCTACTGTGGAAAGAAAACCAATTTTATATTTGTTATTAGGAGTAAAATGCAGTTTTCTGTAAGAGAATCAAAGCAGCAAAAAGTAGAATGGAAGATTTTTACCTGTTTTAAGACCATTTATGGGTAAGAGAAAGGATCTATTTTAATATTTCCTAGCAAAACGATCAAATTGCATATGATTAAAAGTATAATTACACACTATGTTCTATTATATCGTCTTAAATTTAATTTCATAAAATAAAAAAAAATATTTATTCTTTTTAACAGTAAAAAAAAAACAATTTTTAAAATAGGATATTATGCAATACATCTAAATAAGAATTTAAATTTGGGGAGGAAGTGCATTTATTGAAGAATTTGAAATTATCTATAAACAGAATATTTAAATATGAGCCTCTAAATCTAAATTCAGTGAAAGATTTATCAGGAAATGAATGAGAGAATATTTAATATAAACATTTTCCTTAATTTTATTCATTCCAAATTTAACATTTATCCTGCTGCTTAGTGACGGACTCGATAAATGATGGAATTACCAGATTTGCATCCTTACTATCATTATTTCTAATTAATTTAATGATGATGAAAATGTACCAAAACTGCTAATCAAAAGCTATATAATCTAAAAAAATAGTTTCTAACTTATTTTAATCTTTTAAAATTTAATTCATTATAATATAGCTAAATAATAAAGCTGGCATTAAGTTAAAACTAATATTAACCAAAAGCGTTTTTTAAAAAAGCAATGGACAGTAAATATAATGTATACAGAAATTTTAAAGTATAATCGAAAAGAAAATTCTTTCGCATATTTATTTTATATTTTTAAAAATTCAATTTAAGATAATGTTTTTCTTGATAAGTTTAGATAATTTACTTAAGAATAATCACAAAAGTGTGATCCACGCCCTTTTTAAGTATCCAAGAAAATCTGTATGACCATAGTCATGATAACATGGAGGTGATAACAAAGACATTGTGAATCTAAATAGGCATCCTCGGCTGCAGTACGACCCTTGCCTCGACAGAAACACTTCGTCATTGAATTGGAGGTAATTGTACAATTTTACTATGCCTACCAAGGACGCAATAACCAAGGAATGAGACAAAATATTCTAATTCTCATATTTGGAGTGTACCCATGCAGATGTTTACAAAGAATAAAAATTTCTGAAATTTTGGCTATATTTATGAATTATTATACTAAAATTTGAGATTTTATATCCTATGGTGCAATTACAACATCTTAAATATATTTTTGGGATTAAACATTATTCTCTTAAACCCTTATCACTCGGGAATTTTTAGATAAATAAAACAAGAAACAGAAAACTAATGTTCTTTCAGAGAAAATATTTCTTAAGAAATTTACTATTTATACATTCACAAAAGGAAAAAGAAAACTTTACGTATTTAAAAGATTTGTTTACTTTTAAAATCACCCTTCTCCTTCTCTGCTCGGATGTCAAATAAGATTATTTAGAAAGTAAATAGATATCCAGCTAGAACTCCGTGAGATCTTTTTATCAGGGTTCTTTGAAAAATTTATATTCTTGGCAAACAATCAAATTGAAACCAATCAAATTTTTAAATAAAGACATACGATTTACTATTCAGTAATTTTTTTTTATTTTATGTATAAAGCATGCTTTTCTTTTACATATTTTGTTCTAACTTTGAACAATATAATGCAATAAAATATTGTATGTAAATACCTTGAAATTAGATTTAAACAGTATATGTTAAAGGTTTCAAAACAGATAATATTAAGTGATAAATTTACTTACTTAAATATTTTTTTCAGCAAAATATGTTGATTTTCTGACAAGCATTAGACATGTATTATATTCCTAACATTTGCAAAATGTTATAAACTTTTTATTGTCAAAAGGAATGCATATTATAAAGCTTAAAGTTTGAATGAAAAAAGTCCTTTATTTCAGAAATCGGAATTATCTTTTAAATTTGGACAGTAAAAGAAATCTGAAGATGGCCGTATAGCCATAAAACAGAATAGCAATTACTCAGAATATCTTATCTAAAAATATTTCTGAAACTGTGAAGAAAAGAAATATGGCGTGTTACTCTTTTATAACACACATACACACACACACACAAAAAAAAGCTTAAATACAGGTTATATCTTTCTTGACAATATTTTCTCACCTAATTCTATGGATAAACATTTTAATAAAATTAACCAAATTCGATGAAGTTTTCAAATTCATTTACTTCAGAATATGTTAGCATTTTATTTGAATTTTGAAACAAATATATGATTTTTTATTATATGAATTTCATAAATATTTATGATTTAAATTTGTATAAATGTTGTCATTTTTTACTATTTTGGACTCCTGCATTACGAAACTCGTATATGAGCATGGAATAAACCAAATGGTGCAATATGTGTTTAATTAACTTTAATTTATACATAAAATCTTTGAAAATACTCCAGGAAAAACTGCAAAAAGAGTCGGTGAAGATATTCTTGGAAGCAAGCAGTGAACCAAACAATAATCTTCAAAATGCGAAAAGAATATTTATTTCAAAAACAGAACTTCTGAAAGCTGTAAATATGCATTTTTTATTATAAGAACAATAAAATTGAATCTCATTTTTACGAATGAACTTTAATATTTGAAACTGCTTTACTCTGTTTACGATCTTAGTATTTAAAACATAAAACAAATTTTCATTTTGAATAAATGGACTTCAAAGCAAAAGAAATCATCATTTCACAAAAGTAAGCATTTGTCATAGGGAATAATTTGTGAGTTAAACATTGATACTTTATATCCAGGAATGAAATTACTTAAGACATCAAAGAATCTTTAAACCTATTAGATCTGTTGAGAAAATAAATGTTCAAAGAACGCCCGAAAACTATTTTTATTACAGGAAAACGCATTTTATCTGAATTTTAAGAAAGAGCACAAAAATTAAGTAAAAAGTATTTACGCTTCGTTAATTATCTAATATTTTAAACATTGACTCACGCAGCTGACACAATTGATTCTGAAATAAAATATCACAGCTAAATTTTCAACGTTTGTAAAAGACGTTAGCCCATCTCTCAAATTTTACATTTAAATTAAGCTGCTATATTGTATAAAATTTATTCTATTAAAAACATCTATAAATCACTTTAATATATTTTATATTTTAGATAATACAATTTCTTACTGTTTTAATTCATAATAATTAGCAAATTCATATCTTTTGAAAAGTGAAATATTTTATTAATTTCCTTTTAAAATTTTAAAATAATGCCTTAATTAGTTTGATCCGAAGATAGAATATCCCTTTATGTAGGTCTATTTTCATTTCCCTTACGTCATTTTACGCTCGTCAAGCATTATAAAATTCCTCAAGTTTTGTTTATTATTATGCAAAAAGGGTAGTTTTTAGAAAATTGCATCATTTAAGATAAATTACTATAGAATTAAAAGAAATTCGATGCTGAATGGGATTAGTTTAAAAATGTTGTAACTATACATGTTTTGCATGTAAAATTATATGAGCTTTTCATATTCATACTTAAATGCAAAAAATAATGAATGCCTTAATTAATGAACTAAATATTACTTCTAAAATAAAAGAATATTTTTCCGTTAAGAAACAAAATGCTAACAAATTCTTTTTTAGAAATAATAACTTTTTTTTCGCATTATCTTATATATATTTAAACATAGATTGGTTACTCGCCGATGAGTGGAAGCTATTTTATGCTTAATGGGTTTGATAACGGAAATTTCATAAAAAATATCTGTTTTTATCCATTTATTCCGGTAACTGTTTAATTTTATAGTTGTAAAGCTGTTCAGGAGATAATATAATTTATATTTTAATTTTATGATAATTTCAAAAATTAACTGGCTACAAATAATTTTTATTTTAAATAATTTCCTGGATCTCTTTCTCGTATGTCTTTCCAATAATATTCATCATCCAAGAAATTTCATCCTGAGATAAATTTAGGAAACGGAAGAAAACAATGACATTTGAGATATTGTTGGATTATTTTGTTATTTAAATGATGATTTTTACTGATTCATTCAATGAATCAATGCATTCATATGCAATCCATAATTTTATTTCTCCCATTTAGAATTATCAATTAGAAATGAAAACAGTTACTGTAAAAAAAAAAAAAAATGTTAAGAAAACAATTTTTCGCTCCCACATGTTAAAAAAAAATATTTTTTGTTGATGCAAAATAAAAGATGTTATTTCGATTATTCAGTTTCTTACTCATGAGCAAATTATGAAACAATAGAGTTTATTTTATCTTAAAAATGAAAAAGAATCATAATATATTAATCTGAGTAGCACTGAGATTTTTCAGTCTTTTCCGTGATGATAAACCCTTCTCGAGAATATATTTTGTATTCAAATAAATACAACCAGGAATAAACTTTAATTATGCATTTTATGTACGTCGAAAATTCATTGATCATCAGCTTCCTTTTAAAAGTATGGAGATGCTTCTCACTAAAATAAAATACACTGAACACAAGTGGGCAATATGTGGTGACTTAAAAGTTATAGGTCTGCTTCTAGGACAACAAAGTGGATTTACTAAATTTCCGTGCTTTATTTGTGAATGGGATAGCAGGGACAGAGAAAGTCATTGGATAAAAAAGATATGGCCGAAGAGACAAGAATGGATTCCTGGTAAGAAGAATATTTTAAATGAATATTTAATAGATCCACAAAATATTTTATTACCCCCCTCTTCACATAAAATTGGGACTCATAAAGCAGTTTGTGAAAGCTTTGGATAAAGGTGGAAAATGTTTTGAGTATCTTATATTGAAGTTCCCAAAATTGTCTAGCGCTAAAATAAAAGGTTATTTGATGAAACACAAATAAAGAAATTAGTTAAAGAATCCAATTTTGAACAATGTATGTCAAATATAGAGAAGCAGGCTTGGGTTGCATTTAAAGATGTCGTAGAAGGGTTTTTGGGAAATGAGAGAAAAGAAAATTACAAAGAACTTGTGACTCAGTTATTACGTACTTATCATCTTTTGGGGTGCAATATGAGCATTAAAATTCACTTCCTTCACTCAAATTTTGAATACATCCCAGACAATTTAGGAAAAATGAGTGACGAGCAAGGTGAAAGATTCCACCAGGATATAAAGGAGATGGAACGCAGATATCAAGGACGGTGGGATGTTAACATGATGGCCGATTACTGTTGCTCTTTAAAAAGAGACAGTGATGTGGACCATAAACGAAAAACCCGAAAAAGAAGCTTCTTGACTTCAAGAAAAACGCAAAAAGTTATCATAATATTGTAAATGAACAGCATTATTGTGTTTAGTTAATAGTAACTACAGTTGCAACTGTATGCATTATACTGCATTTTGTTAATTTTTTCATCGTCATTTGTAAAAAATCCTTAAGTTTTACATAAAATTTAGTTTGCATTTTGGAATGACATCATCATTACTGATATAAATCAATTCAAACAAAAAAAAATTTCTTTTTTTGCAGGCTGGTGTAATTTTTTTCCTAATTTTAATGATTTTTCACAATTAATGTTAAACACAATAAGTATTAATTTTTTATAATATTAGCTTCAAACGATCAAAACGTATCACATAATTCTTTCCAAGAATCTTTAAATGATTTTTGTAAAGGCTCTTATGCTTCCAAGTCAGAGAACATGGATTTAGTTTTGCAAACTTCGATAAATTTAATAACTTTTCTGTGTTAGAATAAAAATTTGTTCAACAACAATTTACTTGATTCAACTACTTGATTTATAAATTCATTTCAGGTTTGTAGCAAACACGTCCAATTTTGTACAACAAATCACGATGCCTCTGTATGAATAATAACAGGATTTGGTTCTTAGTAAATTGCTCATGAATATTTTTTATTAGAGTAAATAAATATGCTGCTTAAATTTTTTAGTTCTCTAAAGTTAAAATTTTTGTATAGTTCTTCTGTTCTAAAGGACAGATTTAGTAAAATATCATAGGCACACAAAAATTTTACACAAAAATGTTCTAATTTTCTAAGCCTAAAACAAACCAATTTATGAAGATTTAAATGTCACAATTTAAGACCATTTCTACGGTCTTCTCCATACAGATCAACCTATGAACTAGCGGTAGGATAAGGTTTTATATTGACTTAAAACAATAAAATTCATACTTACATATCGCACTTCTTTTATTAGTAGTAGAGAATGTACTTCTCAAAGAATTCCATAAAATATCAAAAATATTTTATTGAATACTAGCCGCCTTTGGCGACCAGCCGGTTCGCCAATCTTAATGTTCGTTAAAATTTTCATAATTAAATATTTTATGCAGTTCCTACTTTAATAGCTTCTTCATCAAAATATTTTAAAACTTCAAATTTTGATAGTCATATAATTCACTCATAATATTATAAAGGCCTTCAGTCATAACGTAATATGTATCTCTCTCATTTTCTGTTGGCTCCCATAGAATTCATACTTTAAATTAAAGTGGAAAGGATTAATCTGCAATTAATATAATAATACTTTTTACTGTAACAAAATATTTTTTTTTTGTAATATGATTATTGAAAACAGTCACTGAGTGTTTAAACTTTATGGGCACTAAAGAATATCTTTCTTAATTTATGTAATATTTCAAAAATTTGTCAACAAAATTTTCTCAGATTCATCATGACCAGATTGATTCATTAACAATGTTTAATTTTAAATGCATCAAACACTAAAAAAAATAATAAAACGAATCGTTTAAAATAATCCGTTGAAAACAGGTTAAAAAACACTACTTAAAAGACGATGGTCTTAAAACTATAAGCATACACAAAAATATATATAACTACCATAAATACACTTTAATTACAAAAGCATGCAATTAATCTAAAAATAATTTAAATCGTCCGTTGATATTGATTGTCATGTCAACAATCAGAACACAATGCGCACGCGTGAATTTACAACGCTAGTTACGGTAACGCAAATGCGTGAGTTTTCTAAGCCAGTTGAGGTAACGCTATGCAGATTAGAAATTTTTATTTCCTTTATTCTGTTTTATTTTAATTCAAAAGTATTTCAGAATTAATCTGAAATATCGATTCATTAACAATGTTTAATTTTAAATGCATCAAACATTACGAAAATAAACAGAATCCTTTGAAATAATCAGCCGAAAAATCTTAAGCCTAGCCTCATTACTGTTGGGGAAAAAAACTGAACTCTTACTCATTTGGTGGTAGGGAAAATGAATAATTTTTTGTCGCGAAAGTTAGCTTTTAATTAATAATTAAAATTCTAATTAAAAATTCAAAAAAAGGGACCCCAGGTGCACATTCCCGACCTCTAAGATACATGTACCAAATTTGGTAGCTGTAGGTCAAATGGTCTTTTCTGTGGAGCGCCAACACACACACACACACATTGAACTTTATATATAAGTATAGATGTTTTTTTAAAGCAAGCGAAGAGGGAAAAAAAACTATTCTAAAAAATTGGGTAAAGCAGGTGTTCTTATTAAATAAGTAATTTTTTAAAAAAATGAAACGAAAAAGGGGAAAAGTTATTCTATAAAATTGTGTAAAGCAGATGTTCTGTGTTAGAAACTTCTTTTCCCTTTCCAGCTCTGTTGCCATAGAAACCGGCGCACAGCTGTTTACTCGTTTATGTTTATCTATTCAGATTTTATAACATCTAATCAGAGTAACGGTGAATATCAATGTGTTCGTGTTCGTCAATAAATGTTAATTTTTTTAATAACATGATTAACGAAAACAGAGTCATTGAGCATTTAAACCTTATGGGAACTAAAAAATATCTTAATTTATGTAATATCTCAAGAATTTATCGACCAGCCGGTTCGCCAATCTTAATGTTCGTTAAAATTTTTATATTTAAATATTTCATGCAATTCCTACTTTAATAGCTTCTTTATCAAAATATTTTAAAACTTCAAATTTTGATAGTCATATAATTCACTCATAATATTATAAAGGCCTTCAGTCATAACGTAATATGTATCTCTCTCATTTTCTGTTAGCACCCGTAGAATTTATGCTTTAAATTAAAGTGGAGAGAATTAATCTGCAATTAGTATAATAATATTTTTTACTGAAACAAAGAATTTTTTTATAATCTGATTACTGATAATAGAGTCACTCAGCGTTTAAACTTTATGGGCACTAAAGAATATCTTTTTCAATTTACGTATTATCTCAAGAATTTGTCAACAAAATTTTCTTAGATTCATCATGAGCAGATCGATTCATTAACAATGTTTACTTTTAAATGCATTAAACACTAAGAAAATGAAACGAATCGTTTAAAATAGACGGTTTAAAACAGGTTTTAAAAAAACTACTTAAATAAACGATGCACTTAAAACTATAAGCATATAGAAAAAATATATAACTAACATAAATACATTTTAATTACAAAAGCATGCAACGAACCTAAAAAGAATTTAAATCCAGTCCGCATCCGTTGATAATTATTCGTCAACACAATGCGGAATTCAGAACACAAAGCGCATGCGTGAATTTTCAACGCCAGTTACGTAACGCAAATACGTGATTTTTTTTCTACGCCAGTTGGGGTAACGCTATGCGGATTAGAAATTTTTAATTTCCTTTATTCTGTTTTATTTTAATTCAAAAGTACTTCAGAATGAATCTGAAGGATCGATTCATTAACAATGTTTAATTTTAAATGCATCAAACATTAAGAATATAAACAGAATCGTTTGAAATAATCCGCCGAAAAAAGTTAACCCTAGCCTTATTACTGTTGGGAGAAAAAAACAACAACGAAAGCCTTACTGATTTGGCGGTGGCGAAAATGGAAGATTTTTTTGGCGGAAAAGTTGGCGATGGGGAAAATGGAAGATTTTTTTGGCGGGAAAGTTAGTTTTTAATTAATAATTAAAATTCTAATTAAAATTTCAAAAAAAGGGACCCCAGGTGCACATTCCCGACCTCTAAGGTATACATGTACCAAATTTGATAGCTGTATGTCAAATAACCTGGCCTGTAGAGCGCCAACACACACACACACACACACACACACATTGAGCTTTATTATAAGTAATAGATGGCTGAGATAACCAGTAGACATTTAAAAAATTTAGACTTTGTAATTTTATCAGCAATAAATCTATTATTCGAAATACAAAAGAATTCTTCATGTAGTTTAAAACATTTTTCCATTTGTTAGTATGTACTACTGTACGACGATTACTATAGAAACCCTGAATAATGTACACAATGATACGATTTTCTGAAATATTTGTTTCATGAGGGAAACTAAGTATTTATAAATTAATTGACAATTTAAAGGCTTGAAAATAATTAATATAAAGTATCCCAAAATTTGCAAAGATGACGGAAAATGACACTAATATCGTCAAATACTAAAAGTCAAAAACGCCAACAAGACTTCAAGTACCATGATAAGAAGAGACTGATAAAAAAAAAGATTTATTCTGATTTTAATCTAAGCTTAGCAACGTACTTTGATATTCTAGCAAAAGCGTTAACAAATGACACTGATCCTCTTTGCGAAGTTTATGAAAATTGTTCGGATATTAAAAGCTGTAATATTAAAATAAGCAAAAAAATTATTTAAGCTTAAATTAGATGTGGCTATTATATGCCACATATTAGGTTCGACAATGTATAAATCTAAGTTTTATGATGAAGTACTTAAAATATATCCATGAATTTAATATGTTCTCTCCATAAAGTTGCAAATGTATTCTTTATGTTTTTATACAGTTTAATTCTTTTTTATGATTAAATATTTAAAGATTATTTCTTTATGCACTCATTATCATCATTTATGTGAGAGTATCTGCCAGATTTCTTACAATTCAATGTCACTTTTTAATGCTATCGAAATTAGACCATATTTTTAAATAATGAAAACATTAAAAGTCTATACATTAAAAGATGTAGGAAAATATGCAGATAAAACTATTCACTTTGAACATGATCTCCTCAGGAATGGAAAATATAGCTAAAATTTCGTAATTCCCGCTCGCGGAACTTTTCTGATTATAAAATGTAGAGAAATCATTCTAAAATGCTATTTCAAATAGTAGGCGGGTAGGACCACCATGGTCTAATGATTAGGATACCTGTTGTTATTCGTATTCGAATTTTTTATGTTTATTCTGAGTTAAAGATGTCATTTTTATTAAAATCTGCAATAAAAAATATATTTATATAGTTAAATTTTTCCTTAAATAATAATTTGAAGATAGAATTTGAATTAATATTTTTTTTTTACTCGCCACATAGCTTAACTCCCTTAATCAGCTAAAAATTGTAGGAATAATAACATTTATTCCAAGGATATTCTATTATTTTCTGTATGTCGTTAGATAAAAGATGAATTTTCAGTTACACTGTCTGCATCGTATTTTAGAATTTAGAATTTATTAGAAGTTAAAAAAATAATATATATTATTTTATTAATTTTCTGAACTTCTTGTTTTATGGCAATTTGGCAAGTAAAGCATTTATATAACAGCGCTTTTTTTTAAATTCAGAATAAATTTCACTTAAATTTCTATCTGATGTTACACATATAAGATAAAATAAAAAATTTCCCGATTTCAGAAAGAAATAAGTACAATAAACTTTCATTACTTGCCTGTCTAAATCATAATGCCCTTTTTCTAATTTCAAACTAAAAGCTGAATAATTAAAGAGTGCTGATAGCAAATTCCTTTGTCGGTATCCATCTTTGTTATATAGAATTTCTTCTGTCTTAAGGGTCTTTTAGAAAGCTTTTTGTGTCACAGGATCTTCTCAGATTCTGTTAACAAAGGCTCCATTCATTGTTAATTTTAAATTTCCATTTTTGAGTTTGGGATTTTTTATTTTTTTTATTTTTTTGCAATTTTCGTTTAGAAATGACAGTAAATATAATTCTTCTACACAGTATAAATTAGAATTGACTCATTTATGTCGCATTATTTTTGCTTTCCGAGAGTTTCTAAAGAGCAATAATCTGACAGCCATGTCTAGTCTATAATGAAATTGTAATTTCCAATCTGTCTCGACAATGTCTTTCAAGTCTTGTCTCGACAATGTCTTTCAAGTCTTGTCTTGACAATGTCTTGTCAATTAATTCTTTAGTTGTATATGGTCTTGTATTTGTCAGTTTTCATAAATATTCTCTTAATAATTTGATTTAGAAAATCTATGTTAATAAATTTATTCTGTTTAAATAGTGATAATTATATAATAATTGGAATCAAATTATTTATATACAGAACAAGTTCAATTAAGTAAAACATTGATTTATCTTAGTTCCAATTAGCTTTTAAAGTTCTTTTCAGAGGCTGAATTGCCTCCGAAAAGAACCAAAGTTGCTTGGTCGTATTACCAAAAGATTGGTGTAGCATGGCCAAATTTAGCCCTTGCGCCATGAAATCCTAACTCATACATTCGCCTTTTCGAGGCAAAACTATGACTACTTCGGGATTAATCTCGTAATTTTGAGCCTTAAACAGATGACAGAAAGGCATATCTTCACGCTTCCACACCAAACCAATCAGAAGACGTTTGACCCACGACATCAGATTTGACACTTAGCATCCTCGCGTACACGGCGCATCTTTAGCGCAATCGGGTTTCTTGAACCAGAAGCCTTACCAGCCGCGAACAGAAAAAGAATTTTGGAAGAGGCAATATACATCATTTGTTCTAGGTACAGAAGTATTTAAACTCCTAATTAAACTGGCAATTCTTTTCTCTTACTGGGCTAGGACGATGCCATTCTTCAGCATTAAATAATTAGACACAGACCGTAATATTTCACATTTAACATTTTTAATGTTGTACCATTATTAGTGTCCCTTGAATAATACATTTAAAATAATATTTTAAAATATAAAAGGCACACATATCATATTTTTAAACGATTCCAAACTCACAGTATCTCCAATTTTTGCCATAAAATAAGTAAAATCCCCAGAAGTCTCATAAATATATGTGTCACTCAGAATTCAGAAAATTAAAATATGAAGCTTCTAATTAAAAATAACAAGCAATAAACTTTTCTCGTCCACTCAAATAATGTGCATCTGACTCTTTATCAACTTTCTAAAATTTTTGTTGCACTCTAATTTTAAAAATGAAATATAGTGAAGATACTAGTGACATTTATATTTCTCAAGTCATATAAGTAACGAAAATCTCATATTTTTTATTTAACTTATCAACCAATTTGCAGTGCTCATTTTTTACCTTCCTATTTATTGCAACTTAAGCAGGCTAACATGTAAATTCCTTCTTATCATTTTTTATTATATAATGATTAATTGTCATTTTCAAATAATTAACTGTCATTTCAAATGATTAATTGTCATTTTCAAATAATTTTAATAATCATTTTCAAATTTTAAAACATTGTTACTAATTTAATTATAAAACATTGTTACTAATTTAATTATAAAACATTGTTACTAATTTAATTATAAAACATTGTTACTAATTTAATTATAAAACATTGTTACTAATTTAATTATAAAACATAGTAGGGCATCAAAAATTTCCAGTTTTATAAAAATTCAAACGGGAAATGACGTACGATATTTGGGAAACCATATTTCAGGTGCTGTTAATAAACTGCTATAAAGAAATGAGTGATAAGGTTATTTATGAAGAATATTTTGATGTAATGTAGATTTTGAAATACACTGTTGAAGACAATTTTTTATTTCAGCTTATTAATTAGTTTTAGCTGTAGATGACTCCAATTTTAGACAGTATTTTATAGTCACCCTGCACTTTGGTCAGTTGTAATGTATACTTGGAAAACACCATTTCACAATACAAAAAAAAAAAAAAAATCTTTTCATGATAGAAATTTAGTTGCAATGTAATTTCTCTTAATGTTTGATATGTTTTAAAAATATTTCTGTGTATTTTTTTAAATGTTTTGTTGCATTAATAAAATTTAAATGTATTCACTATTTTATCAAATAATTTTTCACGAAAGTTTCGTCTAATTTCGGAAGAAAATATGTGAATTCCAATATCTTGTCAGTCTATATGAGCAATAGAAAAAGTGACGTTACAAAACCAAGAAGTACAAAGTACAATTAAAAACTAGATTACCAGATCATTTATACTTCAATTATGGCATTGAGCTTATGTATTTTAGAAGGTGCAAGGACCGGTGAAAGTCTTAAAATAATATGGCTTTAATGCCTATCACAATTTGATGCTTAAAAACACTTTGTTTAAAGAATCATATAAATAAAACAATACTTAAGAGATTTCAATGTAATTAAATACAAGCAATATTCCCATCGAACCAGATGGTTGCCAAAGACGACCAGTAGAAATAAAAGTAAGTCGCGGATAAAATGTTCTTAAAGTGATGAAGTATTTGTGTTTTTTCTATAAAAATATAATAGAACTATAAAAATATAATAGAACAAAAGTCGAAACATTCCATTCCCTCTTCTCTTCTTATTACAAGACATTCCGTTTTATTTATAACAGATTTTGATACAAGAGCCGGATGAATAAGCTGAACATATGAATTAAAAAATATGCTCATCAGTGCAAATATTTTCGATTTAAAAACCTACTTCAGTGATGACACTCGATTGATTTTAAAATGCGGAGGAAGAAAATCAAAAATGAATTTTTGAAATTCAGGAAAAAAGGTCATGCCTTACATTTTATTTTTATTTTACAGTACGGTTGAAGTAAACAGCTGCTGCCTGTCAACGTCAAACTTGATAAATAGGCGCATTTCTTTCCCTCTTTCATGTTTGAAGCTCTGATGCACTTTTTTTTCATCAGTAGCGCAATTTTTAAATATTTATATTTCAAATGGCTTTCACAATTTAAATGGAAGAAAACATATTAATTGATATGCTTTTCCGAAATATGGATACTTTATGAAATGAATCAAGCACATTAGACTTTGTTATTTATAAGTCCAAAGAAGAAGCTTTTGAAATATAACATAATACAGTTTTCTTCTTTTAACTTAATCCATGTGTAGACATTTTAAAATGTCTTATTTGAAAACCTTTTTTAAAAGTAGTAAATCGTTTTCACATAGTGTTGATAATTAAGAATTTAATATTTACTTTAAGTTCTTAATTATCAAAAACAAAGGAGAAATTTAAATTAATATATCAGTAAAGATCATTTAACTAATAGCTAAGAAAAAGCTAATTTTCTAGGCGTCAAAGGCAGAAAGTGAATAAACATTATTTTTAAATGCTTCAGTGACAGATCGTAATTTCGTTCCTTATTTTTCCCCTACTTATTTCTCAATCGACTTGTATTTACATTGCATTTTTTTTTTTGGCTTTAGATTCATTCATTTCCATTTGAATCAATTTAATCACCTGCTATCGAACTTAAAAATATTTCTCTAGTTCGCAAATAGGTATATTACACAGATGCCAGCATCAGATTTATTTCATATTTATTTAATTAACTTGAATTAAATATATTCGTTTCATTTTAAATTAACACTAATTTTTCATTATTAATAAAAAAAACTATTTTAAAGGAACTAAAGCAAAAATTAAATATTATTTCCGATATCATTTCAAAGACATCAGTTTTTCTTATGGTATTAATAATGAATTGTAACGAACTCATTTTTATGAATTTAAATGATCAGGTTTTCATACGTTTGCATCTTCTTTTAAACTCAACTGAAAGGGCTGATGCCTTGGAAGACAGTTTGAAACTTCGATATGAAATTTCTGACGAAGTTTAGTTTGATTTACTATCCAGATTTCTATATAAAATAAGTATTTTCTATTGAATCCAGTCTTAAATTTTTGAAATTATTTTGAATCTCTTAGAGAAAAATCCATTTTGTTAATTGATTAAAAAACAATATTCTTAGGCTTTCTGTTACTTAATATGTATTGAACTTTTTTTGAAACATTTAAATTCAGAAAATATTTTGGAGTCCTTTATTCTACTAACCTCAATTAATTAATTAGCATACCAGTTTAAATTAAACTTTTAAATGGGCCTAATTAGTAGTATAACGTAGTATATAATTATTTACTGATTTTACATTTATTATACTACAGTACTTCAAACGATAAAGTTTCTTTTCTTAAGAGAATAAATAGTATAAATGAAAAAAAACCATTCATTCAACATTTCTCTACTATCTAAATATATAAACGGTTTTCAAACATTCCAGGAATTGCTGAGAATGTATCCGCATTTCGTAATAGGCACCTCTTACCATATACCAAAATATGTTACTGAGAAGTAAATATTTATAATTTCATTACATCATAGAACTTATTTATCCTCGAATGAAAGATTTAAAAAAAAATGGGAAAGAAAGATATCTGCTTTGTAATACCAATACTCTTCCTCGACATGTAAAGAAATTAAATTTTGTGACAAAGAAAGAATAATTTGTTTTGGCCCCTTATATTACAAACATATTAAGGTAATATGAATAAAAGAAATTATATAAAAGTAATACATATAAGTATTTGGAGTTCAGTGATTAGATCTTCCAACTAAAATCATTTAGATTTCCATAGATTGGATAATTAATACAAACAACCTGTAGACTGTATGCACCGCTAATATTAAAGAAAGGTTATTCTATGTAGCACAATCTTTCCTATTTTAATCGCAGATGTGCTATGCAATATAAATCCTTTAACTAGGAGAATGGTTAGTACTTTTTTAGAAAATGTATAATATTAACTAAATTATTTAAATAATTATCAATGAACAATTAGTTTTAATTTTATTTCAATTAAAAGTACAATTAGTTAATTAGTTTATTAATTGTTTAAATTAATCAGAATCAAATTTAAAGAGAAATTAAACTTATATCAATAGCAAAAAACTCAATGTTTTGTGTCCATAATATTTACCTTTATGGAATATATTATATCCTTGAAAACAACAAAATTAAAACAGAAAAATTGAGATTTTATTTTAACCATGTGTTTATTTTCTCGTAGAATGTAGTAAACGTTTTGTATATAAAGAGTTTTAAAGCCAAAATTATTTCTAAATTATCTAATTTGGTAATTTAGAAATAATTTGGTGTGTGAATTTTAAAATATAATAAGTATTCCATAAAATTGCATTACTCTAAATAATTTTCTTAGATATACGCATCTACAATATTTGGAAATTTTATTGAGACTTTTTGTATTCAATTTTAAACCATTCCTTCGAAACTAAACTTCACCCTGGTGAAGGGCGACGAGTTTACACTAGTCGCAGAGTTTTTTTTTCACTCTGAGGATTTTCTAGAGGAGACAGTTACAATTGATTTCAGACTTATTAGTGTCCTGTTTATAGACGTTATAAGTCTCCTCGTCTTTCTAAGACCAAATATTAAGTCTATAAATATCATTTCGAGACATCAGATAAAAGAACTTTGTAATAAGCCCTGAAAGCTCCAAATACAGCGGTATACATAAAATTCTTCACAAAAACATTATAACTTATTTAAGTGATAGTAATATAACTTATTAAGTTCACATAAGTGAAATATGCAAAACATATATATATAAATAACGAACAATTAGAAATTACATATAAATATTTGTGTTATTATATGTCCCGCTGTATACACTAAAAAGTTGAAATGTTGTTTGTCCCAAAGCAATTATTGTGTCTGGTAATAATTTGGAAAACTCATTAAAACTTCTCTGCCTTGTAATGAAAAAAAAAAAAAAAGATGTTTTGTGTTTGTACACACCTGAAATTTAAAAATTTGAAACTTTAAATATTTTTATGTGTTAATCTACTGAATATTATATGCTCTTTTTTATAATTTTATATTTATGGAAGAAAAATAGTGGAAATATTAAATTTAAGGAACAGATGAAACAAGCAAAAAGGTTTTTCACAATTATTGTTAGACCATTTTTGATAAGAAAACTGACTAAAATATAATATTGTATCATGTGTAAACTAGTGTATGAATAACTTTGTTAGCAAATGCATTTTTCAAGCAATATTTACCTGGATATATTTTTAAATAAATTAATGAACACGAAGCAATCAAAGGCAAAATAGCGACATGAAATGCCAGTTTGTGTGTGGGCGCGTGCAATGATCAAAACACCAAAAAATGTTGCTTTCGAAACGTATAATTTGATTCTCATCTGGAAGTCAAGGAAATGCTATGCATTTAGTACATGCGAGTTAGAAACAACTGACAGGGATCATTACTCCAAATTATTTAAAGATTAATAATATATATATATATTTAGAGATAAAATAATACTAATTACACCATGCAGTCTTAATTTAATTTTGCAGCTTATCTTTTGTAAATGAAACCGTAAACAACTTATTGATCTTTTCTAGTTAACTCTCAAATAGGTTCATTATTCTACGCATTAAATTGAATTCTCAGATGGACTAAATTGTTGAAACGCTACTGTAAACAGCTCTGTATCGCAATTCAGAGAGGAATATTCAACTCCATCATTCAAGGGAATGAAAATAAGTGATAAAGACAGAAATACAATCCATTTGTTTTAAAAGAAATGCTCTGAGCAATTATCATATAATACAAAATAACATGTCTGCTTTCGGAGATCAAATTCAGTGTTAATTGTGTGTTAACACTAATCGGGTCACCACTCAGCCTCATTAAGCAAGCGACTGAACAATAAACTGTTATAAGCAAGACATAATTACACAAATTCCCCGTTGCTTTTCACTTAATTATCTTCCGTTCCAATGATCAAAAGTTTTCACCAGCTAATTAATTTACCATATGTACAAAAAATTGGTTGTTTACTATCTGTATAGTCAGTTTCCACCGCTTGCAAGTCATAATATAATTCCGTAGATAATGTTCTAAAAATTGATCTTTTTTCAGCCGATAGTTATTTCTCGGCTTGGAAGAAAGCGAAAGGCAAAGGAAGCGTGGAAGAATTTAAAAACTTGAATTTCATTTCTGGGTTTTTTAATTTTAGTAATTTTTTAAGGGGGAATTAATATGTTCCAAAGGTATTGTTTTGTTATTGTTGTTAAATAAATATGAAATTAACTTCTATAACAAGCAAGGCAGGAAGAATTATTCTTGCATCAACATAAAAATGCGACCCTAACATTCTCAAAAATATGAGGATCTTTTTGAAAAAAATTACAAACAGCGAATGCAGGAAAGCTGAAATAGGCTCCTTGTTGGAGGGCTGGATGATGGAAATATGATGTAGCGAAGCTATTGTATTCTGCCACGTATGAAGTAATAAAATAATACACATAGATATACTTCAGCAATGAAATTTAAAAGTTTTGGACGAATAACCGATAGAAATTTAAATAACACGTCACAGTCAAGGCAATACTTCAAATCACATTGCTACTATTTTTTCAATGTACAGCGTCATTGTTTCAAATCAACGATTTTTTTCGCAAGGAGTTTAAATTAGGAGACTGTCATTTCTGTATCATGCCATAAAATCTGCAAAAAAGCAAAAATACATTTCCCCCATATTTCATGTCTTAAGAATGCACTTTAAAATATACACATCTACTATTCAACAGGTGAACCTTTCGTTGTATGTCATTAACAATTAGAATGGTTTACGTTTTCTGCAATTAAATTATATTAGGAGCAACCAGTTTTCCCAAATTGGAAATATATTTTAAATGAAGCATTTGTAAATGTTCCGAGAAGACCAACTGATAAAAATTTAAATAACTGAATTTAAGTAAATGGCCAGATGCAAAAACTAAATTTTAAGCTAAACTCTATAACAGTACCTGTGGTTTAGGAGTGATTATGAGCTCGCAGAAACAGGGTGACGATTTTATCATGTCTAATATTACCGATACAGAATGCCAATTAAATTATAGAACATTTTTCAAACATTTGACACAGGCATAGCATACAAGAAACCGATTTATTTCATTTGAATTAGAAAATTTCATTATCCTTAATTTTCCTTTCCTTTAAAAGTTCATTTTCCTTAACATAGCAATAAGAAATCTAAAAGCATTAATATAGCTCGTATTAAAATATTTTTATTACGTAAAAACTGGACTATGTATTTGGTAAAAATATTCACTCGTTCTTTACTCAACTTTTTAGGGGATTCCTTAAAGGAATATATTCAATATGGGTAATCGGGCGTCAAACTAAGTTTAAGCGTCTAGTAATAATTTCCATAAGATCAATAGGTGAGTAAAGTTTTAGTAATTTAACTCCTTATAATTAAAGGTGAAAATTTAATTAAGTAGGATATCATGTTTAGCTTTGATTAAAGTGATGTAAATTATTTAAATTTTTGTTTATACCTGAAATTTCTAAATTGTAAAACCTTTCTTTTGTTTATTTCATGCTAGCTTTGCTTTTCGATAACTTTTGAGAAAGTTTAGATTGGACAATAATTTACCGTTTTCCTAAGATGGCACTAAGTAATTCAATTCATAATCAGTATTAAGTATCTGGAATAAGGACGACTATAGAAGATTAAAACCTATTTATTGGAGGCTCCACGACTTAACCATATGACCTAATAAAACTTATTATTTAAATTATTTGATTGGGTGGTAAATTGGTGGAAATTGTAAATGATTCCTTATGATAAGGAGCTATTTTTCAAATTCAAGCTGATATTCATTTCTATTTAAATATGATATTCTTTTAAAAACAGAAAAAAAGACAGCTATATAATTCTGCTGGTCCTTCTGCTATTTGAAGAAGTCTGAATCAATTCATAAATTCTCATCAGAATCCCCAAACTGATTGGACCAAATGACAAATAAAGACATCGTCTTTGTTTTCATTTTCTTTTGCACAAAATTTTAAAAATTGCATACATAAATTAAAAGATTCTACTTAACTAATATCGAAGTTGTAACAGTAAACTTTCGTTGTTACATTTTAAAGAAACTTTTGTTCTCATCCCTTTGGCAACTGAGCAATTGATCAAAAGAGAAGAGGAAAATGTACAATTTCAAATTCCACTCTTCTTGGTGAGTCGGTTTGATAAACGCAAATTTGAAAATGGAATGTAAGTCCAATACCATTCTACTCTTCATTCGTTCAATTCATAATTTAAGTTTAAATGGACATAGAAAAACAGTTTGTATTCAGATGTAAAACTTTATTTCTAAGTCAGAAACTTGGACTATCACTGTTCTTCTCGCCAATCCAAGTGCAGCAATAAACTTAAATGATGTGATAAGAACAAAATTTCGAATTGAAACTGTTACAAATTAAAAACTTAATTACAATTTGAACTAAAATATAAATTTAATATATTTCTGTATTTTAGATTTTAAATACTGAAGGTATAAACTACATTTATGCATCGTTTTAGTTAAGATTATTCTAGGAAAACTGTTTTATGATACATTTGATGCCTAAAAACTTTCAAGGATTTTCTTGGATTTTTCAAGATATTTCTTAAATTTTAGCATGAAAATATTCAATATATATTTTTTATCTGTTTTTGGTAATTTCTAAAATAAAGATCCAAGGGTAATAATTTAAATTTCCATTTTTTTTTCTTCCGATAGCTTAACTGAAGAACGAAGGAGCCGCTTAAAAACTCTTTGGCATGCGCTTTCATAAGAAATGTATTTCTTAAAATAGTACGGATAAAAAAATAGTAAAATAGTATGGATAATAAATAATAGTATGGATAATAGTATTAAATAATATGAATAAAAAGTAATAGATTTATACTAAAAAATTCTTAATATAAAAATCTTTAAGGTAGGTGGGATTTTTGATTTTGATCATTTCTAATTTCAATTAACGTGATTGTGATTTCTCGATCCTTTTTTTTTTTCTTCTTCTTTTGACTTTTATAATGATTACAACATTTTACTCTCATTTTATTTTAAACTTGGCTTCCCAAGAAAGAAAACAATAAATTCCATATCGTACTTAAATTTATTAATATTTTCCAACTGTTTTCAAAATATTTTGAATAGTTTTTAATGTTTTTTTTCTTTTCATTTTATGTGTAGGAAGACGCAAGAAATAATAGTTTTTTACAGTCGATATATCTATTTCTTAAGTAAAATATTTCTCTTATTATGAAGTGTTTCCTTTTCAACATTTTCAGTTATATTTATACCGTTGCTTTCATCTGATGTTTTGTGTGGTAGTGCAAATTTCTTATTCATACAATCACTCTTATATTTTATAATAGTTGTCGGATTTTATGAATTCTTTTAAATGAGATTGATTTCATATTATCGAGCTGGCAATCCATATTTTACATTATTTTGACGCAGCTGAGCTAAAATTGGTAGTTTTCTTGCAGGACACATTGCAGCAATACAAACAAACAAACAAAAGCGAATGAAAAATCCTTACTCAAAAAATCTGTTCATTACTCAGGAAAAGATATTTTAGCAGAATTTTATATCCATATTTCTTTCTAATAACTCTAAGGATATAAAAAAATGTTAACAACTATTTTAATTAATACTAGACCGAATATTTATTAAATGTGTTAGTAAAAGAATTTTAACAATCCTGAAGAGGTTAAAATTTACACAAAAATGGAATATAAAAATTTTAGGAAACATTTGCATATTTAAATATTACATTCAAGAAATGGAATATAAAAATTTTAGGAAACATTTGCATATTTAAATATTACATTCAGAGCTAAACAGTTTGAGATTTTTTAACATAAATAAACATATGAGATTTTTTAGCATAAATAAACATACGAAATTTTTTAGCATAAAATATTAATAAAATACAAAAACATCTACTGTATAATTTTTACTTGTGTATTTGACTATAAAATTTGATATACACAATTTTAACAAATGTTACAAACTCTCATATACATAACCCTATTTATGATTTCAAGAATATGGATTTGATATAAACTCTAAATCAAGTATGGAAAACTTGAAGATCTGTTACACTGGTTTTATTCAATAGCATTAAAAATTTAGCTATTTCTCATTGAAATTCCAGCCAGCGGTCTTAGAAATTCTGCTACCTTTTGGTTCTCCCACATTTGGTGCATTATTATTCATTGAAAAATTTGCATGATAAAACATTTCCATTTTTCTATTGTATGTGATATCCTAATTTATATGATCTGATTCTTATTTGATAGATTACGAACGCAAAATTCTCTTTCAAAATCTATGAATCTGGCTTTAGGGTCTGGGTTTCTTAATGGATACCCACTCTCTTTTGCAAAATCTTTGTGAAGTAATTCCTACTTTAAACATTCTTACATACCTTCTTAAACGTAAAACCTTTCAAATTGATAAAATTCGCTTTGATGCATATGAGAAAATTTTAAATAGTTTTAATGCATTATTAAAGTATTCCATATCTGCACAAAATACTTATGCAAAGTAATTTGAATAATATATTGAGACTATAATCTCATTCTCACCATTGAAATTCAAAAATTCATTTCTAATGTGTCAACAGTCATAAAATTCATTTTGAAACATAACGAATTTATGTTTGTGAATAATTCTGTTCATTGTCGAAATAATTTATAGAAATGAAATCTTATTTATTTAATAAATTATTTAATTTAGTTTTTAGAAACGGAGGAAATTTTTACTTTCGTTTCATAGTAACATGTGAGATAAAAAATATAATCAGGCAATTTTAGGATGAATCAACAAATGAATTTATTAATATTTTAATGTAAAACAGAGTTATCTATTATTTATGTTGTTCAAAGACTGACACTAAAACTAAAACTTTTCTGTAAGAATTATCTTACATTATTCTAACTACGCACAAAATAAAAAATAAAAATTATTATTAATTTATTCAATATAATAAATATACTAGAACATTTTTAAAAACTTAAAGCAGAAAAAGTTTAGTCATACTTGCAAGGTAATCGTCATTTCAATAAAATTCAAAATAAAAAGAGCGTTATATTATCTGTTATATTCGCCATGTATATTTGCATAATTTTATTATTTTTTTTCAAATAAAGCTCTTCAACGCTTTTCTTCGTAGTCACGACAATCAAAAGACGATCCCATATGAAAGAAACGGTCAGGAAGCGAAATTATTTTTAAAAAATGAATCTACATCTAGCACTATTTAAACTGAACTGATTTTCTGTGCATTTATTTATCAGATGAGAAGTTTATTTGTTTAAATCACATTAACAGAGACTTTGAAGTTAGAACAAGTTTCGGGCTCAGAAATAATAATTTACAATAATACTATTCATTGAACTCTTAAATGGATTCAACAACATCACAAATTATCGAAAAAAGTTTTGTGGTGGATGTTTTTTTGTACCTACTGGAATGAGGAATATTTCCTTTGCCAGGTCTAAAGCTGCAAATTGAACTTTTGAATATTTCATGTAAGAAAGAACTTTATTTTTATCATACTTGTGCTTACTACGTTTTTTATACTGTATAATGATTTTTCACAGTTCAATCGTTTTTCAGTAAATATTTATAAACGCGAAAAATTAATTTCGAAAATGTATCGTATTTATGAATAATTACCTTAAATATACTGTTGCTTGCATTATTTATTCTCTCACAAATTCTATAAATCAAAAAATGAAAATGAAGTACAAGATTTAATGATTTCTTTTTTAAATATAGTACAATCACTTATTTTCTAATGAAAATTGATTCAGTACATCAAACTTATATTGCTTTTACCGTCTATAGCAATATATAATTTTAAATCTGTAATCATCTTTGAGTGTTGCGATCTGAAATCTGCGGTTTCTGGCCCTTGGCGAAAGAGAATTGATCACGATATATAATAATAATCACAACTAGAAGATCTATGGAAATGACTAGATGGGCGTGAAACCTTCGCCCGAAGAGTTCGAGGTAAAACTGAAAGTGCACCCAAGAGATCTGAGAGATCAACCTAGATAAGCGAAAGTTTAGTTGAATATTATTAATCACTGTGATTTATCTTAAATGTTGCAACATTCCATTAAAAAAGGGAAATATAAGTAATTACACATATATAGAAAAAAATCATAACTATAACTTGTCTTGGCATCACTTCAGTTTGTTTATAGTATCTCATCAAGTTATTTTAAGGAATAGCTATATCCCTTTATAAAAAAGTTGCAAAAATAGCAACTCGCAACTAAAGTTATTGAAAAAGAATAATGTGCTTGAAAGCTAAAAGACAGTTCTAAATATTCAAAACTGTTGGCGTAATAGAATACTGCAAACTGCTAGATTCTCGACATTCCTTTAAGATCATAGCAAATGAAATAAAATTCAAAATATATATATATACATTTATTAAACTAAGAATTTTTATCTGTATGAAATATAGTGCTGTAATGAATCAATTACAAAAGCATAAACCAAGTATTTAAAGCAGTTATAATAAAATATATATATATTCTAAAAATTTTATTTGGAAACTGAAAAGTGACTTATAAAAAAAAGTGACTTTTTTTCTCTTCTTTAATTCTTTTATATTTTTATAATCTCAAGAACAGAGTTAGAGTACAAAATTACAAATATATTCACTATTCAAACTAGAAATAATCAATAAGTCTTAGTTTACATTGCATTAAAATAGGGTAAAAGTGGAAAGCTGAAGAAAATTGAAAAAAAAATGATGAATCCCGTTATATACTCATATACTCATTAATGATAGATTATTTCTTGAATTATTGAACATATTTTAATAAAATAATATGTACAAGTAGTTTATTAAAATAATATGTGCATTTAATTTAATATAATACTAAAAGAAATATTCATATCTATAAACAATTTGGGTACACGTAATCATCTTGCGTAAGGCACATCTGCTTGTGAGATTACAATGGTGAACAAAAAATGAGCTTATAGGGAGAGTTACGAAATGAGGAAATTTATAAATAATTGTAGCTGTCTGCCTTACTTCTCAGTAACCTTGTTTTCATGTTCTGGATGGTTCTAAGGCAAGTACTCGCTGTTCCCTCCTCAAGAGTATGCCAAATGCACTCTGCAGAGTTTAAATTCGAGGATCTGGCGAGCAATCCATTCGGCCGGTTTTCTAAGATCAATCAATATTATAAAGTACACGTGGACGAGTGTAGCCAACATGAAAATGATATTAGCTTTACTCTATGAAACAGAAATAAAAAACCCAAAAGTCTCACCCTTATTGTTCTCAGTTGTCAAATACCCCGTGATAAAAATATGTCAACGTTGCGCTAATCCAACATGTTTCTCGACCTTGAAACAACTGTTGTACCAGTTTCTTTAATTCAAACATAGCAACAGTTTTTGATTCTTTCTAGATGAATGCACGTCAAGAATCATTTCTTAGATTGGACCCGAAACTCGCCTCTGTTCAACAAATTCAAGTAAAAGACATCTATTGAAGTATAAGTTAGTTGATATGGCTCAGAATTATGTTTATGTCAGGAATCTATGCTTTGTTTGTTTTTGTATTCTAATATCATATCTGTGTTTTTACATAGTTTGTTACTATTTGATTTATTATGATACATTTTTTTCATATGAGTGATAATCTTGCGCTTTTTGGGAATGTAATTCAAAGCATTTTTATATTAAAATTGTATCTTCGTCATTTTAACAAGAAGTTCTGCTCTGTTTATTATTTTTTTTTCTGATAGCACAAAGCATTTTAATATTTGGTTTTTGAAGGAACTCAAACTGATTGTAGGAAGTGAACTTGTTATGGAACATGCATCCCCTCTATGCTTGTAAGTTATTTGGCCCTCTATGTATACAAGTTAGATCACTTATAGCTTGAATGCTTTGTTTTTTCCTAGCTTTGATCCGGATACCTTTCGAGTATAAATGCGTGGCTTTAGAACAAGTTAACTGTCACACAAGGCCAATATTTTAGTTCCATATTTAGATCGCTTATTTGACTAAAATTGTTCATCAACCAGAAAAAGAACTAATTGTTGGCGTATTGTAATATTTTCATACAGTTAATAAAATTTTTCCAAGATTTCTAACCATTTTTCTTATATTTCCCGAATTTTCATTGCGAATACTTTACAGACTTTATTTATTTAAGTGTTAAATTAGTATCATAAAGTTAAAGCTTTTAAATGCAGTAAGGAAAAAATAGTATCGTGTCATGTTGACCCAAAAGATACATTAATACGTTTTGAATATATATATATATATATATATATATATATATATATATATATATATATATATATATATATATATATATATATATATATATAGCAAATGTGTAAATTAAAAAAAAATCCTTTTCGGAGAAATAAAAAAACATCTTCACTAATAGAGTCATGAAATATCTTAAAAATAATTTGACGGCATCGTTTTTTCATTAACAGCTCAAAAGCATTTCAGATCAAATAGATACGCACAGAACAACATAACTCATTTTTCTTTGGATGTTGTTTTAATACTGCTGTCATGTCCAAAGATGAAGATTTTTATTCGCATTTTAGACGATTGGCTTTAACTGCATTCTTAAGAACAGGGTAGCTATTCCCACATTGTTCAAGTGGTCAATGAGTTTTAGAAGAAAAATTGATGGAATACACTATATCCAAACACTTCTGCAAATGTCATCGTAAAATTTCCTTACAAAACTTATCAGGATAGCAAATTACCTTAATTTGAAGAAAATGAGAATTTTTTTTTGTCTTATGGAACATAACATTTTGTATATCCTTTTCTTAGCAATAATCGAATAATCTGTTGCATATTACTCTTACAAATCTTACTCAAATCAATTTCAGACCATCTTAACGAATCTCTTCATTTCTAATTGCCAAAGAAAACTTTCCATTTTACGCTGAATGTATACTATGTTGTGCAAGGAAAATTACAATAACAACCAATAAGAAATACATATATTTTATTGTAAGTATTTCAAAGAGCTATATGGCTTTTGCTTATTGCTATTTCTTAATTTTTGTAAAAAATGCGAGTGAGAAAGATATCAAATAAATAAAAAAAATATAATTACAAGAGAAAGAACGTTCTAAAAAAGAATAATGATAAATTTAAATTGCAAAAGAGTTAATAAGCAGGTTTTAAAAAACAAGGAATGTAATCAAATTACAATTTGACCAATATTTAAGCATTATTATTATTATTTTGAGAATTAGGAAATGGAATTTAGGAAGAAAGAAATTCCCGTTGATTTTCATGAGTGAACTTAACTATTTCGACGTTTCTTTTGTCTCGTTTATGACCTCCGTGTTTAAGATTTTAAAAATAGATTTCATAAATCTCTAACATGATATGATTTTGGAACTTAAAATGTTTTCATCTGCTTGGCATTTAACAATAAAAAAACATTTTATTATATAAAGAATTTTGTCAAGAAATTCATGTGTTAAATAAACATTGATATTTTACATTCGAAAATCAACAGGATTTAAAATATCAAAGGGCATTTACATTTTTTATGCTTGTGAAAATGTTTGTTGAAAAATTATTTCTAGAAAGCAAAGATGCTGTTTTTATTTCAGAAAAATAAATATTTAATCTAATTTTAGGAAGCGAAAAAATCTCGGGAAGAAGGTATTTTATTTTTCTTCTTTCTAGATCTATGCTGCTACTGGCAATAATGCAGAAATTTAATATCATAGATGAGTACGTTATACTAGGAAACCTACTTCAGAAGTCACTCAACTATTAAATTTTTATCGATATCCAGAAACGTATGACATATAAGAAGTTATCTAAATCTGTTAATCATATTTTCACATAGCAATGCAAATTAAACGTGATATGGGGATTTCTTTGGAATTGGAAAATAAAATAAAAAAAGTATTTTTATGCTGGTCCAATCATCTTGTCTTTAAATTTGTGCCAATTTTCTCAGAATTACAGTTTATGTAAGGGAAATAATACAATATTGTATGCTCGTATTCTTTTCATTCTTGCATACATTGCAAAAAATTACAAAATACTAAAAATATAGTATGTTATTTACTTTGAAGCTATACAGTAACGTATACTTATTTTATATCAAACCTAATAAGACTTTTAGCAATTAATTCAAATAAAATTTTTAAAATAACCTTAATCATACATTACACCAATAATTTACATTTAAAAAGTTGGAGCCTCAAACGGCAACAGAAAATATTAGATTTTCGAGCAAAAAAAAAAAAAAAAATCGCATAAAATAAATATAATAAATTTTATCAATGAAATATGCATTGAATGTAAACTTGATTACAATTGGCGCCTGATTTGCTTCAAAAAATACTAGTCGCTACAATAAAATATTTATTACCACACTTAAAGCATCGAGAGACCCCTACCAAATTTTAAAAATGTGATCTTATCTTGTGCAGTCGTGATGTTGATTATCTTGTGTAATTTTCTCTCTTTATATGAAATGTAATGATAAATAATTTTTTGAGAGGTGAAAATGATGCCATTAATCAGTAAAAAAATATGGATTATATTTTGTTTTTTCACGAGCTTTTAAAAATACTTAAAAAATAATTTAAAAGGGTCTAACATTTTCTATGTTTTTATAATTATATAAATGTAATAAAATAAAAAATATAATAAAATGTTGTACTAATCTTAAGATTAAAAACTATAATTAACACGATAGAATCTCACGATATCTTTCTCTAAATGAGTAAAGCGCTGTGAAAGCAGAAAAAAGCAGAAAGCAAGAAAACTAATGAAACAATAAACCTTGAATTTCGAACTATTTCTTATTATGATCCTTATACAAATTTAATATATTTCAAATACTTATTCACTCGATCAATGCAGAAATGTATATGTATTCTTTTATAGTCAAATATGATCCCTCCTCAGGGAGTATACCTCAAAAAGTGAGAAGAGAAGGTATTGAAATTTCCGACGTGATGGTAGGTTCTTGTCGTTCTAGTGGGTACAAAAATAGTGGGGGGAAGGGGTTAGCTACCCGCTACTGATGGCGCGCGTGCCTTCTACGGGAAGTGATGTACCGTGACCGAGGATGGCCCCTGGGATTCAACCATAATTCCTGCCAATTCTTTCGCGACGTGCAGGACAGCATTGGCAAGTTTTCCTGCCTGAAGATATTTGAATTCAAAGTTATTCGATTGCATTCCTGCTGGGCGGAATATTTTTTGTGGTTACTAACCAATTCTTCACCATTAATATTTAAATTAATGTTTCCTCAATGTAACAATTATAAATATTACGCAAGTTATAAGGTGTAAACTGTGCAATTGAAAAGCAAAAATTGTAATCATATTTTTGAGCCAAAAATGTTTCTTAGCGAGAGTAAATCAAAACATATGCAGTGATTACAAATGGCTATAACATTGAACTCGAAATGATTGTTCATATTAGCCATCGTCGATCACTTGGTTAATTACAACACAATGGAAAACATTATTTCTTAATGCAAATCCTCATTTCATATACTGCTATCAAAAATGAGCTTAATTTTTTTGTTTATGCTCGAAATAATTGGCCATGGTAACCATCCTCGATCACCAAAAGAAGCTTCCTTTATGCAAATCTTCTGTTCGTTCACTGCTGCATATAAAGGGCGTATCAGGACACATCCATAACGACAAATATATGACTGACACCTGATAAAGGTGTAGAAGGATATTCAGAAATTCTTATACAGAATGTATATTTTTTAAGCAAACGCACATCAGTCGTTTGAAACAATGCGAGTTTCTCTCGCATTGTTTCACGTGAAAAGGATTATGGTCATATGACAAAGGTTAACTTATAATTAAGTTTTAGCATATACAATCAAAACTGTACATTTCTATCTACAATCTTTTCAAGTTATTACTTCTTATTGCTGATTAGATAAAAGTTGTAACCATATATAGTCGATGCAATTATTTTAAATTACCCTGTATTATGTCTTTTGAAATCATGTAATGTGTTGTGAGAACCGAATTTCTTTATATCATGATCATATACCAAAGATGATGCGGAATTAGGAAGAAGAGTCATTTAATGGAAATAAATAGGCAGAAAGATTTTAAATTTCACTTCTTCGTATTATGGAAAGAAATGAAATTACGTTGTATTGTTTGACTTTAAGTTAATTCTTAGGATTTAAATTTGTTACTGAAATACCCATTATAAAATAAAGTTTGAATAATATTTCTACAGTTAAGAAATATTAATAAGTGTTTGAGCATTGAGCAGCACTATGAAATCTTGAGATGGACGTAATACATTAACGTTGAAGCTAAAGTAAATTAAAAATGAATAAAATGAATATATTTATAAGATCATCGATAGAGCAGTAGATCGGAATGAAAATCGGTCCCCCCCCCAAAAAAAAATACAAATTTTACACACACACACACACACACACAAAAAAAAAAAATCTGAGAGAAAGATGGAAAGAAAATTTTGGACTCATGTTCAGACAGAGCACATTGCACTGTATTTAATAAATAAACATGCAGAACTGAACATTAATTGGGAATAATGATTGTAAAAATATAATTTTTTCCCATGCTTTTATGTGTATTAAATTTCAACGACATCTGGAACTATAAATATCTTAGTACGATTAAAATCCATTAAGCTCACAAATCCTGTGTTGTACACTTTCTCATCGATCAATGTAAATAACTTAGGAAATTCGAGATTGTATTAACGACTTTGCATTATTTCTAGTTATTTATTTCACATGTTGATATCGTAGAGATGAATTTCAATATATCTCACGATAATATTGTGTTAACACCAATATTGTTTTTTTTTTATAATCTTCATTTGCAGGCAACTATTTTTGATGTCATATTTTGGAATTTTTATAAAAATTCTGGGTGACGTTGCATTGTATTTTAATCAATGCTTTCCTCCTTTGGGCGATGATTTCAGCTCTGTAAAACTTTTTCCATATTGAAATAAAATAAATTGTTATTGATAATTCTAAAAGAAAAGATATAAAGTCCTTTTATTCTAATAGAATGTTTCAAAAATAGCTTTCCAAGATTCTATAAAAATATTTAAATTCAGCCTCATAATAATCTTGCGTCTTTTAGCCAACATCGATAGAAAATGAAAAATCCCTTTATCTGTAGTATCAAATTCCAACAATATTATTATTTTGTAGTTACTTCAATATTTCTCTCAAGTAGTTTTTCGGAAGATATTCAATACTCCAGAATACCGAGTAAATTTTAAAGATTGAAGAAGAATGTAAAAGGAAGAATTTTATTTGAAACAAAAATGCTTACATTTTCGTGGCTCGTAAAGAAAGAAAAATCAAAAGAAACTGAGTTATCGATCAAAATACTACTCATACTGACGGATATCATTTTAAAATCATTAAATAATAACTAATCAGAGCTGCGGGGAAGTAAATGAGAAGTTGTAGTTTTTCAGTTTGATAATAGCTGTACTTTTTGATAGTCAACCAGTAAAAATCAATATATTCATCTTACAATTATTTAGAGTAAAGAAGATCATATATTACTTTCTGCTGAGTCTAAATCCTTGATTCTAAGATGTGTATGCAAAAATATTCGAAACATCTGGTTTCGCATTAATATTCATTAAAACTCCTCCGATAGTGAGACCAAAATATGCTTTGTCTTTCGTACTTATTCACATCGTGGCTTATTGGCGCCATGTCTAGAATATGTTTATGAAATTTATTTTTACGTTGATATCGTGTTAAACCCATTTTGCCCATTTGCTGGGCACTTTTTTTCTTCCCTAAAGCGAAAATACTCCGTGTTCGTTCTGTCAAGCGACGTCTGGAGTGTAATTTCTCAGTTATCAAGTCTACTAAAAATGGAGTATGTAAAATTATTCCTTTCATCTCTTTTATAACGAATACTTGGAATTTATTCTGAGAATGTAAAACGAAAGTTTAAAAGTTTTTGATAATTTACATGGAAAAATATCAAGAATGTGAATCATTCATTTTAATTCAACAAAGAAATAGTATATTGATTATTTACAATGATCCTTTAATGTCTTTCATGGAAGCGGAATATCTATAACTTTATTAGATATCATTTGAGATAGTTTCAGTTTAAAACCGACAGAAAAACACTTTGGGATAATGTCAGTTTTCCTATCTATAATATAATCGTCTACCGCCGTCTGTGATGGAGTGAAAATTACCCCCACCCTCTGATTTAGTGTCTAGAAAAGGATAAAGGTTTTTGTACGTTTAAACTGGTGAGTTGCTGGCATGCAAATAAAACTAAACTGGAATGAAAACTATTTATTATGGGATGATAAACTTAACATTTTTTTTATATTTTTCATGCTGAGATGAGGTCTGCAGGTTTTTTTAAATTTATTTATTTCATATTTATGCTGATTCAGAATATTCTAGCTTTATTTGGAGGTTGATAATCAAATATTCTTTCAGCATTTTTTTTTTAATTCAGTGTTTGACATTGAGTTTTTTATTCGTTAGTTCATCACTATTTGGTTCAAATCTATTTTAGTGGTTAGTTTTGATTTGAGCATTATATATAGAGCAGATCTCGCAGCAAGGAAAGAAAATTTGGAATACTACTACATATTTGTAGCTAAAGTCTACAACAAATAACATAAATATTAAACAAATCGCCAATGCGCATGAGAATTTCTACTATTACTTTCATTAATTAATCTCTAACAACCATATTACAAATGTATTGTTAATAAGATAGCAAACCGTTTAGATAACACATCTTCTAGTTTACAAATGTTATGCAAAAATTAAATAAAATTGAAATTGAATAAATTTTTGGTGAAAGCAATTCACCGACCCGGCACAGAATGTAAATTTCGTGCAAAAGTTACATAATTAATTATTTAGCATGCATTAATACCTACATCACGTTATTTATTTTGTAAATAATGCCTTTATTTATTATTGACTCAATATTCAAATTTATAGTTTAGTAAAATCATGCTAAAGTATTTACTACTTATATAAAGTAAATTTTCAGCAATATAAATGACTAAATTAATACCCTCTGTCCCGCTTATTCGAATAGAAAATTTTGATACACTATATCCGATTTCACCAATACTTATTCAAGAAAGACAAATGAGAATATGTCAGAGTTCAGGAAACGTACCAACAATGAATATTTGATTTTTACTTATCAAAATCAGCATATACTTTTCTAATTTCAAACTGGATAATGAAAAAGTATAGAATGCTAATAACGGATTCTTTTATCGACAGACAAAAGTGATTTTGCTTTTTGTCTATTTTAAGAATATATTAGAATTTGTTATTATAACATCTTTTGAGGCATTTTTAACAAAAGATTTTTTTCATTTTTGATTCAAAATTATCATTTATCTGAGACGAACAATTTCTTTAAACTTTCTTTTGTAAATTAAACTAAATATAGCTTATAGCTATTTAAATTTAAAAACCGAGTTTTCGGATTATGCAGAATGATTTTCCGGTATGATTTCTTTTGTTAAAAATGGAAGTAATCAGAGGACAGGAAAACAACGTCACACGACAAAACCTTTTTCATCCCATTTTATTTTAGTTCTTTATTTTCATGTTTGTCAAGATGAAAATTAGTCATCAACTGTTCACTCACTTCTTTGTGTATTGGAATTCGTAAAGACTTTTCAGTTGTATGATATAACAAAACTTTTAACAAAAATATATTTTATTATTATTTTAACTTATTTATCAGATTCATATTTATTTTTTATTACATTTTAATACCATGCAAATGTGGACATTTATTAGTGAATTTGTGAAATAAATTAATTATAAATCAAAAAGGTTGTTAATAGTAAATTATGAAATATTTTAAGAATTTAAAAATATACACAGTAAAGGTAAAAATGTCCTTAGAAGCTTGGATTTATTAATACACTTAAAAAAGGAAGACTCTTTCGGGGATCAAAATTTAGTCGTTAAAGAGCGAGGTGCTAAAACCATTAAGATATCTACAAAAATACAGAATAATTATAATTCATGAATAAAATTAAGCTAACTCATTTTATTCATCTTAAGACTACTTCTTTTGGGAAAAAAAAATCGGCAAAACATTGCTCTCACAACTATTCAGTGCCATTGTAAATTCCTGCTGTCGAAAATCTCCTGACCCTATGGGTTACAATACAATAGATAAATGATTTTATGAGGCAATTAGAGTATTCTGGAAAGCTTACTCGGAGGAAGGAAATCCTCACTCATCTCTGGTACAATACTTGCACCGGCCCATAATCAAAGGTAAAGAAATGTTTGGTACATGAGTTCTATCGTCCGTAAACAAAACGTTCAGCTATCTTCATACACCTTCTAAAAGTAGGAATGAGAGAAGTTCTGGTTCATCACCTATCAGTAATGGTTGGAAATCCCAATTCCAAACTCTCAGATCGCCATGCACAAAGTTGTATTTTTTCTTTCTGATTTATTTTTCAACCTTTTTTACAAATTTTAAGTTTAATGTAAATTAAATTGAACATAGATGAATAAATTACCTTAAGAGATCATGAATAATTACATAAAATCAATTTGATTAATGATTACAATTTTTCATAGTATGGCCTTTACAGAGAGAACGATTTGTATGAAATCTTCAGGCTATTTTTGCAAAAATACAGAAATAAAATAATCCGAAAATTAATATATCGCAGGAATTTACTTTTAACATTTTCGAACTTAATATCAATTAAGTTTAAGTATCTCAAGAATACTGGAACGCCCTCGTTTCTTTTTTAAAGATTTCATATTTCCCTCAAAAACTGTAATGGGAGCCCGTGCTATTTAAGGGCTAATACACAGAAGAAATCCCTACTTAGCTGAAGGCTATTAAGCAAATATTTCTTTCGACATCTTTTGAGAATTCTCAGAAAACCTCCTCCTTCCCCAAAGCCACATGGACGAGCGTATTTAATGAACAGAGCACGCGCCTCAGGTATTCGCGCCATATTCAATCATATTTCACTAAAGGAGAAAACATATCACAATATTATCCAGCCTCTATCATAATTTCATTGATTCCGCCTTTGGGACCTATCGGTATTGATAGATTTAAAAATTAAAACAGACAAAAGGCAACTCGTGGCGTGAAGTATTTTTTCTCCTAATATGGAGCATATAATTGTAATTATATAGTTTCCACTATTTCTTTGCTTGAAACAACTTTCATTTGTTCGATATTTTGACAATAAATAGAAATAGAAATTTTTCAGAAAGAGACGTGAAAAGAATATGAATTTTTCCTTTGAGAAAATGATGTGTAACGAACCTAAGTTTATACTTCTAATTATATTCTCTCGCACGTAACGAACCAAATGCCATCTAATCATATTACTTAACACGATGATAAAATTTTGTATTCGCTAACGAGACATTTTTGCTGAGTGCTTATAATATTAATGCACATCAGTAGGTTGTTTTGACGTCTCAGTTTCACTTTTAAAATACTGTACCACGCACTAACCACTAAACCACTAAATTTCTTTTTATACTGTTAACTATAAATCACCAAATTTCGTGTCTTTCAGTATACACCTTCCAAACATAATTAAAAATGCAGACTATATCATGACACTTATAGTATTTTGATAGCTTGCAGAAATCAGTTTTTCGAGAAAATATTTATCAGAGAATTTTATTTATATTTCTCATAACTCAAGGATAAATAGATAGTACTAAATTATGCATTGTGTGACAAATAATTCTTGGGTTAAGACATAAAAGAACTTTTAAGCAATATACGTAAATTGTTTTAAGGATTTTATCAGTCGGTGTAAAATATATGGTACAAATAAAATTCGCTTAACAAATAGAAATAAATGATCCACAAAACTTAATGTAAAGCACAGCTAAACAGTCCCATAAAGTTAAAAAATGACTTTTCTTCTTTAAGGTAGCCATAGCCTGAAAGTTTTGCCCTTAGTGAAAATTAAGCTCTGTCGAATTGTTAATAAGTATATATTTCAAACTAGGGGAGACGATTTGCCCCCATTTTTAATAAATTCAATTTTTGAGTAGAACTATTTTTTATATATATTATTGGAATCAGCTTTTCTTGTGATATACCTAATTGTATAAATTTTTATCTTAATATAATCAATATTATTTTGCTAAGTTCAAAAGATAATGCAAACGTGTCATCTGCCGAGCACCAAAATTGTTCCAATACCGAAGCAAGAGGACAGTACTTATTAAAGTGGAAAAGATTTTTATTTTTAGAAGATATAAAAATTACATTGACTTAGTTAAATATTGTTAAGTAAGTTTTCTGAAGTGGGTTGATACGTTTTCTGAAAAACAGAATAAAAGTGTTATCGTGTTTGAAATTCAAGTTCATATTAAATCAATATAACTCAAAACCGTTACGTTTCTTTTATTGAAGATTAAGCACAAATTCCCCAAATAAGTTTGAGCATCCCTTCTGTCATCATATGTAACTTTTGTAGCATTTTAATCCTTGTTTACAGATTAACTATTAAAATAGAACTCATAACATTCAATATTTCACTATACTTCCATTAGAAGTTTCGGCTCGTGTCATGACAGTCAGGAAACCAATTTCAGTTTCTTAAGACATATCTCTTTTTTAATTAGCAATTCGACTATTTTGATTTTATTGCTTTAAATGTTCACGTTATACCTTTCGAGTTTCCGTTTGGAATAACATGACTCCCAAAGATAAGATTGTTGAAATATTTTCTGTGGGTTTCTGCGACTTAAAATATGGTTTGAAAAATTTGTGGATCATTTTAATTAAAAAAATTGAACAAAATAAGTAATAAATGCATATGAGCGCTCGGACATCCTTTAGAGCTCTGAGAAACCGATTTGGGTGAGTGTCTGTAGCGAACAAAGAAAGCACAATCAGTATTCAATGAATTATACTTGACGATAAAGGAGAATTTCATAGTGATATTCAGGAGTCTCGGGCACTCGTCGTAGTTTCATTTGGAAGTTTGGGACCTTTCAATACTGATAGGGTTAAAGATTTAAACTTGAAAGTTTCCATCTTATAATAACGATTTGTAACTAGATTAAGTCTTTATATTTTATTTCAGTAACTTATAGTTTCTGAAAAACCACATAGAATTTGTTGAATTTAATAAATACAAAATTTTTCCGTTCAATTTGGAGAACGAAATAATTCTTTTATTTTTTTCAATGCTTTAAATTTCTGTAATATTCTTAATTGATATAACAAATTTCATAATTAAAGTGGAAATTACCTTCTTGAAAAATGAAACTGATACAGTGACTTAAATTTGAGATTTTTTACTTAGATTTCGAGGTGACCTAATTCGCATAATTTCAATTTATTATTTCTTAGTTTCAGACTATTTTTTCCCTTATTAAGAAGTGCCTCGAATTTACCGACACTTTATTTTTCTGGACATCGATATTTGTCTGGTTACAATAAGAACATTTTGAAAGTCAGAAAGAAATTACTTCTATCATTCTCATGCAAAATTATTGCAGATTCTCATGCAAAATTATTGCTATTTTTCATACAGCAGATGAATTGAAAAAGGCATGAAAAACCTTTCAAGTGCCATAAAGAATACAAAATGAAAAAAAGAAAAAATCACACTAAATAATACCACCAGCTATAACTTTTAATATATTTTCTATATAAAAATAAATGAGATTTAGTCCATCTTGAATGGTTGATTTTTCTATAAATATAATTCCGGAATTTGATTTTTTTAAAATTTTACTTTCGTAGTAATAAGAGCATTTCCTGTAAATTTTGAAACGCATATTTGAATCAAGCTTCTACTCCTCTAATAAACGAACACTTTAAAATGTTCTTGTTTGCAAATAATTTTGAAAATCTCCTTTATATAATAAAAAGCTGTTGAGAAAAAAAATTTTACCAGACATCTCAATCTACTTCACATGATCCTTCATAAAACGGATGAAAGGTGCATGCTACAAAATAAGAAAAACAGTCCTCCATTTCTTTTGATCGATTTTATGACAAATGCACCCAGATGACCAAGCAAAAAAAGTCCGCGCTATGTACAACAAACAAATGCTCTACGCGTGTGTGTAAGAAAGTAGTCTCTAAGATGTATGTTTACAGAAAGCAAGATGATTTATGTATTCCAGCAGAAAAGGAGACATTTCTGTTTATTTGAACTGCGTGTAATATAGGGTTAGCATAAATGAATTATCGGAAACATTTCTATTTTCAAATCTATTACACATAATCAGCGATTCCTGAAAATAATGAAAAGTAGTCTAATTTTTTCTCAGTTATAAATGTTCGATATAGGAACCTTTTGTTAATTGACAAATATCTAACCTACATTCAAGTTCGTTCTACGCATTTTGAAGCTTTGCACTGTAAATGGTGCTCTGTAAATTTTAAGTTCATTGTTTTCGACAATGGGACGAAATTTGGACTATTTTGCCTTAGTTGTTGATATAATCATATTTCAGATATGCTCAGAGAAACGGCACCTATTAACAATTTAAAAAATAAAATATAATATAAAATGCTGAATTTTAAAGTATTGCCATTTATATTATATATATTAGTCATGAAAATATAATTTCTTTAATCCGTTCATTCATTTAAGATAACCTTATATATCGAGACATAGGATCAAATGAATTATGCTAAAAAAATTACTAATTCCGTAAAGCTAGTATTTTTTACATTTTAATCATTTCAATTCATAATTTATTTATTGGTAATAGCTTTTGATTTTGAGCTATTAAAGTATTATTCATTTTTGCATACAAATATTTAAAAATACTTTTTGATTAATTAGTGAAACATTTTCATATGAAAGATAATATTTACTTTATGTATTGATGTAATGAATCATGGAGTAATTTCTTTTTTTTTAATTTTATGATTTTGGCATGAGCCGAAATAATTGTCTAATAAGTCTCATAAGTCTGCCAAAATTTACTATCGCATTATAGTTTCTATCTTTCTTAAAATAAACTAGAGCAGATTTTCTGGTATAAGATGCTGAAATCATAAAAGAAATATTCATATTTAAAACGCTTCAAGATCGATTTGAAGTTTTAATAAAAAATGTGTGCTTTAGGCTCCTCACGTCTTTAAAATATCAAGAAGCATTAATACAAAAAAATTTCAACGAAAAGATTACATTATGTGTTTTTGTGTTGTAATCCATCTCAAATACACAGCTGCGTCAGATCTGAAACATATGTGAAGAAGATAGCGATTCATCCAATTTTTACTCTAGTTTTAATGGGCAAAAATGTAATTTATTCGAAAAAAATTAAGCATAAAAATATCGCATCAGTCTGATTAATTAATTTTGTGTTAGAATAAAAAAAAACATTCATTATCTATATTGACATATAGACAATATTCCTTTAGTTCACTATTACATATTTACATTTTTACTATTCTTACCCACGCTCTCCATTACCTACCTGCTCTATTATTAATTTGTTTAGTCTGGTGAAATTCCTCTAATATTGGATTTCAAAATAATGACAAAAAATTATTTTCAAATATCTTGAAATAAACTTAAATATTAATTCAAGACTTTAAAATATTTTAAATTCTTTCGGCATAAATTATGAAACAACAGCAATATACATATTATGAAATTTATTCATCTACTTCTTAATAAATTAATGCTAATTAATTGCTAATTAAAAAACAATTCAAATCTTTCACTTCAAGATAATTGTTTAAAAGTATTTTTTTATTATTAAAGTTTTTGTCTTGAAAAAATAGCTTTAATTAAAGAGGTCGCATGAAGAAAAGTTCCTAAGGTATAAACTTCAACGAGTTAATGAATTCATACCTTACACATTTTATGCCTGAAAGTCTTTGAATTAATCGCATCATAATAATTGAATATGCAATTCTGAAACAATTATTCTTTTTATTATATTATTTTGCAGACTTTTATTAATTTCACTGTAATCACTAATTGTGTAAAAACATTACTTTTTACGAATACAACTAATATCAACATTTTCGAAATGCCATTTTACAAAAGCTACAGTACAAATCCAACCACGATTCGAACCTTCAGGTAACAAAAAGAATAAGTCACAATGATTTCATATTTGAGTTAATGTTTAAAAATGTTACATAAATCTACTGTAAAAAATATGCATCTCTCAAAATTCTGTACCTTCTAGAAGAAATAAGGCTACTTTCAAACACTGTACATCTTAAGTATGCATCACAACCGTCTTATTAAATTGGGATGAGCATTTCGGAAAGAAAGGAGCTAAAATTGAGAGAAATTCGAATTATCTTGAAAGGATAGATTTCAAAGAAAAGATGGAGGAAAGTGAGCTTCTTATTGGCATCTTTCAGGTTCGCCTTTTGCAGTAGAAATGGATTTTGCATTAAAAATGAATTAAATTTTCATTAAATAAGTGCAAGTTACATCCAAACAGCTTTTTCAATAGATTTAACTGAACATTATCTTGTGCACGAAACTTTTTGTTTCGCGTATTACATTGCTTATTCAATTAAATTATAGTATCATTGTTATTATTATAAATATAAATGTTAATTACGTTACAGTTGCATAAATTTTTACTTTATTATTATTATTATCGTAATAAATTCCACTGTACAATTGATTATGTAACTGCACACGTATTATAAATATATGTTTTAGTTTAGTTTAGCTATGATAAGCTCCCGTTTGAAAGTGTTACAAAAATCTTTTTTAACTGCATTGGAATTCTAAAATGCTGTCAGATATCGCGGAGCAGAAATGAGATATTTCTTGACTGACCTCGTAATTTTAAAATGTAGTCAAATGACAAGGATGATACCTGATCTGGCTTTATTCTCTTAATTTCCCCTCGAGACAGCTGGAAAATGCATAAGCATTGATAAATTTATCATATACATGGTACGCATATGTTCTGGGCCTTCCGTGAAATCGGATTTCAAATATGAAGCCTTCAAGTTCCAAAGGAGGGACTTTGACATCATAAAAATATAAAACAAATAGTTTAGAAATGAGTTTATAGAAGAATCTGGGAAAAAAGTTATTAAAAAATACTAATAGAATGTAATTTGTAAGCCTTTTTCATTTTAACATATTATAAGAAAACTGTTTACACATTAAATGGTTAATAATTAATAAAACTTCTCTATAAATATTTAAAAAATTTTTTTATATAATTTTAAGAATTATTTACAGTCACAAACGGACTTCAATGAATTCAAAAAATTCTACATACGCTTTTTAACAGCCTATACCATAGAACATAACTTTTAATTTTATTTCGAAGCTATTTAAGTTGATTGGATATTTTGTAATATGAGAATCTGCATCTTTCAAGATATTTTCTAGTTACTTCAGTTATTTACTAAAATAATATTTCATATTATTACTAACAAATATCTCCTTTGAATAAACTTTAAAATTATTGCATAAAAAATAAAACTGCTTTCATTCTAAGAAATTTGTCATTTTACTTTGCTAGACAGAATATAGTTAAAGATGTCTCAGAATTTTTATGAGTGTCTCCCATAGCTATAGTGTGTTCTGATATTTATAAGTCTTAATATTGCATTTATGGGTATATTACATTCCAGTCATCAGTTCAGTTCATTATCTGATCTTAGATTTTAGAATACAATATAAATATATATTTATTTATACATGTGTGTGTGTGTTACTCAAACTTTATGATTGGTACATCCATAAAGAGAGTATGCAAAATAATTTACAGAAACATCAGACAATTAAAGATTGGATACAAGTGCTACAAAAGCTGCTTGTCTCATTGTTATGGGTAAAAAGTAATGATGTCGTCTCTACGAAAGCAGTTATTGCGTCTGGTGCTATTTCAAAAGAAGGCACGTAAAATTTTATGACTCTGCTTTGCAATATGCAAATAGTAAATACTTCAAGTTAGAATAGTTAGTAAAGTTTGGATTTTTACATATCGTGTCCCCAATTTGAAACGTGCTCTCATTCTACGCTTTTTTATATAGAGGAAAATAGTGATAAGAATAATTTTAGCAATCAATTATATACAAAAATAAAAGCAACACCAAAAAAAATCTGGATCCTTACAACAACTTTTTTTCGACTCATTTTGATAAGAGGGTATACAAATATTATTTTACATACACTATATTTTCCTAGAAAAATTTGTTTTACACTTTTTGAAAAAGAATATAAATATATATAAGTGATCTTTAAGAAAATAAGTAATAAAAATACTAAGATGATGATTCAAAATACCAAGATTGATTCCATTCCTATATGGAAGTTTGAAAGAGATAATTATTGAGAAGCAATTTTACATAAATGTATTTTGTCATATCTAATCTAGTCTAAGAACATGTTTATACGCCTAATAATTTGTAATTAATAATTTTATAATACAGCTGTAAAGATATTTAACTGGTTTAATCTTATAAACAATAAAACAATTGTTCGTATGCATATGATTAATAATATCGTAAAAACTTAATAAAGGGTGGAGAAAGGTGAATAAAATGTTGACAAACTTCTCCCGGTAATTTGTCAGAAAGTTCCTTCTTAATAATACACTCTAGATTTAAGCACTGACGCATTGAGAAAAATATTGCCTATTGTAAAGTTGAATAACTTTTCCTTTGCAATTAGGAAGCTAAGTGATGACAACAAAATTCATCTAAGTAACATGAAGATGACTCCTGGCTGGTAAGAAAGCAATTAATAACTCTTAAAATTGAATTTAAAAAAAATATATATGTGTTATTCCTAGAATTATGTGTATTCTTCATCGCTATTTGTGATGAATGATTAATGTGTATGGCGTTCTAAAGAAGATTATTAAATTATTCAAATAAGTAGTGCTTTAAATAGTCTTTAAGATCATGGAGTAATTAAAATGTTGCATCAAGATCGTATCAAAGAATTTAAAATAGAAATAATGTTTCACTTTCTCATTCCTACGATCATTTGAGTTCAGGTACCTCAAAATATTGGAACGCCCGAGACGCTCTTTCAAAGATAAGAAAAATTTTCAAACTCCCTCAAAACCCTTAATGACAACTCATATTCTTCAGAGATTGATTTACAAAAGATAACCCGCTTAGTTGATGTCTATTAAGTAAATGCTTGATGGGACATCTGTTGATAATTCTCAGAAAGCCTCCTTCTTCCCAAAACTGTTTGAGAGAACGCATTTGACGAACAAAATACTTGTGTCGAGTTTTCAATCAACCATACTTAATGAAAGAGAGAGAGAGATTTTGCAGTAATATCCAGACATCTCGAGCTTCCACGGTAGTATCGTTGATCCGGCGTTTGGGACTTTCAGTACTAATATAGTTATTTAGAATTGTTTCATCATGTTGATTGATGGATTCTGGCAAAATGTACTGCACTTTGCATCTGAAGCAAATAACAAGAAATGGTTATTAAAATAAACATAAAAAGTAATCAAATGTATACATTTTACCTCGATTCTAGAAGCAATTCTGAATCGTAAAACTGTTTTTATATGAAAAGGGTGACACCAAGGAATCACCAATTTAGAATTTCAATCTTATTGCTGACAGCCCTAGTTAAATCTCGAGGCAATCTGTAATTCTAAGGTTTAATATCTCTAAATTACTACAATATGCAATTACAGACCTTAAATCCTTATAATACATATCTAATGCATTTTCAAATCAAAGCCTTCCTTCTAATTCATAATAAAATTGAAGTCGATGTTGTCATATATTTTTTTTTAATGAAACTGAACTTTTTAATGAACATTTACGTTACGTTTACGTTTTTATGTTAAAAACGTTTACGTTTCTAACGCTATATTAGAAGCGAAATCTTACTCAAAGGGAACTAAGATCAACAATATAAAAATAATAAATTTCGATGAATTTTATTGCGCTTTTAGAATCTTTGTGCGTGATTAATATTGAAATTATACCATGGAAAAAACAATTAAATTCAGATGCAGACAAAATCATTCGAATGCTCTATTATGCCTCTTATTATTATTATTATGCTTCTACTCAAAATTCTTATATTATTTCATGATTTTCATTTTTTGCTTAATTTGCTGTCATTTGAAATAATACTTTTTTATAATTAAATTATTGCCTTGATACTTCTAATATTTAGTAGGATTCCTTCACCTGCTCATGTGTAAAATTTTATAGATGATTTTTCTCTCTTAGTATAATTACTTGTTTCTTGTGGACTAGGCTCATGATGACCAGATTTGTGTTCTGCATAAATCTTTAACATCAACTCACTATATTGTTAACATAAATGCCTGCACATTTACATAAACATGGTTACATTTATTTCAAATGCCATTTAAACTCAATGTGCATTCATGTTTCCAATAATATTTGAACAATTTTTATAAAGGACTGTTGAGGAAATAATATAATACATTGCAAAGCTAAATTGATGTCATAGAATATGTTTTATAAATACTGAAAATAATTAAACCATGTTTCGAATGTTTTTTTCTAATACGTCTCATTATTCATATTCTATTTACATGCGTTTTGCAAATAATCATCCTAATCTAGAATGAATATTTTCCCATGATCCTTTAATCAAATTTCAATAGTCACCTCAGAGGCATTAAAGAACTTTTCTAAAAGCATCCACAAATCCATGGAGAAAAAAACACCCACAGAAAATCAACTTGGTATCTTTATTTTTAGATTTCTAGTAGATACAGGAAATTCGAAGACACTTCTTATCGAAAAAGAATCAACATTTCCTTGTTTGAGTTACGACGTACTTTCATTTAAAAAATAATTTCAGTAATAAGAACCAATATACTGGAATTGTCATTGACACTCTTTTGGTGATAAATTCTGCCTGACATGTCGGATTCAACATACTTGAATTTACTTTATCTTTTTGAACTTTGTGCTCAATTCCTTTTAAGCAAACAAACTATTCCATCCGGACCGAAATGAGTTCAATTATTTGGCGATTCTATCATCCATAAAAAACATAATGAAATTAAATTTATCCAGCTTAATAGCATTTGGCAGCTTCGAACATAATTATAAATAAAATAGAAGCTTAATGCAGAAATTAAAACCATAGATACATTTACAAGTTCAATATATTAAATTAAATTTAATTTCGGAAAACATTGTGAGTTTTGCACTAATATCTCATTCCTCCATATTCTGCCGGAGAAATGTCAATTTAATGTATTTCTTTTTATAGATAAAATTAATTTTAACTTTCATAAAATAATTATTTATCAATACAATCTTATTTTTTAAAAATACGCTTCACTGGGACATATTTTAAAAGAAAAAAGAATCTTAAAATTAGCAGTTTTTTTTTCATAATCATTTTCTTTTTGGAAAAACAAATGTGTAAATCCCTGATTTCTACATCAATTTAAGAGATTATGGTTATTTTTCTAATAGTATTTTTTGTATATACTCTGAATCTTAAAACTTAAATTTGACTTTTAAAATATTTACGTTTTTTCCACTAATACGCTCTTGAAACATAGAATTAGAAATCTTTAAGCTGTGGAGATGGAGCAACTCTATCCTTAAAGTATGTGTACTTATAGAAATCCTACTACATTGAAATCTTGAATTAGAAGCTTTCTAATGAAACAACCTACATTAAACACTATCTTGTACGTAAGGAAACGAAAATTTTGAGCTCAGTAGCTTTTAAAAGCATCTCAAAACGCAAGCATTTTTAACAGTTCATTTCCAAAGACATTCAGTAGAATGAACTTACTTTATTAATTGTGCCTCAAGATAAATTATCTGAGAGCTGTGTTTATTGAAATCATTATTTAACTTAATAACACGCCGAATCAGGCAATAAATAGATGGATGACAAAAGTCATTCATTATGCGAGGTTCAAGATATAAAAATCAACGTCTTGATTGAATGTTTAAGAAACAGCTTCTTTCAATGGTTTCAAAGATAATGGATTAACAGGACGCGTTTCGGGAAAGAGTAATATGAAGCTGATTATATCGATTCCTTTTAACCACTATAAAAGGTAATATAAGACGTAGAATCGAAACTATGGAACAAATAATCCTTTCCGTCAGACTAATGCTTCATGAAATATTAGACTCATTAATCTCCGAAAAGACTGAGGAACCTTAAATAACTTTGTTGCATTATGTTTCTAGCATCATCCTAGTTTAAATTTATTTTCCCATCTTTTTTTTTTTTTTTGCTCATAGCTGTCCGTTAAAAATAAACTGATATTATAGGATGATTACTGATTTTATAGGCATGACGGAAGGGTTTGTAATTACATCTGTATCTGAACATAATGTTGAATTTTCAGTTAGGAAACTTTATTCAAGTTCTGTTGAGTGCCCTTGGGATACATTTTAAAAAATTATAATAGGATATATCTCTTTTGAGCTTTGATTGCTTTAAAATACGACTGTCTAACCGTATCTGCAGATATTCTCCACTGAAGAATCAGTATACATTAACTTAATCTATGCTTTATTTTTGATTTAGATGCAGGTAAGTACAATAAGAAATAAAGCAAATATTACTGACTATATTTGTACGTCTTTATAAGTAAAATGTGCAATGTTTATAAAACTGTTATTGCTCTCATTTAAACAAGGATATCTTGGTTAATGTAACTAACGGGATTTATAAAGTTGACGGATAATAAATTCGTTTGCTTACACTTTTTTAGTTCAGAAAAGCAACTTTGTTTGGTTTTACTCTATAAAGTAAAACATTTTTCTTGCAAGACACAACATGCATAATAAAGATGACATCTAAAATTATAATTAAAAAATATTAATTTTAGGGAGAAACATTCCATCATAAGTGACTATTCCGTCCTATGAAGGCACATGGAAGGATGCTTTTGAAAGTTTGGTATGCAACGAGAACATAGGTGGTAACTATGCATAATTTCTAAGGGTAATTATAGGCTACGGTATAACCCCACCCATAAGACGCATGTCCAGTCATCAGTACGGGGTAGCCGACCACACACCATTTGTATATACACCAGGGTAGCGAGAACCACCCACTACACCGGAAGTTTCCCATCCTCATATCTGAGATGCTCCAGTGGAGAAAGAATTAATGAAGAATTTTTTGGAATAGTTTTTATTTAAAGGAAAATAAAAAGAAAATCTTTCATTAATATTAAAATAACATTTGTTATTGTTGTTACTTATGGCACTTTACAAGACGAACATTGAATAACATTTAAATTTCTAATAAAATAATTGTTAACGCTATGTGGGAATATTTAGAAAATGCATACTGTCAAAAAGTAATTTTAAATTTACCTACAATTTTCAAACTTACCTACCCATTCAAAATCCTTTGAAAAATATTTATTGGCTGGAACCATTCCTAAATTTTTTCTCTTGGTTTGCATATTGTTTTCACATCGTTTCTTGATTGTTCATATTCCTGCGACATAACTCTTTCGAGTAATATACCCTTTTCTTTTAAATAGCAAATTTTTTCTAGCAAATTAATTAGGATTAAAATTAAATTCAACTATCATTACACACACACATACACACACACATACACACACACACACACACACACACACACACACACACACACACACACACACACACACACACACACACACACACACACACACACACACACACACACACACACATATATATATATATATATATATATATATATGCACTCTGGTGTGCAAAACTTAAGTTACAGGTGTGTTTTTTACCATAACTCCACGAAAAATCACCTGAGAGACATGAAATTCATAAATGAGAGGCAGCATTTTGTACTTTTCGTAATGACGAATGCATAGTTGCACAAATTTGAATACGATACGTATAGAATGGAATTAAACAATATAGGGCTTTGTTGAACTTATAGTATCGTTACACATGATTGTCTGTCCAAGAGGAAGAACAACAAGCAGATGTTCCTTAGAGTGGGATATGCCCTTTCCTTATTGCAATGGTTGCTTTGCAACGTTTCTCCATACACAGCACCAGATTGTCCATCAATTCTTGAGATAAGAATGCACATTCCTCAATCAGCATCTGTTTCAATTGCTGGGTGTTCCCCGGAGGATGTAATCGTGCGGCAAGGACTCTGCCCAAAGCATCCCACATATGTTCTATGGGATTTAAATCAGAGGAAAACACTGGCCAATCCATTCGAATGATATCTTCATTTTCCAGTAGCTCCTGCACATCAGAAGTCGGGTGTGGCCGTGCATTGTCATCCATAAAATTGAAGTCTGATCCAATAGCACCTCGGAATAGACGCACATGGAGAAGGATCAACTCCTTACAATAGCGATCTTCGGTTACAGAACCTCTGTTGAAAACATGGAGTTCAGTCCGTCCATTGAGCATAATACCTCCTCAGACGATAACTCTAGATGGCAACTCTGTAACGGTCTATTTCTGTGATGTTACTAGGATGAAACCGTGTTCCTACTTTTCTTCAAATCAAATGGCATTAAGAATCGCTTGTTATATATATATATATATATATATATATATATATATATATATATATATATATATATATATATATATATATATATATATATATATATATATATATAATCAAAATTTGAAGAATGGGAAGAATCAAGATGAAAAATATAAATATCCTTTCAATTTACAAATAGAAATTAATGTCATGATTTGCTTAATATGTTTAAAAAATTTACTTTTCCCAACATATGCTCCCAATATATGTACGGACTTCAACAATATTAAATCGCAAAATATTTACAAAAATATTAAGAATGAAATCTGAAAGTAAGAATGCACTGTCATTACTCTTATTACGTAAATTGTAAAATAAAAATCAACGTAATTGAATGAATGTGGATTTCCCCTGCTTATTGTTAAACTGATGATTATTTTGATAGCTTAAATTATTTTCTTAGGTATATTTAAAGATTTTCTGATAAAGCAATTTTATTATCATCTTTTGAAAAGATAACTGTTTAATAAGATTAAATTTATATATATGCTAGACTAATCAGTCATAGCCATCATTCTGATAAAAACGAGTAATAATGGATTTTCACATCTAAAATGGTTTTTATTAAGAGAAAAATGACGGTACAAAGCAAAATATATACAAAATGTATAAAAGTATACCCTTTTGTAAATCATCACAATTTCATTAATAAGAATTTAAAAAATGCAGTAGAATTTAGCTTTCTTATGCTTATGAATAACTAAATCATATTTTTTATCTCAAAGTCACTATAATTAGGTGATTTGCAAGGATATAGCAGTATTGTTAGTTATTGCAATTTCAGATAATAATCATAATAAAAGGACAATATTTTTTCTAATGTTAAAGGCAAATTACAGCGAATTTTGTAATGAAAAAAAAAATCGTTTCGGTAAGCTGGTATTTCAGTAAATGTTATAAGTTAGTTGCATGACGGCTTTACGCAGAAGTGATTAAGTATTGAAAAGCCTTGGATATGTTGGTTTATTAAAATTACCACTCCACAAAACGAGTTACTCAGGCCATGCTAAAGCATTCAGGGAAATGTGAATGACATTCTACCACGACATTTAATTAGGAGACTGAGGTGGACAAAAAATAATGAGATGAAATAATATTAACCTCCCATAATCGGATCGTATTCCCACTTATGGAATGCGACCCGTGATTAGATGGACTTGACACTAATATTATACCAACTATAATATGTTGATCCAGACCGATCAAATAAGAGAGTAGCGTAACAAAACAATTCTTTTATTTACAGACTTGTATATATACAAAAAGCAACTTACTCTCATCTAGCTTAATATTATTTACAAATATCAAATAACAGTTCAATCACGAAAATGTTCCTCGAACAAATCGGAGAATAAGTCACACACACACACACAAAAATAATAATAATAATAATAATAATAATGCTAACACCCTGTTAGCTCTAAATGGCTTCTCCAGGGACCACTCCAGAAATCCAACGAACTTTTTCTGGTGGATCCTAACTCGGAAAACCCTAATTACATGGAGCTTCTCAAAAAATCAGACTTTTCCGGACACTGACGTCTCTCCAAATTCCAATTCGAAGCATCCCACTGCTTTCCTCTCTCTCCTCCTCAAATCAAACAAAAATACAGCATTTTATTTCTGTCAGATATTCGCTTCCGATTTTCTCATTAGTGAGTTTCCTATAACGCAATAGCTGCCCAGCAATGCTTCCTCGGGGCTCTCCACTCGATCGCGGGATCTCTGTTAAGGATTCATCTTTGTAGCTGATTCCTTCAGAGCACATTTAATTAACATCAATTCACAGCTAACACGGGCTGAAGTCCACCTGGGTTCTACATTTAATGACACCGGTTAATGTTGATTGATCGTTTCTTGATGATTTGAGGAGTCTCATCGTAAGGTAAAACTGTTTAGCATTTGGACGTCCTTTTCCTTTGGAAGCATGATGGATCTATTTGAAGCGACGAGACACACATTTGTCTTCCTTCACCCGGGCACAACAAATGACCAGACACAATGACTCTATTAGGGAACAGGATCCCCATCTGGCTGTCCGTAGGCACTTAATTACATATGTGTAGAAAACCGGGTGACGTTACGGGCGATGATAATTAGCATGTGAGGTCCCCTGATCATTTCAGTAATATTGAGAAAAATAAATGCTGACAACCTAAACATAATTTTTAAAAACTGCTCTCGTTGTTTTATGACTAAAACCGACCTTGTTATAAACACTCTACCGAAGTAGGGGTCGTGTACAAATTTTTTACGAATTAATTTGAGGAATAATAAAAGAAAAAAATTGGATTATTATTTTCTTTTTTGCTTATATACTTAATAGAAAAGTGAAAAATAAATATTCGCCATATATATAAAAAATAATAATAATATTATTCCAATTATTCGTTAAAAAAATATGATGAGAAAACTAAATCACTCTTACTAAAATTAAAATAATTTTTTAAAGTGAAATTATAATCAAATATTCTAAAGACTAAAAATAAAAGCCGCCTTTAGAAGTTATTTACATTAAGATGATTTTGTCACTTAATTCTTGCCCAGGTATTTCGTTTCTGTTTCCATTTGGAAAAAAAATCGTTTCTTTTCTCTTATTCCTTATTATTTTTCTCCTTATTAGATGAATTTCCCTTATTTTCTCATTGATATCAAAGGATTTATAATTTCAAACAAGGAGTTTAAATATTTTGCTAACTTTAGCACAAACTATATTCCTAGTACTATTAAATGCAAATTCATGGAAATTGTTTAAATAAAAAAGGTACTAAAAAGTAGGACTAAGAAAATAAAATAAATAAAATATTGATTAAAAAATGTAATACATTCGAGTGCTTTTAATTATATTGTTTCTTACATGCTAGATAATGTTATGATTCGACTATTCTTCGTAATAATGGGAATTCCATAGGAAAATTTATTGTGATTTATGATGCTTAATTTACTGGATAAACTACGTACTTAATCAGTAAGTATTTAAGGATATTATATTCCTAACCTCTACATAATTAAGTTTAACTATTCGAAGCTTCAGGCTTAAAAATATCAATGTGTGGAAAAAGTCTTATTATTTATCTAATCTCATCCTACAAATGAAGCTGAGTGGAACGTAATTTGAACAGTATTCCTCTGGTATTTTTATATATGCTTCACTATATAAATAACTATAAAATTATGAAGATACCAGTGAGCATGCTCTCTCGCAGGTTCTTGCGTACTCTTCAATAAATCACTTATTTCTTTTCCCTTTATGAATTTGAGAACCATGAGTAAAGCCGTTTATTACTTGTATGGCATTGGAGAACAATAGTTACAAAATATAGATCTTTGGCAAAATAATAGTTTTACTAAATCTTAAATCACAAGATCTCATACCGAATTCCAGTGATAAAGTAACTGCGTTTATATGTATGCGGAAGTACAAACCATCAAACTTCACCCTTTATTGGGGGGATTGGGTTCAAAATTTGATAAAAATCAAGCTTTTTATGTTTTGAAGTTAACGAGTTCACTTGTATTTGAACACCCAGGCAGACTGACAGGCTTTCTTAAATTGGATTTCGTTCCAAATTTGAAAGAAATCTACACAATTTTTCTAAAGCCCACATACCAAATTTATTGTGTTCACAGATATACGGACGGAAAGACATATATAATGACAAAAAATTTGTGTGGTGAACTCAGAGAGGTCTGAAAGATCCCACTTTCGAATTTATTGACAATTACAGTATTTGCTCAATATTTCATATTGCAGAAAGTAAAATTATGATACGTTTCGCACATGGGTATTAAATAATTATTTACTACCTACCTGCCTCATATTTTCTTGAAAATTTGGAGTATTTACTTCAAAAAGTAGAAATTTTCCCTCTTGTGTTACGAAAGCCCTGAAATTGTTAAATTCTTTCAAATGAATCGACTTGAAATTTACCATAGATAACAACGAATGTCTTAAATCAATATCTAGCTGACGGAGATATTTTCCTCCCTTCTTGGCTTAGAAAGCCTTTATATGAAAGTACTAGTATAAAATGACATTTACAACAAACTTGAAATTTGAAATATTCAGTTCCGGCAGCCGGTATTGACAGTTTAAAGGCACATTTTTTTTTTTTTTTTTTCTATTTCAGTCTGAAATGATGCTCCGCTTTATTTTTCACCAACTTCAGTATATTGGAAATTGAAAAAAAATATTGATGTTAATTGTGTTTCTATATAGCCCAAACCTATTATGTAATGGAAAATGATTAGCAACTGATCCTGTTTGTTCCTATAAAATTCAACAACAGAGAAAGACCCATATATTATAATATATGAATACATATATATGAAAATATTTTGAGACTTGGTTATGTTGAAAGTTTTGAATGTAAAATGTGAATGGAAATTCTATTTTGAATGAAGTATCACAACTTGATGTATTAAATAATACAATTTTGATATATTAAATAACACAATTTTAAAATATAATTTTTTAAGATTTTTTTTCTACGAATGAGAGAAGTGATTATAATTATTTTCTGTCGGAAGGTTCTAAAGAATTGATTTTTGATGACAATTATTATAAAAATGAATGTTTAATAATTACCTCGATTTCTAATTAGATAGATTATTATTATTCCTTGTTTAGTCTTTGTCTTATTCTGGGTTTGCTTATCATATTATAGGGATTATTGTTGTTTAGTCAGACGTATATTCTTGTGATCTTTTATTATTTTAAATTTTGTTGTTTTGTTAAAAAAATTGTTTACTTAGAAACGTGAAACTTTGTGTTTACATAGATGAATGTAAGAGACAAATTTCACTTATTGAAATTTTAAAATTCAAAAGAAGATTAAAAGTTAATTTTTAAAAAAAAATTACTATCAACTTCCTCAGAAGTAAAAGTGTTTTCGTTCTATTTTCTCCCCTCTTGACTGAAACTTTGTAATTGAAAAAAAAAATATTATAAGGTGCAATGTTTAGAGAAATTAAAGCTTCTTACATTTTTAAGAACACTCTTATGTACATCAGCGGTAATTTAAAATGAACGAAATTTCCCGATAACGAAAATGAAAGAAGAATTAAGAGCGACTCGAGACACGAACATTTACACAAGAAAAGGCCCACAATGCTGAATACACAAATACTTTTTATTGCTTAAAGATTTCAATAAACTTCAAGTGCATATAAAATTTGTTTGAAAATAATAATGTGTGAAAATATGTTAAGAAATAACAAAAATATCTACTTATCTTTAAAATCAGTAGATACGTCGATAGATTGAAATGAATATATTATATTAAATTAAATTTCTTTCATACAGGTATCTCGAATGAGAAAATTGATTACATCAGATATAAATTTTCTAATTTAATTTTGTTTTATAAAAATGCATTTGAATATTTCTTTTCGCCTTCATTTCTTCTTTGTATATTTAAAATCAAATTACAAAAAAATAATTATTGGCAAACGTTATATTTTAAAGTTATACAATTTTATTTGTTATAGAACAGCATGAAATTTAAATATTTTAACATTAGATGTAGTTGTTATTGCTAAATAAAAGAAACGCTGTTTTATATGCCGATATTTACGCCTAATTGAAATGCATCTGAATCCACGGCATTTCAAAGCGTTTGCTTCAAATAAGTTTGAAGTGTAAAATTTTATTTATTATTTTTTTCGTATTACAAATAAAAGTACCGATAGTTCTCCTGGTACAAAATGTTCTTCTCAAATTATAGATAAAATAAATGCAGAAAACATTTTACTCATATCTATACTTTTTCGATGGAATTACGAAAGAGATTGTAAAAAATGAATATATTTTATTTTATTTCTTTGACAATGCTACTTTGTTTTTGCTAATCAAATCAGGCTTATTTTCTGAGCAATTGATATAGAGCAAAGAAGTGAACCCCATGAAGCAGATATTTTTCATCGTGTTTATCATTGAATATGCGTTCTGGAAAAATAGAATATTAATGAGGAATTGCAAAAAGAATTGGTAGAAAGATTCTGTAAAGCAAGAGACAAAATACAGCTACATATTTGTATAATGAATAGCTATAATATAGCATTCCCTATTTCGAAACAACTGCAACTAAAACTAATGAACTCAAATGTCATAAACTCAGTATGAGGAGAAGAAATACACAAAAAAGTATCGAAATTATGCTTTTCTTGAATATTGAAAGATACAATGATTTTTTTTGATGTCTTAAATAAAAATAGCCCAATAATGCAAAAAGCTTACGGAAAATGGATTTTGGAAAATTTATTGAAGGTCCGAAAAGAAGAAACAGAAATGAATGAAATGAGATTTGAAATTCCCAATAAATAACTCTTTATTAATCGCCACATGTACTAAATTGTTCCACTTATAATATTTCCAATGCGCCAATATTCTTTGAAATGATTTTTATTTTACTACGGAGATCCACTTTCAGCAAACGAAGTACGAAATTTATATTAAAATTATTTCAACTGTACATTCCTATAAATATTACTAGCGTTCCATACTATTCGACACAAAAATTTCCACAAATGCGGCCCCCCTTCGGCCGCGATGGCGTGATGCTAAGGACTAGGCTTCGGAACCGGGGGTTTTCAGGTTCGAGATCCGATTCCACCAGAAAACCGCCATGTAAGCAGGTTTTTCCGTCCTGGCCAAACACTTTTTTTGCTGGTATGATTCTGAAGTTCGCTGAGGCGCTGCTAGCTCAGGTGTCGACTTCATCATCTGAATGCGGTACAGAATTAAGAGGTTAATGGTCCCAGGGTTGCTTTAAAAAAGCGGGATGATAATATAGCTGAACTGAACTCTGTCGCTATTTCATTGTTTATCGTATGATGTCCGGGTATATTGTAAGTTTAGAGGTCTGCAAAGTAAGACATCGCTTGCCAGGTGGCCTATGCTATTAATTTTATTTTATTTTTGTTAATGATAACAAAAGGAACAAAATTCTTTTTAACGTTTCCAATCTAGGCAAAATTAACCGGATGGGTTGACGAACTCGCCATATTGTTTCAAGTTATTTTTATTGTTTTCTATTGAGCGTTTATAGGAATTTATTACTTAGTTTGAACATTTTTCTTGATCAGAATGATCCACAAATTATTTAAAATCATTCTCTAAGTCACTTAGACCTACAGATAATATTTTAAAAATCTCACCGAAGAAAGATATGCTACATCCAAAGGAAACAGATGAAAAATATGATAAATATTTTAAGCAATAAAAGAAGCAGGCTCGAAATGCAAATAAAAGAGAGTTTTTATTAAAATATTGAAATTTGTTTCTTCACAGTCCTGATATGAGCTAAAACTTCCTGAAAAAAGTACATTGAAGCTCCTTAATCCTGCGAGATCTATTTTGACACTCCACTAGGAAACAACGAAAGTTACAAAGACTTTTCAATCTAGTGTATTTAAAGTTCCACTTTGAACTCTGATATTTTTTTTTATTATTTTGTGAAAATAAAATTAATTTAAAACATCAAAGAGTCATAAAATGCTCTACGGCTCTGAATAAAGCTTCCTTGAAAAATTAAATTCTAAAAGAAAGATGGGACACTATTTTTATTTCAGAATACTTATTCTTACTGTAATTTGAGAAAAACGCATATAATGTGAGTAAAAATTTCTTTTATATTTTTCGAATATTCATAAGTATTGACTTAGGCTGATATCAATATTGATTCATGAATAAAGTATCAAGAAATAAACGTTAAACATTTAAAAAACGCCATTAGATATTATTCAGCTCCTAGAATGCTATTAATATTTAACATTGTCCATGGTCTCTGTTGTTAAGAATTTGTCTTGTGATGCAATGATGATTAAGAACATTTTGTAATTATTAATTTTGAATTAGTAACTATGTTTTATAGAATTAAGTAATTTCTGTAGAGAAGATGTATAAGCGTAATACAGCAAAGGTGAATATTAGATTTGTCCTTAATTATTAAATATTCTTTATTTTCGTTTGAATTTTATATTTCAAAATGACATTTTAACAATTCTGACTATCGTCCACATTTCTGTTTTCATAATTCTCTGCACAAACGAAATATATTCATTTTGTGTTATCAAACAAGTGCAATTTTTGGCAGAGCAACGATATTTTTAAAATTAACCATTCTTCAATTCACAGACAAAAATGACTTGTTTGAATAAGAAATGAAGATTTTAAAATCGAATATTCAGCAACGTTGAGACTCAACCCTGCAGAACTTACTTTTAAATTAATTTGTCTTTTACAGCTGGCAACTAGATTTTGAAGCTAGAAAAATAGCATATTTTTTATTATCTTGCATGGATATATTTATATATTGTCCTTCTGTTATTTTAATTAATTCTGCAATTATTCTTCTGTTAAGAAATAAATCATTTACAAAGAAAGACATTTTTTATACGAATTCTGTTCAACAGTATAGAAAACTTCCTTTTGCTTCAAGGATTTTTTCAGAGGAGAATATTGACATTTAAAAAAATATAAATCTTATTTTCAGTTAAACTGAAGGAGTCAAAATTATTATGCTACTAGGTAAAAATTAATCTTTCGACTTAAAAATGAAGTCCACTTTTGATGAAATTCAGAGAAAGAGTTTTAGCAGTTTCAGTTCTTGAAACTTTTATATATATATATTTGTATTTATATTTATGTATATACACATAGATAGATAGAGGTATATAGATGTATAGATACAAATAGATAGATAGATGTAAATTAATTAGAAGTATAATTATTTCTGAAAAATTTTGGTAATTGTTCTTCACTTAATGCTTCAATTATGCATATACATGTATATTCTTGTATCTATTTAGGGTATCAAAAATAGTCATGTAAGTCTTTGCATCTACAGTTAAATAGAAAAAAAATTACTGTGAATTATTTGAGGGGGTGAGGATTTCCATTTTCTTAAAAGTTGTTTTAAATTCTAATTCTTTTTCTCTTAGGTAATTTGAAATTGTTGCGTAATTTCATCTCTTCCGAAAATCCGGTTACGCTATTGTGACTTCTATTGGTTTGATGACTTTGGTGTGTGTTGAAAGTTTCGATTTGGCAATTTAATGTGGATATTCATATCTGCTATACTTCCAAACCTTTTGTCATATGTGTGTTAATTTCGAGGTTACATAAGGTTTGTCTATGATGTAACATTATTCTTGACATTATTATGTATTCTTGAGCTTCTTTTGTAGTTATTTTGGTGCTACTGGAAATTTTATTATGAATTAAAGTCGAATTATACCGGATGACTTCTGTTTGGGGAAGAATTTTGGTTAAAAAAAAGCATTTTCTTTGGGACAGTTATAATATTGTGATTTCATATGACAGATAAATATAAGGTATATTGCTTCTCATGGTATGATAATATAGTTGAGGTTTTATAACAATAAAGGAGATTTATTCATCTCATATTTGAGAGACTTTGAGTAAAGTTAAGATGCCCAAAATCTCAGATGTAGAAAGTGCTGCAGTAAAAATAATAATAATAATAATAATAAAAGTAGTTGTAAAGCAAGTAAAACAACGGTGAGATGAGAGGGGATTCTAATAGTTAAATTAAATCCTTCACATGATTTATTTGAATGTTTGGATTCTGTAAATAATGGTTTGTAAATATATAACAGTTGAAACACTGATAGGCTTTGATATAAAATAATAGGTATTTATACACATTTATATTCACTACAAGCAATATAGAGGGATAGTAAGTAAATAAATAAATAAATAATAATTAATTCACTTTTCTTTTCTTTTTTTTTCGGGCATGACGAGATATTTTGCATGAAACAAAAATTCTTTAACTGAATAAATATAGATCAATGTAAGTGGGCGTGGCAAATAATGTGAATATAAGACTTAAATTTTTATTTCCATAAAAAAGTTTTGGAAATAAAATTTGCATGTATTAATTGGAATGGATGTATTAATTATTGAACCATAAAGCGTCACTGCACTAATATGGGCAGTGAAATAGGATTGGTGCTTTAGATAAATACAAAAAATATTTCTACTAAAATGATTCTTTATTTCTCTGAAATCAGGAGAATATGGGCTGATAAGTCCAAATAAATTACTACTTTCTACTCAGTAAAAAATACTTATTTTTCCGAAATTGGGAGGTTATGGAGTAATTGGACAAGTCTAAATAAATAAAGTTCCGTATTAATCTTATTCTTTTAAATAAATGTAAGGAAGCGAATATCATTCAGAAATTGTAATTTGAAAGGTTTTTGATTTTATTATAAGTAAGTACCTGTAAGACCGAGCTCCGCCTGGCAGTTTTATTTTATTTTATTTATTTTATAAATCGTAAAAAAATTCCTCATCTATGGCTAGTTTAAAGTTATAAGCAAAATCTAAAAGAATTGCAAACGTGGGCACAAACAAGGAAAAATGCACGGGAATCCGAAGCCCTAACCAATACTCCATCGAATAAACAAATTACCTATTAATGAGGCAATTACCTTTAATGCAAAATCTAATTGGATTGCAAAAGTGCGAACACACATGAGAAAAATGTACGGGAGTCTAAAGCCCTAACCCCTACTTCATCTCTGATACGCTTATGCAGTTCATGTATAGCCAGCCACATGTCTATATTTAATAATACAAAAAAAAATTGTATGTAAAATTGAGTTTTTTTTTCTGGAAAGACACCTATACAGATAAACTTAAAGAACAAACTTTTATCTAAAGATAAAATTTTATTCACATCGTTACATGCACTACTATTGCATGAATGTATCTGAACAGACATGCGATGTCAAGTTAGCAGTTTCTAATAAATAAGAACGTCCAAAATTAAAAAAAAAAGAAAAAAATTCAAACTGAGAATCCGGTATAGAGATTACTGATGCCAGTGAGTGAATTAAAGTCAATAGTTTTAAGTACTTTTTTTTTTTTGTTACGTTTCTTCGGTGATTTGGGTCACAAAAAGATAATACCATACAGAGATATATCATGTATACCATTTTGCATATCCTTCCGGCAGGATCCATATCATTTGTAAATGGAGTTGAAGCTAGATGGAGAGAACTAGATTGAGAGAATAAGATTCTGCGTAGTATTCCTTAATTTAGAACTTAATTGTAGATGATGTTTCAGGTAGTATGGTTAATGTGAGATTATGTGTGATTCATGGGGCTTTATAATGTGAAATATAATAGTTGATTATTTACTTTATGTAGCGAAATACATGCTACACCACTATTCAGTTGCTAAATTAGTTCAATGTGAATTGTTAGATAAATCCTTTACTAATTTGCATACATTTGAGAGCATATGTAAAATATTAAATATCTTACAAAATTTCAACATCTTCTGGGCCTATTCTTGTTGTGCAAGTATTTACAATATTTGTCTTCGATATTTAACTAAATGGCCTTTTAATGAGTAAAAAAAACGATGTGCGTCTGTAATCATTAGTGTACTGTTATTGCCCTAGGAGAGTAGTCCAGGAACTTTGGAATAACGATTTTTTTAATTACAATGAAAAATAAACTGTTTTAAAAATATTAAAATTCCTCTATACTATCAGACTAAATTCTTAATGAATTTTTTTTTATCTTAACAATGCCTCCTCATTTTTGGCAAAGTTTACTAGATCACTGGTAAAGTATGACTCATAAAAACTTCACGCTTTTCTCAATGTGCGCAATAGTAACACCTGCCCATTAATAATATCATAGCTGAGAAGTCACAATGATTTGGATCATGCCACTGTATACAGTGACTGTATTAGAACCTGTCTTAGTATAAATTGCAGCTATTTCTTTTAGAGCATTAAAATGAACATAGATATAAACACTGTCAGCTTTGTTGCATACAGAGAAATTTTCAGGAGAAAACACATCGAATTTATTTGACACACATGTACCTGTACCTGGAGTTCCAGCACCAAAGAAATAATCTTTTATAAAACTATGATATGTAATATTCTCAAGGCGAAAATGAAAAAGTGAGGGAATTTTTAGGGATAATTTAGTGTTAACGGATAAGTAAGAGTTTTTTTTTCCCGTAACCAATTCTTCTTGGGAACTGGTATCTATGGAAAAAGTGATTTGTTATTCTCGGCATTATTTCAACTCTGGTGAAAGGTAGAGTCTTTCGTAGTGACGCAATTCTACTGTTGTTAAAACCGATAGATTTCTCCTGGGATATCGCAGCTACAGATGTGGCAACATCTAAAGTAACGAAATCATTATAGCACACTCACCGACTTTATTTAAAGATATACTCATTTACTTCACATTATTTTCATGCAAATTTATTACAGCCGTTACAGGTGCAAACTGTTAATAGATTGATGCCGCATGCTTTCCTTGTATTTTTGTTTCTAAAGTTCTTATTTCTGCTTCGGCATTCAAAATATACATTTACCATCAAACTTAGACCACTCAAAATAGAATTTAAAATCAAATATTTAATATTTAAATTATATATCCATAAAATCATTTCATTTAGAGTAAAAAGTGACCTTTAAAACTCGATTTTAGATTTATATTTATTGTTATATTGTTGAAAATTTACTGTGATTTATGTTCGTGATCCAACCATCAATTTTAGATACTCAACACTGCATATAAGATACTGTCAAAAATTTCAAACTACCTATTTTTAGAATGATAAGAAATTTTTGGCAAGTTATGAGGCTATTAATATTTTACACATTTTCGGGGCATTCTATATAATGACAAATGATAAAACAGCAAAGTAGGAAATGTATCATTTTCTTTTTCTAAAAAATTAAATTACATGTCATTCATTTTTTTTCTTAATGTAACAGGTAGGTTTTATGTTTTATTTTGTTTTCTTTAACAAGAAAAACATAAACTCTGCTTTATAAAACTTTTATTTTTTATGTGAGTATTTTGAATAAGTGAGTATTTGAAGGGCACTTTTTTGTAATAGTATTTTTTGAGTTCTTTAGAATGTCCATCTTTAAAATAAAGCATTGTCATGGCCCTCTTTTCATATTTTTCTAAATAGAATTTGTCATTTTATAGAATGTCTAGGTATTACACACGATCTCATTAAAGTGGAACACCAAAAGACCTTTTCTGGATGTCGGACCTTTATCTCCAACGACAAGAAAGCCATTATTTATTTTTTAACAAAAATTTAAGTGTATATTTTAAGTTCAACACCACCAATACAGTGTCCAACTATACTTTAACTAACTATATTTTAACGATTTCATTTTAAATATCATCAACTGCTATTTTCCTCCACTCGATAGCATAGATGACACTTTAAGACAATTGGAGGATTTTAACTTTTCTAATATTTTTAACCTGGTCGTTAGAGATTTTAATTGTAAATCAAGTAAATAGGGCTATGATTCAGATAACTATAGGGATAGAAGAATGACCGAGTACATAGCCTTTAACTATTTAAATATCCGTAATGTTAAAGAATATGGTCCGACATTTCACACTGGATTCCCCGACTTGACTTTAATCAGTGCCCCAATAAGTCACTACGTTAAAAACTGGGGGGTTCTGGACACCGAATCTCATAACTATCACAGATATATTTACTTTAAATTAGACATCGCTATCGTTCCAGAGACTGATTTTTATCTTAAAACCAAATAAGGCCTTAATAAATTTTTAAAAACTATCAAAAATTTTTTAACAATTTTAAAGAAAAACTTAAAACAATTGATAACATTACCGTGTTAAATATTTTTATTAATAAATTTTATGGAATTTCTACATAAGTCAGGTTTTAGAACATTAAAGAAAAAACCAACTAAAATGGCCAAAAAGTTCAGTTTCTTGAACGAAGAACTCAGGGTGTGCAGAAATAAATTGAATAAACTTTATAAAACATACCGATCTCACATTAAGAATAATTCCATCCACGGAGTACCTCATTCTGGCCTCGGGAAGTAATTACCGTAAAGAAAGAGCCGCCTACAAAATTATTACTTAAGATCAAAAGGGAAGCCTGGGGAAAACTATGCAACACCTATAATGAAAAGTTCGGGTTTATTTTTAAACTAATTTTTAACAAATCATCTTCCAGCTCTACCATCTCCATAAACCTGAACAATGATCCAAATACAAAACTCAAAGACAAAATAAATTGTATTTTGGATCATTTTTCCCAGGCAAAACTACAAACGATAATTTTATTTATTCCCCCACTAGAGATCAAGTTGAGGCTCTCAACATTTTAGGTGTTGAACTCGTCTTCTGAAGCCTCAAAGGCGGCTAAGCCCCGGGACCAGACAAAATTGACAACCGTAGTATGTGGAGAGCGATTTTTAATCTTGACAAAGCTTTTATGTTGAATCCATTTAATAAATGTTTTTACTACAATTACTTTCTGGAATGCCTGAGGTGTCGCAGGGATTTCTTTTTACCAAAAAATGGCAAGGACTCTGCCCTCTGCTCTTCCTACCGACCAGTGTGTCTTTTATCCACTTTTGGGAAGATTCTGGAAAGACTGTTCTTAAGAATACTTAATAATTGGCTAGATCGCGGCAATATTATTCATAATAACCAATATGGTTTTAGGGAGGGTCACAGCTGCGATCTCACCATCCACAATTTAGTTAAAGTAATCAAATCCAGGTTCCAGGGAGAACACCTGGCCCTCGTCTCCCTGAATATTAAATCAGCTTTTGATAATATGAACTGTTCGGTACTTTTTGACATCTTGGTTACTCTCCGGATACCTAAATTTTATGCCAACTTTTTATTCTTTTATTTGACAGAACGAAAAATATCTTTATCAATGAAATTTTAAATTTGATTACGTGGTGTTAGAGAGGCTGTTCCTAGGGTTCTGTCATTGCTCCTACAATGTGGAATAATTATATAAATGGAGTTTTTAATCTAAATGCTCCTGGAGTTCACGTTCAGGCTTTTGTTAATGACCTGGCGCTTGTCATTGGTTGCCGTACATCAAACATCTTATCGATTAACGTAAACAAGATTTTGGCCACCATACACGAACAATTATCGGATCTGAAACTAAAACTTTATATTGACAAGTGACAGCCAATAATCTTCAGGAGCTTTACTTCCAGAAAATTTTCTAAAATGAATAGCACTACCCTGAGTAAAAGGCCTACTTATCGTATAGATGGGACCGCTATTAAAATCACGGATAGCTTGAAGATACTGGGCATTCTTATTGGCAATAAACTTAATTGGACCACCCACATTTCGACCCTAACCGAAAAAGCCCTGAAATTGACAACAAACTTCAGTAGGGTAATTAAACCAAAATAGAGCCTGGACAACAAAATTATGAAATTCTAGTATCACACCGTTATAGAAAAGCCCCTGCTCTATGGAGCCAGTATCTGGGGCGGGGCCTTAACAAAAGCCCAATCTCCCAGGTTCCATTCTATACAAAGAATATTTTTACTTCAGTTTACCCGGGTTATAGGATGACATCCACCAATCTCCTAATCATCGTCACCGGTATTCTCCCCTGCACGTCATGGCTAATTCAGAACATATAAGATTTCAAATCTGGACCATTGGCACACATGATTTTAATAATTTCTTAGACAATATCCCTTTCGATAAAAGTATTTTAATTAAAAACTTACCGGTCTCCCAGAGGGTAGTCAAATTAAACGAGGCTATCCCTGGGGCGGCCTTTGACATACACACCGACGGGTCTAGGTTGGAAAATTCCACTGAATTCGCCGTGTGTTTTTAAAAGTAATTCTAGTTTTAAAAATTTCACTTTTAAGTTACAATATTTTAATTTAATTTTCCAAGCGGAGTTGGCCGCTATCGATTTCGCTGCCAGCTGGACTGTCCGTGAGAACACAACCTCTAATATTTATACTGGCAGCCTCTCATCAATCGCCGCTTTAGAGAGCCATGGTTCTAGATCTGATTTCGTAAACAATATTAAAACAAACATCCTTAAGGCCAAAAATTATGTCGGCTACTAATGGGTCAAGGTCCACATTGGTATCCATGACAACGAAGTGGCCGATCAATTTGCTAAAGAAGCCATGGCGTCTGGGGATAACTATTTCATTCCGGCCCCCTACACTTTTCTGAAGAGAAAACGTAAAGCTTACATTCTGGAAGAGTGGAGCCAGTACTGGCTCAATTATGACTTTCCCTCTGGGACTAGGGTTAGAGAATATCTGGGCAAGGTGGATGTTAAGTTCCTCATTAATAACAAAACCTTGATATATTTTCTGAGTGGCATAATCCATTCCCAGTTTATCTTCATCGTTTTTAAAAACTGAGCTCTTCCCTTTGTATATGTAATAACTTAGGGGACGCATTATGCTTTTTCCTGCCCATACAACAAATAATTTTACCTGGTCAGGCCTGCGTCTCCTCACGGTTGAGATTGGTTTAATTATCTAACTAGGAATAAACTTGCTATCCGTAAGCTGGTCAAGGCCTTTAGGGTTAGTACTAAAATCTGTGAGGGGCTAATCCGGCAGGAGGACAATGAGTTGGCTGAATAATATCTTTTTCAAGGACGTTATTTTATTGATAATTTTTTATATGATAGACTCAAATTTTTAAGTTTTGACTAATTTGCAAGCAGCCCAAGTAAACTATTACCTATTTTCTATTACTCTTTTTAAATATATTTGTCTTCAATCTAATCGATTGGGGATGCCCTCTCCTCTGACCCCGGAGCCTCTCTATCCCTCGTTGAACTCTTTTTGAGTGACGCGTTTGGTAGGGTTGGGACGGGATCGGAGAATGGAATAATGTTCCTTCCTTGTGTTTCCTAATTAATTTTAAAGTTTTAACGTTAGTAGATTTTAAACATTGAATTTTATTCCCTTTTAAACTTTTTAAATACCTAGTTTCACCTTTGACATTCAGCCGCTCACTCTGTGCACCATCCTTTGCATCTTTTACTCTTAAAACGTTTAAGATTTTATCGATCTTTTATTTATTTTACTTTGAATGTTATTGTTTATGTGCACATTTTATGTTATGAATGTTATGTGCACATTTTACACTATTTTTAAACTTATATTAGACGTGTTTTTATACATTAACATGTTTATTAGTTGTTTTTAAAGTTTTTATTAAAGTTGACTTAATAAATGTATCTTTTTATATATTTTATTATCTACACATCGTTCTCCATTGCAATGAGGCTCGTCCATCTCACACTTGTCTTTAGTCACTGTCATTTAACATATCTGGCTGCGCTTCCCCAACCGTCGAACGATTTACAACCTCGTATATCCACATCTTCGCCCCCTACCGATTATGACTTTTAACCCGGATTTGACACTCTTTTATCGATTTTAGCTGATTCTGATTTAAACCGTTTTTAACATGCATTTTATTAAGGAATTACTTCTTAAATGTGGCCTTGTGTTTTTCTTCTCTTTGTCCATTTTGTGTTGCCTTTCAATGAATGATAATGGTAATCTGTGTTTAATGAATTTTAATTAATTCTTTTAAATTTCTGGACTTGTATATATATATATATATATATATACTGTACTTTTAAATTGCTTTTATTACGATGGTTTGTGATAAAGGACGGTTGATTTGATTCACTTGCCTGCACTTAGAATGCTGAAAAACGGAACCAGGGACTGAAAAATCTTTTAATCCGCCCTGGGCCAACCGAGTGTTGGATTAATACACTAATAGATTAGTTAATTAAAAAGAAAAAAAAAGAAAATATAACACCACTTTCTGGGGGCCTCCGCTTCTCCTACCAGTGTCTGCTTGCTTCGTCTACCTGAAATAAAATAAGAAAAGTAAAATTAGAGAAAATACTTTAATGTTTATCGTTAAGGGCAGCAGATGAAAGATGAACCGTAATAAGATGATGTTAGGAGCCATCAACTAATGGTAAATTATAATATTATTCGAATGGTAAATAGTAATTATAAAAATAATTTGAAACGTGCTGTAATTTCTCCCGTGTCTTCTGCGTCTTCCTCCAAGCTAAAAGGCAATATATTAATTAAGAATACATAAAATAACTCTACAACTAATTCTATACTTATGAAATAAAATAAATTGCCAATTAAATCTATAGCTAAGTCTTTGTCGCTATTAGTCGCAATTCGCGACGAGCGCACTACCATCCACCATAGCCCACCGCTTTTAAACAAATGATTTTAAATATTTTTCATGTTTTTACTATATTGTTTCGTCTTTCTTCATTTGTATGTATTTGCTGTGTTTTTCCTTTGTGACCAAACCTTTTATGTGTGTCCAAACCATGAAAATGCTTTCATCTCCCTATCCTGTTGACGGGTCGAGCCTTGTAAAGGTACCAGCCACAAAATCAAAATGAATTTTAGTTCATGTAACTAAATACTGCCCATATTACTAAGGCAATGCTTATTCCCTTTACTCTTTGTCAACAATAAAGTTGTCTGAGAGACTGGGCTGGCACGGAGAGCCCTCCAGACTGCTTTGGGTGATTCTCTTCCCCACTTCCCCGTCTTTTACATCCAACTCAGGTAGGTTGGAGGACTGTGGGCTAGCACACTATGTCAATACAATGCTTATAACAATGATAAACATTGTTATTCATTTAAACAATGTCTTCGATACCTTTCTTTTCTTTAAAATCCTTATATATTATATAGAAGGATGCCGCTTTTTACATGCAACATTTATAGCAATATATTTTATTATCATTATATATTTTTCTTTACTCAAAACCTTAGAAAAATCTTTTAAAGGGGAAAAAAAATATGATTTCGAAAAAGTTTTTCCAAGTCGAAATTTTACCAAAGCCCAGATACTATAATGCAATTCTTTGATGAGACTAATTTTAAAACAAAACCCGTAGTTAACTTTGTCCACGGAGCAATACTTTTAGCTAAATGAGTTAAGCCTCAAATTATTTTGACATAGTAACCGGAATTAATGTAATTAATAGCTTCAAACAAGGCAAAAGTAATAAAATAGAATACAAGAAACTAATCAAAGAAAAGAACTAGAAACATGAAGAAGCAGGAAAAGTTTTGCGGACTTTGTTTCGCATTATTTATTTTGACCTTAACTGAGGATTCTATTGAAACTGGGAAAGGGATGTTTGTTTTCGAATGAACGATTTTGTTCTATTTTAAATAATTACATGTCGCATCATTCATCTTTTTCGTTATATTTTTATAGCTTTCATGGTAATCTAATTTTCTCCCTCATACACAATTTGAGAATGTAAAAAGATTTTTAAATATTCAGTTTTTCGTTTCAGTTTTTCAACTGATGTTTAATTATTTGACCGCCACAGACGAAATTGATTTTTTAATTATACATGAATAGTAGATATAAAGACAAAATTTGAGCTGGAATTTCAAATCGATCCGATCTTTAAACGATAAATAGCTTCTATTAGTGATATCCGTATGTTTTTTGATAATACAGATTTAACATGCATAATTTTGAAAATTATACAAAATTACAAAAAATACATTTGATTCCTTCTTATCTTTCCATTACAAATGGAAATCATTTTATTAAAGCTTGGAAAATAAATCTAAATATTACACAAAGTTCATTTTTGGCATTTGCAAGAAAAATGTTATTAATTAAAAATTTTCCTGTTTAATATCTATCTACCTGACGGTTTTTTTATGGCGATCAGTAGTACATGGTTCAAACTCCTATTCTACTTCTGATTTTCTTTTTATTTCCACTCTTTGTTTGTTTCCTTTCTTCTCACCAGTGATATGGTGAACGGAAAGAGAATAATCCTGAAAACAGCATTGTTCTTATTAAGAGGAATTTCTGTGAGAAAACGATGAAAATTTACTCCCGTTTTAAGTATACTTAAATACATTCTTGAAGCGGGAAATATTTAACTTCGTTGTTGCCTTTCTATAAGTGTACACAGTGCTCAGTGAATGCACACCTTAATGAGAGCTTTAAATATGGTCATCTTTGCACAATTTTTTTTTTTCATTCCAGGTAACATATGTCATACCATTTTTAATTATTATATTTGCAACAATGAAACATGACCTAGTATTTATTTTGTTATTTCTTCTAACTGTTTTTATTTTACAATTAGAATTTAAAAGCTTCAATTCTAAGGAAATAATGCATTGTGACTCGTATCTTCAGCTATACATCATCAAAAATGTATAATACTGCTTCGTGTTATATTTTGAAACGAGAAAACAAATTATTTTCATTCATTTGATGCTAAAATATAATAATTATCCTTGAATCATCCGAAGGAAAAAGAGAAATAGAAGGGTATTTATTCCAAAATTTGTGCTAATCTGTTCACTAATTTTGATGCGATAAGAAATCAAAATTTTACATTAAAAAAAGGAGCAAATGTGCATAAAAGGTTCTCAAAAGCTACTGAAGCATTATAATGAAAACTAAATATTATATTTTATTCAAAACATAATATTATTTTTCTCATTGAAAACATGCTTGAAAAATAATAATTGATATTCATTTTATGTCATTCGGCCTTTAAAAGAATTGTATAATTTCTAAGAAGTAAGTTCCTGCCAAACATGGACAGGATTACGATATGTTTTTTGAGTTCCCAGATTTTTGCCCCAATTTAAATCATTTACTTAATGGGATGCTGAAAATTGCCTGTGGCCGTGTCATTTGAATATACAAGAAGATAAAAATCTAAAAAGTTCTAATTGTAAACATTTTATTTCTTAAAGTAGCTTCAATACCGTGGCGGTTTTATCTATCTACTAGTGTGCGAATTATATATCATTGTCGCAACATCGTAACATCGATGATCCTATTTAGAAATGCAGATACCAACAAATAAATGATTACCATGTTGTAAAAATGTCTTGCGAATAGTTTAATTTCCAGAATGAAATTCCATTTACAAAAAATAAAGAATAAAACCATTTTCTTTCACGTAAAATGTCACCACCGAACTATATTTATCAAATTAATTTATTATTTCCTTCCAATATGTTATTTATTTATTAGATTTGGGAAATCTCTATGGACAATAAATATTTTGAGTGCTTTAATAATCCTATGAATAGGAATAAAATTCTGATTTTAACTACAGCTGTTTGTCAAGATACTTTAATGTGTTTTGATTCAAATACATTTATCGAGATTTATTTGTTGCCTTCATCGTCATGACATTTTGGTGTTATTTATATCCAGAAAACAAGATAAAACAATAGCACTTTCAACAATGGAATTCCTTGGGCTTTTACAAGATACGTAAAATAAATCACGATGCAAAAATGTAATCTGCTTTGCTCTGTCTCTGTCTCACACACACAAAAACACAGGCTACAGATAAAAATAGTTATCAATAAAGGGTAAAATGGTTTTAGAAAACCATTTGTCAGTTTCATATGCTAAAATCCCATTTCTGCTTAATGGTGAAATGAAAAATGTTCCTTCGTAGATGCGCTTCCTTAATCTTAAGCAACTTTAGGAACTATAACATTGTTCTTCTTTTACAAAACAGTAAAATTCATAAATTCATGGACCTGCATGAGTTTGGTTCTTTCAAATGATTTCGAATGAATGTACTAAAATTTTTCAAGCGAACATATTCTTTTTGAGAAAAAAAAAACTATATTTTATAAACCATTAAATAATCCATCAATTCTGTATTTCAATTCTTTAAAATAGCTATTGATCAATAATTCTATTATCCTATTCAAATTCTTGCTTCATAAATGATTTTTTATAAAAAGTGCAAAAAGTTCTACTTAATTTGAAAAGCTCACATATCCATTTTAAATCACAGTTGACTTGACGTATGTAAATAAATCTGAAGAAATTGAAAGAAAATAATACCTCTTTAACTTTTAGCTGTGCGCTATCAATTATAAAAGGTTGAAAAGGGCGTAACCCGAAAAGAACATTTCATTTCTTCAAAAAGCTCTTGTTTTTAACGTATTTCTCTTAAGACTGGTCAAGAGGTACTGAAAGAAGGCACAAAACAAATTTAACGAGTCGGAACTCGGAGGATGCTTGGTTTTTTTTCACAAAAAAAAAAAAAAAGAGAAAGAATATGGATCAATGATATCGATTTTTGCAGAAGTAAACTTCAAATGTTCTTTAGTTGATATTTACATGAAGCATCTCAACTTTTTAAATTATTCTTAATTATAAAATTTATTCCATTTCGAATGCTGTTAGGATCCACGTTTACTTTCTCAGTTATGGCAAGTTAATTAGAGAAAAGTTCCCTTAAACATATAAATTCTAAAATTTGTTAAAAAATTCCGCATATTTTAGTAGCAAAAAATATATTATGCTGTTCATAAAAATGTTTTTGCTACTACTTTTAAGAAAATGAAACGGATGAAGTAATTTACATGTTTCTGTTTGTTTGTTATTTTCTATTTAAATGAACATTTAGAATTATAAACTACTTTTCTTTGTATCGCTCTAATTAAAATGTTTCATCTTAGGTATTCAACTATTTTACATAATTTTAAAACCTGAAATAATGCCTACTGGTGATTTAAAATATTCTACAAAATCCATTTGCAATTTTTATTTGATAGTAACCAAACAGACATTATCATCATGGATGAATTGATTTATATATACATTTTTTTTATTTTTTCTCATTCAATTAGCACTTTGAATTTTTAATTATTTTTCAACTCCATTAATAGTGGAAGACCCCAAACGCACTTTCAACAAATCTACTGCGGGCGCACTAGAGCTTGTATATAACGGTGAAATTTATCTCCTTTTCCTTAAGTGTAATGGATCGAAAAGCCGAGGAGCATAATTTGTTCTTTATGTACGCTCCTCCGAATGAATTTGGGAGACAAAGAGATTTACTAAGAACTCTCAAAAGTTGTCCGAGCATAATTTTTTTAATAGCCTTCAACAAATTCGAATCATCTTTTGTGTATCAAGCCTTGACAACACGGGTTGTTCATTGCGTTTTTGCTGGGGTAGAAAATTTTTCTTGTCTTTGAAGGAGAAATTCGAACATTCCCATATTCTGTGGTTTTAAAGTTGAATGATTTTAGGAATAAGTGAGTTGAAGTTTCCAGCACTGAAAAAATTTTGATAAGCAGACATGAAATATTCTCTTAAAATTCTTTAATACATCAGGATCCTGTTTTTATATCAAAAATTTTAGACTAAAACGCAGTAAAATGTATTAAATCACATCTAGTGTATGGAAAATGAGCTGGTTTGAAAACTTAAAGAGCTGGAGAGTTGCTAGGAATAAAATGTTTAAAAATAAACGATGCAATTTTTACTAATTATAAGCCATAGATAAATGTTCGTAATCGAAAAAAAATGTCATGTCTCGTATAAAGCTTGGTATCTCAAACGTAACGTGAATCTCTTGAATAATAGATTCCTTTTATAATATTACCTAGTCTTACTTTCGCTAATTTTTTACGTACATAATAGAAGTATGCTGTATGCTGCATCTCATAGATTCATCCATTTTATGATCAGTGGTACATTTTCCATTTTAAACGATAGCAATTATATCTTTTTAATTAATCAAAATCATCTGCAAATTAGGAAATTTCTTGTTCCTAGGAAAATTCATAATCAGCAAATTTGAGAGAAACATCTAATTTTTCTTTCATTTCTCTCGAAAATTGGATATAATCGATATCTTTTTCATTTTAGAGTAATAAACTCTTTGAACTAAACTAAAAATTCAATTATTTCTACCATTTAAATGTCTTATTTCTGGAAAGCTTAAAATTGCCATTTTTACAAATGCATTTTGATAATTGTAAAGTTTTTATGCTTTGCTGCTCGGTAGAAAATAATAATAAAAAAATGGTTAGGAATAACAATTAAATGAAACTTTAAAATCCTCTTTATAGAACAAACCTACTTGCATCTGTCAGATGAACAGAGTTTTATTATAAATTACAAATGGAAGCAAAATAATAGAAACATAAAAAGGATTTATTTTTTATTATCATCAAAAAATTTGAAAATAATAAATATGGAAAGAATAAAGACAACGGATCAGATTCTGGAAGGTTTAAATAATTCATCTGGAGGACTACTTGATAAAATGTTCTATGGATTTGATTTTGACTTAAAATTCATTAGAATTTATAGTGTGTCTGAATGTTATTTTATCTCCAGTACTTACAGCGTGACTTGCGGTTAGGTTATGAAATTTATCTTTATGGTCATTTCTCTTTAATTCCGCTTTTTCCATGAATATTTTCTTCCCCGAATTAAAATCGTTCAGTTTCCTGATTTTATTTTACGAACACAGAATAATTAAGCTGTCTTTCAAAATCTTTAAAGAAAAATGCATTTCAGATTATTTATCTTAACTTTCATACGAGAAGCGACACTTATGCAAATAAGGTAATAAGATACAAAGAGAAAGAGTATCTTGAAAATACATTAAAAAAAAATAAGACTCCCAATTGTTCAATCAAACACCACGATTCGGCATCATAACACAATGATTTTGTATAATAGAAACTGATTGTCCTCGGAATTGGATCAAGTATTTAAATGATTTAAGCGAAATCCACAAAATGAATAAAAGCCAACACAAATATACTTTTGAACATTTTTTTATTTACATTAGGAGATTTACACATACAATTATTACTTAATAAAGAATATAATACATTTTCTTGTTTATAAGCTTACTTCTATTTTAAAAATCGACATTTTGTTGTATTAAAACATATCTCTATTATTTCTCATCGATATTTCTTGAGAGCAATTTCGAATTATTAGCCGTGAATTATCGAGAATTTAGTGTAGTTTTTAAGGTACTGAAATATATAAAAGCAATTTCCTGTAAATATTCAAGTCCCTTCTCAAAACCATACAAACTTCAGCAGAATATAAAATGCCATGTATAAACGTATATTCTTCTTCTCCACGTGCAAACTGGTTTGCGATTTTGAAATTAAAATTTCGATTAAAAAATAATGATGTTTTTTTTTTAATCTGGTAAGAGAGGAATCGCATTAAATGAATGCAAAATTAACTCCATTGCATCATATTTTTAGCAATTTTTAAAGAAGGCGAGAGAAAGGTACTTTCTATAATGTGGAGCTCGGTGATAAGAAATAAATCGATAACAACGAGTTGCTAGTAGATGAGAAGCTAAAACTTTGCGCTTGAGATTAGAAACATTTTCATTTCTGAACATGAGGTGTAAATAAAACTGAAAACGTACCAGGATGGTCCAAGAACTGGTCTTAAAAAATGTCTCCAAGAAAATATTTTAGGACAAAAATAAATATTATTTATTAAAAAAAAGTATCAGCCTAAAAGCAAATTGTTTTAAATGGATAAATATTTTTTAAAACTTGGTTCAATTTTCTTTTCTTTACGTCGGTCCATAATGGATTGGCACGTACGTACGACCGTCTTTTTGGAAATTTTAAGCTAAAATGTCGCCAAACTATCCTTTTCCTAATTTAAAAATACAAATTAACTTTGAAGTCAGAAAATTTTTAATTTATATATTTTTTAACGTCAGCATAACATGCAAGAAAGAATGCAGTAAATCAAAGAAGGCACGTTATAATAAGGCACGTTATGATAAGGCACAAAGAAGGCACGTTATAACTGATTATAAGATTACTGATTCTGTAAGTTCTGAATAAATATCATTAGCAAACCAATTTTAAACATCATCTCCTTGATTTTCTTTATGTTTATCTTTTATTTTTCTGATATTTTCCCTGTTAAAATCAAGATGCTCGAAGGGCAAAGAAGTAAATCGAACACTGAAAATGAAATAGAAAAAGTAGAACATTAAAAATAGAAAACTGAAAATAAATTGAAAATAGTTTTTTTTTTTTCAATTTTCAATTTATTTTCCAATGAATTGCAAATAGAACACTGGTTTAAAAGTGATATTTTTAAAACTATACTTAGCTATTGATGTTATAAATACACACTAGTAATACTCAGCCCGTGAGATACCTACATAAAAACAATCATATAACAGGCAGTAAGTGGCGGAACCATAAGAAAAAAGAATTAATAAAAGCTAAATTACGAGCTGATATATTTTGTGAAAGCAAAAATAAAATGTTTCATTTAAAAGCTAATAAATTCATTTTAGTATCACTGAAAGAAAATTTTATAATTCATTTAAAATTGAGAAATTATTTGATGGAAGAAGAAAAAAATTAAATATAAATACAAAATTAGTATAAAATAACAATTAATTCTGAACCACTCCTCTATATTAATTTTTGATAATAACTGATATTTCCTTTTGTGCTCTTTCATATTATATTTGCTATACATTTTAGTGGGAATAAAGTATTTAAAATTATCAATCGAATTTACAATTCTTATAAAATAGCACCTAATGTTACCACTCTTAGCTGTAAAGGAGAATGATATTTAAAAATCATTAATGAATTAAATATCAAAACGCTGTTTATAACTCGCTTTTCATAAAAGAAAATACTAGATTTCTTAGAGGCATCCAAAGAGTTACTAAAACATCTGGCTGAAATTTCTCTTAAATTTATCATTCACAATTTTTTGCAGATACAAAATCACTATTAAGTTGCATTAAATCAGCCTTTTTTACGAAAAAACACAAAAATTTTATTCGAACTATTTAGTGTTTTAACACAAAATCCATTGATTAATTTCATTATCGAAAAAAAAACTTTTATGCGGATGTGACACCAAGTGACTTAAATTAGAAATGCCTGTCGATTAGCAGAAGTTTTTTTTTAATCAATTAAAAGTTATATTTTTAAGATTTATTTGATCTCTGAAATTCAAACTTATATTCGAAAATAGATGTCATTTTTCAAAATCATGTAGATAAAGCTCTTTTTTTACATGATATATTAGGCAAACAAGTTTTGTGATACATTACGTACTGAACGTAAAGTTTAAGTGACATTCCCCATTAAAGTCATAAACTCGTTCTTTTAAAGGTTTCTTCAAGAAATATATTTATCTTCATCAAAACTGTTTAGAAGTTAATATAAAATTGTTAAATTATTGAAAATAAATTAGCTTATTAGTTGATATAATATTCAACACCGTAACAGAGGTCCTTTGATCTGGGGACCTATTCTTGTCTTGGGAGCGGATATAATGTTTGTCTCATACAACCTAGCCTCCAAAAACATAATAATTGTGAAAAAATTAAATATAAATGTAAGATCGCTGAACGCTGACCCCATTCCGGTGAAGCCGAAAATCTATTTGCCTTCCGTAATCTACTTTTACATCAAATAATAATAAATGGGATGGTTTATCACAACTGCATTATTAAAAGTAGTTTTTTTAACTCATTTAAACAAAGTTGAAACTTTACTTACAAGTAATTTTCAATAAGGTTCTATGAAATAAAATGTTAAATTTTTAAAATTGTATTAAAGGCAATAAATGGAAGATTTAGAACTGCTTTATAAAATGTCTACTATTCAACCCGCTTTGTAAAGCCGGAACTGATTCGAAATGCGTGCTAAATTGAATTCAATGGTAATTACAAGGGGAGTTTTCAGTTAAAGTAGTTATTCATCAATGATATGCTCATTTCAATGTAATAGTGTCCATTCATTTCAACAATGAATTGATTAGCTCTTAAATTCCAAACATCATTTAAGTATTGATAGAACTATCATTCATTTCATAGTATATACATTTTAAGGAACATCTCCTGAAATAAGATAGCATTAAAATCAATGATAGCTGATAAGCTGATTAAATTAATGAAAACTGATAATTAAATATAAGGAACGGTAACAGAATGGAATAAATGCTATTGAAAACTACTAGCAATTTTACAAGATCTGAAGTGTCGATAAAATATTTTATTCCACTCACTTTTATTACTTGATTGCATTATTATTATTTTAAACGAGGAGAATTTATTGAGACGGCAATATACATAAAAAGTGAATTAAATCCATTTAATGTATATTGCTTTCAGCAGCAAATTGCATTGTTCCAAGTATGCATTTTGCTTCATGTATGAAATACAAAGTTACTTTGTTATTTTGAATTTATAACTATGATATCTTTGAATTTATAACTATAAAGTATTTTCTTTTGAAAATTGAAGGAGAAAATTTTCATTTAATTTAATCAAGTCAAACTGAAGTATTCTTTCAAAAAGAATGTATGATAGAATTAGTCTATCATGCATTCCTTACTTAAAGATAAGAACATCGAATTTTTAAAAGATGACGATTTTTTCCAATTCATCCGACATGTTTTATTGCTACAAAAATATTTCAGAAAAATATCTTTGCGTTTGCTCTCGCGATAAGTTATTTGAAATTAAATTTTCGTAACATTTAAGAATTTCGTCACCTGATGTAATGCTCTTGTCATATCAAATTGCTTTACTACTAGAATAATATTTAATTTAACTAGAAATAATTTAATTTCATGCAAAATGCTTATGAAATATTTATTTCTAAGTTGAGTGTTTTTTTTTTTTTTTTTTTTTTTATAAAATTCATTTATCTCCAGGCTCTTTATTTTCTTTTGACATCTTGAACTAAAGTGTTAGTGCAGCAATGTATGGAATCCTTATTAAAAGTCCATCTGAAAAGTTACCTTTCATTTAAAAGTAATGTATAAAGGCGTTACTTATTATTTTTATTCAATATTTATGCATATGAAATTAATTTATTATTTCCTTTTTTAGTCTATATTTTTCCAACTTTTTGTGTAAATAGATAATTAGATGCTCCATACAACTTTCTGATGTTAATTACTGCCCATGAAAATGTTCATTCAATTTGCAATCCATCTGCAAGGATTAATCATACATTGACTACTCCGCCCCGCCTCGAGGCATATGGATAAAAACTGAATGACCGGACCACCACGACGATATTTCCTTGAACTACAGTTGAATTCTAAGAACCATTACCGACCATGATACAAATCTTCTCGTGGGAAGCACATCCCGTCATTGGTAGGGGGTAGTCGACTCCACACCATTTCTGTACCTATCTGGGTGACAAGAACCAACCATCATGACAAAAATTTATTATCCTCATATCTGAGGTGTCCCCCGGTGGGATCCAGTTGCAAGGAATGCCCAAAATGTCCATTCGTACCAAGGCTAAGTAGGTAATTTCTTAACTCGAAAAAATAGGCAAATGCATCTAGTTGGGAAAAAAGGATTAAAATGGCATGGCGAATTATATCTTGTGTTGTTTGAGTCAATAAATAAAGTTCTGAAAAAATTACAAAATTTAAATTTTTATACAGACTTATTAATTATATGAATAAATTGATTTGGTGCACTATTATTTTGAACAAAAAATATTCACCTCTTCTTCGACTAAAACTGATCAAGTTATGAAGTTTTGAATTTCATTATTTTAAACCAATCAACGACTCGAACAAACTTTTCCTGTAAATTGGCGGACCATCTTTGAGATGGTCATTGAAATGTTATAAAATAAAGTTATTCAAATCATTTTACTTGTTCGGTTTTAATCGTAGATGATTCGAGTTTCCTTGGTTTAAATTGAATACAATAATTATCAAGAATGCTTTATTAAAAATGAGTGAGGGGACCTAAATACTGCATAGAAATTTCCTAGTTCCTATTACGGTTCAATTATTGATTCAAAAAATAATCGTATCATTATTTACCATATAAACCCTTTTTAATCAAGAAATTCAGACCTATTTTTAAGGATATTGAAACTACGTATTGCTCCACGATTAGTCCAGTTTAGTTTTAGTTATATTAATTTCCCGTTTTGAAACTGCACAAGAACTTTTTAATGATGAAAAAAATTGATATTGATGAAAAATTGCAAAAAATATTGATGATAATTTTTGTAGTTGGATTTCGGAGCAATTAAGATTCATTTACACTGGAAATGAGAGGTGTAAAAGGAATTTTTGATTGAGTGAATGCAAAGACGCTTGGAAGTTTCAGAAGTGATTATATAATAGTATAGAAGGCATGATTTTAAAAATGAATGCACACAAAAAAAATATTTCCGAATTTGCTTAAAGCATTTTTTCTCAGTCCTTTTTTATTCCTATTACAAGTAATATTAATATTTAACGTGCTTATAAATAACATTACTTCCATTTTCAAATATCGTTGCTATGGAAACTTTAATCTCAAGTGTTTCCCAGATTTCATGCATAAATATTATTTTTTCTTGATTCTTAAATTTTTGTTCTATGCAAATGCTATCAAACTTCTAATCTGAAACAGAAAATTTTCTTACTTATTCATAATCACCCCCCAAAAAGAAATTTTGAATTTATGCATAATTTTAAGTAAAATAATCGGACGTAAATATGTTAAAAATCAAAGACTATCAAAACTAGAAAAAAAATAAGACATTTTCTAAAATAATCATAAAAGAAGCGAAGAACTCCCTTTACAGGCATCTTATTTCTAAGAATTAAAATGTTTGCTTTCTGCAATGGCTTAATTAATACTGCACCCATAATTAATACTGTTTCTTAAGATATACTACACCTTCTTACCTAATACGTCATATATATATAATCTTGTGAAATATTGGAATAATTGGATGTTGCGTCGTATTTGATAAGAATATAAATTCTGTAAACGTATGTTAAATATTTTTTTTTTAAATTTTGAAACAAGAGAAACTTTTATTTAAGAATCTATTATTTTTTATATATGAAGAACCGTAGAGCTACGTTTTTCACCACCACATCAGTAACAAGTATTAAATATTCATTGTTTAAAACTTATTTAGGAAGAAATAAGAAACTATAATATTCTCTATTTTATGAACAATTTTTAATGGGATCCTTTAAAAGCATGCTTCACTATTTGAAAATGATGAAGGAAAGTAAAGGAAAATCTTAAATAATGCATCCATTATATTTTACGATGTTTAATAGAAAAGAGCTTATCCTCTCCTTTTTGTGTATTAAAGGAATTAAATACAAGGAGAAATAATAGCTGGCTAAAGATAGATAATTCACGTTGCAAATACAGTAGAACACTCTAAAAGATTTTTCAGGAACATCATTTGAAGGTCAGTTGCCGAGGCAAATGTTTGGAACTAAGAAAAAGAAAAGTTCCCCAGAGAAATTTTCTCAAAAGATAAAAGAATTTAAAAACTTGCCAGTTAGCAACAGTTTTAGAGATTCGCAAATTAGAAAGCTCCGAGAAGAAAATAAGAATCTTTCAATGAATAAAACATTAAATTCAGAGTAAAATCTTTTCATCCATTTTCCTTAAGTGAGGAAGAATTTTTAGCCCATCTTTTTCTCATCAGGGGCAACTTTTATTGTCTGCAGGGCTATCTATTTCACCCGATAAAATAGTCCCAATAGTTGCTATGCACGATAAGCCTGAAAAGGTATTACTTAAATAACTCTTTCTCTTCTCAACATCCTTCCTGCCTTATTGATCCAATTAGTCTGAAAGAATTGCCGTAGCGCTGAGGACTACAATTAGAAACGACAACTTTTAGTTGTAGTTCTACTTTAACAAGACATGCAAACACTGAATCTCTCATTGGACGCGTATTGGAGTAAGGTGGTTTGCTAAGATGCTGCAAGTTTTCTTTTCACAAACAGCCCGTGATAAATTAGCAGGAAAACAGATTTCTTATAGTAGGATTGTTGGGTTTTGGAAGACTAGTGGTTTAATTCGATGAAAGACATTAGCATTGTTCTAGCTAAGCAAATAACTAGCTTTAACATATCTCTGTTTTTAAATGTTTTAAGATATTAAAAAATAAAATTTAAAATAATTCCTGATTAAATAATAATTATTAAAATATTCATTAGAATAATTAATATTAATTAATAGATAATAGTTAGTTAAAACATAGTTTCAAAATATTAAGTATTTTCTGTACTTTATGAAAACACATAAGATATAAATATCGTAAAATTATAATTTTCTTTAGATCGCTTTCTTCAGTAAAAAATGGGATTCACTCTTCATTAATCCTAAATAACTATACGTAAAACAGTGTACAACTAATGTAACTAATTATCCAACCCATAGACTATGAATTAAAAAGTATTGCCTTTATTTATTTAAAATTAACTCAACTTGGCAGTCGGATTATAATATTCATGCTAAAATAAAAAAAGGATAAAATTTAGTGTTTGTATTCTTAGAAAATGATAAATGATGTGCTCTACTCAAATAGCCTTGTTGCAGTAATTGTAAAAGTACTCTGTGTCGCATCGTCTTTTAAATGGATAGAAGATTGTACATTTATTTGATATCATATTGAGTGTATATCGGTCATAAAAATATTTAGGAAATAATAAAATGCACGAAAAACGTAAAAATATTATGGTATTAGAACATTCTGTATCTGCTAGATAAAGAAAATCTTGGAAAGTAACAAGTATGGAATTGAGGTTACCACTTTCTTTTCACTTATTTTACTGGTTTAGAAGGTACTTTGAGTAAGGTGGAGCACAAACAGAAAACTTTTTATTCGCAAAATTAGTAAGGTTAGATAATCTATTAAACGAATATTTAGTGGGTTAAAAATTGATACGAATGTCGTTCGCAATCGAGAAAACGCAAACAAGCACAGTCCATCGCTAAGATCTTCAAACTTTCAGTAAACACAATTTAAGGCTTTGGTCCTACTAGGAACAAATCAGTTTTTATATATAAGGAGAAGAAAGTCTGTTATTTCTACCTTCCGTTGTAATAAGATTATTGATGCAAGATCATAGTTCTATCTATGATAGAATATCAAAGAAATAATGCATGAGCTTTTTATGGTAATTGATATTTTTCTAGTCTAAAACACTTATCACATTAATATAACAGGGTTTATACAGTTAAAAGCAGAATAGGTATATGCGATAAATCTTTATTGCACAAGTTGCAGAAAATAGAATTTGATAAGTTCCTATTCCATTTTGCTTCTTCGTCTTTCACATAATTAGTGAGCATACAGGAAATTTAACTTTTATCTTAAATTTGAGCTAAGCCTCTTGGTTCGAAGAATTGAATGAATTTAAATCCTTCAGATTCAAATTCACCCGTCCGGAGCAGTGTAGAAGTCTGGAATTGTAGTTAGCAGTCATTTTTGCTACCTTATTGCAGCTCTAACCAACGAAGTATTTCCTGAAATAGATTTTGTGCATTGTCAAAATAAGAACTTATTAACGCCACAGAAACCATCTTCATCCTCTGATTGCGATTCTAAATTATAAATTATGTATCGAAACGGACCAAATAAAACGGAGCTTTAATATATACTAAACTCAAACTTCAAACAAAGCCTTCTCAAACCTCAAAGATTTCTTGATTTTCGTACATACATAAAATGGTTTCTTTTATCGAATAGATTTTATTTCTTAAGAGAGTGTCTGCAGTAATTTTTTCCGAAAATAATAAAAAAAAAAAAATTAAAGCAAAGAAATTTCAAAAAAAAAAAAAAAAAAAAACCTTGAAAAAAAACCGGCATAAATTCATAATTTCTGTCTTTGGAAATTCATTTTGATTTGCTTTGCTTCATTTCCAAAAAAAAAAAAAAATGGCTTTTTGTGATATGAAAATATTTTTAATAATTATTTAGTGTGGAAAATAAGTGGAAACTAATGAAACATAAGATTTTCTGTTTATATCCCATTTTCCACTCACTTTTCGCATTAAAATGTATTCAATATCATTAAAAAACATTGCTTCATAAATTACGACTGGAAAATGTGTATTAGAAAAAGTAAAACATTTTCGAGATATGGTCAATACTTGGTGTAAGTAGACATACTATGAAGATACTGCCATTGAAATATACTAAAATAGGACCGAAATAAACTAGTGTGGGGAGTGATATGGATTCATATTTGAGACTTAAATCAATATTTACAAAAGAACATCGCAAGTTTTAAAACTCTCAGAGTAGATATATCATGAAAAGTTCTCCTTTATCAGAAGTTTCAGTATTCTCGAGCTTTGAATTCTACTACTGTCAATAAAAAGGAAAGACGAATTTTTTGGCGTATTTTTTTTTTTTTTCGAAAAATGCACTTACATTTCTGACATAATTGGGCTTTCCGTTTCAAATTCCTGACATATAGTAAGGGGCATTCATGTTTCTTTTTCATGGAAATATCTAAAAAGATTGGATCATAGAAAGAATCTTGAGAAAACAAGGCATATCGTTTCATAAAATAAGGAATTACATTTCTTTAATACATTCTCGATTGGTTTAATTTTTTTAAAATCAATTTCAAAACAATATAAAACGATCCAGTTTTCCGTGCTAGCAAATCCTTATTTAGAAGATGGGGAAAAAAACATTAAGTTTTCTATACATAAGTATGTCTATTTTTTATTCAATTTATTCATAGCGCAAATTCAGTTCTTTTTCGAGAAATCCTTGCTATACTTTTGCTTCTCTGAAGTGTTTTGAAGTTGGTGGAATATTTTAGAATCACAAAACAAGTACTCATCTTCAAAGTATTAACTGCTTCATTTATATTCCATGCTCCACCTTTTTTCTTCATGACTTTTTTATTGCAATATGTGACCATTGTATGGTTTAGAGACCAGTTATTTTTTTCAGAAGCTGGATGATACTGAAATTCTAGTTTCATCAAAATTTCCCACAACAGGAATTCAACTAGCCTAGTATACAGAATATAAACTTACAGAAGGAACTTTTGCAAAAGCTGAATCAACTGTGAATTTCTTATTTCAAAATAAATAACAAAGTGGGAAAATAACTTTTCTCTTTTTATAAATAAAAAAAGGAAAAAAATAATTTATTTAACTAATTAAAAATTACTTCGGTGCTGAGAAATGTACTAATATCAATCCTGCATTTTTTTTTATATCCACCAGGATCATAACGTTAAGTAATTTTCTGTCAGATAGACAGTTTTTAAAACTCAAATTATACATGAAGCAATTTTATTTCTTAAATTTAATTATTATCTATAAATCATTTCGTGGTAATCAATTACTATAAGTAATTTATTACCAAGTTTTTATTAACTCACTTTCTTGTTTTCCTTTTTATTCGTCTGTTCGATACTCATTTTGCTGGTGATTTTAAGCTAACAAAACTTTCATTACCGATGGATGGTACGCAGACAAGCTTTTCTGTTTTATATTAAGTTTCTAATATGTTTTTATTCAATCACTCTGTCTGTTTCGTCAGAATTTCACAATCGATTGTAATCTGACTTCCCAGTGAGACGTTGAATTGAAAGTTTAAACACATTTCAGAACTGGCTGATAATGCAATATTAATTCACTTTTATTTCTTTTTGGTACACATTTTGCCATCCTATGCAGCTCATCGCGAAGTTAGTTTAAAATCGATTGCAAACTTTCACTCATACGAAGTTAAAATATGAAAATAATTAATTAAAGAAAAATACTTAATGGGCCACTCATTCAAAATGAATTAAAAAGTATAAAAAAATTATTCTAGCTCGATATCTAAATAGATAGTCTAATCTAAATAGACTCGATATCTAATAATAATAGGTCCAAAAAACTTGTGATTGCGAATTTTTAAAATTCACAATCACATCATAATTATGAAATTATTTTGCTATTCGTTATCATTGTAAATTTTCTATTCGAATTATAAGTAAAATCTTATCTTAAACAAAACCCTAATATCCCTGATAAAACATATTAATAAATATGCGGTTTCGTAAACAACTTCAGCTTAAATACTTACCTTTTAATTTTTAAAATAGAATTTGGTACCATAAATATGTATATATTATACGATAGAATGTCTTCTATATATACGTTGCCATTATAATTTTTGCATAGCATTTATTCTGTGCTATTATCGGAGCATACAGAAATCAGCATTTTAGAATCATTATTGACATAACTTAGATAGTTGGTTAAGTTTAAAAAATGAAATAAAAAACTATTAAAATCAACGGTAATCTTAAAATTAGTGTAATTGTATTAAGCGTTTCTTTTCAAAATTACTATACACTATATTTTTATAATCAAAATTAACCAAGCCAAAAGTTTTTCCTGGAATGAGGATTTACGCTTCATTTTATCTTATACCACTATTGCAGGAATACCTTGAATACGCTTCAATGTCAGGACTTCGTAGTAACAAAATGTAGGTACTTTTTCAAATAAATTCAGGTATTTTTAAAACAACCTCAAAGTAAGGTTCTCTTAAGCGGCATCTTTGAGGATTCTAAGTACTTTTTGATGCTAATCATAGCAATTCATTTTGAGAGATCCTTGTTAGCTTGGCAATATTTCTTTTAGCAACAAAGTCCTTCCTAAAAGTACTAAAGAATTGTAAGTAGAAAGTAAGATGTTAGAAAGATTTAATTTTTGAAAAAAAAAACTTTCCGGTTTCTAGTAACCGATTTTTTAATATTAGAGGTTTCAGCAGTTTCATAGAAAATGTTTAAATTGCGAGTCAAGCTTTTCTGTTCAGATGTCAAGAAGATATTACTTCCTGGGATTTTAGGAATTTTTTCAAAAAGATAACTTTCGAAATATTCTTCCAATAAAGCTGTATGGCTGGATATTTCTTGCTATAGTTATTTGTGCAAAAATAACTCCTTGTATTTTGAACCAGTCTTCAAATAATATACCAAAAAATTGATAATAGTTCGAATTACTTTCTACTATAGAAACTGTAGACGAATTATCTACGGCTCTAGGATTTTTCCTAAAAAGTATTTTACAATAAAACTTATCCTTTAATTCCGTATGTCAAACAATGTGCTTCATCTCATGTGTGTCAAATGAATTTACGCTCCATTTATATGAGACTTTTCAACGAGTTGAAAGTTCTCATATAAATGTTGTGTAAATACATTTCACACTTAAAATTCATATATAACAGTAAGAGCAAGGAATAAAAATGATACCTTCATCACACATCAAGGAATTTTCATTCTCAAAATCTTATCTGAATTTTGAAAAAAAATGAATAGAACATATGAAAACAAACTCCTTATCGATAGTTTAATTCAATACTCAAGGAATTTAAATGTAGAATGAAGGAAATTTTAGAAGATCAATTATTTATTTTCATATATACTATGATTAATTAAAAAAACTAGATCTAGAAACATTTAAGCATTTCCAGTAAGTGTTCTAATTCTTCGAAGAGAAAATGATTCCTATTATTCTGCAAATGGAAATTCTCTTTAAGGACTGTTTAGTTAATAAAGGGCTGGAGAAAATAACAGCTTTTCGCAGAGAAATATTTGTCAATATAAATTGTCGAAATAGATATGAAATATGAATTTGAAACTTTGGGAAAATTTAATGTTTTCTTAAGTCCTGATATATACATCTCATGTTTTGCCATTTAAATTACTTTCATACAAGAAAGAGATATTTACAAACATCTTCTGTTCAGAAAAATATATTATTTTTCAATTTAAGAATGATAAATGCAAAAGGGAAAAAAATATGTTCGAAAGCGTTTTAAAAGAACAGTTGATAGTTCATACAACAATTTCCAACATGCATTTTGATATTTCATATGTCCATCAAATAAATTACTACTTCTGCGTGACGCTCTGGAAATACAGCCTTTAATAACTGAATTAAATGTTGGAACATATATAAAATAAAAAATGCATCTTAAAATTCCGGATCAACTGAAAGAAATATGCCGTGTCCAATTTTATGAACATTTATTCGAGCATTTTTCCTTCACGTATCATTCATCCACGGAAAATAAAAAGGATCTTCCAGGTGGAGAATGTCTCTCGATCATTCACTTTGATTGACAATCCTTTCATTACGCTCCAAGAAAGCTTATGGTATTCAAGAGTTCCGAATTTTTCAAACGAAGCTCTATAAAAGCCCTTGTTGTAATATGAAGTGGAGGCAGTAAAGCGAAGTTTGACTTGAAATAGTAGATTTTTTAACATTTTAATAAATGTTTCTGTTTTATATAGGAAAATCTATAGCAAAATATTTTTAAATTTTTTTTATATTTTGCACAGCTTTATTTAACTTCGCTTGAATAAAACTTATTTATAAATATGAAATTTTTTACGTAATTTTTAATTCACTTCTTTATGCTTTATAATTCTCATAGATTGCTCAATTTTGCGTCCCCAAAGACTTTCATTCCAAATTAAATAATGAGTTAACTGATCCGGTTTAGTTAAATTTCTCTATGACAGTGTCATCACATGTAAGCGAATGTGAAAAGAAACTTGATTTTAAGATTCCTTAATATTTATGATAGAAGCCTATTCTATATATTAAAGACTAAAAAGTAGAAAAAAAATAATGAAAAGTGTTATAAAGTGACATTTTCTGGCGCACAAGAATGAAAAAAGTTTTAATCAAAATTATGGACGCCAATATCTAATTAAAAGAAACCTTAAATCACGATTGAAAATTTGAAAAACAGTAATATAAATGTGTTTAAGTTCCGATTTAAATTCAATATATCTATCAAGCGTTCATGATTTGACGATTTTGTTTGGGCATCCATATTTTAAGGAAAATTTTCTTTACTTATTTATTCACCATTAAAAGTTTATTTTAAACAGATTGTGTTAAAAATTTTAGGTGACTAGATTTGATGTTAGTACTTTTGTGTAATAATTATACTGATATCTATAAAAACATGCATATATATATGTTGCATGTGATACATTATTAAATAATTATTTATTTTCTCTGAGTTTCAATCTGTATGTCTGCATTTCTGTGTAGACATTTTTCTTTACTATACAATTGTTAATGAAATTTGCAATAGTCCATTTTTGTCTTCTACTGCCTCGATATCTATCCCATTGGTGATTTTTAATATTTTTTGTGGAATTCAATCCTCCATACAATCTTTATCATGAAAATGAGATTTTATTTCTTTCCACATGTTAGTTGTAGTCTTAAATGTCTATCAACAGGGAAAGTTAATCTGCAGTCACCCAGTAGGATTTCTTAGAGATAAATAGTACGATACTGTGTCTATAACTTCAAAATTGAGGGCATTTATACTATTATTATGATACACATAAAATAATTCATTATTTTCTGGATATACGTACAAGTTTTATACCTTATACATACAAGTTTTATCACCTTATACATACAGATTTTGTAGATAAAGTTTTATACCTTTTAAGGATTTTTTAATTTGAAAATGAAAAATATTCTTTCAGCCTAAATATATTTCTGGTATTTTATGTAACTTTATAAAAATAATTTTAAGAATATTTTAAAGCTGAGTATCTTTAGCGATTCCAACTGAATATTTGAAATAATATTTTTATCAATCTGTCCAAAAATAGACATTTTCCAATGACTCAAGAAGAAACGAATCAAAAATAGGCATCACACACCGGAAGAAATTCAACCCACGTGTGACGAAAGCTGATTGGTCAATCGTCTCTTTCCACCACCCTAGGGCAAATAACATTCGTAGATACTTCGGCGTCCAGAAAAGTTTGCTTTTCATCCTTGAGAAAAACAGCATAGAATTTTCTGCTTTCATTTTAAATTCAGAAATGCCCAAACTATATGTTTTATGTATTATTTGGCATATATGTATATACATTTGAATTTTTAGGATTTTTTTAAAGTAGGTAATATCTACATCTTATATTGAACGAATTATACGAATAGTAAATTAGTACCAATTTCCTCGAAGCAGTCGAATGTTATGAAATCTTCAGTGCGTTTGAAATATATTTCATGTTCGGACATTATGTAATCCAATCATTATAAGAAACTACAAAAATAATAAATTGGGAAAACCTAAGAATATATATATATATATATATATATATATATATATATATATATATATATATATATATATATATATATATATATATATATATATATATATATATATATATATATATATATATATATATATATATATATATATATATATATATATATATATATATATATATATATATATATATATATATATATATATAACACTAACATAAAAAATCGACTATAAATTCTTAATGTCATAAAATAAAACGTGACTGAAAAGCAAAAGCATATATATAAGCTTTAAGAGTTAAATACTGTCAGAAAAACTTCATGCTCGTAATAATTTTATTTTGAAACTATCATGATCATAACAAATTTTATAAAATTCAATGTCAGACTTTATTCTAATGCATGTATACATATGATAGTTATATGTATCAACATTAGGGAAAATGACAGAATTGGGCAGTTAAGTCAATTCATAACAAAATTTGAACATTTTGAAGAAACGTTAATACAATTATATTTTTTAATTATCATCCGGCATCACCAAGTGAAAAATCAAAACTTTATATACTGTAAATAAAATAAAAAGTTGAAGAGCAAAAAGAATGTGGCTCAATATTTTTTTAGCAAGCTGTCCTTTCAAAATCAAACTTTTTTTTTTTTTTGAAAAAAAAGGCAATTTTTTCCCAGATTGAGATGGTTTTAATGTCATTCAATAAAATGTTACTTTTAATTTTAAAATAATGTAAAGAACAAATTTTTAGGTTTTCACTGCCAAAGAAAAATCTTGGACATTTATTTTATCTGCACTGTACGTTGCTATATCCAAATTTTAGGAAAAGTTTAAAGACTGACAGAGTATTTCTAGGCACGAATCAAAAGTCGAAGATTTGGACAGGAATTGTTTTAATTTATCTTGTTAGGTTTAATTTTTTGGAAATGGAGAAAAAGCGAACTTTTATAGATATGAAAATCTTAATTGTAAAACTATAGAAAAAAAAAGGAACGTATAAAAGACTTCGCAGAAATTGTGAAGAAGCCTAGTTCAACAGTGTATTAGATAATTAATGCGTATAAAAAAAATGTGCATTTTTGGAAACACTTAATGGAAGTGGTGGGTCCAAAAAGTTTTCTTCGTCTCAAACTGAAAGATGGATACTGAAATTTGTGAAAGAGAATCCTAAAATTTCAGTAATAAAGATATCAAGGGAGCTGAAGGACAGATCTGTTGCCAATATGCTTTCATAGACTATAAGGATTTAATTTTATTTATTTATTTTTAACATTTACAGGAATGTAGAGCACATGCATCACAAAAGAAAACATACTTATCTGCCAGAAACGGGGAGAAATGTCTTGAATATGCTAAACACTATATTTTAAAACCTAAAGATTTCTGGAAATCCGTTATTTTTCCTGACGAGTCAAAATTTAATTTGCTTGGATCCGATGCCCACCGCTTTGTGTGGCGAAGGGAAGGTACGGCACTAAAAATCGCAAATATAAAAGCTACAGTTAAACATGGTGGTAACATTATGATATGGGGTGCAATGGGAGCTAGAGGAGTTGAAAATGTAATGTTTATCGGAGGTACGATGTGTGAAATGGTGTATCTGAATATTCTAAAACAAAATTTACCAGCCACACCTAAAAAATGGAATTTAAATAGAAATTATTCTTTGGTTCAAGATAACGATACGAAGCATAACGCTTGCATCGTAAAAGAATGGTTATTATGTATGTACAGGAAGTATTTGGACGTTTATTGAGAAAAAATTAAGAAAAAAGGAAATAAAAATAATAATGAACTAAAAAGTGCTCTTCAGAATATATGGTACAGTATACCAACAGACTTCGATGAAAAGTTGTTTTTTTCTATAAATAAGAGATTACAAACTGTTATAGCAGCCAAAGGTCAACACACGAAGTATGTTTTGTCTTAAATTTATAAGTTATTTTTATGACTTTGTTAAAGTGTCCAAGATTTTTTTTTTGTGATATTATCATAATGTTCTTTAAATTTATAATTTATGTTTATGTATTATTGAAATCAAATGAAGCTGATTGATTTATTTTAAAACTGTATTTCTTTTGAATTTTGTTTTATCTTAAAATTATAATATACTGTAAACTTATAAAACGATAAAATCGTGTAAACCTGCTGTCCAACTTTTTTTGTTTTTGATTAACTGTAAACGAATCGGCAATACAATAAGCCCGGTATGCATTCAAGTTTAAATAATTGTAAACCTGTTGTAATTTTCTATTCCAATTTTCTTTAGAGAAATTTGTCATACACTATATCAAATACTAAAATTCTTGTTTCTCATTATGTTATGTCAATATTATGTCATATGAATTTTGTAAGTTCCTTCTGATATTAAAAGGAAATAACTGACTATAATGTAATGCGAGAAAATATAAAAGAATAGGTAATCCCCTATTAATCGCATTGAAAAATATGTATATTGGTACACTAAATATTACATGTGACAGTCAATATCATCCGATTTGTGAATAACATTGTAACATTCTGGAAATATCTGAAAAAATAAGGGGATGGCAGAAAGAAAAATGCAGTTTACAAAAACTGCACTTCTATTAAGGTCCTGAAAAGTAGAACATTCATTTTATTTCTAGTGCATTCAACTCTTAATTCCTAATTTGTTGTTATAAACATTATAGGCGCTAGAAATAAAACGTTTTAGTCACAGATGACATTAGGAATACAGAATAAAAAATGTTTGAATTAAATGAAATGATAAATAAGGTCTGAATATATTTAAATCGTGTAATGAATTCGAGAACATACAAGTACTTCTATAACTTGAATATTATAAAAGAATCCGGGGGAAATTTCAGCTGCGAAAATTTATTTTTACAAATTTATAAAACTGCTCTGAAAATTAAATAAAACTGCTCAAAAAAAGCAACGCTGTAATGGGGAAAAAGCATTTTTTGTTTTGTTTTGTTTCTTTCAAAAACGGCAAAAATATTTAGTTCATGCCATACTGAAATAAGTAACATTTCTATATTTAAAATGAACAGTTATTCACATTTGTTTATCCCTTTGAAATTAGAAATATTCAAACAAATATTAAATATACAATATCGCCTTCAGCACAAACAGATTCCTATCAAAAAGAAAATAGAATTTTTCAATTTTCAGAGGCAAGATTAATAAAAGTTGCTTCCCTTAATCATTTCGTTTTGCCCTTTTTTTTACTGCTATTTCAGTTCGAGTATTTATTTCTTCAACTGGAAATCAAAAAATGCGTTTTCATTGTTTAACATTCTTCAGTAAAGGCCTTCAAATAGAAATGAATATACAATCAAGAAATTTGAAATTGTTCATATCTCTAAAATTCTATCAAGTTTCAAAGGTTCTGATTAATATTAGAAATAATTTATTTTCCATTTAATATTAATCGGACGCAGTCACAGTTAAGACTGAAATATCATCTTCTGCTAACAAGTTCCTTACAACTACCCTAAAGACCTTCTACTTATAAACTAGGATTTTTCATTTATAAACTAGGGATGAATCAGTTCAAACTCTTCCTACACGAAAAGTTCCCATCGTTCAATCGGCTAAGTTTGTCTTAAGTCGTTTAGGATATACAAGCCCCTTAGGGAAGACTTCTTAAGAATTTGATGTGAACAGTTTGAATATTTCGCTTGGTCAGAAGGCAACTAAACTAAAGAACATTATTTTACTTTGGAAACTTAAAATAGTTTAAATTAAATCTCCTATTGACTCTATAGTAGAATCCCTTTTATGAAAAGTATATTTGCTTTTAAACTAATATATGAGCCTGCTATCTAAAATGAAAATAGACATATCAATATTAGTTGAGATTCCAACTTTTAAGGTCGGTGTTTATCTTGAAGCTAATGACTCAAGTAAATATTTCATCTTAAGTTAATTATAAGCTATTGATATTCGAATCCTTTTCAGATCAATTCTTACTGCGTAGTCATTAAATGACTGCAGATATATGAGAGTTCCATGCATAATGTTCAATAATAATTATAGGACACTACTTATTATTAATAATGCTGTTTCCAAAGTCATGTAAGTTAAGGATATGTTAAAAGCTTTCCTCCTTCCTTCTTCCCTAAAATTAATGACAAAGTTACAGAATCAAATTGTCTAAAAACAATTTTGTTTATGATTGTCTAAAGAATGATTGCCTTTCCACTGAATACACACTATCGTATTTGATAACATTATCGTCTTATATTGGAAAATAAACGGTTTTTTTAGTAAAAAAACTTTAAAAACAAAAATAGAATCATATATAACGGCGTAAAAAACAATATTCACAATAGATAAAAATAACAGAAATTCAAAATGACAGTTAAGAAAAATGGATCACGAAGAATAAGTAGATCAATGTTTAGGCAATTTACCAAATGTAAACGATTTTTGCACATAAATTACTTCTTTGAAAGGTCCTGCCATTGAATCACAAAGCCTAGTAGAATAATACCTAATAATCTATATTTTGACATCAAGAGATCACTCTTATTTAGCGTTATTATGAATGAAGCCCATTTGTGTGAAATATTTCTTGAATGGATATTGTATGGGAATATAATTTCATGTCAGAAAAAATGACAGAAAAACAAAGAAATGTAAAATTCTATTTCGATAAAATCTTGAATTGAAGGTTAAATATAGTGAAGAATGTAATCTTTATTCCAAAAAAATATGCATTTTAATGCTCAGGAATCCTTAATGTGGGCAATCTGTAAAGATATAGGCAAATCTAAGGATAATGTTTTTATCCTGATATTCAATTAATTATCTCTTTTATGGTTCAACAATATGTTTAAAATGATCTTTCACTGTTTTGTATAAATCATTCGAAAGAAAGTGTTTGTATTTAAAGACATGCCGTTATTTGCCAGCAAACGATTATTATGTAATTATTTATATTAGAGAAATATACTCCTTTCTTAGCATTTTTGATATTCTCGTACGATGCATGTTTTGATATTCTTATAAAAATATTGAAATTATTAAGATTAAATCCCATTATATTTTCAATTCTGAATCAACAGTCACCAGATAACACATGTATTTTTTCTCTTTAAAGTAGGTAAGCAATTTGCATGACTTCGCAAGCTATTTTCAGCTTGAGCCCAGTTGCATTCCTATTTATAAGATTCCTGAGGAATGTTTTATTAGAGAGTATATATATAAATATTTATATGTTTATCTGAATAAATTTCAGGTAGAAATGGTATAATTTACCTGAAGTATACGGGCTGTCCCAAAACAATTAAATAAATGCTTACTTTCTTAATTATTATGTCCAGTCATGTACATTTAATTGCAAAGTTTAAATAAGGCTCTAGATTATATGAATAGATTATATGCTCTAGATTATAGAATGATGATATTGTTTTTAAATTCAAGTTTTACTCGACACGCTAGTTTAAAAGTGCCAAATTGTAAAATTTTCTTTCTAAATCATCTATACATAAACATATTTTCCTGTTTCTATTCGCAAAATTTGTAGAGATTAAAGCTAATTACTAAATTTAAAATGGTTTAATACAAATTTAAATATGGGCGTCTTTTGTAGAATAGAAAATTTAAAATTTAAATATTTAATGTAAAAAAATTACAACATGCACGTTTATCTTATTATATATCATTCAGTTATCATCACTTGAAAAATTGTCGATGAAGAAGTTCCACTTCATTGGTCAATCATATCTGTAATTTCGTTTTTATCCTCACATTTTTACATTTCCAATATAAGAATCCCAGGATTTCTGATAGCAGGAAATCGTTGGATTTCTTTGAATATTGCCATCCAGTGATTTCAGTATTAAAAGGACCAATTACACAGTTTCTCTAATGAAATATAATAATCTTAGCACTATTAGGAAAGTGACACCTTAGTGAGTTCTTCCTGATTTAAATTCGTAGGATCTTATTGGGATGTCTTAAAGACAACCATATTAAAGCCAGGAGCAACTCATCTGTCAAGAGTGCAGAGTTGCATCAAAAGACTTGTTAGATTCGTTTTTAATCTTATCTGCTTAGCGTCTCGTCATCCAAACCAAAGAGGTTAACTCTCGATGAGATTTAAAAGTTAAAAGAAAATGAAAAAAAAAAGTGGTAAAAACATAGAGAGACAATAAACGAATTTACTAGTAAGAAAGCCACCGAAAGGATGATGTCCGCTAATAACTTAGGAAAGTACCAAAATCAGTTAACTATGGGTGCTGAGAATTATGTAGGGATGAGAAAAGCAACTCCTTCTTATTTTGAACTTGGCTATCTTGAGAGATACTTTCAGCAACTCCTGTTTGACAATGGGTTAATGCATGATCTTTCTTTTACTTATCTATCCTTTTTCCTTCTTATTTTCTTTAGATTTTTCCTAGCGATCTTGATTAGTTTTCCTTCTCTTTTTTTTCAATAGACGATTTCTGCTTTCCCTTTCATATTGCCTCGATGGAAACAAGATTTGGATTCATGCTCGTTTTCTTTTGTTATAAATCACTCTTTAAAAATACACTCATATCGGTAATTTCCAAATATAAAATTAGGATAATTACAATTATGTATTTTGGATACCTAACTGTAAATCTTTTTTTTTTAATGTTTCAATTGTGTTCATTTGAGAAATACATTTTGCACACCATTTATTTCTGAGCAGACACGCCGCCACTATTTAAAGTAAGTGTATATGAGCAATTCATGAGAGTATTATTATATTCTGATACCACCTTTGTAATATCTTAATGTTCTCTAACAAGCATTAGTCTGATGAATGAGTAAATGAACTTAATCAGTAATTTTTCTTTTGAAATGCCCAGCCGTTTTAATAAATTTTTGTGCCAAATTATATTAAAGAAACGATTTGTTTTTTTTTCCATTTTTATGTATCGCTCTTAATGTTTTATGTTATTTTCTCAATAGAAACTATGAGCAAAATAAGAAACAAGAAGAAGAAGATGGACTTGGAAAAATATCTTGTAATAAGCGTGTCAAATTAATTCATTTAAGTACAAATTGCGTTAAAATTTTGGCGCCGTTTTATACAATAGTAAATCTGCATGATATATTTCGAAAAATATGAGGTAAATTCCTTTTCAACTGCTCCTGCATTTTGCAAAAACGCGCCTAATTAAACATAACCGAAGAATTTTTTTTTTGAAAACAATAAAATTTTATCTATGTCCTGAAGTTACAATTTTTTTTTCCCGTGATAAATGATAATTAAGTTTTTTTTCCTAACCATTTCACTGTGTGTTCTAATGAGCATCGCAAAACTATCAATTTTTTTCAAAATGTTACGCATAACGAATATGCAACAGTAAATCTGAGTAACAAATGCTATATTTTAAGCTCAATAGATAATCAGAAGCTCATCTGAGGACGTTGTTCACACCTTCCGATGAAGGCAGCAATTCTTCACAAGTGAAATGATCAGAATTAAATATTCATTTTCTTTATATAAAACTGTAAAAACATAGTAATTCAATTTACAATGTTACAAATGAAATATTTCTCACTAGAATATTCTAGCAAATTCAAATAAAGTTACAAAATCAGTTGGATTTATCTATCATATTTTTATTGTTACAAATAAAACAATCCCGTTAGGGAATTTAGAATCTCAGACTTACGCAATAGATTTGAGAATATAAAAAAGTAAAATATATTATAACTGTTTTCGAGGTATAACATAAAATCTCTAATATGTATTCAATCTTTATAACAAAATACAAATTCAAAGTTTTCAAACGACTAAAAAACCCTTTATTTTAACATCAAAGTGATTTATTATATACAAAAACTGCCATCTTCCCAGCCAAACCCATTTTTTAAATCATGCGGCAAGAGAAAATCTGGAAGTGGATCTTCAAGTCTAGAAGGAGAAATATGATCTTACGGCTCATAATAAATACAAGGCCATAACTCAATGTCGAACTTTTGAACAAAAATGAAAATAAAGCACCTTTCAAGAGAGCGATTTTATCCGCTTCCTCACTAAAGCTGCGATATAAGAGGAGTTGAGTCTTTACATATACAACTTATTCCGTATGGTATGAGATGTATCGAAATTCTTCACTTCGGTTTCCAGTTGTCTGAGCGTGATCAGGGTGTTAAAGTATTATCCTTCCCATGTTATGATCTTCTCAGCTTTTGCGAGTAGAAAATGACCAATGACCGCAACTATATAGCATGCTCTTGGAATGCCTTATGCAATGCATGATCAGATTTTATCTTATAGTGCAAAACCAGTTTCAGGTATTTGATCCCAAGGAAAAATTTCGAAATAGCAAAAAATGTGTGGTTGTGCTTTAGTAAATTTGAATTCTAGCTACGTTTCTCATACTAGCTATTGTCTCCTTTGTCTTCTTTGCCCTTTCGCAAGTAGTGACGTTTCGAAAAACGGTTGCATCAAAATTTAGAAAAATGTTTTTAAAAATATTCTAAAAACTGCAGTTTCTATTGCAAATTTTATATGCAAGTATATTTAGCTTGTACATCCTGATCTTAATAAGCTACCAAATTGGTTTACAATTATTTATTCAGAATGCTCTAATATTTGTCCATCATGAAATATTGTCTTAACATGAAAATACATGATATAATTCACATTAAAAATCCATAATTTTTTGGATATTTTTTTGAATATAAATTATTTTTTTACTGTTTTATACACTTATTTTATAAGAAATATCAGTTTTATTGAATTCACTTTATATTTCAAAGTTCCATTCGTTTAGTATTTTTTTTTTAATTTTTAGACATTTAAAATTAAGGATTGGGGGTAAACATAACTTTAAATTAAAGTAAAAAAAAATAAAGCAAAGAAAATTAAAAAGAAATGCTTATTTAATCACATGCTTTTCAGTAACATACTTTCAAAAGGTAATTGTCTTCATCAATACAGGTTTAGTTGAAATGACAAACGAAAAATTCTAGAGATTTCTTATTAGCTTTTCTCAAAATATTAGTCATGTCACTTCTAGAATACAAACTAGCCTTTGGACGAATTTATTTAAAATGTAACTTGATGTAATAAGCCACTTGTCTTAAATTATAATTCTTGACATTGGAATATTTTTCTTTGTCGGAGACAGGACAATGAGACCAAATGTTCCAGCATGGGGCAAAGTTTTTGATTTAATGGTAATCATCTATGCTAATAGTGTAAAAGTACGATTCTCTAATAAGGATATTAAGGTTGAGTTTTTCTACAATATTCTTTGTTTCTATTTCGGTACTTTAATTACGAATTAATAAAAAATTATTTTACAATATTTGCTAAATTTGTAAAATATGTCAATGTATTTGTCAAATAAACACATCTTAATAAGCAAATCAAAGAATTTTAACTGTCAAATACATTTTATGATGCGCAACAGATTTTATTTTAATTGTAGATAAAAAAAAGTTTTATAAATAATCAATAAAAAAGTTTTATAAATAATCAGTTTCCCAACTAAGGTTTTAGTTGGGAAATTTTATTTTGCATTTTTATTTTGATTATCATTATTTGTCTATCTCATTCTTCAAGCAAGATCAACAATTCTACTTATGCAAAATATAGAATTCTTGAAAGAAGATGTAATGGAATCTTCATGCTGACAGTTGTATGGAGAAGCCCAAAACTCACGAAATAACATTGTGGACTCGCATCAGCCATAAGGAAAGTCAGCCGTAGCGAGTTCTCGAAAATCGAGTTTCTCAAAAGGACTTGGTTAATTAATTGTGTCGGTTTACTTTTTACATGCCAATAACGTGAATTTAATTGGTTCAGTTATTCTAATCAAGAATAACTGAACTTGCCAACTTTTGCCCTGTATTTCAAATACCTTTTAATAATTCAGAGTATAAACAGAAGAAAAGAACTTAACTGTGTGATGAAAAGTTATGTTTGATTTCAACAATAAAGTTATTATTAAACTGTTCACAGAGTTAAAACTCAAAAATTAAGTATAACAAAAATTCAGAAATTTTTGGGGGGTGGGGGTGGGGGAGGTTTCTAAATATGAATCTATTTTTTCATTTTTGCATTATATGTATCATTTGAAGGACATAAGATGTTCAGTCTAATTATGGCTCAATAGCCACTTTCTAAGTAATTAAAGATAAACGTATTTTTCAGTTAGAAATGCTTTGATTTAAGTAAAGATAAATAATTTTTGTGTACTTTGACACAATAAATGCGCAGAATCTTTATTTTTATACTCTTCCCCAGGTCCTTTTTGTCATATTTTGTAAAATAGTGTTAGAATACTATTATTTGATAAAGAAAAATTGCAATCTTCTGCACTTAACCGACTATAAAGCTTTTAATTTCATTAATTTATGCAAATCAACGACTTCCTCGAAGAAACGACTTCCATTGATTGACAGATCTTACCAGAGACGGCTGTTTAAAAGTTTAAAATAAGGAAATTTTTATCAACGCATTCATTTTGTGAAGTACATTTCATGATTATTTAAAAAATAAAATGCATTCCCCTTGGAAATTTGTATTAGTTTCAGAGCGATTTCCTTTTCTTTGAAAATATCACCATTCATACAAGTTGCATAATTCTGTATTTTTATCGAACTGATTTGTTTTATATTTGTCATTAATTATGCTGTGACAAGCATTAATTATGCTTCTTCAAGCAAACAATTATTATTCAATTACATAACTTCGGTATATAAAATCATGATTTTCGTTAAAAAATGAGAATTTAAATTCTTTATAAAAGTTAATAGAAAACTGAAGAATTAATTAGGAGAGAGTCTCAGAAGCATCTAAACAATAAAATGTTGACAACGCAATGAAAAAAAATGAAATAAGATTTATCTAATGTTATCCGTACTCTCAATGCACAGTCTTAAAGAGACAAATCAAATTTGGGACTTTTGGACCAATAAGTTTGGTCTGTATAAAAATACTAGAAATTGACTACTCAGACACGCCTTAGGTACACTGATAAAATTGAATGATCGGATCAATGTGCCAGCAGTACTGACGGCAGATGTGATTGAATCCTAAAGGCCATCACCGGCCTCGATACAACTCTTCCTGTCGGAAGTACGTCCCGTCATCGATGGCAGGTAGTCAACACCCACCTTAATCTGTACCCGCCAGAGTAGTGAGAACCAACCACCATACTGGAATCTTCTTTTTCTCATTACTGAGGTGTGTGTCCCCCCAGTGGAATATCTGCATAAAAAAAATTCATTTCGAACCTAAAATATTGGTGTTCTCGTCAGAATAAAGGTGAATTTAATTCCTTATTTGTACCAATACAAATAATATTTACACATTCTTGGAGCGATTTGGGATTGTTTAGTTAATTTCTTAAATGTTAAGAATAATTTAAAAAATAATAGATTTGATAACTTTTTTTCTGGATTATAAGCATGCATCGTTATGCCCATGGTAAGTGGGCGTTTCATAAAATTTCCAGGCTTACACTTAAGGTCATTAATTAAGGCTTAAAGGTCATTAATCGTGTTGGATTTGCACTTGGAAAGTGCTCATTTCAACAGACCAAAGACAAAATAATCGATTGATGAAAGTCAGGAGACTTCGCAGTAATAAGTTGAAAAAGTATATATGCATTAAGAGCATTAATCTTTATGTTTTTAGAGGAATGCAAGTCACTTTTCAAAACACCTGTAAATTTGTTTTGATGAAGTTTCGTTCATTGATAATCATTGAGATAAAGAAATTGAATTTCTAAATTTCATCGTACTGTCACTTTATCACAATAATATCCGTAAATATCACACCTCGAAGATTTTGCTGATAGTGCATAGAATTGTTATAAACATTTTTTCCCATTCTTCACATATTTAATTCATAACAGGGCACATGAATTTCCTCAAGCGGCCAGAGACATGGAGTCAAACAGTCTTCATTGTTATTCCTTTTTTCTTTTTTGTGTTTTCTAAACAGCCCACATATCCACAACACATGATATCCACAACACATTCTGGATATCATGTAATTACCAAAAATATTTAAAATATTAATATCAAAAATGTTAAATTTTATAATATTAAATGATGGAAAGATGTTATAAAAATCTAAACAAACTTTTAATGGGTATTTATTTCATTTAGATATTAAGGAATTACCCTAATGTTAATAACTGTTGGATTTTAACAAGCATAATTTTGTTTCCCTGACCCATAGAAAAAAATTTCAATGTCTACCATGTCGTCTTCCTCTTCTCCTGAATTTACGTTCGAATTTTCAACACTTTCTTGCTCAATTTTTTCTTCTTGATCGCTTATAATCGTTTCTGCATAGCTAATGTCAGAGTCATCTTCCGACATTTCGTATTCTTCAAATCATTGCATTTTATAGGTTTTTTTTTTTCTAATTTGGATCACATGACCGAATTTTTTTTTCCCTGGAAGTCCTGTTTGAGTATTATTCATTTCTTTTTAAACAACAATATGTTATTTTAGATAAAGGGAACGAATTGCAATGGGAAATGCGAAACTGTGTGTATACATTTTTTCAATCACAGTTTCAGAGATGTAGATGTAGAGTGACTCCATAAACAACAACAAAAGCTTTGAGAAGAAATAACTCTGGCAATGGTATTATTTTTTTACAATTATGCTTTTCTTTCCAACATTTGGTGTTTTATCTATCAACAAAAGTGCATTAATATTGATCATAGTTTTAAAAAATGCATCAGATACATTATAAAAATCAGTCACTCAATTTTAATAGTTTTAAAAATATATAATTTTTACCACCTTCCATTGTAGAAAATACGAGCTAAATAATTGTCTTCATATTCAAGAACCAACTAAGAAAGAAACATGTTTTCTACAGAATATTATTCTAACACTCTGTTGTTAAAATTTTCGCGTCCTTTATATTGAAGTGAAAACTCAATTAAGAGGAGTTTTTGATCTTCAAAGCTAGTTAGTATGTGCCTAAGAATTTATTAGAGAACAATGCGCAAAAGTTGATGTAGCTAGATAATAAAGACTGTAAGGAGTTGCTTCAGTAGGATAAGTGGAAAAGTCGTCTGAGATTAGAAGTTAAAGAGCTTACTAGAATGTATATATTAAACACTAATAACTTACATTATGAAGTTTTTACACATGAATTATATATAAAAATTTCATATATAGTATACTTATATCATGAAGATTTCGAGAATTTAAAATTTATATCTAAGTTCATAATTATAATTTTGCCCTGAAATACATAAATAATAATAAAATGCAAGTTAAAAAAACAAATGATTACATGAAATATAATTACGTATGTGTATTTACTAATGGAATACACATGCTCAGTTAGCTACTTATATATTTTTAAATATCAATTATTCAGTGTTATTTAAATATAAAATAAAATTGGTTCTTATTGTAAAAGCATTTATGCATCGTTATCAGTGTCATAAACATTTATGTATCTTCGGCAAAGCTTAAAAAATTTGCTCCATTGACTTATTTTGCAGATTTATAGAATAAAACAGCTCCTAATGCATCCAATGCATTAATTTACTAAATAAAAAATTGCTATTTTTTAGTTTTGTACGGCTTGCTATAGTTTGTCTTTCTTACCATTTTGTTTTAAACGCATATATAAATTGAAAAATATCTGTTGCAAGTATCAGATCAATATACAAAAAAAGTTATGTCTCATTAAGTTTTAAAAAGTAATTAAATTCAAATCAAAATAAATTTAAAGTTTTAAAAGTTTAATTAATCAAATCAAGTCAAACTAAATATAAAAGTTTCAGTTATTTAAGGGTAATCAAATTAAAATTAATTTTTTTTATTATTATCTCAGGCATATCACTAAAATGGATTATTCGAAATATTCACCGAAATTTTAAAAAAAATGCTTTTTATAGAATTTAGAATTATCTATTTCATTATACAAAACGCAAAATAATATACATATACTAATATACCATTCTAATTTAAAATTCCTTACAAGATATTGAAAAGTGGAACTGGAATGAAAAGAAGCATTACAAAACATATATTCGCAATTTCAAAGTACAAATATCTTCAATATTTTTCGTTCCATCCTGTTAGAAGTTTTAATGCGAAAAATCAAAAATCATAGGGTTATATAAACTAATTTTACTCTTGATAAACGTGAAGAATATCTAATATAAAAAATTTATTCTTGAATATAATTACTATTAAGATATTAGTTTACAAGAAAGATTGTGAATTATCCCTTTTTAGAATATGAGACATCTCCCAATTCGTATAAATGCTGTTTGAACCATATTTATAAAATATCGAAAAGTTATTAAGAGCTAGATGTTTACTTCATATCTTGATACAGCGGCTTTATCTAAATAATGTAACATTTATTTAAATGTGCTATTTTGTTTAACTCATTCACATATTAGGACACAATATACCATCTTATAACAGCTGCTTCTGGAATAATATTGCTATGGAAATCGTCCGATGGCTGTATGGTGAAAGAATCCCAACACGCATTATAATGCATAACGACATTTTACTCCATGAAGAAAAAAACATGGAGCAGAAGTTGCAATATACACTTCTGAGGCATAAACGCAGAATACTATTAGTAGGCACTAACAATGCAAGTCAGTTTCAAATCGCTAAACAGAAAACTGTTCAGCGCAAACATCTAGACAGTTTGTTCCGTAATGAATATGATAAAGATAGAAATGACTTCTCGTGTAACTCCTTCTCGTATTATTACTTCCAAAAGGGTATGAAATTTTCTAGAAGACGTCCGTAACAGCGGCTCCTAATAAATATATTGCCATAAGTCTAGTATATTCTAGTATAGGGTTGCTGAGATGGTACATATTAAGAATATCGGTAAATCTCATTTTTGAATGTTGAGACGAGCATTGTCAGAAAGCAATATTACGCATTCGGAACAATATATTAAAATACAGACATGGTCAACGGAAAGACACCATTTACATTTTTATTAAAATGGCAGTAAGAGTTTGAATTCGAAAATAATACAATTGAAAAGAAGATAATTTCATTCGGTTTGAAATAGAAACCCATGATTATATCATCGTTTTTGATATCTTTTAAATGATGGCTTCAGATTCATGCATAAAATATGATAAAATCTAGGGAGATATGTTTCCATTGGCCACTACTGTATTTGAATATGAATACGAATCATCGTCCAAAAGCAACGGCAATAAAGAAATAGATCAAAGCATTCTATTTTTCTGTTTATCTAGTATCTAGCCTAATAAAGGAATAATGTATTTTATTCTGCTGTTACAGATTCAAATAAAAACTTATTTGACGAATTTCTATGTTAAGAATGATTTTCTATAAGAAATGAGACAAAACTTCTTGCTATTACTTTTCTCCTGAAATTAGAAACGAAAGGTTTTTATTTCATTTAATTAATATTTTTAAATTTTGAAACCGCATCGAATTATTAAAAAAAATTCTCATTAATGTAATTTTTTTTAACAATTTTTCTTCAAGAAATCTCTTTTTGAAGTACTTACAGATTTTTTTTCCATCGTAAGAAAAAGTGGAGCCAAGAGAAAAGTTCTTAATCATCTCATCGTTAATTTTGAATTCCAATTTCCGATACGGAAGGTGAAATGGTAATTACGTGTCCTTTCTTTAATTTTTCTCATTATCCTTTATTTAATGCGTTTCGGCTGCTTAGCAAGCTAAACAATTATCTATTTTAATTAAAAAGGGAACTTAGCGGTAACTGAATATGTTATACGAAGTCATTACCAGTTATTCAGAGTACCTGATATTTTCCCAAAATCCATATTGTTAATAATGCATTGCAATAAAGATTTAAAATTCTTCAAAAATAAAGAAAAATATCATGATAATATGAAGCGGTGTTTGTGAATTTAATTTGTCATTTCAAGATAATTCAAAAACTTAAAAGTTAACGAAGACACTTATTTAGATATCCTGTATTCTGACTCACCTTGTTTCAAAAATAATAAATTGAAAAAAATTTCAGTTAGCTCGTGAAATCATGCAGATAATTATTAATTATTTTTGAATTGGGAGATAAAAAGAAAATAAAATCGCAACATATAATATTTAGATAAGCAGCATATATAAAGTGCTAAACCTTTTGATAAACCACGATAATGAGTAGATTCTGAAGCTGGTTTTCTTTAAAAATATTAAGTCAAAATAATTTTAATGATTTTCATATTTTATTTAAATAATTAGAATTATATATATATATATAACAATAAGCTCTGTAAATTCTTCCAGAAATATTATGCAAATCCACCATTTCAGAGATTTTTGTTATAGATCATTTAATTATCCTCATGTTATTGTTACTCCTGTTTGAATGCACTTCTTTCTGTAGCGTGGAAATCCTTAACCATTTATACACATATGATGCACATTGAAACTATTCCCACATGTGAAAGGCAACCATTTGCATACAAGTTGGAAAACTATCCTGTCTTGATTCAGCCAATGAAAAATAAAATGTAATCACTTTTGAATACTACAAATATATTTTTAGTTTTTTTTTATTATTATTTAAGAAGTGATATGAGGAATACCTGAAAATTACAAACAAGTTTGAATCCTGCAGTGTTTTTGTGAAGGAATTAAACGATAATCTTTTTTTAATACAATGGATGTATTTTAAGCTGCTTATTATTTACAAAATGAACAAAATAAAAAAACTTGAAAATTACACGACATCTTAAGAATTACTACAAAAATGTATCGGAGTTTCTTTGAAATAAAAGATTAAATAGAAAGTTACACATGCAAGTTTTTCATATAGCATATTTTCTGTCATATAAAATGATTTATTTCAACTTAGTGTTTGCATGAAATGCTTAAAAATGAGCTCCTGGGTTTGAAAAAATATGGAAGGAGATATTCAATGATCGAAGAAGTTTCTGTGGTTTTTTTACTGAAATGCAATTGATTCTTAATTGAATGCTTCTTTTTATTGATACCGAAATAAAAATACCAAGAAGAGCCAGTTAAGCTGAATTAGCTTGTGTTTAGAAATTACAATTTTTAATGCAAATTTCCAACTGTAGTATCTGAAAGGCTAATTCATAAAGCATATTCAAATGATGTTACTATGACAGTTGATAAATTGTAGAATAATATTTAATTAAACAGATAATATGTCAGTTCATCTAAAGTGTGCATGTTTTTTTTCACATCTCCCAATGAACTATAAATAGTAATGACTAATTGTGCACAGAGTCTATTACAAAATGTCTGAATATTGTTGTCAATATAGGTGATTTGGACATCAAGTAGATTCTCTGGGAGTTTTCATTGAATTTAGTTTAAAAATTATTCTTATTTTACTATTTTTAGTTAAAATTTAAGCTATTAATAGACTTTTTATATGTTTACTTTAGTGATATTGCATCCATATATATGGAGTGAATTTTTCATGCTACTGAAACGACTAAATTACGTAATTACGAGTATGTTGTCCTCTTTTTTTATGAAACTATTACTGACGTTTTCAACATTCAACGTGACATTTCTTATTTATACAGTTTTCATTTCCCAGAAGATTTATAAGCTTCATGTTTTTAAGCTTAACTAGAGCGTCGTAATGGTTTTTAAGTAGGATTGACATGAAAACAATTTTATTGCTTTATTTTAGCTAAAGTGAGTAAAATATAAGAAAAAAAAAATTGAATGGAACTCGATCTTTATTTTCTCTTCTTTTTTCTTCAGAATATTTTGAGATAAATAAATAAAAACATTACATAAGTGACAACTTTGTTGCATATATTGAGTAAATTTCAGATCATATAAAGTTTTGTATTGTATAATTTCGTTAGTATGAATTTTATTTGTAAAGATGAATAAAACTAAAATTTTGCAATTTTTTTTATTGTACCTTACAAAGGAATTTTTTTTTCTTCTTTTCACTGTCATTATTTCCCGTATATTATTTAAAACCATCAACAATACTTCCATCTTCAAAATTTATTTTAGGTATATAATACAACGCATGGTAAACTAATATTTCATTTAAATTTACATAATATTTGATTACCTTTTTTACTCTATTGTTAATATCTATTTTATGTAAAGTTGTAAACGTTGAATGTTATCAGAGAAAATTTACAGATTCACAAGAAATACTTTAAAATATGCACAATATTTCAAAATAATTTTATTGAGTTACTTGAAATAATGTTGTGCATTATCCAGCATATTAATAATTTTCCCTCATTGCTAGAAACTCTTGAATTCCAAGGGGATTATTCTTGGTCCTCCCAAAAATATTGACTCAGAAAAGATAAAGACGCTTTAAATTTCTCCTTAAAAGACTGAGGACTAAGAAAAGCAAGATTCATAAACAATTTTTGGATATCCGGTGTTTCAAATATCAATATACAAACTTTCAGGTAAGTTAGCAAACACGGAATTAAGCAAACAGAGCAAGCAACAGACGTTTTATCTTGTTCTATATTGATTTCCCCATTTGGCATTTAAAACTTTATGTACATAAAACAAGTAAAGGAATCTGTTAAGATGCACATGTCAACCTGCAAATTTGCATCGCTGCTGCAAATTCCTGCAAAATATTGTTTGGTTTCGAAAGCCCATCCATGATTCCCTGTAGTCAAGATTTAGTAAAGGTAAATGATTAAGAGTTTTCAGCAATTATTATGTAAATAGACGTCGATACATAATGTTTAACTGTAAAGTATAGAAAAATAAAAGAGCTTTCACATTTTAAACTTTTATCATATCAACATTTTTGTGTAACTTCTAGGATATGCGTTTTAGCTTTTCGATCAGAAATCTCTAAGTGTCTATCATTTGGATTTTTACTTTTACCAACACTTTTTATCTCACACATTATTTGCTTTAAAATTAATGGAATTGTATTGCAATAAATTTGATAATTGCGATGAAAAAATTGTCAATAAATCAATTGATGTTTTTTAAAATAATTTTTTTAATGATGATTACAGGAAAATAAAGAAAAAATGAAATCGCTCACTGTTTTATCACAAATCGCGATATATTTTTTATGCATGTAATATATTTCGAACCAAAAAAGTATTATTTATATGCATTCAATAAACATATTTATGGACTTAAAATCTCAAGTTAGCGAAATAAACTACTAAAAAGAAAAAAGAAACTATCTGAATGCAGAACATTATTCTAAACTGGTAAATTGACAATTAAGCTGCCCTCCACTCTTTCATCACACTTTTTTCACTGATCATTACCCATCAACCAGTCTTTTTTTGTTCTGTGCTGCTCACATCTGTTTATATTCCGACCTGCGAGTTGTAGGTTACCATATTTTTCTTCTAGTTTTTGCTGCATTAGAGACCAATGGCTTTCAAAGGATGTGTAATTCACCGAATATTTTCTGCTAACTTTGTAGAAACTGTGCAAAGAAAAACAAATGGGTATTCAGGATTTCGATAAAAAAAAAAAAAAAAAAAAAAAAAAAAAAAAAAAAAAAACCTCCATTATGTTTATTTTGGGATGAAATTAAGTAATCAAAAAAATCTTTGAGCTCCACACTAAGCTTGTTGTATTGTGTAGAAGAATCAAGACAATGGATTCAAGTCAAAAAACAATCTTTTCATTTTAGATTCATCAATCCATTCACAAAAAAAAAAAATGACTGTTATTTTTGTTCTTGTAATTTGAAAGATTTCAATCTAATGAACAAAAAGCAAATACCTTATCCTAACACCTGACATACGCCATTTCCCTAATGGTCCAGGTTCCTTCTTCTCCAGATATATAGAAAAAGATTTTATTCAGATATTGAATCTGAATATGAAATTGATGAATATGTTGATAAAGTATATAACGCATGAGCTACTCTTTTCACAAAATGTGAGTTAAAGATTTTGTCAAGGACTCAAATCTTCCTAAGGATTGGCCCGAAATTTCAGGTTCCAGAGTGAAAGAAAATAATTGTTAGTTCCTGGAACGCCATTTTTTGGTTTCGGAAGGGAGAACAAGAATTGTTTCCATCTTTTCTTAAAACAGGTCAAAGGTCAAACAAACAGATGAAGAGAAGGGTTCATAGCAAGAGTCAAAGTCCAATATAAAACTGACGAATGGGGATATTTTATCGATCGATTCATCAGAAAGAAGTCTCAAAGCAGTGCTATTGCTAAACGGAAATGAATCTGTTTCTGTGCCTGTTGGGATTCAGTTCCTTTGAAATAATACTATGAAAATCCTGATTTATCCTGAATAAACTATCATATTCACATCAAAAATTGGTAGTTGCAGGTGATTTCAAAGCGATTTTTATGCTACTTGGTCAACAGGAAGAGTAATTGGAGCTTCTATGTTTTCTTTGTGAATGGAACAA